>NC_046291.1:68330000-68961666 GCF_004115265.2 Rhinolophus ferrumequinum
TGGAGTCTAAGTAGGATGTTCATATAACAACGCTGACAGCATATCAGAGCCCAAGTGTACTGAGGCGAGCATTTATGCAAAGAAAAGAGTGGTGATGGGTTGTGGGAAACTGGCTACATACAGGGGAATTGATCAAAGAAATAATATATTACAAATAATTGAAGCCAGGCTTCTCACTGTTGGAGAAGGGAGTTACAGATATGGAAAAGGAGAAAAGTAGTGAACCCTTTGGTGTTGGACTGGAATTGAAGGTATTGTTGTGAATTCATGCATTTAAACTTACAAATATATATATATTTGTATATATATATATACACACACACATATATATAATATTATATATATTATTTTTATAATAAATATATATCTATATTTATTTTTCTATATATTATGTATATAATATATATAATATACATATACTATATTATATATACTATATAGAGAGAAATAAATATAGATGCAGATATATATGTTTGTGCATGTGTATACCTAGCTCTGTTCATAGAGAGGGTCTGGGAACAGTAATACCTCATAGCAGAGAAAAAAACCTAATTCCCAGACGTTATTTTCTAAATATTATTCTACACTAAAAGGAACCAAGGTTTCCTACCAATGGCTGATTCCACATCTGGGCAAGGAAAGTACAGAATGAGCCTGGGATATCTGGTAGCGCCAAAAAGAAAGTGCTCAAAAAAGGGTAAAGGCATCTTGAAGGGACATAGAAACTAACATCAAGGAGTTCCAAATGGCCAACCTGGGACAATTTGAGCAACAGAATAAATATTTTACCAATAAATAATAATCCAATGAATAAAATAAGAATTTGAGTGCATAATAATATAAGTAAACAAATGAAGGAAACAAAGTTCACCCTTACAGTAGAATTCCAACTAATAAATGTTGAAGGAATGGTGAAAACAGAAAAACTACCATTTGACAAACACTTCAGTAATAATTGTTTCAGGCAAAAGTCATCAATGAATGCTAAAATTAGAGAGAAAAAGTATAATAAACCTTTTGCCTATGTATTCTCAAAGTATATCTACACAAGTTACTTATTTAGTAATTTTACAGTGGAGAAACCTGGCAGACACCACCTAAATCAAGTGATTAAAGTTAAAATCAACAGTAATAGGCATACTGACATCATGTAGCTCTGATATGATACAATAAGAAGGACACCACATCACTTCCGTAGTGATGTAGACTATTTTCTTTGTGCCGGGATCATGTCTCATGAAACCGAAGAATGGAAGTACGGACCAAGGCGAGGCAATGAGTTTTAAAAGAGGATAGTTTATTGACAGTAAAGAATAGAGTCGCAGCTCTCGGAATGAGAAGGGTTCCTGACCTGGTTGCCCAGTGATTGAGGCAAAAGTTCTTACTTTTATCCTTCCCTTTCCTGCTTGGGGAAGGAGGTTTACTCCTTCTAATGGAATTCATCTATCAGGTTTGTCCTGTTTGCCCACCCTAAAGGGATTATCTATCAGATCTGCTCCTTTGTCCGGCCAAAAGGGATTTATGAGATAATTTATTAACCTCAAGGCACCTTCTCATATCTTTATCCTGGAGTGAAGGAGGCATTCCAGAACCTGGAGTTTCAGGATATGGCTGCCTTTTGTTTAGTCCACCAGGGACCTCCCTGTTTACCTAACCACATGCTAACTAACCTGTCTCAATAGTACTTTGGCCCAAAATACATGACCTAAATTTAATATGAGAAAAATATCACACAAACCCAAATTAAGGGATATCTGCAAAATAATTGGGCAGAACTCCTCAGAAATGTCAAGGTCAAGAAAGTCAAAGGATATGGAGCTGTTGTAGATTAAAGGACGGTAGACTGGATCTTGCATCAGAAGGTTTCACTAGTGGGACAACTGGTAAAATTTGAATAAGATCTGTAGATTACTTTGAGTATATTGAGTTAAGTAAGACCTATTATTAAAATTAATTTTAAGTTAATATGAAGGTTAAAAGACAAAAGTAATGAAAGTAACTGTAATGACAATAATTAGTAAAGGGATACACAAAATAGAAAGATATAAAATGTGACACCAAAAACATAAAACGTGGGGGTGGAGGAGTAAAAATGTAGAGTTTTAGAATGTGTTCAAACTTAACTTGCTATCAATTTAAATAGATCAGTGTGTGTGTGTTACCACAAAGCAAAGACCTACAGTAGATATACAAAAGATAACAAGAATGTAATCTAAACACAACACTAGAGAAAGTCATCAAACCACAAGAAAAGAGAGCAAGAGAAGAAGAGAGGAATTACAAAACAGCCAGAAAACAATTAACAAAATGGCAATAGTACATACCTATCTATAATTATTTTAAATGTAAATGCACTAAATTTTCCAATCAAAAGACAGAGTGGCTGAATGCAAAAAACACACAGCCCACATATATGATGCCTATAAGAGACTCACTTCAAATATAACAACATACACATAGACAAAGTGAAGGGATGAAGAAAGATGTATCATGCAAATGGAAACCAAAAGAAATATGGAGTAGCTATACTTATACCTGACAAAGTAGACTTTAAAACAAAGACTATAATAAAAGACAAAGATGGGCTTTACATAATGATAAAGGGGTCAATCTAACAAGAAGATATAACATTTGTAAACATATGCACCCAACATAGGAGTGCCTAAATATATAAAACAAATATTAACAGACACAAAGGGAGAAATTGACAGCAATACAATAATAGTGGGAGAGTTTAATACCCCACTTACACTAGTGGATAGATCATCCAGATAGAAAATCAATAAGGAAACATTGGTCTTAAACAACACACAAAATCAGATGGATTAACAGATACACAAAATCTGAAAATTAAATTCGAAAACTTGTTGCAACCATGTTACTAACCTTTTTTTTGATCTCAGAGGGATTATTCATTATGAATTTGTACCAACTGGACAAAGTTAATCAAGTTTGCTATTTGGAAGTGCTGAAAAGGCTGTGTGAAAAAGTTAGATGACTTGAACTTTTCGCCAAGAATTCACGGCTCTTATATCACAACAATGTACCAGCTCACACGGCACTGTCTGTGAGGGAGATTTTACCTAGTAAACAAATAACTGTACTGGAACACCCTCCCTACTCACCTGATCTGGCCCCCAATGACTTCTTTCTTTACCCAAAGATAAAGGAAATATTGAAAGGAAGACATTTTGATGACATTCAGGACATCAAGGGTAATACAACAAGAGCTCTGATGGCCATGCCAGAAAAAGAGTTCCAAAATTGCTTTGAAGGGTGAACTAGGTGCTGGCGCCAGTGCATAGCTTTCCAAGGGGAGGACTTCGAAGGTGACAGTAGTGATATTCAGCAATGAGGTACAAAGCACTTTTTCTGGGATGTGTTCAAGAACTTAATTGTCTGACCTCATGTACAAAACATTCCATCCAAAAGCAGAACAATATACATTCTTCTCAAGTGCACATGGAATATTCTCCAGGATAGTTCATATGTTAGGCCACAAAACAAATGAAATCGACATGAAAAAATTTAAAAAGACAAATAAAAATGGAAACACGGTATTTCACAATCTATGGGACGCAGCAGAAGCAATTATAAGAGGAAAGTTTGTAGTGATGCAGGCCTACTTTAAGAAATAAGAAAAGTCTCAAATAAACAACCTAACATTACACCTAAAGGAACTAGAAAAAGAAGGACAAACAAAGCCCAAGTGAATAGAAGGCAGGAAATAAGAAATGTCAGAGCAAAAGTAAATGAAATAGAGACTTAAAAAAAATAGAAAAATCAAAAAAATAATAATAATAAAAATTTAAAAAATTTAAAAATAAATAAATAAATAAATAAATAAATAAATAATTAAAAAAATCAATGAAACTAAGAGCTCGTTATTTGAAAAGATAAACAAAATTGACAAAGCTTTAGCTAGACTCACCAAGAAAAAAAGAGAGAGGTCAAATAAATAAAATAAAAAATGAAAGAGAACAAGTTATAAGTGATATCACAGAAACACAAAAGCTCATAAGAGACTGCTGTAAGAAATTATACATCAACAAATTGGACAACCTAGAATAAATGGATAAATTCCTAGAAATATACAATCTTTCAATATTGAACAATGAAGAAATAGAAAATCTGAATAGACCAATCATTTGTAAGGAGATTGAATAAGTAATCAAAGAAAACCTCCCAACAAACAAATGTTGAGGAACAGACAGTTTCACTGGTAAGTTCTACCAAACATTTAAAGAAGATTTAATACCTATCCTTCTCAACAAATTAAAGAGAAAGGAATACTTTCAAACTCATTTTATGAGGCCAGCATTATCCTGATACCAAAACCAGACAAGGATACCACTCAAACACAAAAAAAGTTATGTTCCTAAAGAACATAGATGCAAATATCCCCAGGAAAATATTAGCAAACTGAATTCAACAATACATTAAAAGGATCATACACCATGATCAAGAAGTATTTATTCCAGGGATGTAAGAATGGTTCAACATCCAAAAATCAATCAATGTGATACACCGTATTAACAAAATCAAGGTTTCAATCATGTAATCATTTCAATAGATGCAGAAAAAGCATTTGACAAAATCCAACATCCAATTATGATAAAAACTCTCAACAATGTGGGTATAGTGAGAATGTACCTCTATATAATAAGGATCATAGATGACAAATCCATAGCTAACATCATACTCAATGGTGAAAATCTAAAAGCTTTCTTCTAAAATCAGGAAGAAGACAAAGATGGCACTCTCACCACTTGTATTCAATATAGTATAGGAAGTCATAGCCATAGCAATTATGCAAGAAAAAGAAATAAAAGGCTTCCAAATTGGAAAGGAAGAAGCAAAACTGTCACTATTTACAGATGACACGATACTATATAGAGAACTATAAAGATCCCACCAATAAGATGTTAAAATAAATTAATTCAGTCAAGTTGTAGGATACAAGATCAATAAACAGAAATCTGTGGTGTTTCTATACACTGATAATGAACTATCAGAAAGAGAAATTAAGAAAACAATCCCTTTTACAACTACATCAAAAAGAATAAAATACCTAGGAATAAATTTAACCAAGGAAGTAAAAGACCTATACACTGAAAACTATAAGACACTGATGAGAAAAACTGAAGAAGATACAAATAAGTGGAAAGAAATTCTGTCCTCATGGATTGGAAGAATTAATATTGTCAATATGTCCATATTACCCAAGGCAATCTACAGATTCAATGCAATATCTATCAAAATACCAATGCATTTTTCACAGAACTAGTATATATCTAGTATATATCTTTTAATTGACCTTTAATTGACCTTTCACAGAACTAGTGTATATCTTTAATTGACCTATAATAATTCTAAAATTTGTATGGAAGACCCCAAACAGACAAAGCAATCTTGAGGGGAAAAAAGAACAAAGCTGGAGGCATTATGCTCCTTGACTTCAAACTCTACTAGAAAACATTAGTAGTCAAACCAGTATGACAGATCAATGGGACAGAATAGAGAGACCAGAAATAAACTCACACATATATGGACAATTAATTTACAACAAAGGAGCGAAGCGTGTACAATGGGGAAAAGACAGTCTCTTCAGTAATTTGTGTTAGGACAACTGGACAGCCACATGAAAAACAATGAAACTAGACCACTATCTTATGCCACATACAAAAATTAACTCAAAGTGGATTAAAGACTTGAATGTAAGAGCTGAAACCATAAAATTCCTAGAAGAAATTATAGGCAATAAACTCCTTGACATCAGTGTTAGCAATACTTTTTTGGATCTGACTACAAAGGCAAGGGAAAAATAAGTGAGACTACATCAAACTAAAAAGTTTCTGGACAGCAAAGAGAACCATCAACAAAATAAAAAGGCAATCTATAGAATGGGAGAAAATGTTTGCAAATCATATATCTGATAAAGAGTTATATCCAAAATATATGAAGAACTCACACAACTCAACAACAACAAAAACCAAACAACCCAATTAAACAATGGACAGAAAATCTGAATAGACATTTTTCGAAAAAAGACATACAGATGAGCAACAGGCATATGAAAATATGTTCAACATCACTAATCAAAACCACAATGAGATATCACCTCACACCTGTTAGAATGGCTATTATCAAAAAGATAAGAAATAAATACACTGTATAATACATACACTGTTGGTGGGAATGTAAACTGGTATAACCATCATAGAAAACAGTATGGAGATTGCTCAAAAAATTAAGACTAGAATGACCATATGATCCAGCTACTCCACTTCTGGATATTTATCTGAAAAATACAAAAACACTAATTTGAAAAGAGATCTATGCATCCCTATGTTCATTGCAGAACTATTTACAATAGCCATAATATGGAAACAACCTCAGTGTCCATCGATGAAATAGATAAAGAAGATGTGGTATCTATACAATGGAATATTACTCAGCCACAAAAAAGAATGAAATCTTACCATTTGTGACAAAATGAACGGATCTTGAGGTTATTATGCTAAGTAAAGTAAGTCAGAAAAAGGCAAATACCACATGATTTCACTCATATGTGGAATCTTTTAAAAAGCAAAACAAACAAAACAAAAACAAATTCTTAGCTACAGAGAACAGATGGGTGGTTCCCGAGGGGAAGAGGATTGTGGGGAGGACAAAGTGGATGAAGAAAATCAACTGTGTGGCGATGGATGGTAACTAGAATTAAATGGTGATCACTTTGTGGTGGATACAAATATTGAATTATAATGATGTATACCTGCAATTTATATAATGTTATATACCACTTTTTACCTCAATGAAGTTTTTAATTTTACCTGTTTCTTTTTTACTTTCTTAACTTGATTACTAGAAAATTGTAAATCACTGCTGTGCTCTCTTTACTGTATTTCTATTAGCCAAAACTGATCTAGATCTTTTCTACTGACAAGCACCGATCTGGATCCAGAGGTCCTCCTGTTACTCTGGGTCAATCACTCTGAACAGCCTCCCAGTTAACCTGCTGACTGCAATGACAGGGAATCAACACTTGTGAACACACTCAGGAAGCTCGTCCTGGGCCTCAGGATGCCATCCTCAGCAAGGTCAGCAGGGTGGAATGCCTCCGAGAAGGGAATCTTACTTACTGGTCCTTGGAGTCATCTGTCCTCTTTGTTGTGGTTATTTCTGTTCTGCTCATCTAGAAAAAGGATGAAGGATCAGTGGGACCTGCCACCCCACAACTGAAGTCAGATGACCAGGATTCCTGCTCATCTGTCTGATGTGTTTGTCCCAGCCAGTGTTACCATAGTAGAGGAAGGAGTCTGAGACAACTGTTGAAGACGTGTTACAGCAGGGACCTAAGAAGATGAGTTCCACCAAGATGGCAGTAGCAAGGGGATGGTTCAGGCTATTTTTTCCAAAAAAGGAAGGCACTGCTGGTATCTCTCAAATAATGCAACAGCACTCACTAGGTTAACATTCCTTTTTGTGCCTTTGGTGAGTATACTCTTCATGATACGTCTGAAAGCCAAAGTGTTGTAATCTTCAGGAGAAGAAAAAGCTTTCTAGATTTTATCATTTTGACAGGTGAAGCACATCTGCTACAATCAACAGTGTTTTAGGACGTTAGCCTCACCGCAGAGCTTTAGAAACACTCCTGTCTTTTCTTTGATCTATTGGCATTCTAAAGCCAGTTTGCTGAACAAAGTTTCTGGCAACGTCTATGATATCTATAAACTTCTCATATTAACAGGAAGTTTTGGAGGCAGAAAACAAAACAAAACAAAAAAACAACACTAGTCTAAGTGCTTAGCTGCCAACATTTCCAGAAAATCCCCTTTATACTATACTTATGTAACCGTTGTATCCAGGAACTAAAGGAACAACTAAAGAAGTATATTTCTTGTATTGCTAACTATGTCACATTTGATATACATTCATTCATAAAGGTCAATTAAAAGATATATACTACAATGATTATGTCTGTATTACATGGTGCAAAGAATAAAACATATTTTAGAAGAACCCCAAACTTGTAACATTTGTCACAGATCTTAGTTTGCCTGAGTCTTTCTATGTTCAGCAGCAGCAGTGAGTCAACATGCCAGGGCTTTAGCACAACTCTTCTCTCTTGAGTTTCTCAGTTGTTGGACGGAATCTGCTTGAGGAAGTTGCTGAGAAAGCCACCCAAACATAAAGAATGGCCAGCCAAATAAATTACCGAGGAAAAAGGGAGTCTAGGTGTAGAAAAGATTTGGCAATTCTTTTTTATTAAATTTATTAGGGTAACACTGGTTAATAACATTACATAAGTTTCATTCATACAATTTTATAATGCATCATCTGCATTTTGATATCATTACCCCTGGAGAATTCCATTTTTATGATGAAAAAGTGTTCATGAATGTTCACTGAGTTTATGGTCCCATTTAAGTTTGCTTCAACACATAGTGGGCCTCTGAATCATGTTTATTACAAGTATTTGATGAGCTGGATTAAGAAAAGACAAAAACAAAACAATTATGAACTGGCGACTTTTTGATCATTGATAGATGGGTGTCTTCAAAGTGCTTTCTGTGTACCTGGATTGTTAGGATTGAGTTCACTGACCCTGTTCTCAATTTGATCATTTGATGGAAGGCTTTGAACTATATTAAAATAGTGTGCCTTGAGCTACATCTTATCCAACTTCTTACACCTAGATCTGTTCTGGACAGAGGCAGAAATCATTTGTGGTCTTCATTTGGAAATTTTCAGAAATCCAATTATCCAGATTTTGAAGCTGATCACGACCAGCTAAAGGCATAGTCTTGGAAATCCATTAGGTATTTACTTATCTACTTCCACCTAAATCTACACTATGCTTTACTATTGGCCAAAAGTCTGAGCAGAAATTCCCTAGGGAAACTTCTCCCATCTTTGGACTCCAATAAAAACCTAACCATCTCATAATTTCACTGCCACAGTAAAAGAAAAGTTGTGTGTAATGTTTTTCTCATTGCAGCAGTTGAGAGCCTCGCCTTTGTTTATTCAAATCTGGAGAGTCCTGCTCCTGCTCTCTCTGTCTTTATTTCTTTGGCACCGTGAGTACAGAATGCCCTAGAACCGTGACCACGGGACCTCCCTAGGTTCCTGGAGTGAGTTGCTGGCTGGGTTCAGCAGTAATGGAAGCTTCACACAGAGCAAAGTCACAGGGCTAAGGCTCATCAGGAAAAGTTCTTAGGATTTAAAGCCACTGTGTAATAGATTGGTTTCTTTTGTGTGTGTTTCTCTATAACCGGAGTGTACGTAAATCGGATAAAATCTGAAGAGAAAATTTTGCCTGGTGGGATTTCTTTTAAATTGTGTTTGCTGGGAGGTACGCCAGACCGAAGCCTTTTCTTCACAGTGGCTTCAGTGCAGGCAGTAGCAAGCTGCCCTTTCCCACCCTTTTCATTCACACAGTTCTAAGGAGAGAACCTACTTTTGTGCCTGCTGCTCATTCAGCCCTCAGTCTCTCTGCTGAGCCTACCAATTAGTGTTCATAATTGTGGCCAGAGTTTAAGGTCTGGACACGGGAACGCAATGGAGAAGATGGATTCATTTCAGGAGCTAGACTATGAAGAAGGCATCCGACAGAACGTGGAGGCAGCAATTCCCGAGGCTCAGTAATAACCTTGGGGAGTTATAGCTTCAAGTTTGGAAACTTTCTCTGTCAAAGCCTTTTCATGTTACATCCATCAACTCATTCCACGTGCCTCAAATCTTACGGGCAACAACTGGAGTAGCGTAACAAGGTCAGACATTTGCTTACACATTTTCAACAATTGATACATTTATCTTAAAATACTAAAAAATACTCGCAGACATTTAAATTTTTATCTCTATATCTGGAGACAGGGTAAAAACTTTTGAGAAGCTCATAGTCCATTTCATCAGTTTTCACCCTACCATTAGGACAGGTTTAGTAAAGAACAGCTGTAAATCTCTAATCTTTTAAAGAAGGTGGCTTTACGGCCCAGCGATATGAAATAACTGGCTCTAGGCTAGAAAGTCAGTAGGATGGCTGTCAGGAACCGTGTGTTCAGGCTGGAGGGAGCACGGTGAGTACTGAGTGCATGGGCTTTAGCACCAGCCTGGCCTGGGTTCAAGTCTCAGCTGGCCGACCTTAGGCTACTTAACCTCTCCTGCCTCCATTCCCCCCTCTAAAACAGGGCTAGTAGGAGATTCTCACTTGAAGATCTGCTAGGAGAACGAGATGAGCTCAAGTTTGTCAAGTACCTAGAACAATTCCTGATATGCACTATGTAAGTGTTTATTAAACATAAAATGTAATGGGATGGTGAAGCCCTTCTGTTTTGCTCTTTATCTACTTACATGATCTGAAAAAATGTTTCTTAGAAACTGATTTGCACAACATTCCTGGGATGTTGGGTAAGTACAGGAGACCCGGGGTGGTGTCTGGCTGCTTGTCAGAGAGTGCTGTGGTGCAGTTGTGACTTGTAAAGCTCATTACGTAGTTCCCCGTGCCCAGCCCCAGAACTCATTGCTCACCGTAATTAAAACCGGCTTCTCATCACTCGGTGTTAATGAGTATCGTTGCCTCCTTTGATCGGTGTTCTTGCTTCTAGAGATGGATTAGTATTTCTGAAATTGTAATCCGAAAGGAAAATAAGCTCTTTGTCTATTCCGCACATATATTATGTAGATGTGACAACTACAGAGCTATAAAGAAGCCCACATATATGTTCAATGTGCACATTACATGTGAAAGGTATCTCAAAGGCAACACACTCACACACACACACACAGGGGTCCAAAACTCCAGTTTCAAAACTTGTAACAGAAACCAATGACACATTTATGTTAGGAAGTCATAGACATCACATTTACAGATGTGTATTCTACCTCGAACAGGCAATTTACACACCCATTCACACACATATCCATATATCAGTATGATTTTATTGATTTCATGATTTTGTACCTATGATTTTATTCTTGCTTCGTTTGTACTGCCCAGTGACAAATAGTCCTTCAAATGAAACATCACAAGAGAAAAATGTGCAATTCCTAGGTCATAGTTGGAGTATAATCAGGCTCTGGATGAATTCCCTAAATGCCAAGTTGTATTTATCCTTCTCTTCCTACTTCATCTATGTAGCTGTGGTTTTGTTTGGTAATTACAATGGTATTTTTGAAACAGTATGAAGAAGGTGCAGAGGTGGGCGAGGGTACTTCTGTCTGTGCACATTTCAGGAACTCTGGCATGCCACTGCACGTCACCGGGAGCCCTCCTTGCAATGATAGGCATGAATGTGGGGAATGTCAGAGTCCTCGTGCTTCCTCCCCAACGTCCCTGGGGGGGTGGGGGTGGGGCACGCCCTAGAGCTCCAAAAGGAAAAACACATATTCCCCTATTCTCATGTTTCCCGTGGAGAAATGAAGAGACAGCGCATGTCTTCAGCCTCCACCCCCCAACCCTCACCCCTTAGATCCTCACCACCCCCAAACTCCCGCGCTCACTTTCTCTACCTCCTGAGAGAGATGATTTGTCTGACTGGTGAGTTTTGAAGGACATGTTGGCAGGGCTGGGCTTGCCCCTTCTGGGATTTCCTGAGCAGCCAGCCTGGCCATGTGACTTTCTTGTTCTTCATGATGTGATAACCTTAGCAGGCACATTTCTGCAGGGGGAAGTTCAACCTCTGGGGAAGGTGAGGCATGGAATTGTTAGGAATCTCTTTGGCCTCAGATCTAAAGCTAGAGATGCAAATCAGCAATAAAGATGACATTTTAATCTTCATCTGTTTATCTCTCTGCCTTCATTCTTGCATAGTTAGAACTCAGCAATCTCAGTTTGGACCCCTAAAATACCTGACATTGCAGAATGATGAGTTAGGATCATGAAAATCACACATTTGCTGCCTTCCTCACCCCGCCCCCCAATAATTCTGTCACATAGCACCTCTGATCAAAAACTCTTGGGCTAAGCAGTAAAGGGAAAATAGAACCAACAGAGGAATCGTGGGAAAGAGAAGGCCACTGATTCAGAGTGGGGAATAGAGAGATAATTTTGGATGTATCTCTGAGCGATGCCGCTCAAATTCCCTGTGACCTGGAGGAACTTGACTGAAATACAGAGATGGAAAGATCCAGAAGATTTTGAGGAATCTAAACTACTCTTTTGGGAGGCTCAAAAAAATCTGTAACAGATGCCAATGGAAAGACTCTCCCAAGTAACTCAGGGGTCTAATCACACCTTAAGGAGAAGCAGTAAGCCTCATGTTATTGCAATAGCAAGGTCAACCCCCTGCAATAATGACAAGGTCATATTCTGAGACCAGGGCAGCAGAAGGAGTTGCTAATTAAAGTTACCAGATGGCAGAAAGCAGCATTAATAGTTAAAGCAGGAAAACTTGAACATCTTCTGGGAACCAGACAAACGATGGGAGAGCTCTTGGAATGTTACTTCTGTTGGCAGTAGAAACCTTAACCCTATCCTTGTGTGTCTTTTCTTTCAGCTGGGGCAGCCTTCAGAGAACAGTTTTAAGTTTAGCCTGTGTGGTACGTATTCTCCAAAAATGGTCTCCCAGTGAACTATGCCTCACAGTTCCCATGCCCTCGTGTACTCCCTCCTCTTGACTTCTATTGGTTCTCCCAGCATCAATAGGATGCAGTGAAAGTGATGGTAAACGGTTTCCAAGGGTCCATCAGAAGGCTTGCAGCTTCCACCTTGGTCTCTTGGAACATCTACTCTACTAACTCTGACTACCCTAAGGCTTTCATGCTGTAACGAAGTGCAAGCTAGCTGCACGGAGGGCCCAAGAAGCCCCCGGCTATTCAAATCATCTCAATCTAGGGACCAGACATGAGTGAAAATACTCTTGGACTTCCAGTAGAGTCTCCAGATAACTCCAGCCCCAGTCAGAATACAACTTGAACTGTATGAGAGACCCCAAATTAGAATCATCCACATGAGGCCAGTCAATACACAGATGTAGGAGAGATAAGAATAAGTTATTTTAAAAATCATTGATTGTTTGGGTTCTCATCTACAGCAGCAAATAATGATGCCAAAAGGGCAGGTGTAAATGAGATTTTTTTTTTCCAAATACATGATTTGCTATAACAATATTTTTCTGCTGTAGAAATATAAAAGAGTAACGCATCTAAATAGGCTACTTTCATTAATGAAATAACATGAAGTTGGAACTGTCCTGGGAAATCCCAGCTCTATGGTTTCCATAAGTTGCATTGCACAAATGTAAATACTGCGGGAATTCAGAGTTGGGGAAAGACCACCAGAAGTCAGAGAAAGCTCTATGGTTAGCTATCCATTTTCTGCCAGCATGTAGCCAGGCCGATGGGCACATGGGCCTTTTTGTTCTACTTAAATTCCATAAAGCAATGTGTTTTGTGCGTTAAGTATCATCCCACTAATATTTATTCTACCAATGGTTCTCAAATTTAATGCTCAGAAAAACCATCCAGAGGGCTTGTTTAAAAAAAAAAAAAATGCGTCTTGTTAAAAAATGCAAACTCCTGAACTCTATCTCTAGAGATTGACTGAACAAGCCAGGGTGGGATCTGTTAAGCAGTTTTAACAGACACCCAAACGATCCCACTTCGGGCGATCCTCAGACTACATCTCAAGAGACATTATCTCAGATCAGGGAAGGGAAATGTTCGTTCACCCAGCTGCCTTGTTCCATAACTGGACTCCGCTAACTCAGCGTCACAGCGATGATTCTATGGCTTGCCAGAGGTCACTTAGACAGCCTACCTGCTGTAGCAGGTGGGTGCCCATCCACCGTCTCCCATGCAGAATCAGTATCTCAGTACCACCTGGGATTCAAGGATTCGCTCGGCATTTTGGCCATCTGGACACAAACTCGCACAGCAGACAGTGATAGGATTTCCAACGAAAGTGCTTATACAGCAAGCAGCAAGCTTTTGTTCAGCAATTGGCTGGGTTTTGTGCCTTGACCATGAGTTACCACTTTTAGAGATCTGATTTTTCTCCCTATTGCAAGATACTGTCTCTTAATTCTATAAAATTTAGCTATTATATGTGAAATATTCTTGTTGCTACCAAAATACCCTGAAAATTACACTGGCTTCATTTGAATAAAAAGTATGATAGGAAGATTATATTTGTCTTCGTGAATAAAAGTAGGACAGATGAAGCCATTGGTGATTTATTATTAAGATTTATTGTTGTTATTGTTGCTGCTGCATTGCTGTAGCTTTATTTAATGGGCCAAAATTCATAAAATAATCTCATTTCTGAGCACATATGAAAACGTGAAATACAGATTTTTCTCCTCATTTACAATATCAATAATTCCAAAGTTATTCAAAGGGCTTTTTATTCTATTCTAAAGAGACTATATTTACAAATATCCGTCTAAGTGGAAGAGACAGCGAGCGCTCAAGTGCATCGTGCTGACTCAAATCGGTTGTAATAATTGGAACCAGGAGAGCTTGTAGGTAAAATATTGGACTGGACCAAAATAGAAAATCTTACAGAGCTTTGTGAAAATACAATGGTGCTTATTTCAAAGAGCCATCCATACTGGGAGAGGAATTATTTGCTATCACGAGTTACAAGTAATGAGGTGAAATAAAATGGGACAATTGTAGGGAGCCTATCTGACTTCCTAGTAGTGAGACTTATTCAATGGTGAGGTATGTTCTGCCAAGAAAAAAAATCCATATCAAATGAAGCATTGAAAACCAGCCTGGACAATGCACTAGAAAATGTACCATGAAATCCTTCCCAGACAAAGGGGAAATGAATGGACTAACCAAACTTAATACACCCTCAGTGCTCCATCACATTCACCCTATTTCAGCAATCTAGGACCTAATGTTCCTAAAGAAATCATTTATTCCTATATATATGTCAGCACAGGATACTATTAAGTCCATAAAATCTACAGAAATTAATTGTAAAATTGCTATGGACCGGTGAAAGTGGAGGTACTAGAAAACATCCAAGTAGTTTAGGCTTAATAGGCAGCCCGTAAGGAATCACGGGGCTTGGCCACTATAAGACTCCACCTCATTTCCCTCTGCTCTCTTCCCCCAGCTTTCCATAGTAAGATCCACACTCTCTTTAAGCCTTGTCTCAGTCCTTGGGCTAATTTCAATACCCTGCCCTCTCACTTCTTCCCCTGCCCCCAGTCTGAGGGGACTTAACATTAAGTCCACATTTAGGCTACTGTTCTAGAGACTCCGTGACTACAGTTGCACCCACGGGTTCCTTGTCCAGACTCTTGAATCCTTTCTCACAATTCCTTATTGCCTTAAGTGGACATCCATGATTGTGTTGGCCTTATGCCCAAGTCCTAAGTAATGACAATACTTTTGCTGGTACTTCCTACTGTCATTACCCATGGCCCCAGGGTCTTGTACTTATGAGCTAAGGTGCTAAACCCTTCCCCCAGTGTCTCCTATGGCCCTTCTTAAAAAACAATGTACTGTGTCTTTGCAAGAACACCACCTTACTATGAGGCTGAGAGTATATTGGGGTACATTTCCAAAATGTAGGTCCAAATTTGTCCAAATGAGTAAGATCTTAGTGGTCCCTGGTTTTAGATATATTTGCCCAATTCCTTTCAAGTCAAACCTTTTCAGATTTAGGCCCTGTTCTGTTTCACTATCCAACAAATCTGTCTTCTCTTCCTAATTTCATTTTCTGTCTCTGCTTAAGCTTACCTGGCCATGGAAGAAATAAGGATTCTGCCAAGTTCTTAAGGACCTGTCAAGACCTCAGGGACACTTTACACAAGATCTCTTACACCATCAGATTCTACCTCGACTCTAATCTTTTTATAAGACTCTGTTCTGCTCTAACTCTCTCTCATTCGTTTCTCTGATTCTCCTCTTAATTTATCTCCTCATTTGGAGGCCCATAACCCACCTGTCTTTCACTGGCCCCCGGTCTCTCTTGGCTGTGTAGAGTAGGACTGCCAAATAGCACATGTAAGCACAGAAATTTTCAAACAAGAGTATGAGATATACAATGTGTCACACTCAAACTGGAGAGTTAGACGGGAGGAAGGCATTCCCAAAGTAAACAAATTTAATTCAGGCCTAAAATGTCTAGTGTGAATCTGAGTTTAATATAATTGGATTTGTCTTAAATGTAAGTGCTCAAGAAGAAAAATGCAAATAGCCACTCCTAAGGGTGGTGAAATTAAACAGAACGCTAACATGCAGGACTGATGGGGGTGATGGGAAACAAATGCTTTCATGTATGCTGAATGGAAATAGAGAGCAGTATAAATGTTGGAAAAAAGCAATTTGGCAATATCCATTGAAATTTAAAAGGTGCATACCTTTGAAATGCAAATCAAAACCACAATAAGACACCATCTCACACCCATTAGAATAGCTATTATCAATAAAGAAAGTAGTAACAAGTGTTGGAGAGGCTGTGGAGAAAAAGGAACCCTCATAAACTGCTGGTGGGAATGCAAATTGGTGTAGCCGAGATGGAAAACAGTATGGAGTTTCCTCAAAAAATTAAGAACAGAATTATCATACACCCAGCAATCCCTCTTCTGGGTATCTACCTGAAAATTTTGAAAACATTTATTCGTAAAGATATATGTACCCCTAGGTTCATCACAACCTTATTCACGGTGGTCAAGACACGGAAACAACCTAAGTGTCCTCCAATGGATGATTGGATGAAGACGATGTGGTTTATATATACAGTGGAATAGTGCTCAGCCATAAGAAAGGATAACATACTGCCATTTGTGACAGCATGGATGGATCTTGACAGTATCATGCTGAGTGAAATGGGTCAGACAAGGAAGGACAAGAATGATATGATTTCACTCCTAGGTGGGATATAAAACAGAGAGCAACAAGCAAAAAAAAAAGGACAAACAGACAAACCTGTAGACACAGACAACAGTATTGTGGTTATCAGAGAGGAAGAGGGATAGGGGGCATTTGAAGACGGCAAAGGGGATCAAATATATGGTGATGGAGGGAGACTAGACTCTGGGTGGTGAACACACAATGCAACATACTGATGATGTGTTATACAGTTGTACACTTGAAACTTACATCATGTTATTAACCAATGTCCCCCCAATAAATTTAATTTTTTAAAAAAAGGTGCACATCTTTGATCCAACAATCATACCTTAATGAATATGTGAGTGCCTCATCTGTGTTAGGACTAGGAAAATCATACTGAGCAAAACAAACAGGTCCTGACCCTCATAGAGCAAGTATTCATGAGGAGACAAATTAATCAAATCACCAAGGATATCAATGTTACTAAACCACAACTGTGATGTATCTATAAAGGAAAGGTGTATAAGGTACATATACAGGGGACCTGATCACATCTGCAGGGTCAGGAAAGGCCTCCCCAAGAAGTGAGATCAAAGAATGAGTAGGAATACACTGAGTAAAAAGGAGGGGAAATATTCCAGACAGAGAGAACAGCATGTACACGCATTTTGCTCAATTTGTTCATTTTTCACCACATCCACCCCTAACATCCTGGTCCAACAAACCAAGCTCATTCCCATGTTAGCATATTTGCATTCTCTGTTTCCTTTGCCTGGAAAACTCTTCCCCAGGATCACTGCATGATTGACTGACTACCTTTTCATTCAAATCCCAACTATAAGAGACTCCCCTGCAGGAAGGCCCTCCCTGCCAGAAAGGGAGGGCCTCTCTCTCTTATATCAGCTTCGAGTTATTCTTAGCATAGCAATGAACAATTACTACCATCTCATATTTGTCTTGTTTATTTTTGTGTTTGCTTTTTGTAAGTCTTTTCCCACTCTACCCCCTCTAGAATGTATGCTCCATTAGAAACAGAAACCTTGCCTGCCTTTTCACTGATATAACCCCAGAGTCTCAAAGTAAACCAATAAAAACATTCTGCAAATGGAGGGAGCACGGGAGAACATTGGAGGAATTGAAAGAAGGCTGGTGTGGCTCAAAGGCAGCAAATGAGGAGGGAGGTCAACCAGACTACAGATGGAAACTTGATTAGAGTAAGGCAAGAATAGATGGCAGAACTCAATTAGGAAGATATTACAGTGATGAGAGATGGTAGTAGCATGAACTAGTTGAATAGCAGTGGAGATAGGGAGAAGTGGACAGACTGAAGAAATAGTTAGGAAGTAAAACCGTGCTGGTGATGAATTGTTTAAGGGCAGTTATTTCTACTCTGCAACCATTTGGATGGCAGTATCATTCACTAAGATAGAAAATACTGGGGAGGACTGTGTTTGACGGAATTATAAGTTTGGTTTGAGATAAAATGAGTTTGTGGTAATAGGATTTATGAGTCTAGGGTCATGAAGGGAGATATGGGATCCAAAAATAAATCAAAGGTAATCTATAAAGTAACAATTGCGTTGAAATCTACATGGTTCTGGAATCCAGAGAGGTCTAGGGTGAAGGCATAAATACGGTTGCCATTCCTGTACATGGGATAACTAAAGCTTTGGTCATTGATGAGGTTGTTTAGAGACAGGAAATTATGGGCAAAGAGTGCCCAGACTGAGCACTGAGGAGGAGGGGAGCAGATTGAGAAGGAGCAACAAAAGGGGTAGGAAGAAAAGCCGAGAGTCTGCTAAGGAACAGAGGATGGTCAACAGTATGCTCAGGAAAAGAAATATCCACTGACACATAGCGCTGGTTATGGCGACAAATGGACATTATATATCTATATTCATTGTGTATATATGAAAAGAACATTTATTTTTCCCTGTTTGGGACAGCAGTATGCAAATGTCATATGCAAATATCATATGCAAACAGTCTGTTTTTTATAGACATAGCTGTATATGGGACTGTAAATTGATTCATTTACATATTATTTCCAAACAGAAAAATTTTCTGAATAAGGAAATATTTATTCATGTAAAGAGGAATCGTCCATTTTAATATTTTTAGTCACTAAAATTCATACCACTTTCCAAATATGTCATCAAATACAAATTATAAAATATAAGCAGATATGATATATATTTTAAGAAGTTTCTTCTAACATTTATGCATCTTAAGTTTAATTTTAATAAAAAAGAATAAGTCACTAATAGTCTAGTATTGTTTACTGTTTTAATTAATATGATTGCAAAATCAGGATGAATGAATTACAGAATATTCTTAAAATGCTAGAAAGACATTTAAAAATATTAAAAAATGTTTTCATAAGTTGCATTTAGTCTCATAAATGGATCAAATTTACAAAACGTATAAAACAGCCTTGATGGAAGTCTACTAGATTTGCATACTTTGTAATTTAAAAGTAACTTATTAACTTGAGTTCCTCTCATAGTTAAATTAAAGCAGCTACAGTCTGAAACAAACAGGGAGCAAGAAAGGATTTTAAGGTCAGAGAACTTTTATTTTTTTTCATTTCTGTATAATTCACTAAGATTTCACCATTATTTATCATATGACATTTATACTTTGGATATAAATGTAATTTATAATCACCGTGTTTCCCCAAAAATAAGACCTACCTGGACCATCAGCTCTAATGCATCTTTTGGAGCAAAAATTAATATAAGACCTGGTCTTATTTTAACGTAATGTAAGACTGGATCTTACATGATATGATATGACATGATATGATATGATATGACATGACATAATATAATATAATATAGGACTGGGTTTTATATTAATTTTCGCTCCAAAAGACACATTCAAGCTGATGATCCAGCTAGGTCTTATTTTCGGGGTAACACGGCATATGTATGAAACACCATAAGAGCACAGATAAAGAATAATTAGATTTTTTAAAAGACACAAAAACAAATATTGATTTCTGATAATACATAACCTAAGAATCATCTTGAATATGAATAATTGTTTTGTTAGGTGTCCTGACACTGTAGCTCTTACAAGCCAAACTACTATTTCAAGCACAAAACTCAAACATATAGTATTGTGAAATTCCAAATATTTAGGAACTCACCGCTAACGCCTAATTTTAAACATAAGCATTGCATATGTCTTTGAACTGCTGAGCTGAAGTACCAAAAATATTTTGATCCATCGTCCTGCCTTTAGACAATGTCTGTCTAATCATCCCAAAGACCTTATATGCTATTTTATTTGTAAATATCTGTTATGATGATTTCACAACCTCGCTTGTAATCCATTTCAGTATTTCAAATTCATTTTTTCAGGAATCCTTTTTTAGGGTAAACTAGAAGGAAACAGTAAAAAAAGACTAAAAGGACTTTAAAATATCCATTCCTCTTTTTAAAAAATGAATCAAACAAACAAAAAAACACCAGATTTTCTCTTAGGGAATTTCACTGTCCTAAGTCAATTAAGAGAGAGTTGCGTGGAGCAGGAAGATCAAAGTCTTACCGGACTGCCTTCAGAGAGCGCTCTATCCTCTGTGAATGCTTTGGGCTCATGGTTTGTGGTGAGCCAGGGAATGATCCTAAAGAGCTCTACTCCACAGAATCCCAAGGGAAGGTGGCTCAGAGTTCACAGCATCTCCCTTGGCTGGGCTCAAGCATCTACCCTCTCAGAGGCTTTCCTGCTTCTTTTGGTCTCCCTGTCTTCACTATGAACCCAGAGATCTCATTACTGTAAGAAACAAACAAGGGAAACCACCCTGCAAGTGTCAAGTGGTATAGAATTCTAGCATCTTTCTTGTGTATTACCATCCCCAGGTATGCCCTCAACTTTTCATCTTCCCTGTCTACGCCTCCTTCCACTACCACCGGCTGGATACTGACAAACCCCTGGAACTGGAGATCATTTCTAGAGAGCCCTGTTGTACACGCATCAGATAAACAAACCCCTCAAAACCCAATTACAATGTATTATCATATTAATATATGAGCACTCTTTTATATTTGCATTTTAAAAGGCACTTTCTTCAGATAAAAATCTTATCACAAAAGCACCTTGATAAGCCAGTGGGGAAGATCATTTTTGTTCAGAAACTGGAGGGAGGGGAGCGGAGGTAAGGAGGGGTGTTCTCATCAATAGTTTATCCATGGCAATGAGAAAGTAAGGGAAGAATGCATTATCTTTGTGAAAAGCATTAGTTTGTCCATGGAAAATGCTAATATGCTGTGTACGCTGAGAGCTATTGGTAAACTTTGTGTGCATTTTATTCCTTTTAACTTAATTCCTGTTCCTTTTATTTGTATGTTAAAGAAAGCAAAGCTGTCTATATCGTTCTCAGTGCTTATAAAATTGAAGCTGAAAATCTGACAAATAAAACAGATGTGTTTTTCCCTCCAAAGACCCATCAAATCTCCTGCAGCCGGGCCTACTTTCCTAGATCCTACATGTTTTATTTTTGATGCAATTGATAACTTGTATCATGGATACAATAAAAATGCCAAATTGATTTTTTTCTGGAAGGGCATTCTCTCACGCTCATGTTACTTGTTTATTGTAATTCACGATAATCAGATGACAAACTTCTGAGCTACAGAGCAGTAGAATATCTGAGTTCTAGCCCCAGATTTACCATTAACAACTCCAGGGCAAACCACTCGATATTTTTTAATGCAGATTCTAACTTCTTAATGTCCTACTCTAGGTCTAGAGCCGGGCCTGTGATTCTGCATTTCTAACTTATTTGATGATAATGCTGGTTCTCAGACCATTTAGAACAGCAAGACCTTAAGATATCTAACTCGTGTGTAGATAACAGCAGTTGTACTTACTACACAGTGCACAAGACTGAGTAAAATAACAGCTGAGAAAATGTTTGGAAATTTAACACCTATGTAAATGGAAAGTTTTATTAAGATATTTCAGCACCTTGCTTTTGAAACAAACTTAATGTGAAAATCTAACTAGTTGCAAAATAGATCAATAATTAAGAAATAACTTACTTTTCTTTTTCTTTTTTTTTTTAAGATTTTTTTATTGAGGAAGGGGAATAGGACTTTATTGGGGAATAGTGTGTACTTCCAGGACTTTTTTCCAAGTCAAGTTGTTGTCCTTTCAATCTTAGTTGTGGAGGGTGCAGCTCAGCTCCAGGTCCAGTTGCCATTGCTAGTTGTAGGGGGCGCAGCCCACCATCCCTTGCAGGAGTCAAGGAATCGAACTGGCAACCTTGTGGTTGAGAGGACACACTTCAACCAACTGAGCCATCCGGGAGCTCAGTGGCAGGTCAACTCAAGGTGCTGTGTTTAATCTTAGTTGCTGGGGGCAGAGCCCACCATCCCTTGCGGGACTCGAGTTGTTGAACTGGCAATCTTGTGGTTGAGAGCCCACTGGCCCATGTGGGAATCGAACTGGCAGCCTTCGGAGTTAGGAGCACAGCGCTCCAACTGCCTGAGCCACCGGGCCGGCCCCTAATTTACTTTTCTTGATGATTCCTCACTTTATATGTGATGTCACAATGATATTTTTTGAATTATTGAGATCTCTTTATTTAAGGTGATTCAACATTTACAAATTACATGTAATGCATGGATTCTCATGAGCACAACTATTTCATAAATCTGTATGCCAATAATTTACCTTAAACTTAAGTGATATGTGCAGTCAGATTCTATTTAATACTTAGATAATCGTTCAGAGCAGTCTATCTGATCTAAAGTCTTAATAGAACTAAATTCAAAGAACTAATTTGACTGTTTTGTGCTTACTGAGTGGATGAAAGGCAGCTGCAGCACTTTCTGTATACGAAGAGAACATGCATTTATTATTGGACTGAAAGAACTAACGCTGGCCAGAATAACAAATGTACCACCCTAGAAATAATGAAGTCTATTACTTTAGAAAAATAGAAAGATTTTAGTGACTCACAAAGGCAATATCTCTTTGTCAGTTTGCAAAATTTCTTTATACTATTTTTAAGCCTGTACCTAGTCCAAGCCAGAACTTATGGTCAGATATTAAAAACAAATAGTTCTAATTTAGTGAACTATATGAAGCCAAACTCTTTCAGTTGATGAAGAGAATAAGAAAGAGAATGCTGAATGTGTGTGCGTGTGTGTGTGTGTGTGTGTGTGTGTGTGTGTGTTAATGTGAGGACTGGTTTTTGCCAACCATTGTAGTTCTGACAAATTTACATTGAGCCAGTGAATCTAAGAATAGAAACAGTACATGGATCATTTAGGAACGGTAAGCAGAGAATCTGGAATAATACCACAGACGCCTTGGACATGAGGATCAAGAGTTGGCATGAAGTATTTATTAAGCTGTATCTAAAAAGTATACCAACAGTTCAAGTGGTTTTTGCAGTTTGGCCTCTGGATAGAAAAAAATAAAAGTAAAAAACCTAGTTCTGACTAAATTGTTATACAGTTAAGAAAAAAATGGTTCCTATAAGTTATAATTTAAGAAGAAAAAATACATATACTTCTTTGCTCCGCTAATTGATCTGAATATCAATAGCCTGGTCCTTTCATCCCACTCCCTTTCCCAGTAATTGATCAGTTGGAAACATTTTATAAGACGTGATCTTTTTTCTTTCTGATGTGAATGGCTCCCTGTTTATATGACTGTGGCATTGATTATAAAGACATTTGTTGGATTCTAGTTTTATACTTATACATTTATAGGAACACAGCAAGGATTAGGAGGTACTCTATATATTTTCTCAATTTATTGAGTAGTAAAACCAGGAACAAAGAAAAGAGAGAAGTCAGAGATTGGATGACAGTATAGTGGCTTTGATTGAATCCAGTTCAGGAAGACAGTTAACTGCTTCCAAAAGTATTTATTTATAAGAGTCCTGGCCATAAACTGTATATTTGAGCCATATTTAACTAGATATTAAAGCTGTTTGATGTACACACATGTTCATAACAGCACGATTTGCAAAATAGCCAAAAGATAGAAACAGTCCGAATGTCCATCAGTAGATAAATTGATAAACAAATTGTGACACACACACACACACACACACACACACAATTGAATATTATTCAACCAGAAAAAGGAATGAAATACTGATACATGCCTCAATATAGATGAAGCTCAAACACATTATGTTACGTGAAAGAAGCCAGACAAAAAGGTCACATATTGCATGATTCCATTTATATGAAATGTCTAGAATAGGTAAATCCGCAGACACAGAAAGCAGATTGGTGGCCAGGACTCTGATAAATACTTTTGGAAGCAGTAAACTGTCTTCCTGAACTGGATTCAATGAAAGCCACTGCATTGTTAACGGGGTAGAGAGAGGGGACGAAGGGGACTGACCGCTTACTAGGTATGGGGTTTCCTTCTGGGGTGACAAGGATGTTTTAAAACTAAGATAGAGATTGTATAACATTGTGTTGTATAACAGTTGTATAATATTGTGAACATATTAAATGCACTAAATTCTTCACTTTTAAAATGGTTCGTTTTGTTATGTGAATTTCACCTCAATAAAAAGAGTTTTAGAACGAGCAAACATAAGTGTAATTAACACACAGTGCCTACTCAGCATTGTGCCTGGACGATAGTAGGCGTTCAATAAACATTTGGTGAGTGATAAATGAATAGTAACATTAGAGTTCTCTTGCTACATGGTCTCTTTTCAGAAGGACATCTTTCAGATTTTTGGATTATCACCCCCTTTCTAGAAACAGTGAAACCAGAAAGCATTATTGAAATCATAGAACTTAGAAAGGGAAGAAATACTAATCTAACATTGGTCTAACATTATTTTACAAGGCCCACAGATGTGACTGCCCTTAATTAGATAGCCAGCTAATCTCATTAGTAGACTGGAACACAGGCTCCAGATTTCCAGCTCTTTGCTGCTTCTCACTGCTCCAACCACCACCCAGGATCCCTGAGAAGGGTGGAGCCTGGTGGAGGAGGAAAGAGTTGGCCAGACAATGGCTGTAATAAACTTAGTTTACTCTTGTGGATCAGGACTCAAGCCATATTTGGGTGTGGAGGGAACACAGATGTACTAAGAGGAGGAAAAACAAAGTGGGTGGTAAATAAATTATCAAAAGTACAAAATGCAAAGATCCCAATGGTAGATGCAATTTTGTTCCCAAGAGGCAGATATCTAGAATTGTTAACTTTTTTCATAAGAGAGGTTAATTTTGCTCGAAGGAGAGAGACAGAAGTAGGTCCCATTTAAAGCCAAGGAAAATAAATACATGTAAACCTCATCCAAATGTATTAAAATTATTTAAAATTTGATAGCATTTAAGGATAAAAAGTCTATTTCAGAGGAAGCTTGGCTAACAGCAGGACTTATATCCTTGTATTTTGTAAAAAGGCAATTTCCTTGAAGGTGAGTTCATTTTTTATTCTACTTTAGAATTTCCATTTTTAATAATCCATCATAAGGAGGCTTTTCCTATAATAAAGAGATGGAAGTTAACATTAAAAGTATACTAGAACACTTCTTTTTTTATGAATGCTGAAACAAATGTGAACCAAGCTTTTAAAGTGTGCGTGTGTGTGTGTGTGTGTGTGTGTGTGTGTGCGTGTTGAAGTTCAGTGCTGATGGAAATGTGCCAAGGACTGTAATACTAAGAACGGGCTCTGAGCCAAGTGCCTTTGGTTTTAGAGATGATCACGAGCCAGAGAATGCTCTCAGTACTAGGGGAGGTTGTTTGAAGTTGAGGAGGTCAGCCTATTTGATGCCCAGGAGCAGAAAGAAACAATGGTTCTCTGATAATTAGGATAGTAACCCAGCAGGGGGCCCATCATCTTTGTTTTCGCTCAGACAGAAGTGTCTCCCGGCTATGGCTTAATCTTGGGAGCCCTCTAACTTTGAGGAATCATGATATCTTTGTGTGGTTCAAGCCAATCCTGCCTGCTTACTTAGCAAACTTCTTCCATAAACAGACATTACAGAAGGTGAAATTCTACGACTTAATCCTTGTTCCAAGCGTCTTGTAAACCATAGCAGTAATAACACTGGAAAATCACTAAAATGAATGTGCATTTCTCGTCAGTATACTTATGAATGTTTAATTCTTTTTTTCTGTCCTTCATTCCTGTCTCTTTTGATATCTTCTTCATTTCTCTTTTTATTATAATGTCTATTGATTCTGTTTTCTATTTCCCCAAGTCCTTCTTTCCTCTCTGTTCTCATTATTAAAATACTTTTCCAGGCTCAATTCTTTAATTATACGTGCAATATTTCTTATCCTGCCATTTTCTATCCTTAAATATTAAAATCAAAGTTGAAGTTCCACTTTCAGGATTTTTTTCATGCTATATACACTCATAGAGCACAAATCTGACCTTTTGCTAGGCCTAATGCCTATGCTGTTTTTCTCTTTATTTGTATCATTTATAGTCCTGTTTCTATGACTTTATTGATCTGACCCTCAAGTATTCCCTTTTCCATTGAGAAAAATTCATTTTTTACTATTAAAGATTCTTTTGACAGTGACTGTCAAACTCACATTTTAGTGATTTGCATGTACTCCTAATTTAGTGGTATTACTTGATCTATTTTAAACATTTAGTGTACCTTCTATTTCTGTAAGTTCAGCTCTTATACAGAGCTAGCCCACTTAATTGATGATGCTGCTGTCCTCCAAGTCTTTGGGCAAAATAGAACAAATGCTTTGAAGTCTGTTAGCAGCTACTCATGTCTGGACTTTGCTCCTTCCAGAATTTCCTTGGTACTTCAGCTGGGCCTGAAGCCCCAAGCATGGTAAATGAAGTTCTCTATTGCAGATGCTTTTCTTACTCACAGTAAACAACAAAATGTTGGGTGGAAACATGCCATGACAGCAGAAACAAATGTTAGTGGGTAACATTGGAAAAGCAGCCTCTTCTATGCAGCAAGTTCAGGAAACAATGAACAATGAAATGACCAACATCACTTACAGAGGCTGCTGGCTTCAGCTCACGCCTTGCTAGATTGGTGGTGAGGCTCTTGCTACGCGCAGGGAAACACGTGGGGTATTTTTCAGCCGAAAACTTTAGATATGAGTATTCCGATGAAGGATGATAGAAACCCCTTTCTCCCAAGAGATCAAATTACTTGAATACAAATTATAGACACAAACAGGTTACCAAGAGGAAAACTGCAAAGTTCAGAGAAGTTGAGTTGACAAAGCAAGTCAGTAGCCAAGATGGAACTGAAATTTCGGTCTTATTTCAGAGAGTTGACAATTATTTGGTGAATGTAGGAAATATAGACAAGCAATAAAATGTCCCCTTTTCCCCAGATCATCTTGACCAATGATTGGGGCCTTAAATTATGCACAAAAAATTAAATGGTTAGACCAAGATTCAGAACAAATGCATACAACCATGCCACTGTTTAATCTCTACAATATAAGGGGGGGAAATAGGACATATTTCATGAATATTTTGCTATTAAAAAGATTTAATAAAGGTATAATTACATTAAAAAGATGTGTTTGTAAAGCATAAGAGCCTATTTATATTTAAAAAATATAGTGGTTGTCATGTCATTTTATGCAGAGTGTTTCCCAGCTTATGGAAGCCTAGAGATCCTATGTGTTTTTAGTACATATTTAAGTTGAAGATTCTCCCCATTATAGTGCAGCAAAAGTATAATGAAAATGACAATTTTATATGAAATTACTGAAAGAACTGAAACTTAAGATAATAATAACATTTACAGAGAAGCGAATGAGACATTTATGTCATTATGTAAATGTATAACATAAGATAATCTTTCCTTAATTAACATAAATTGCAGACTGTTTGAGCAAATTACTAATTCAGTGTAAATGAGCTGGCTGTATAACTGGTTACTTGACATTCAGTTATTTTGCACATGTTTAGTTCCATTTTATTTTTGGTTAAGAATAAAATGCATAAAATTTAAAATTTTAAAACAAATCTTTTGGGAAACAATTGGCTTCTTAGAAAGTAAATGAGAAAGTAATGAAAAAGTAAAAATAGCCATAATGAAAGATATAACCCTAAATATGTGCCAGTTATTCAATATTTGATTACCTAAAATGGGGTTATGTCTTCTGAAGTATATGGTTCATTAAAATTTCTCTTGCTTAGTCAAATTTCCAATTAGTAGATAAACTCAATCTCCCTATCCTTGACCCGTGATCAGCTGGGAAATTATTTACTATTTTATTAGACTTTTAGTGGTTATCATAATTATTACCTTTGTGATTTATCAAAATCTGATATTTATTGGTACATTTACCCTTTCTTCCAGAAAATGCTAGATTCTTAGAACACTTAAAAACTATTTTATCTCTTCTAATATACCATTGTTGTGTATTTTTCTCCATATTTTAAACACCAAAAGTCATTATTATTACTGTTTATGCAGTAAATACTCATTTAGATTTACCCAAATGTTTAAATTCCATGCTTTCTACACCTCCAATTGGGGTAATTTTTTTCTACCTAAAGAATATCCTATTAACATCACTAATCATCAGAGAAATGTAAATAAAAACCACAATGAGATATCATCTACCCCAATTAGAATGGCTACCATCAATGAGACAAATAGTAACAAGTGTTGGAGAGGCTGTGGAGAAAAAAGAACCCTCATACACTGTTGGTGGGAATGCAGACTGGTACAGCCGCTATGGAAGGCAGTGTAGAGGTTCCTCAAAAAATGAAGACTAGAATTACCATATGACCCAGCAATCCCTCTCCTGGGTATCTACCCAAAAAATCTGAAAACATTTATCCATAAAGAGATATGTGCTCCAAAGTTCATTGCAGCTTTATTTACAATGTCCAAGACTTGGAAACAAAGAAAATGTCCTTTGATAGACGAATGGATAAAGAAGTTGTGGTATATATGCACAATGGAATACCATTCAGCTATAAGAAAAGATGAAATAGTACCATTTGCGACAACATGGATGGATCTTGAGATTATAATGCTAAGCGAAATAAGTCAGACAGAAAAAAGTAGAGAACCATATGATTTCACTGATATGTGGAATATAAAACTGAAAACAAAAGAACAAGACAAACAATGAAGAAACAAAGACTGATCGACATAGAGAATAGTTTAGTGGTTAACAGAGGGTAAGGGGGGAGGGGCTACCTAGAAGAGGATAAACGGGGTCAGATATGTGGTGATGGAAGAAGAACTGACTCTGGGTGGTGAGCACATAATGTGAGATATAGATGATGTATTACAGAATTGTACACCTGAAATCTATGTAACTTTACTAACAATTGTCACCCCAATAAACTTTAATTAAAAAGAATACCTTACCATATTCCTTTTAGTGTAGATGTGCATGTGACTAATTCTCTCAATTTCTGTTTGTCTGAAAATGTGTTTATTTCCCCTTTATTATTGAAGAATACTTTCATTGTATATGGATTTCTAGTTTGCTTATTTTCCTTCAGTGCCTTGAAATTATCATACCATTGTCTTCTGACTTCCATTGTTTCACTGAGAAATTAGCTGTTGGGTCTTAGTCTATTTATTCCTCCTTTTCCTCTGGCTGCTTCCTCCACATCCCTGGCTGATTTAAAAAAAAAAATTTTTTTCTTTACCTTTTTATTTCATAATATTTTCTGAGATGGAGTTAGGTCTGGATTTCTTTTGGTTGATCCTCTTTAGAGTTTGTAGGGATTCCTGAATTTTTAACTTATCTTTCATCAGGTTTTGGATAATTCTCAGTGATTAACTCTTCATATATGTCTTTTCCTAGTCTCTCTCCTTTTCTTTGGGATTCAATTATGAGTTTTTTCACACTTTAACCTCTTTGCGTCAGACCCTTGTGAGTGTAATTTCCATCCTGTTTACTACTTGTGCTTCGTCCTCAATAGTTTCTTTTGTCCTAATGTATCTAATCTGAGTTTTAATGTCAGCTGTTCATTTTTCATTTCTAGGATTCCATTTGGTAATACTTTCAACTCTTTTACTTGTGAGTGTAATTTCCATCCTGTTTACTATTTGTGCTTCGTCCTCAATAGTTTCTTTTGTCCTAATGTGTCTAATCTGAGTTTTAATGTCAGCTGTTCATTTTTCATTTCTAGGATTCCCTTTGGTAATACTTTCAACTCTTTTATGTTCTATAGCTCCAGAAACTTTCAATAATGTATTTTACCGTCTTGAACATGGTAAAAATACTTATTTTAAAGTCTATTTCTGATAAATCTAATGGACCCTGAGGACATGTTTCTGTTGTCTGTTGTTTCTGCTGGTTATCAATTATGTTGTCTCTTTGGGCACCTGGTATTTTTTATAGTGTGCTAGACACTGTACTTGAAAATGCTTATAAAAATAAGTTTATACCTATGATAATATTATCATATCACATAGTGAATTTATTTCCCTTCTGCCAAGTTCTGGGATACTGGCAATCCTGAATAAACTTAATTTCTAGAAATTGAGATGACATGAAATCTAGTTCCTTTAAGAACTGATCTATGTTCTGTTCATGAGTTTCCCCAGGGTTCAACACTTTGAGATTCCAACCCAAACACTGGGAGCGGTTTACCATGGCTACTTCTCTGTTGTGAATCCTTGCAGATCTTGCATCCCAATTTTTGTCATTCTAACTCCATGAGGCTATTAAAAGTACTAATCGAAATCTTTGTTTTATTCCTGTAATTGGCATATGTTTCCAAGGGAAAAGTTGCTATAAATAACATGCTTATCTTTTGGGATTTTCAGCTTCTCTCAGATAGTACTCTGAAAGTCTTTATTGTATCTTTGATGTCTTCAAGCAAGCGTTTTTTTTGTTTGTTTCTGGAGTATTTATTTATTTATTTTTGTTTGCTTTGGTTTTGGCATTTTCCCAGTATTTCAAGTTGTCTCAGCAGGAGAATTGGTCCAAATTACATAGTTTCTAATTACTAGAGGTAGAAGTTGATCTGGTACTAAGGCATTTTAGACACAATTAGCTAAAGATAAATATATAAATTTGGAGACTGCTAACCATCACCTCATTCTCAATCTAACACATTTTCCTGGAGACTCCCAATTATTCAGGAATGTAAGTTAATTTAGGATGAATCAAACACTGTAGTTCTGCTCTAAAATGGACACACTGGAAGTAGAATGTCAGTTCTCATGATCACTATGGAATTTAGCACTTTGAAGTGTATATCCATATGTGTGACTGGCATTCTTTAGGTTAAAATTGGCTGCTAGAGATAGACAGACTTTGTTTAGGTGTTTGCCTCATAAAATTAAAGCCTAAGCTGATTGTTGATTTGCACAGGGGTTTCTCTGAAACCAGTGACTCACCATATGATGTGAAGAGAAAACCAAAAAAGAAACATTTATGGAGGAAGGTAAACAGCTGATGATCTAAGAAAAGAACAAAGAATGCTCTTTAGTTGTAAAAGGAAAGATTTTATTTAGAGGTAAAGAAAAATTTTGTACAGTAGGGGTTAGGAAACATTGGTATTGGTTACTAAATTTATGGAATCTTCATCTCTAAAAATCCTCAAATAAGAGAAATTCACATCTATATGAAAGGTTTCAGGAGGAGTCTTTGCATAAAAGATTGGAGAAAATGAAGAGTTTTAAAAATTCTTTCCTGAAAAATTTACTTTAAAAAATAAGATGAAAAGGTGGAAATAAAAATGGTCCTGAGTGTGAAGACTAAGTATTATTAAGATGTCAATTTTTCTGAATTGTATGGATCTAATGAATAGGTCTAATAAATTAAATATGGTTTAAAAATAATTGTAATTATGCAATAATAGGCGATGATGTTTTTCTTTAAAGAAATATTGAAGCTAATGACATATTTAATAGTGAAAGACTAGATGCTTTCCCCATAGGATCAAGAACAAGGCAAGGGTATTTATTCTTGCCACTTTTATTCAACACTGTACTAGAGATTCTACTCAGGGAAGATTCAAAAAGAGTAAAACTAACTCTATTTGCAGATGACAAGATATTGTAAGAAAGTTCTAAGGAATTGACTAAAAAACTTTGATATATGAATTCAGCAAAGTTGTGGAATATAAGCTCATTAGACAAAAATCAATTCTATACAAAAATCAATTCAATATACTTCTATGCACTTGCAATAAACAATAAAAAAATGGAATTAAGAAGCTAATTCTATTTACAATAGTATCAAAAAATACTCAGGAATAAATTTAAGAAAAGAAGTGAAAACATTCTGAAAACTACAAAATTTGTTGAAATAAATTAAAGATTTAGACAAATGGAAAAACAACTCATGTTCATGAATCAGGAAACAATATTGTTAAGATAGCAATAATCTTCAAATTGATCCACAGATTTAATGCAATTACTATCATCATCCAAAATTACTTCTTTGTAGAAATTGATAAGCTGGTCCTAAAATTCATATGGAAATTCAAGGGACTCAGAATAGTTAAAAAAATATCTTGAAAAAGAACAACAAAATTGGAGGACTCACTTCCCAATTTCAAAACATACTACAAGCAACAGTAATGAAGACAAGGTGGTGCTGACATAAGGATGGACATATAGATCAATGGAATAGAACTGAGAACTAGAAATAAACCCTCCCATTTATAGTTGTATTGATTTCCTGCAAGAATGCCAAAACAATTCAATTGGGAAAAGAATAGTCTTTTCAACAAATGATGCTGGGACACTGGATAGACACATGTAAAAGAATGATTTTTGACCTCTACCTCACACCATGTAAATAAATGAATTCAAAATGGAACAAAGGCCTAATGTAATAGCTAATAAAGTCTCAGAAGAAAAGCTAGGGGTAAATTTCCATGACTTTGGATTCAGCAATGTTGTCATAGATATGACACCAAAAGTATGATCAACAACAACAAAATATTAATAGATAAATTGAATGTCATCAAAATTAAAAGCACTTATGTGTCAAACCACACTATCAAGAACATGATAAACAACTCACAGAATGGGAGAAAATATTAGCAATTCATATATTGGACAAGGACTTGTATCTAGAATAAATAATAAAAAGGCAAATGACCCAACTAAAAACTGAGCTAAGAATCTGAATAGACATGACTCCAAAGAAGATATACCAGTGGCCAACAAGCACATAAAAAGATGCTCCATATCATTAGTCATCTGAGAAACGCAAACAAAAGCCACAATGAGATATTACTTCATACCCATTAGAATGGCTGTAATCAAAAATACAGATAATGAAAAGGGTTGGTAAGGATGTGGAGAAATCAGAACCCTCATTCACTCCTGATGAGAATGCAAAGTGATGTAGTTACTCTGAAAAATAGTCTGACAATGTTTCAAAAGTTAAACATAGGTAGAACAATTCTACCTCTAGGTATATACCTAAGAAAAATGAAAATCTATGTCCACACAGACTTGTACATGAATATTTTTAACAGCATTATTCATAATAGCCAAAAGGTGGAAAACAACCCAAATGTCCATCAAATAATGAATGGATAAACAAACTGTAGTATATCCATACAATGGAGTATTATCTGGCCATAAAAATAAATACTAACACATGTTACAGCACAGATAAACCTTGAAAACATTATGTTAAGTGAAAAAAGCCACTCACAAAGGACCACATATTATATGATTTCATTTATATGAAATGCCCAGAATCATCAAATCTATAGAGACAGGAAGTAGATTAGTAGTTGCCTAGGGTGGGGGTAGGGGGTGGGAAGGTTGAGGGATGATAGCTAATGGGAACAGGGTTTCTTTTTAGGGCAATGAAAATGTTCTAAAATTGTGATGATGGCTGCATATATCTGTGATACACTAAAAAACATTGAATTGTACACTTTAAAAAGGTGAATTGTATGTGAGTATATCTTAGTAAATCTATATCAAAAACTTTTAGATGTTAAAAGGTGGGCCTTTTTCATACTGACATACCATAGTCAGATCAGTAACATTTGTGCAGAAAGCAATAATGGTAAAGGTAAATGTCTTTAAAGTTAATCTAAATAAGGCAAAACCTGGAAAAATAAGGCGAAGGGAATCTGTACTTAGTTGAGATTGTATGTAAGGAAAGAGAATACAGTAAGTCCTTCTTACATTCTCCATAGAGTCTACTATTAATACTTTAAATACAAAAGGCTTCACAATCAAGTTCGCAAACTCGTTGCAATGATGTTGCTAACCTTTTTTTATATCAGAGGGATTATCCAATATGAATTTATACCAAATGGACAAACAGTTAACCAAGGTTACTATTTAGAAGTGCTGAAAAGGCTGTGTGAAAAAGTTAGAAAAAAACGCCCTGAACTTTTCGCCAACAATTCATGGCTCTTGCATCACGACAATGCACCAGCTCACATGGCACTGTCTATAAGGGAGTTTTTAGCCAATAAACAAATAACTGTGTTGGAAACCTCCCAACTCACTTGATCTGGTACCCAATGACTACTTTCTTTACTGAAGATAAAGGAAATATTGAAAGGAAGACATTTTGATGACATTCAGGACATCAAGGGTAATACGACAGCTCTGATGGCCATTCCGGAAAAAGAGTTCCAAAATTGCTCTGAAGGGTGGACTAGGCGCTGGCGTCAGTGCATAGCTTCCCAAGGGGAGTACTTTGAAGGTGACGGTAGTGATATTCAGCTATGAGGTGTGTAGCACTTTTTCTACAATGAGTTCTTGAACTTAATTATCAGACCTCATACAACACGTATAATGAAACCAGTTTTACCATTGATACAAACAAGTTAGGCTCTTCTGGCATCTCAAACAACATTATTTGAAGACTTGCTGTACATGTAATTTCAGTTAAAAAAAAAAAAGAACCTTGATTTAATTTACTTTATTGTCTATACATTTTAGCGACAATATTTTAGTGATTTTTGCTGCTTATGTACAGTTAGTCTAGCTGAATATATCATGCAATCTTAATCCAGAAAATAAGATACTCCCAGAGGTTTGAAAACATTATGTGTCTCTAACAACTAGAACCAGTTTGACATAGGTATGAACACTGAGAGAGATTCTCTCCTTTATGCATTCAGAGTTTGTTCCAACATAGCTATAAAACTAGCATAAAATACTGAAATGTATGTGTTCAATATGACTTGCTATGAATAGGTCAAATCATAAGCCTTGTATTTTTTGTCTTGAATGCAATATAAAACTGGACTTGAACACTTCCTTGAAAATGACAGATGGTTTAACTTTGATTCATTGGTGCATATTATGAAATAAAGATGGTACTTCGGGAATCCTTTTCATAAGATTCTGATCTCATTTTATCCAGCTGTGTGATATAGGCTTGATATTTTAAAACACAACTGTAAAATGGAAATCAATTCACCTATCACATGGAGAATGTAAGTATATATGAAGAAAGTAATTTGTTGTAGGAGCCAGAAGACCAGGCTGCACAGAGACTTGGAGGCTAGAATCAGGATTCTTTCATCTATCAGGAATAATCTCTTTTGAGAGACCTGAACCAAGTCCTTTTTTAAGGTCTTAGTATCATCATGTGTACATGTCACTGCAATCATTATCTAGCGTCCAAAATTATTTACATGACCAGCCCAGAGTGAATTTCCTATTTTTTGTTTTTGTGTTTGTGTTTTTATAGCTTGGTTCCTGGGGTAGACTGCAGATGAAGCATGTGTGAGGCAGCTAAAACTGATAGAAAGTCAGCCCCATCTTGAGTAGTCATGGGACAGACCTGGGGTAAAAGAGCTTCCAGAGACTGAAATCCCTCAAAAGGGAGAGACTAAGAAGGAGAACCCCCAAATTCTTACGTATAAATTCTGTCCAAGGCTGACCTCTGAGCAACACATACACAGGTCGGACTATGAGCAGTTCCCCTAAAATAAACGATCTGAACTGAGATTTGAGCTTCTAACCACCATAGTCAAGAAAGAGCTTGTAGTTTGTCAAGCCAATTAGTATCTTTCTTAAACACACCTTCAACACTCTTGGGAGGAATATGGAAGAAGCCAGATTCCTGAATCCACAACATTTACAACACCCAGGATACAACCCAAATTATCTTGATATTCAAAAAAATTAGGGAAAAGACAATCTCAGAAAGTCCAATTCCCATATGACCCAGATGTTGGAAATATCAAAGACTTTAAAGCAGCTATTGCAATGATGCTCAATGAGGTAAAGAAAAATATGATTGTAATGAAAGAATAGGAAATCTCAGCAGAGAAATTCAAACCATAAAATGAATAAAATGGAAATTCTAAAACTGAAGAATTCAATATCAGAAATAAAAATTTCACTGGATGGACTTAATAGCAGAATGGAGATGACAGAGGAAAGAGTCAGAAACTTGAAAACAGGTCACTAGAAATTCTTCAGTCTGAAAAACAGAGAGGGAAAAAGAATTCAAAATAAAAAGAACAGCACCACAAGGATCTGTGGAATAATAAATATCAAGCAGTCTATCAGCGTTTTAGCTGCTCACACATGCTTCATCTATAGTCTCCCTAGAACCAAGCTTCAACAAAAACTCAGGAAATTCGCCCTGGGCTAGATATGTCTTCCAAATTTTAATTTCCTTCCAAAATTTGCTGCCTTTTGTTCACTCTGCAGAGCTCTCAGGTGGTTAGTTTTTACATTTTTTTATTTGGTTGGAGTTTCAGTCTGTTAGGAATTTACTCCTCTATGCTGGGAGAGAAACTTTTCCATATCTTAAATTATAAAGTCACGTTGTAAGAAGAAACTTTAGCTAAATAGACACAAAATTTAGTGACAATTGATGGAAGTAAAATAAGCCCTGGCACTAGACATTTCTTGATGGGAGAGGAAAAGTGTTTTTGTCCATTCTTGTAACAATGCCACAACTGGCCAACCTGCGCACGGTCTTCCTAGGGTTGTTCCCAAAGGCAAGAAAAACTGAATAAGCTGGGCATGATTCCGTCATGAGGCCTTCAGATGTCCCTCACAGCATGGTTTATTGTACATCACTGAGATAGCTCAGAACCTCTGGCTTTTTCATGGTCATCACCATGAAATTAATAATGGTCACCAACAAATTAATAATGTTGCAGCAAAAATTTCCCAGAGCAGACATCACTTGAATAGTCCTTTCTAGGTGGTAGAGGTCATTTACCTCAGAGATGCTTCAAAAGCATTCATTACTGTATTTTCGTTTTGAAGGATGGAAGGGCAAATTGCCTGTAGGCTGTACAAATCACTGTGGTTAACGTGTTATGGGACAACCAGGGCCCCGAGGAGTACTAATGACATGTTAGAAGGCATCTAATGACACACTGTATAGGATGGTGGACATATATAAATACCAAACTCGTCAGAAACATTATTTTTTCATTGTTCCCATGTTTACTAAGGAAGTAATCTCAATAAAACTTAGCAAGTCTGAAAATGTCTCAAGATCCTTAAATTGGCCTGTACTTTTTATAATGATAGTTATGGGTAAGAGATAATGTTCACGATTGTGAGGGAAGGTTGTGCCCTTTAGATTTCAAATCTTGTGTGTTTTTTTAATAGGCAGCTTTAGGTCATGTTTAAATATTTTAAAGCAGTATTTCTCAATATGTGGCCCAATGACATCCTGCTTGAAAATCTGTGGTGCGCCTAAAATTCAAATTCCTAAACTTACCTCAGCTCTAGAGAATTAAAATCACAAGTAGGGAGGTTAGGAGGGATAAAACCCTTCAATTTGCATTTTGACAAGCTCCCACAGGTGAGTCTCATGCACATGAAAGAGAAAAACTATACAGGCACACCTCATTTTATTGCGCTTTGCTTTATTGCACTTCACAGGTGTGGCATTTTTGCTACAAATTAAAGGCAAGAGTCTCTACCAGCAAAAAGACTACAACTTGCTTTAGTAGGGTGGCCTGGAACTGAACCCACAATATCTCCAAGATATGCCTGTATTACATTCTCAGATATTCTTCAGCATAAAAATGACAGTAAAATGATTTAATAAATTCTGAGATTTTTAAAATTTAATACATCTACTGTATATCTTTGAAGTACAGAACACCATGCTAGGTGCTGGTGGGATACAAAGGTGAGTAAAGCGTGGAGGTTCCAGTCCTGGAGGTGATTCTGCTGAAGAGAGAGTTGAGTGCCCAGAATAGCTTGATTAGAAAAAAAGCACTGAAGGTTCTAATTAGAGTTGTGATTGGGAAAGAACGTGTCTCAGGTCCTAATGTTAATGAGTTTCTCGAGGTATCTGGATGTCAAAAAAATGTCAAATTTATGAGGGACTACATTATAGACGCATCTCAGAGACAGCTATAATGTCTAAGACCCACACAAAAAAATAGAATTCCGAAAGGTACTTTAAAATGAATTTCCTCAGTGTCTTAGTCGGGTTCCTAGAAGCAGAGCCTCAGACAGAGATTCATGTGCAATTGGTTTATTGAGAGAGTGCTTTCCCAAGACAGAAAAAGGAAGTGAGGGTAGAAGGAGAGGGCAGGGGAAGAAGCCATACAAAGGTATAATTTCAGGAAAGGTCTAGCCTCAGCCTCCCCAGACCCTGCAGGGAAAACTTGAGTGGGAGCAAGAGTAAGCACTTGCCACAGAGGCTTTCCCGCATAACAGCACAGCAACTGATTGGCCACGAGCCACTGCCAGCAGGCTGCCAGCCTTCCCAATCATCTCCTGCCAGCCAAGGGCAATCCTGCCCCAAAGAAAGTGGCTATCAGCCAGTAGCTGCCAATATTCGTGGGGATGGGTACACTGCCCAGTAAGGGAATCAGGGAGGACACAGAAGGCATGGGTCACACTCACCCAGTGGCTGAAATGACTCTTCCTTTATACTGCACTGACTCTTTTTTTAACATTTTTTAAATTAGTTTCAGGTGCACAAAACAATGTAATAGTTAGACATTTATCATTTATATCCCTCACAGAGACAACCCCCTCCCCCATACACTACCCCTCTGACATCGCACAGAGCCATTACATTTCCACTGTCTCTATTCCTAATGCGGTACTCCGCTTCTTGTAGTTGACATTCATTAATCTTCCCTGAGGGGGTCTCCCTAATGGGACAAGTGTCCATCGGATACCCTACAAAAATCTTTACAACATTATTGATTACATTCCCCAAATTGACTTTCGTATCCCCGTGGCAATCTTGTGGTTACCGATCTGCACTGACTCTTCTGCCCAGGCTCTATAGTCACACCACTTGGGTTCAAACCTCAGCTTCCTCCCTCATTTCCTGTCTTACATTAGCCTCCCGGTGCTTCAGTATCCTCATCTTTTAAAATATAATTTATAAAGTTAACTAATAGAGGACTGTTGAGCAGGTAATCAGATAATCCACACCAAGTGTTTTGCACAGTGCTTGGCAGATAGTAAGCACTCAATAAACTTTAGCAAACACTAGCTATTATTTCCACACCCTTACTATACTCCTCATTAAGACCTTGATTACTGTGTCTAGGATTTTCCCTCAGTTTCATGCCTGGTTTCTCTGCCTCAGTCATTGCCTCCCCCTCCACCAAAACACACTAAACAGACACATACACCTTTTTCAAACTGCCCTCCACACATAAGCACATATATACCAGGGTTCTTTTCCTAAAAATTTCCTTTCATCGCATTATTTCTCTGCTCAAAACTCCATTACCTCTACGATAAAAACCCTGATGTTAGCCTGCAATTCAAGTTGTTTCACAGCGTGGCTCTTCATTATTGCCTTCCCAGTTTTATCTGTTGCTATTCTTTTACACCAGTGGTCCTCAAAATTTTGGTCTCATGACCTGTTTTCGTTCTTAGGAGTAGGTTATATCTATTGATATTTACCATATTTGAAATTAAAACTGAGAACCATTGAAAGGATTTATTGATTGATTCACTTAATAATAAGCATGTGTTATCATAAACAACAATTTTATGAAAAATAAATGTACTTGTATTTTCCAAATTAAACCAATTTAGTGAAAAGAATATTACTCTTTTTCACTTTTTCCAATCTCTTTAATATCTAGCTTAATAGAAGACAGCTGCCTTTTGATAGCTGGTTCTGCATTCAACATGTTGTTTTGGTTCAAGTATATGAAGAAAACCTGGCTTTATGCAGAAATGCAGTTGGAAAAAGATCTACTTTAAAAACTTTACAGATAACTGTAGATATTCTTCTGTGATACAATACCAATATGTGACAAGTGGTCATTTCTCAGCAATTAGGTACAATGAACAGACTCACACTGTATCAATGGTCTGTTCACACTGTTACATTACAATCCACTGGGCTATTGCACCCTCAGAGGACCTTTTACTTGTGTGTGATTTCCATCTCTCAGACTCCCTGAAGGGTCTCAGGCACGGAGTTCCCCAGACTGCATTTTGAGTTCCCCAGACTGCACTTCTTCATAAACATTGCATTCTGCCTCTCTTGTTTTTAAAATGTACCTGGGATTTTGTTTTTATTCAGTGCAGGAGACAACTGCCATTAAAAAGACAGTTGGTTACTTCCAGCTCCCAGGAGCAGGGGGCTCACCATGCAGGGCCTCAGGAAGCACCAGGCTCAGTCAGGAGGCAGAACAAGCCAGGGGGAAGTGTGGGCAAAAGCCTTTGTGGTGGTTTTCATGGGCAAGCCACAAAACATCCCTACTTGGAATGTTTCACTTCAAGTAAGACAGCAGTGATTATGGAAAGGAGCAACAAAGGCAACCCAAACTGGACAGGAGATAAAGACAGTTATTTTAAAAAATCTGTATTCTAGGGGAAAAAAATAGATTTTAAAAGATAGGATCTGCTCGCCTCGCTGCTCCCGGCTCACAGCCTCCCTGCCTCGCTCCACTCCCACGTGGCAAAAGTGTCCGGCCCTACAGAGACTCAGCGGTGCATCGAGTCTCTGATGGCTGTTTTCTAGAATATGCTGGAAAGGACGGTAACAAGGGCAATCTCTCCAAGACTGAGTTCTAAGCTTCATGAATACGGAACTGGCTGCCTTCACAAAGAACCGGAAGGACCCCGGTGTCCTTGACCGCGAGATGAAGACACTGGACATCAACTGTGACAGGCAGCTGGATTGCCAAGAATTTCCTAATCCTATTGGCGGCATGGCAGTAGCTTGCCATGACTCCTTTACCTGTTCCCGGAATTACACCTGAGGAGCTCTTGCAGCTGGCGTCCACGCCATCCCTGTCCTTCCGGCTGCCGGACAATCATCTCCTCACAGCCCACGCAGAGCCTGAGCCCGCGCGCCCACCACCTGAGGCAGGCCACTCCGGCTGGTGGTGATAACACAGGATGGCTTTTCAAAACACACACACACACTCTCTCTCTCTCTCTCTCTCTCTCTCTCTCTCTCTCTCTCTCTCTCTCTCTCTCTCTCTTAGGAGGATGTAGCTGAGAACTCATATTGAATGAATTCTGAATGCTAAAATTAGACTGCACCCTTTAAACCTAAAAGGGGTATATTTTAGGATAACTGAAAATGACTACTGCATAGCATGTGTAAATCCGGCTGTGCATTGCCCTAAAGCGATGCTTTAAATCTCAAGTGCATGTTGAGATATTACGTGTCTTTAGTGCCCTGCCCAGGTAACTGCTCTTCTGACTGCCTTTGCAGAGATTCATGGAGCTCTGGTCATCGGAGGTGTCATAAACATTGCTGATGACCAGCACACGTGAAATTAAGTGCAAACAAAGACTAGGTTTACATTTAAACTGAAAAAGAGACAATTTATTAAATTCTCATGAAGAAGATTAAGTGAACATTAATTTTAAAAATAGCACATTCTTGTTTACTGCTATTCATTGGCAAAATGAATGAATCAACAAATAGTTTTTATTAAACACTTAATGTAAAATATATAAAAATTTTGTATATTATAGTGATGTATTATCCTACTTTTTTTTTTTTTTTAAGGAGGGCGCAGCTCACAGGGACCATGTGAGGATCGAACCCGCAACCTTGGTGTTATTAACCTCATGTTCTAACCAACTGAGCTAACTGGCCACCCCCTATCTTACTTTTTAAGGTAGATAGAAAGGGCAGTGTTTTTAATTCTGGCCAAATTAGGTCCCTGACGTTTGTTTCAAAGTTTTCCTCTAGCTTTCAGTGAAGGCCATTACAGGTGATTCCAGGAGCGAAGCAACGTCGCCACCTACTGTGAAGAACATGGTAATGATGATGATAAAGGAAAAGAATAATTTGTTTTAAGTAAACTATAAAGTAAACATTAAGCTCATTTTTAGTATAATTACATTACACCCCTTTTCAATTGTATTGGCAGTAAACATAGTTACTGAATAGAATCAACCAATTCTTCTAGGAGTCTTGTGAAGCTAGACCTTTGTAGCCGTGGGCTTTTAAGATAATCTTAAAAGTATTTTTCTTTAAAACACATACACACATGCATAAACACAATTTCCTGAATTTGTACCTCTTTTTTCTTCTCCAGTCCTTCTAACATGACCTTTTAATGTTATTATCACTTGTGTTTATCCTTTACTTTCCATGTTCTTTGCAAGCTAATTTCCAAAATGATTTTTTTCTAGACTGTCCACACGGAGTGTCTCCTTTCAGTTTGCTAAGGAGTCAATCTATTCACTTTGTAAGAGGGTAGTTCGAGATACTATTTCTCAGTTACAATCAGAAGCATTCCCAACACCAAATCTGTCAGGCTAACTACCCTCAACTGCGCAACTAAGTTACTGTAAATGGGCACATAGTCAAATACCGTGCTTTATATTCAGCCAGCACTTGGTATTTCCTTTCTTTCTAATGTTCTATTACTCAATCATTTTCCTAAATCACTCTCCCAATCTGAATACAACTCATCTGAAGGCAGCTATTATATCATTTTCATGACCCCCATCATCAACCTTTGCCCCCACCGCTAGTATTTTGCAAACAGTAGGCACCCAATGTTTACTAAATGAAATGTGAAAAGTGTAATGTATCTGAAAAAATGCTTTCATTCATTGTGCAGGAGTGGGGAAGATAAAGTAACCCAAAGGCAGGAAAGAAAAAAGTAGTAAGTATTTTATTGGCTATTTGGTCACTTTGTTCTTTTCAGTCAACATCTGGAGAATGGTGGTGGGCGGGGATTGGAAGGCAAGAGGAATGAATCAGAGAGATGAAGGACAAGCAATCAATCAAACACAGGGTTTTTCCGTGTGACTTAGTCCACGCTGCTATAACAAAGTACCACAGACGGATGGCTTATAAACAACAGAATTTATTTCTCCCACTTCTGGAGGCTGGAAGTCTGAGACCAAGGTGCCAGCATGGCTGGGTTCTGGCGAGATCCTCTTCTGGGTGGCAGACTGCCAACTTCTCGTATCTTCACATGGCAGAAAGTGAGCTAGCTCTCTCACCTCTTCTTTTTTTTTTTTTTTTTTAAATGAGATGTGATTTTTTTTTTTTTTTAAGATTTTATTGGGGAAGGGGAACAGGACTTTATTGGGGAACTGTGTACTTCCAGGACTTTTTTCCAAGTCAAGTTGTTGTCCTGTCAATCTTAGTTGTGGAGGGTGCCGTTCAGCTTCAAGTTGTTCTTTCCGTCTTAGTTGTGGAGGGTGCAGCTTAGCTCCAGTTGCTGTTTTCTAATTGCAGGGGGCACAGCCCACCGGCAACCTTATGGTTGAGAGGACGCGCTCCAACCAACTGAGCCATCCAGGAGCTCAGCGGCAGCTCAGCTCAAGGTTCCGTGTTCAATCTTAGTTGCAGGGGGTGGGGCCCACCATCTCTTGGGGGAGGAATTGAACTGGCAACCTTGTGGTTGAGAGCCCACTGGCCCATGTGGGAATCGAACCGGCAGCCTTCGGAGTTAGGAGCACGGAGCTCTAACCACCTGAGCCACCGGGCTGGCCCACTCACCTCTTCTTATAAAGGCACTAATCTCATTAATGAGAGCTCCATTCTCATGACCTAATTACCTCCCAATGGCCCGACCTCCAACTATTACCACATTGGGAGTTATATTTCAACATATGAATTTTGGGGGGACACAAATATTCAGTCCATAATGTAATGTTTACAATATTCTAATTAATGGACTAAATACTTGTGAGGGGCACAGAATTTAAAAACCACACAGATCCTTATTTGTACTCGTGGGGAGTTACAACAATCACAAAAGTTAGGTTAGAGGAATAATAAGTGCTAAGTCATGCAATGTTGACCACTTGTTCAGAAAAGTTTCGGAGAATTGGAAGGCATGTGGATTGGGACCAACTGAGGAAAGCTTCTGAAGAAGATGGGTGTTGAACTAGATCTTAAATTTCCAGATGTGAAAAATAAAAGAGGTAAAAGATGAAGGCAGGTGGAAGAAGAAAGCATGCATGTTTGGAAAGTGAAATATAAAGCACAATACAGACAAAAGACACTTCATTTTCTCCTCCAACTGATTTTCACAATGTTGTCTAGTGCTGCTCTGTCTAATATGCTCGCCACTAGTCACATGTGGTTATTTAAGTTTAAATTAATTAAGAAGAAATGAAATTTAAAATCCAGTTCTTCAGGTGCTCTAGCCACATTTCAGGTGGCTAGTGGCGATTTTATTGAACAGTGCAAATATAAAGCACATCCATCATTGCAAGAAGTTCTTTCGTAAGTGCTAGAATAAGCGCTACTGAGCATTTACTATATGAAAAGCTCTCGTGTCCCATTTAATCTTGATAGCAAACTTACTACGTATATACTTCCAGATCAGAAAACTGAGGTTCCTAGAACTTAAGTATTTTCCTAAAGTCACATAGTCAGTGGCAGGGCTGTAATTTGAAATTTCATCTGACGTCAAAAACTGATGCCTTAAGCCAAGAAAAATAAGGTTACTGGGTAGGGAGAATGAGTTATTTACCAGAGACAATGACATCCCAGACTGAACTTTCTGTGGCAGGCAAAATCCCGGTTCTTGAGTAAGGCAACAAAACCACAAAGGCGGTGTTTCAGGATCAGTAGCTTAGTTTTGAGTGTAGGGCTAGTCTAGCGTACGTGGTGTCTTCAGAAGTGAAAGGCTCTCTCTAGGAGAGATGCAGCCTTGTGGACTCACGACTCAGTTAACAGAGCATGTAGACCCAAGCTCCTTCTCACCCCCTACACTGAGTGCCTCTTTTCAGGGGGAAGAATTGGAAGGCATGGAAGAAACAATAATCTGGGATAACGGAGGTGATGCCAAGGGGAAGGGAGGAAGGGAGAACAACAAAAAGAGAGTTTGAAGAAAGACATGAAAAAAATTAGGTTTAAAAAAGTTGAAAAAACTAGGAGCAGAGTTAGAGCTTATTCCAAGGTTTCTAGTATGTTGGTCTAAAACATGTGGTACCTATGATAGAAAAGAGGAAAAGAGAGCCAACTTCTGGTTTCTGGTCCAGGATCTAAGGAGCTTAGCAATCATCACTCCTGCCCACACAACAAGAAATAAAATTAACAACTTTTTTTAGAGAACTAAGGTCTCAGAGAACTGAGGTCACAGGGCAAACAGCTGCCACAAAACTGGAAAGACAGACAAGCAGACATAGAGAATCACAATTTACTGAAGGAGAAACCCTCATAGGAACCAGCTCCGGGGTAAGAAAACGTAAACTGTAATTCACAAATTGCTGAAGCTCAGTGGACAAGTCTGAGGGTTAAAAAACTTCAGGGGGTCCCAGTAATAGAGAAACCCCACATTTTTGTGAGTTTTACTCCCAGGAGCCCTACCAAGTTCCCACAGTGAAGATCAGAGAAAATCCCCTTGTGCTTCTGGCAGGGGGAAGGGAAAAGTGTCCATTCTGAAATGAGCCCAGACCATTCTGTTTTTAATGAGGCCTGACCTCGAGAGAAACAATTCTACCAGAGCCTAACTCACTAGGGTTTTGCCAGAGCCTAGTGGACGTTTCACATGTGTTGTCACAACTCATTTCTGGAGGAATCAAACATGTCCTGTATGACTCCACTGAGAGAGGACTCGTGGAAGCTTGTGCCTCCACTTCCCCTACATGCCATTTCCCTTGGCTGAGTTTGTTTTGTTGCCTTTCATTGTAATAAATCATAGTACGAGGAGACTGGATGCTGAGTTCAATGAGTCCTACTGAATCACTGAATCTGGGAGTGGTCTTGAGGACCCCGATACACCTCGATTGGTTCCTGAAAGAAAAAAAGAGGACATTAATGTAAACACTGTTAAAATCTAAATAAAGTCTTGAGTTTAGTTAATAACAATAAACTGATGTATGTTTCTTAGTTTTGACAAATGTACTGAGGAAATGTAAGCTGTTAACCATGGGAGAACCAGGGTGAGGGGTAATTTAGAGCTCTCTGTACTATCTGTGTAACTTTTTTATAAATCTAAAGTTATCTCAAAATAAAGAATTTATTTGGAAGAAAACCACTCAAACCAAATGCTTTGGAAATTCATGAAAAATAACATACTACTCATCTTAAAGAGAGAGAGAAATTATCCAAACTGAAAGACAAAGTGGAAAATAAGAGAGAACAAACTTTATTGACTGTATCCAGAGAGACAGATTGTGGTTTAAAAAAAAAAATCAGACTCAGGACTTGATTGTGAGAGTAGCAGAATTTAAAGGAGGGTTGAATAAGGAAGACATAACACATAGCATGTCTCCTACACTAAACTCAGGGGTCTGAAAAGGAAAGAATGGGACCCTGAGACCTAGGATGGGAATATCTGGGTGGATCCTCTTGAGAAGTTTGAGGATTTGCTTCAATCCTCTGGACCAACAGAAGTGGTGCCCTTGTCCTTGCTAGAGGACTGTGGCCTCCCTTTGCCTGAATATCATGCAGAAGTCTCACCTGTGGAAGATGCTTCCCAAAATGCAACTTTCTCTTCTCAAGATTTGCCAAAACCATCTGCAGTGTTTGAAGACCAGTATCTAGGGTCAAGTTTCATCATGGCCTGACTGGGGAAGCACTGCCCCTATTTTGGAATAAAAACGGTTTTTCCCCAAATAGGTACTGGCAGAATTAGAAGCACATACCTGGGGATGGATCTTGGTATATGTTTGGGGAAAGTAATCTAAGGTAAGGATTTGTTGAGTGTAAACCCAAAATAACCAAGAAAACCCTAAAGAGACTAAATTTAACTAAATTTGAGAAGATTATTTTGTTTTCAGGGAGACGGGCTCAAAAGAGATTGTATGACAGAAAAATTAAAAAGTTGCATTTCATTGCACACTAGAATTTGTGGGTTGCCACTGACGTATCTTTTAATTTTTCAACAACTTCATTAGGTTAAGCGATGAGCAATTTTTTATATTCTTGTTTCTAACACACGGTCCAGCTCTTAGTGACTACTAAAAATTTTGTTAATGTGAGGAACTCACCGAGTGACTGAGTACACACACAGAAAGGGAAATACTGATGGATTCTTGAGTACACTTGCCATTAAAAATGAAAGGAATTAAAGGAGTCTCTTTCCTTTCCAAAGGCTAATCCTCAGCCTTTTGCTCTTATCTCAACACAAGCTCCTCTACAATATTTCCTCTTACGGCTTTATCAAGTGCAATAGCCTCCTAAACTGTTCTGCCTGAATCAGATTAATATCTGGAAACTCTTTTTAGAAACCTATTCTGCTGCTCTAAATCTTTAAATGATTATCTAGTGCCTTATATGGTAAATTTTTTTAAAAAATTAGCTTGCTCTTAGGGCTCTTCCCAATCTGTTTCCTCTTATCTCTATCTTGCTTTGTTTTCCATTCCAACACTAAGCCGTAATCCTAGACAAATCCATCCAGAATGTCTCCAAAAATATATATATGTTCTTCCAGGACCCATCAGCTCCAAGTCAAGTAGTTGTTTCAATCTAGTTGTGGAGGGCGTAGCTCACAGTGGCCCATGTGGGGATCGAACCCGCAACCGGCCACCCCCTCCAAACATATTTTGAACATCCTAAATTTAGTGTTTTTTTGCAAACCAGCTCCTTTCACCTGCAAAAGTTTCTTTCTTATTTGTGCACCTATTTTTATCACATAAAATGCAACTACCTTCCTGAACTATTCCATGTGTAAGGACTCTCTCTTCTATGTATCGCATCTTTGTAACAAAGGTTGTCAAATGGTTTTGTTTGACTTATTGTTAAAATGTTGAAGTAATTCCCAACATTTAAAAATCATTTTCAAATTGAAAGCTCTAGTAGGGTCCACAGGTCAATAAATGGCTCAAGTTTACTGGTGGCTGTCATTTTCAGACACACACGCTTAAGTTAGATAGTCATGGCTGCCTTTGAAAAGTATTTATCAAGCACGTATTACTTGTCGGATAGTGTTTTAGATGTCCGGGATACAGCAATGAACAAAACTGATCATGGAGTTTATATTCAAAAGAGAGAAAACATAGTGAGTAAATTATAGATTTGGAAGTGATAAATGCTATGGAAAAATAAAGCAGGGTTAAGAGGGATAGGGAGTGGGTGTGAAGGGCCCTTGCACTTTTAGATTCAGATACCTGGCGGGAATCCTATGGGAATTTGAGTTGGGACTCCAATATACAGTAGCCCACCCTTATCTGCAGTTTCGCTTTCCCTGATTTCAATTATCCGTGGTCAACCATGGGCCAAAAATATTAAGTGGAAAATTCCAGAAATAAACAATTCGTAAGTTTTAAAATGTGAGCCATTCTGAGTATGGCGATGAAATCTCAAGCCACCCTACTCCAACCAAGCTGTGTGCAGCCACCGCTCCCCATTAGGCACTTAGCGGCCCTCTCGGTTTTTAGACCAACTTGTGCTATCACAGGGCTTGTGTTCAGTAACAGCTATTTAACTTAATGGCTCCAAAGGCATTCACCTAACTTTAGTATATTGTTATAGTTCAACTTTATTATTACTGTGAATCTTACTATGCCTAACGTATAAATTAAATTTTTTTATAGGGATGTATAGTTAAAAACATAGGTACTATCCATGGTTTCAGGTATCCATTCAGGTCTTGGACTGCATCCCCCTTGGATAAAGGGAAGGCAGGAAGGGAGCCTCATTGCTTGTTGGACTCCCAGGGTCCAGCAGTGTTTTCAGGGCGAGAACACGATGGAAAGCAGAAAGTTAGGAGTCCCCACAGAGCCCAGGTAACTTTGACCACCGATTTCCAGAGTGGTTATTCCAGTGGGGTTTAGGCACCAAGGAGAGGGCAAACTATAAGCTCCTGAGAGAAGAGCCAACTCTGCCCACTCTCCAAGCCACCTCTGGGCCAAGGCTCGATCCGTTTCCAGGGCAACAGAACTGTGACGCGAACGGAGTCGCGAATCCATGGCCGCCTCCAGGGATCGGCCTGCAGCTTAGGAACCAACTAAATGACCAAGAACGTGGCCGTCTCAACCAGCAGTCGCACGCCGAAAATCTCAGGATACCGGGGTCCCTTCGGCGCCACCGCCCCCACTGTTAGAGGGTTTCTGGCGTCGCCCAGTACTGGGCGCGACAACTTCCGCCCCGAAGGTCCCCCTCCGCTCCGTGGCTTGCCGGGGTCCTAGCGATGGAAAGGTGGCCGCGGCAGACGCCTGACCTATATGAAATCCTGGGACACGGGCAGCCGCCTTCTCCCGGCGGGAGGCAGCGATAGGGGTGCTGAGAGGATAAGCGCACCTGGTGGGACCTCGCGCCTGGACGGGGAAGGGGGGGCGGCGCGCGGACCCGGAGCTGGCCCGTCAGGCGGGAGTCGGGCAAGCGCGGCGGCGGAAGTGCGAGGACGCGGGCGGAGCCGATCGGTCTAGGAAGCCGCGGCCGCGGGGTCACCGAGCCGGGAGCAGCTGCCCAGCCGGACCTCAGCGACTAAGGCTCGGGCGTCGACAAGATGCCTCTGTTCACCGCCAACCCCTTCGAGCAAGACGTGGGTAAGTGCTGGTTCCGGGGCCCGGGCTGCTGTTTGTCCTGCTAAAAAGTGGGCGGCGGCAACGCGGCACTGGGAAGCCGAAGGGAGAGAAGGGGGACGGCGCCGCTGCCCCTCCTCGGGGAGGGTAACTTAGACTTGTCGCTAGCGGTCTGGAGAGTGCTTCCTACCCACCTGAGGTTGGGGACCCCGAAACGGAGCCATTCCCCTCGCCAAGCGCAGGAATAGGGAAGAAGAACCTGGTGCTTGCTGGAGAGTAATTAAGCAATTGCGGAGTCGATGATAGAAACTTCCTGCTCCATGTAGAACTGGTTAAGCACTCCCTTCCCCTCCCCTTTAGGAGATGACGGAGCAGTGAAGACCCTGCTGTCTAGGGCAGCCCAACGCTAGAGACCTTGACTCGCCCCCATTCAGTAGGAAAAACCTGTTTCACCTCGTGTATATACAAATGCATCCAAGCCCCGATAGCACAGCTTCAGGATTTATGTACAACGCTTGGAAGTGTTATCGGCGGATGGCCCAAGTGCTTACGCGATGTTTTGTCCTAGGGTGTGAAAAGGAAAACTCCAGGGTCTCAAAACAGTCCAGAACAACCAGTATTTTGTTTGTTGGGGTTGTAAGAGCACTGATGTTTCAGTGACTATGGAGTGAGAAAAAGATGGGCAGGGTAAGAGAACGCATTTTGGGCATGAGAATAACAGTAAAAACAAACTGGCTAAGTAAACATTTTTGTAGCAGCAGTTACCGGAACCTTAGGTAGAGTTTTGAGACTTTGTGGAATGAAAAAACGCATGGCTGAAAATTGCCAAAGTCACACAGAATGCTGAACTTCACAGCAGTGAGCCATCTGGTTTTGTACTTACGTTTCTAATTATGAAAAGACTCTAGAAAGTGCCCTGTTTTATGTGATCCCAAAAGTGTGTTCAAAAGTCAAATGTACTATGTTATAAGCCCCTTCCATTCCCAGGGAGCTACAAAATTTTATAAGTATATCTTGATCCGAGGTAGGCTTCAAATATGTATTTCCATAATTTTATTCGACTTGTTTTCTTGGTGGTTTGTTTAAACAGGTGACAGGCATGGATCTAGGAAGCCTGGCGTTGAGGCTCACAGCTTCAGCTTTTGGAGCACCTAATGATGTCTTCCTCTGTTGTAGGGAGACCTGTACTTTTTATTGTTGATGTGAAGACTTTTTGTCCTAGTGAAAGAAAACGGAAGGGGCAAAATAGAATAAGACAAGTGATTTTCAAATTTAGAAACTGTGGAACTCTCTTCAAGGGAAATTTTTCCCAGAAGGCCATTGTTTTCTGGTTGAAAACTTATCAAAGTAGGCCAAATTGCTGTGCCTGTTTTGCTTTTCTAAACCACCTGAGATCCTTGCCTGGTTTAGTGGATCACAATTTAGTACCATTGTAGTAAAAGAGGCACTATTGTTCTGACAAAAAATACTTCTGTGTGTCCATTACTTCAAGGGCAATGCCTTTAACCAAAGCTTCAAGAACTTATTGGTTTACTCTGCTATGACTGATGTCAGAATCCAAAAGTCAGTTTCAGGGTAAAAGAGCAAATTTGATGGAGGCCCGTCTGTAACTTCTTTTAGACAAGTGAATGGAATTAATAGAAAAAGTAGAAAGAAATACTAAGGAGTTCAAATTGGCCCTAAACCTTTATCATAGAAGAAAAATTATGTATTACATTTTTCAGACCTTAAATCTCCTTTTAATTTGAAATAGTTAAGTAATACAAGCAAGTCATTATTTAACTTGAGATGTCTACAGGAACGTTCCTTTGCCATGTCATTTTCTTTTCCCCTACTCTTTGATTCAGTCAGATTTTTATCATTGTTTCTTTTTTATCATTGTTCACCTTTCATTCAACAGACACACATTGAATGTGTCTCAGACATTGTGTTAAGTTCTGGGGACACAAACATTTAACAAATGGACTGAATTCCTGCTTTCAAGGAGGACGCATACACACATAAAAAGATAATTGTAATATAGTGTGATAAATATTGTAGTAGAAATACACAAGATGCTTTCCATGTTCCCTTTATTTAAAACAGTCATTTTTTTTCCTCAAGAGAAGACAGACCTTCAGGCAGACACTTTCTCTGTAAAGATGTTGACACTGTCCACTCCCACCCCCAACCCCCTTTTCTAACAGCACTTCTCCCTGCAGGAAGTAACCTTATCTCTTACTATATGTATGATATGATCATTTTATAATTAAGAGCCTTTAAAGATGAAACCGTGCCTTTGGTGGGTGCAGAGTCTCACCAGAGGGCAAGCAGTATTTCTGACATCATTCATATGGGAAAGAAACCCTTTTCTCAGACTCGGAGAAAAAGCTCTAGTGGGTAAAGATGTCTGGGAAGGGCACCCATAAGTTGACGAATGTATATGACTTGTCCGATGGAAGCAGGCCGAAGGCTGGGAGATAAGCAAGAGTGGCAAGTTCCTATTTTGTTCAAAGCTGAAACCTACAAACCCCGATTGATATGCTAGTATGGTAGCATTAGAGCTCTTTAAATATTTACTGAAGTTCTTAAAATCTGGATTTATTTTTTGTTTTGTTCAATAAAATTCTTTTGAAGCTGTGATGAAAAAAAAAAAAAAAAAGAAAACACACACCTACCCGGCCACTCACCCTGAGCCCCGCATTGTAAAGGATGCAGTATAGGATTCCTGATTTGGAGCCTAGTTCGTACAGCCTTCTTAGGTGATTCCATGGGGAAAGTGAAACATGGGGGACACAGCCACAGTAGGAAGATTTAGTGGTTAGTGTTAAAAGGAATATCATTGCCTTATATGCTGTACCAATTTTTCCAGTCTCACTACATTGGTTCCTGACTTTATGACTTGTCTGTTCTGCTCCCTAACTCCAGTTCATATTTGCATGTCTTTTTTCTCTTTATTCAGTGTCGGCAGGTTCTTGCAAGGTTCTGCCTCAGCCATTTACTGTTCATTGATAGACTTTTGCTTTATTCAGCACCCTTGGTATCTCCTTCCTTAAAGATAAACTTGTGCCTCAAAGCTGAGCTCAAATTCTACCACTACAAAATCTCTGACACAATGGATTGAAGTGTGAACTTTTATCTTAAAAGGAGGCTTTTCCAAGTGAAATTAGGCTTGTATGGGTGTGTCTTTGGTTTGTGTTGTGTTCAGAGAACTCGACAATGAGGTAGCTTGGGGCTTTTATAAGAAACCCTAATATAAAAATAGATATTGACAGCACTTCAATAATACACATCACTTTATATGTTCAAATTTGTAATATTTACATATTTATTAAGTCAATTCTTGAACGCAATGAGGTTCTTATAATCTTTGTAAAAAAAATAAAGTTAGAAATACGTTTGGTTATGGATGAGAAGGATAGCCTTAAAAGCCATTTTTTTCTATACTTTGCTTACATGGTACCAAAAATCCTAATACCTATAGATAGTTACAAATTTTAATTAATGTATCTTGTGACTTGTTAAACTATGAAATACTTTTATCATAAAGTACGGTATATAACAAACTCCTATTCCTCTCAGCCAACTCTGTCAAGTTCTAAATTTTGCCATTTTATTTTTTTAAGAAACATTTAAGATACAATTGAAATTATCTGGTATATTTAGTAGCTATCTGATCCTATGTTTTTTCCTCCCTTCTCAAAGTTAAACACTCTCCAAAAAGGTATGACCCTTGAACAACGTGGGGGTTAGGGGTACCAACCCACCACTCAGTCAAAAATCTTCATATAACCGCCAAAACTTAACTACTAGTAGCCTGCTGTTGACTGGAAGCTTTACTGATAACATAAACAGTCGATTAACACCTTTTGTATGTTATATGTATTACATACTGTGTTCTGAACAGTAAAGTAAGCTAGAGAGAAGGAAATGTTATTTAAAAAATCGTAAGGAAGAGAAAATACACTTACAGTACTATATTGTTTGTTGATACTGTAAATTTATGTCATCTGTTTTAGGCTGTGTCGTTCGTCTGAGTTTTTTCAAATTGTTGATGGAAATAAATCCGCATCTAAATGGACCCAAAGCAGTTCAAACCCATGTTGCTCAAGGGTCAGCTATGTATACTATACATACCAGTAGGGTTTCCGGGCAGGAATTCCTTCCCACCCCGTTCTCTGGAATTTCTTTCCGCTTTCCCGTTCCCGAACCCCGAGAAGAGTTGCTTGGGAAATCGGGAAAATCGGCTTCTTGAACCCAGTAATACCCACAATGGGAAATAAACGTACTAGTCACAATGTATCTCTTAGACATGTTTCCTGTTTATTGCTATCTAAAGTTACATTGGGTTACAATATTACATGCCACCAGACATGCTCCCTCAACAAGAGAATCAGATATCACATGACCCCCTAATTTTAGCGCTTGTAAATCGAGCACATTTGATCATGGAGAACAGACAACAGTTTGTACTTACACAGAGAAATATTTACTTTCACAACCAGGATTTGACTACAAAGTCATCTTCAGATGAACTAAGGAAATCTAACGTAGTTTACCTTAATATGACATTGTAGTCAAATCCTGGGTTGTGAAAATAATTACTTCTCTGTGTAAATACAAACTGTTTTCTGTTCTCCACGATGAATCGTTTTCACAAAGTGACGGCCGGTACCTACCAACCACATTCGATCAGTTTGTTTGCGGCTGACGATTGTGATGAATGCGCGTGTTCTTGGCTCTCTCAGCTGCTGTGGGTAAGTCAGTCTATTTAAAAACAACTTGCACTGCTAGTATTTTATTCCAATATTACAATAATTTCCAATCTCATATCATAATGTTTTGTGGTACTTTTTAGCTATAAATATTTGCTGCACAATATAGGTCTTTCTTAATTTTTTCTTAATGGTTTTAAAGGAAATAAAATTTGAATTGGTTAAACGAAGAAAGAGAGATCTTGTGTCTCTCAGAAAGGACTTGAGCAACGTTAGTTGTCTATATGAGATGGAAGAGGATGAATTTTTTGCCTTGTCAAGTAAGAAGGAAATTGCACGATTGGCAAAGTCATTAATGAAAGACTTTTTAAAGGAACAATTACAGCAAAAGAAGTTCTAAGAGAAGAAATAAAGGATGTCCTTACAGAGAGTTCTGATATTAAATCAGAATCTGATCTGAATTGTGAATTGACTAACGCAATATCAATTTCGACATCAAAGCCTAGCCCTATGCATGCAGACAAAATATTTGCTTCTCTAAGGAAGGAAATAAGCTTATTTGTAGCAACGCATTCTCACTCCCAACTTGAAGATGCTTTTAGACGCATTCATAACAATTCGACCAAGGTCTACAGAAAATGAAAGAAATTTTTCCACATCAAGTATATTTGTGACAAAGCGAAGATCACAATTGTCTCATTGGACAATTAACGCTCTATGATTCTTAAAGTTTCATTTTAAAAAAGATAAAAACTATTTGAAGTATTTTTTAATTTTCAAACAAATAATACTTGCTTTTGTTTTTTATTAATGTTTAATTTAATACATAAAATATTTAAATGATATTGGGAATGTTAATACATTGTGTGATATATGTAAAAACTCACTGTATACTACAAGGTCAGTTAAATAAAGTTTGTATTAATTACATAGTTTATATTTTGAGAAAACCTGAAAAACCCAGCCAAAATGATACAGTAATGACCCCTGTTTAGAGCTCAGGGCAAGAGATGCACTCGTCATGAAATTCCGGTGGACCTCCATTTAGGAAATTTTATTTACTCAAGTTTTGCGTTGTTCTTTTACATATAGGAGTGTCTTAAAACCTCTGAAAGACTGCGCCTGGGGCCACGAATCCTGGTTGCCCTACCTTCTCTACAGCTTTTCTGTTTATTAACATTTACTGTTAACAGCCATTATTACAGATTATTAATGAAAATTAAATAAAAAAGATTGTTTCGGGAATTCTTGAGAATTCTCAGGAAATAAGATTTCCTGTTCTCGATTCCCAAAGGTTCCAAAATGTCGGGAATTTGGAAACCCTACATAGGAGTATACTATATGTATTGTTTTGCATGTTTTTAAACTTCATTAAAATAGTGTCATTTGCAACTTGTCATTCAGCATTTTTTGTGATACTTGTAGCTCTATCTGATGCATTAATTTTAAGAACTGTGTGGTATCTCACTGTACGGATATACCACATTTTGTATCCGTTCTCCTATTAATGGGCATGAAGTTTTTTCCAGTTTTTTGCTATTACAGATAACAAATGAGGTGAAACTTCTTATCCATGTTTTCTTCACATCAGTGATTCTCCAGGGATTGTATCTTTAAGAGGAATTCTACATTCAAACTGTCAGTAGTGCAGAATTGCCCTTCCATGTGTTTGGGGGAAATTTTATTCCCACCAGCAGTGCAAGTGAAGTCCCTGTTCTATATTCTCACTAATGCTGGGTAGTTTCATATTTTAAACTTAATGCCAGTTTGATGGGTATGAAATAGGGCATCGTTTGCATTTCATTTCAGCTTCATTGCTAGCGAAGTTGAGCATCTTTTCATATATTTCTTGGTCATTCCGTTTTCTATTTCTATAAATTGCCTGCTCGTTACTCTTACTCTGTTGGATTATTTTTCTTGTTGATTTTTTGAGTCCCATATACCTTCTTGTCTTTCATTGGTTGTGAGAATTGCTAAAATATATCCCAGTTTGTTGTTTCTTTTTACTTGTTTCTAATGTCTTTTATTGTTAAGAAAATTTAAGTTTTAATTTAGTGATAATCGTCTTTCTCCCTTGATTTTATTTTCCTTGTTTAAGAAAGGCTTCTGTATCCTGAGTTTATAAGGATTTTTGTCATATTTTCTTCTGAAAGTTTTATTAAAGTTTTGATTTTCACAGTTAGGTCTTTAATTTATCTGGACTTGATCTTTGTGTAGAGTTTAATTGAGGATTTGATTGGATGGTCAATTGAAAATAGACAATAATCACTTTGTTTAATCACCATATATTAAATTGTTTATCCTTCCCCTACTAATTTGGAAAACTCACTCCTTCATACAGTAGTTTTCTTTTGTGAGGCCTGTGTCTGTGCTTTCTGTTCTTCTACACTGTTTTCTTTAGCTTTTCTGCATCAATACCACATTGTAATCTCAGTGACCTTTATAGGTGGTAGGCCAAGTCCCCCATCTTGTTTTTCTTCATTTTGATAGTCTTAGCTGTTTGTGACCTTTTTTCTTTCATATGGGTTTATGATCAGATTGGTAAAGTCATAAGAGGGAATTTCTTTTATGCTCTTTAGGGATTTAAAAGAAAACATTGTAATTTACTTTTTGTTTTGTATGAACTGATAATGTTGATATTTAAAAATATGCATGTTTATTCCTTGATAATAACATTTAGTTCTAAGCTTATTTAGATTATAGTTTGAAAGTAAGGCAAGAGGGAAAGAGGATGATTTTTCTACAAGTGAATATACAACTTAATACTATAGCAGTGTACTTAGGTGATCTGTCTCTGTGCTGCTTTCTAGTTCGTTTAAATGAAAGCACCTCAGAGGTGTCCTTCAAGTTAAAAGAGTAGATCTTGATTGTAGGTACGTCGTGTAGACTACCAAACTCTGGTCATTTAGCAACTCTTAGTTCTAACCATCTATCACAGATAGCAAAACAAAACGTAAGGCTATATCATTTCTTTATGTCCTGTTATTTTTTTTTTCCCTCCTTGGTTGTCTTGTGTCCCCAAATCTAACCTTCTCCCTCCCCGACCTTGGTTTTTCATTTTATCTAAGTTATAAAATTTTTAAAAGTATTTTTGCTTAGTCTTTTTCCTGTTTCAAAATAGCCAGTCAGCAACATTTGTCAAACCTCCTTGGGGCAAATATTGTTTCTAGAAACCTGAGACATTTTGGTATTGCCCAAACATGCTTTTCCCTTATCCTTTCCTTTGTAGGACTGGTTTCACACTGGTTTATTGGCACCTTCAGGTCTTCTTTTGGAGTAATAAATATTGGTCCCATCTTCTAGACTACTCTTAACATTTTCTTAATTGACCTATAACTGCTTGTGCTTGTTATAGGCACAAGAGGACTTTCTTTAGTTTCCTTTAGTTAAGGAGTGTTGAAAACTGAAGGTTCCTTGAAGTAGTTACAGTTCTGACTGACCTTTTTTTAAAAAACTTTTATTTGTTTTAAGTGTGTTTTTCCAGGGCCCATCAGCTCCAAGTCAAGTTGTTGTTTCAATCTAGTTGTGGAGGGCGCAGCTCCCACTGGCCCATGTGGCAGTCAAACCAGCAACCTTGTTGTTATGAGCACCGCGCTCTAACCGAGCTAACGGCCGCCCCCGACTGACTTTTAATGCAACCTCAGAAGTTATATTTAATAGGTCTCTTATAAAAAGTATGAAGGGAAATGATGAAGGATTTAAAATTGTTGTTCATAATATCTGTTATTTAATGTCGCTTTTAAATGTTAGCATATAGGATGAAAAATTTTTTCATTAATAAAATTTTTCTGTAACTGAAAACTTGCAAACTCTTTTCTTGGTCAGTAAATACTCTCTTAAGAAGCACTTGTTTATTCTGATTTGCAACATGAGAATTGTAGTGACTCAATTCTCATTCATTTGAACTCAAAGGGAATTTTTTATTATCTGGAGCAGCTTTCTTTTGCTTTCATATCTCGTAAGATGAATTATTTTTACATTCTCTTCTAAAAGCTCTAAAAGAGATCTATCTAGCACATGCAGTGTTTTGGTTTTCGTAGTAGTACTGAGCACTTGAGGTAGAGAGTTGATGGGGAAAATGTTTTTTTTTAAACATTATTACCTTATTAGGCTCTATTATTTTACCTTTGTTGGAAAAAACCAAAATTCAGCTGACTAAATTTGAAGATCTAGTTGGCCTTATTAAATGGTTCATAAAGCAGGCAGCATCTCATCTAGCAAGCAGAGAGGTACTCAGAGGAGTTACACAAAATGGAAGGCGTTTATAGACAGGATGGTAAGGCAAGGAAGTTATTAGTCAAAGAAAAATGAAAGTTCATTGGTGGAAAGTAGACGGAGGGTGACAACTTCTCATTGACTGAACTGTAGCATTTTCCATTGGCTGGCATTGTTGCTGGGAATGAAGAAAATCTTCCTCCTGCTGGCTTAGTAAAGTAGAGACACCTTCCTATTGGTGATGGAAGGTATATCTCTTCCTGGTTTGGGTAATTGACATCGTAGGGTGTGAGAGCTCCGTCTACAGGTCTTCCCAACTCCAATTTTAGTTGAGATTTCCTTTATTAATTTGCACACTTGATAGTGAATAAACGTTTGTATTTGGTATAGTGATTGAACCTCAGAAGGTCAGTGTAACAGGTATCAGACATTGCCCCCTGGAAAATTATTGATATTCTGAACTGGGCATCTCCTTAATTTTTGGGTCATATTACTTCAATATCATGTCAGAAATCTGTCCGTATTTTGTAGTGTAGTTTTAAGCCATTTTAGTGGTATCTCATTGTGGTTTTAATACATATTTATCTGATTACTATTGATGTTAGGCACCACCTTTAAATATATTTATTCACTAAATGAATATCCTCTTTTTTTTAAAGTATTTATTTAGTCTTTCATCCATTTTCCTTTTCACTTAATTTCTACAACTCCTCTTTTAAGTATGGCACCCATTTTAATCTTCATTTTACAAATGAGAACATGGATTCAGGTTTGACTGAGAGCTGAGGTGAACTATAGCTGGATGTAGAGAAAGCAAGTCTTCGTTGTTTACTGGGTGATGTGTGTATTCTACATGTACATACAGAATATGCATAATAATTTCCGCAGCTCTGCGAGGTCATGTGATCACCTGCCTAGCCTAACTGCTTTGGGTTCTCCATCTGTGATGTTTTGGCCATGGTGGTAGCTGCTTTGGAGACTCATTTTTCCTTTCCTCAGCTGTCAGTAGTGTCTTGCACATGACGCTTCCTTATAGGCCTACTGTAGTAAAAATTAGACTTACTACATTGATGCTCCTGCCTTGTTTCCTAATATAAGGGTGCTATGGAAATGAGCATGCCCATTTTCTGGAGTTGGGAGGGGGCATGGCTGTCACCTCACAGGATCATAGAGGGCATCTTGGAAGTATTAAGTCAAGAAGAAAGTGAACTTGCAGGAATATAAAGCTGGCCCTAGACCTTTCTGCCTTTTTAATATATGCTTCACAATGTTCAAAGGCAGTTAAAGGTGATTTGGTGGGTTTTTTCCCTTCCTTTGTCCTATCTACCCTGTACACCCAACTCTCCCAACTCTGCCTAGTCCCCTCAAAAATGTTGGTGGTGACATGTGAAATGAAAAAAAGAGAATCAATCGCTCTTCTGTATTTCGTCACATCAAGAGACTTAAAAACAGGCTGCCAAAAAATGTACACACATTTTGAGAAAGGAAAAAACTATTAAAATGTTATACTCAATATACACCGATAACAAAAGATGAATACAAGTCATGTGTATACATTGTTTTGGTACCCCCGGTAGATGTATTATTAGATGATGTGTAAGTGGAGTTAATCATGGCATTCTGGCTGATCCTTTCCTTATAAAGAAGAGTTGAACTTGGATTTGTCCTATTCAGTATGTTTAAACAGTTCTTACACAGGGAAACTGAAACTGCTTGTTGGGAAGGGTTGCCTTAGCTGTTTTGAATAAAAATTACACTCTAGAGGCAGTTTAGTATAGTATTTAAAATTAGAGGATAGACACTGAGGCATAGTGCCTAGATTGAAATCCCTGTTTTACAATTTACTAGCAGTATGATCTTGTGCTAGTTACTTTTCTGTGTCTCAGTTTCCTCATCTGTAAAATGAGGACTCCTTCATTGGATTGAAGTGTAAGTGGTTTTAGCATATGTAAAATGCTTTGAAGCTGTTAGTTGTTATTGTTGTTTTTTATTAAATTGTTACCTATCATTCCGTACTCAGAGCTGTAAGTAGGTTTTCCTTTAGGAGATAATTAATAGTGTGTTTTAAAGTCAAATTTATTTTGCTGCTTTCCCCAGAGTAAACGGAATATTTGCATCAATAAAAATGTACCCACACAAATCAAAACATTAAATGGGGAGGAAGGCTAAATGAGAAAATGTATGTTAAGCCCAAATACTCTAAAATACTAAGTATGGTCGTTGTCACTGGAGTCAAAGAAACAGGCGAACTATTTATAATCTATCAGGTTGAGGTAGTGGGCATTTAAATATTTTAATTTAAATTTACACAGCAATTGTATGGTCTAGAAATATAATAACAAGTATGTGTCATTATTTTAATAGGATAAACATGTATGGATTACTTATAAACTAGGAAAAATAGGCTCTGCTCCATTTTCAAATAATTATTTAGTTTCTAATGAATTGGTCCAAAGAAAGAACATGTTTACATCTTTAGTAAAAACTGTCAGCTATGGTTGCGTGTGAATGAATTCTACTCATTTACTTGCTTTCCATTTTCTAGTTTATTTCTGCTCTTGAAAAACAAATTTTTTTGCCAGTTTTCCCACTATAATTTTAAGGTATAAAAGTAATTGTTTTCCTTTAAGATCTAAGCATTGCTTTAGCCACATCCCAAGAGGTAAATATGTAGTATCCTAGTCATAATAAATGTTTATATTGCCTTCTATTATAGTCTTAATTATCTATATGTCCTATTGTTAATTTGCATGTGATTGTATTTTATATTTTGTCTAATAAAAATACATTGTATTCAGAGAATATACTGTGTATATAACCCTAGATTATTTCTAGTTTTTGGTAGTTCCATGCACATTTGAAGGAAGATTAAACTCTGCTTTAATGAACAGGAAGTCTTCACTCTACACAATTCCAATATGCATGAATTTAGTTACCATGTTTTAGTTAAATAACACCAATTCCCCAAGAGCAAGCCTTGTAATACCTTGAGCATAGAACCCGGAACCCAGGCAAGCCCACTTAGATTTTTGAACTATAGATCTATGAGCTAAAAACAGGTAGTGTTTTAAAACACTTAATTTGCATTAATTTGTTACAGAACAAGTTTTAAAAATTAATAGATTGAGATTCTGTTCAGTTTTTTATCTTTTTTCTTCTTCAGATTTGATTGTTAGTGACTTTTCTTCATGTTCTCTGTTTCTGTAATCTTCAATCTGCTTTTAAGCTCATCCAGTGAATATTTTTAGTTGAGATGCTATACTTTTCAGTTCTATAAATTCCATTTTTTTAGTTTCCATTTCTCTGCTGAGCTCTCAACCATCTATCTACTCACTCATGACCATCTTTTACTTTAAGTTCTTGAAAAAATATATAGTACCTGCTTTAAAGGTTTTTTTTTCCCTAATTTTAACATTTGGGTTATACAATTATCTTGTTTTTCATTGATTTTATCTTGATTATCGGGCACTTTTTTGCATTTTTAGTAGTTTGTATTATTCTGGTCATTGTAGTTATTTGTAAGGAAGCTCGATTATGTTGTCTTTCTTTAAAGAGTGTTGAGTTTTGTTCTGTCAGGTAGTTATATTTTTGGAGGATCTTTTAGGTTTTTGTCAGGCTTGGTTTTCTTTGTGAGGCAGGCCAACTGTAATACTGAACTAAATTCTGGGGGGCCTTTACTCCCAAGGTGTGGCCTTTTTTGGGTTTCAACTGAATGCCTGAAATGTTCTCTCTTTAGTTGGGTGGAATATTAGTCGGCTTGGCCTGCCGTACTAAATACCATAGAGTAGGTGGCTTAAACAACAGAAATGTATTTTTTCACAGTTGTAGAGACTGGAAGTCCAAGACCAAGGTCTCCGCAGGGTTGGTGTCTGGTCAGGGTTGCAGGTGGCTGGCTGCCTTCTCACTGTGTGCTCACGTGACCTCTGTGCATGCGAGGAGAGACAGCGAGCTTTCTGGGGTCTCTTCTAAGGACACTTAATCCTGCTGGATCAGTGTCCTATCCTGATGATCTCATTTTACCCTAATTAACTTTTCTAAAGACCCAGTCTCCAAATACAGCCACACTGCGGGGTTAGGGCTTCAACATAGGAATTTTGTGGGGACGCAGACATTCAGTCCGTAACACAGGAATTCCAAAGACTCCCAGCGCTAAGCAGCCTTTCAGCCCCAGTGCTCAGAAATCTGGGCTCTGTTTCCCAGCTGCTCTGCTTGAGCTGGTCCTCCTAGTATGGGGACAGGAAAGTGTTCCCAGGCAGAAAGCTGGGGCCATCGTGAGACTCACTTCGTATTTCCCTTCCCTTAAAGATCTCAGACCCGCACTGCCTGTTATTCATTTCTTGAACACAGTTGCCTCATATCTTTTAGCCCGTTTTATACTTGTTTTGGGTACAATAACAGATCTGGTACCAGATACTCCGTTGTGGTTGGAAGCAGATTAGTCATGAATTTTTATTTCCCAACATAGTAGGAGGAATTTTAAAGGTCTCTTGTGAGCATTCTTGTTTTATATAGTTAATTTTTTTATTACTTATAGAGCCTATTTTATTAAAAGTTTTACAGGTAGACTTGAATTCTTTTTAAAGCTCTATGTTGAACATAATGGACTGTGTCGGGGGGTGGGGGGAGCCTTTTTGTTCCTTACAAGTATTGATGGACTGATTCTTTATATTGTTAGAATGTTCCTGAAGTATTTCACTGGGTATTTGAGGTTCTCTATATGCTGTAATCAAAACCTGGTGGTGAAATGTTACGACTTACACCCACCAACCCTGGAAATTTAGCATGTAGGCCCCAGGAGGGCTCTTTTAACTCTCTCACTCTATGCATTTGACACAGGATAATGTGAGATTCGGCTCCAACACTAGGCACAGTGACATGCTGTAAGAGAATGTTCCTTAATTATAATATTTAAAATTTTTTCAGGAGTTTAAAATACTCCTCTAAGCACATAATTTAACTGTTATTTTTCACTTGAAAAATGAAATCGTTTTTGGCAGGCCATTATAAAGTCTTCAGATTTTATACATTTTAAAAAGAGTAATTGTGAGCCCTCTATTTGTAGAGAGTAAACTCCCTACAGTATTCATATCAGGATTTTTCCATTTTCTATAAAATTAAATCAAGTAAAAATATTCTGTTTAGATATTTTTGAAATTATTGGAAGGGTTTTGGGGTATTGAATAGGCTTCACATTTAATTGTATATCACAGGCCAAAATTGTGTGTGTGTGTGTGTGTGTGTGTGTATTTGCACTCATACACATGTGTACTGACAAAATTTGGTAATTAATGATTCTGGCTTCTCAGATAAGAGAGAAAGGATAGATACTTAGATGTTGGAACTACTGCAAATAATTAAAAAAAATATTTTCCTATTTCTGCCTCATCCCTTGTGTTAAATGTGATTCCAGAGTAGACTAAAGATTTATTCGTAAAAGAGAAATGGTGTATATATAAAAGAGAATATAGATGAATATTTAATCTTAAGGTAGTTCTGAACACTGTGCCAAATGATACTATAAAAAAAGCATGATAGATCTGTACAGCAAAAACAAAATACCATCATAAGCAAAGAGAAAATACGAGCATGAAGCTGGCAAGTCATACATCGTAGATGTGATTTGCTCTTTAGACTCAAAAAATGTAGTCATCTGTATATTACTGTACAAGAATTTCTTTGCCTCCCTGTTTTTTTTTTTTTTCTCAGTAATCAAATTTATTTCTTACAGTCCAGAGGCTGGGAAGTCCAAGATCAAGATGCTGGCAGATTTGATGTCTGAATCAGAGAGCCAGCTTTCTGATTTGTAGATAGTCGTCGTCTTCCTGTGTGCTCACATGGCTGCACTGGCTCTGAGATGGCTGTCGGGGGTCACTTTTTTTTTTTATGTCAATTTCAGGTGTACAACTTTATAATACAACGTCTATATAACACTATTTATTGTGTGCTCACCACTCAAGGTCTGATCTCCTTCCATCACCTTGGATTTGATTCCCTGTACCCTCTCTGTCCTGTCTGGTAACCACCATTCTGTTGTCTGTGTCTATGAATTTGTTTTTTTCTTATGTTTTGTTTGTTCATTTGTTGCTTTTTGTTTTATATCCCATATATGATTAAAATCATACAATTCTTGTCCTTTGCCATCTGACTTTTTTCACTTAGCATAATACTTTTAAGATCCATCCATCTTGTTGCAAATGGCAATATGTCATCTTTTTTATGGCTGAGTAGTATTCCGTCGTGTACATGTACCACATCTTTATCCAAGTGTCTGTTGAAGGACACTTGAGTTGCTTCCGTGTCTTGCTTTGCCTCCCTTCTGAGGCATTTCCTTCCCCATTTACCGTCTCCCCATTGCGACTCCTACAGGTATTATCTTTTCCTGTTCAGTAAGCAAGCAGAGAACTAAAACCTCACACGCCCATTGGTGCTGTTGCCTTTTGTTGTCATATGGTGTTGTTATTGAAGCTTGATCCTGTGCTGCTTCTGAGATGTTTGTCTTCTCAGTGGTGAAGCTCTTGTTGGTCTGGAACTTTGCACAGACTTCACTGAGACTACATTGGGCATCATAAAAGTTCTTGTAGTTCGTATACTCAGAAGCTCTGCTATTGTTTCCCACCATTGTGGCCGGGTGGTAGAGTATGGAGGAGCAAGCAGCATCATTCATTGAACAAACCCTGAGCACCTACAGTGTGCCCAGATCCTTTTCTCTCCACTTGGAGTAATAATCGTGAACAAAATAGAACAAAATTAAACAAAAAATTCCTTCCGTAATGGGGCCTGCATTCATTCTGAGGGCTGTAGGGAGGAAGAGAAGTGGTGGCAGAGATAGATGATAGGCAAGACAAAGCACTTAGCTATGAAACATCTGTAGAAAAGCTTGTGTGTGAAATCCTGACGTCTTCTAAGTATTTTGTATTTGTTCTGTGTAGAGCATCACTGTGAATGATACCAGTGAATGTAACAAAGGAGAGGCTGGGTACTTGATGGCTTTAAAACCACAGTTTGCACATAACTTCTCACCAGCTTGTATAAGCACTTTTTGGCCACCGTATATAATGGTACATCATGCAGCTATTAAACATATTGGTACAAATGTATATTTATGAACATGGAGAGAAGTTTACGATAAGTGGAAATGCAGGTTAGGAAATGATTCATTTAATATGATGTTAGTAGGAAATACTTTATCCCTGAGGTTTCCTTCCTAAGAAGGGAGTTCCATCCATTAGTGTCGCCCTGAGTCTGCACCTTCTTTGTTCACTCCACCACTGGTGGAATGACTTATCTGATGGGTAAATTTGCAAGTAACTGGCCCTGTTGATGCCCTTTGTCCTAGTAGGAGCTAGTCTTTCCACAGCCATTGACTGATTTCTCCTCTGTTTCTTGAGGGAATAAGTTACGCAGTCTCCCCCCTGCAGGGAGAGGTCTGCCTCTATGTAGTGCTAAGGCCTGCCCACCTCTGTCTGGGGTTCTCTGTTAGCAAACCCGTTTGTCCAGTGCACCTGGAGCTTCTGTTAGTAATAACAATGGTATTTCATTCTTTGTTTCTCAACTTACTCATAACTTTGGCAGGAAGAGGATTATCAGTTTTGGGTTCCTGTCTTTGGCCACCTCATATCTATGATCCTGTTTTATTTAGTTGTGCACATATTTTTATTATTTCTCCATATAAATGTGTAGAAGTCTGGAAAGATACGCATCATAGTTTTAAAAGAGGTTGGTAGAATTAGATTTTTTTCTTGTCTGTTACTTTTGAATTCACTGAGTTTATTAGGTATGTTATTAAGAAATAGTTAACCATTTTAAACTTCTAAAAAAATACATCCTGGTCAGACTTTCCATGTAGAAGAATTAATCGTCTTTGTACAAGGGAAGAAGCTGGACCTGAGTAGATAACGTTTCCACCTACATAGCTTGGTACTTGAGTTTAGAACTTACGCAAGGCAAAAATATATTTTCTAAAACCTCCAGCTTCTCTTCATCATGTATGTCAAGATAATTGCTTTCTGTCCATCGTGTTAAGCAATTTACATGGCTTTTAAAAATGAGTTCCACCATGTAACTGAGGTTCACTGGATTCTGTGTTTCTCTTTACTGCTTGCACAGTGTGGCTCTAAACTGTTTATTTTTTGGCTTCTTTTATTATCCATTGCCTTTATAAAAGGAACTACTTTAGATTCCACTATCCTTTCTGCTTATCACTGTGATAAGCTTATATGTATGTAATACCCAGGTTTGACTGTTTGAAATTATAGGATGTAAAGGGGAAAAGACAAAGAAAAAATTTTTAAGTGGTAATTTTCATATCCTTGTCCCCATACTAGCAGGAAAAAAATTGTATCTCTTGATATTGAACTTTTGTAAAAGTTAAGAGTAAAAAATGCTACATAATTCAGTCATTATATTCTAATCATGCTTTTAAAAAATTTACTTTAAAATTTTTATTTTGATCATAAATTATTTCAGACCACGAAAAAATACTGAGAATAAAGTAATTTCTGGATACTTCAGAACTTAAACAAAACTTAATAAATATAATTAAGCCCCGTATACCCCATGTGATCCCCCGTCCACCTCCAATTTGATGTTTATCATTCTCATGCATATGTTAATATTTTTAGTATCTTTGTATGTATATCTAAAGAATATAGTGTATTTTTTAAATGTTTTAAGACGTTTTGTGAAACGTTCTTATATTGCTGGTGAGAATATATTAGTAAAATGGTACAGATGCTTTGGACAACTGCCAGATCCTAAAAAAATTAAATAGAGTTACCGTGAGACTGAGCAATTCTCCTAGAGATAGGAAAACATACATCCACACAAAAATTTGTACACACATGTTCACAGCAGCATTGTATTATTCATATTACTCCCAAAATTAAAAAAAAACACAAAACCCAACAGTTCATCAACTGTTGAATGGATAAATAAAATGAGGTATATCAATACAGTGGAATAATATTCAGCCATAAAAAGAAAGGAAGTACTGATACATGCTTCAACATGGATGACCCTTGAAAACATTATACTAAATAAAAGAAGCTAGTCACAAAAGACCATATGTTGCATGATTCTATTTATATGAAAAGTCCAGAATAGGAACCTATAGAGACAGAAAGTAGATCAGTGGTTGTCTAGAACTAAGAGTATTGGGTGAGAATGGGCTATGACTGCAAGTGGATTTCTTTTAGGGTTATAAAAATGTTCTAAAATTAGATAGCAGTGATAGTTGCACAAGTCTATAATTATACTAAAAATATTAAATTGTACACTTTAAATGAGTGAATTGTATTGGGATGTGAATTATATTTCAATAAAGCTGTTTAAAAAGTTCATGTGAATGTTATATATTCTGTTAACTTTTTTTTAACTCAGCATAAGCAAAAACAAATCATTAGATTTTGAGATTTACACATTTTTGTACATTTAGTTCTGCATAACTTATTTACACACTCCATTGTATGAGTTTCTATATTAATATATTTTCTTTTGCTCTTAGAAACAATGATTCAGTGAACAGTTTAATCCGTGTTTCCTTACATGATGACACATTTTTAATAAAAGGCTTTCTTCCAAATTAAAATTTGAGAGGATTATTGATAATTTGTAATTTATTTAGTATTCCTTAACTATATTTAGAAGGCATTTTATTGGTGTACCTTCAAGCATTTAATTCATTTAATTATACAGTTTAAAATTGAAATTAGTAAAAGTATTCTGCCTTCTGAAGTTTTTTCATAGTTCTTTCTTGGTATTTTAGTGTTACATAAGACATGTCATAATTTTTGTGTATGTTAATGTCTTATAGAAAAAGCCACAAATGAGTACAACACTACGGAAGATTGGAGCCTTATTATGGACATATGTGACAAAGTTGGAAGCACTCCTAATGGGTAAGATGCCTGGTCATGCCCAGTGAATTCTAGGAGCTTAATTAGTCTGTGTCACTTTTCTTGATGTAACTTTGATTGGAAAAGGGGATTTTACTCTTTACTTTTGGGGGGATAAAAATAAAGAGATCTTGGTGGTAGGATTTAAAAATTAACTTTATCCTGAAAGAGCAAATGGAAGAGAATTCAACTAAAAACCTGAGATATATTACAATACATAAAGCCTGGATGCAGTAGAGAGACACATGTTAACAATGAGTAGATTAGTTGTTTAGGGAATTCCCTCGTGACTTAGACACAAGGGAAGCCTTTTAATAATGAAGTAGGTAAATATAATAACATAATAGGTAATATGCTGAAAAAGCCTTTCAGTAATGAATAGGTAAATATAATAACGTAATGAAAAAAGTGAATATAAAAAAGGGTGCTTTGGGGGGAGAGTGCAACAATTAAGCTGACTGCTTATACTTTAGACGTTTAGAAAAGACTGATGAAAGCATTTGTTTTGGCATTACAGCTTTTCATGGTGTTTTCATGTATGTTTGTACTTAAACCTTTTAAGACTATGTTGCCTTTTTTTTTTTCTTCAAGATAAGAATTTGCTGTTTGAAAGCTAAGTCTGTCTTAAACAATTGAAAAGGTAGAATTCTCTTGTGTTGACCATTCTTTGAAATGATTTGGCTCTTGGTTTTGGAATATATAACCTTTGCAGCAAGGTTTTTTTTTTTTTCCCTACAAGTCTATGAGCAAAAGATTGTGTAACATTATTTTGTAGATTTATTCCTTTAACAAAGTGAATTTGCAGTTATTAAATTTAAAGTTATTTGGTAGTAAAATATCTTATATTTTTAACATTTGATTTGAAGTTATGAATAAATACTTAACCTCCTTCATTTTTTCTTAGAGCAAAAGATTGCCTAAAAGCCATAATGAAACGGGTAAATCATAAGGTTCCTCATGTTGCTCTGCAAGCATTGACTGTAAGTAAAAGTCGTGTTATTATTTGACCCATTTTAAATGTATATTTATTTTAGTAAGTTAAGTAAGATAATATCTCAACATTTGCATATTGATTTTTATTTTAATTTAATAGCTTCTTGGGGCTTGTGTGGCAAACTGTGGAAAGATATTTCATTTAGAAGTATGTTCCCGTGATTTTGCAACAGAAGTACGTGCTGTGATAAAAAATAAGGTAAATTTTAAAAAGAAGAAATTTAAGTCATTAAAGAATACATATACTCTCTGTCATTTTAACTATATATAGCCTTAATAAAGCTGTATTATAAATGAAATCATTTTTAGATAAATTTGAAGTGAAATAAACTACCTGTTCTGAAATTTGATGTTATCATTTGTAGCACCAAAAATTATTTTCCTCCCTAAAGCACATGTGCTGGTGATAATAGCTAATCTTTATTGAGGGTGAGGTAGCAGTCACTGCTTTAAGCATTTTACATATGCTATCTTGCTTAATGCTTTTAATAACACTTAGAAGTCAGATTCTCTTGTCATTATTTTATAAATGCAGAAATTGAGGCTTAGAAGTTAAGTGACTTGTCCAAGGTCACGCATTTAGTAAGTGGCATAGCTGAGGTTCAGATCCAGGTTTCTGTGACTGCAGAGTCCAAACTAGCCACCATTCTGTACTGATTCCCATTAGACTTGGCGAGTAAAGGGGGCCTTTATTCTAGAGGGGTGAGGTACACTATAGGGTTGTTGGTATTGCTTTCTTTGAGATGGAATCTGAAGCGCCATTCTCATGCTATTAGTGGCAAAAATCCTAGAATTTTCAGTTAGTTGACTATGAAAAGCTTAATTTAATACTGAGAACATTAAGAAAACATAGAATAACCTTGAATATAAAAGACTTGTCATTATTAGACGACTTAGAAATTGGTGTTCAAAAAGGGTAATTTTGCAAGAAACAATTGTATTTTAAAATATAAATAGGCATTTATCAGTTACTCATCTAGGCTAGGTAGGGATTGGTGGACTTTTGTTCATGTTCATATGATTAAAGAAAATTTTGGTGATAATTCTTTTTGTTAAATAATTCAAATACTTACTTTAACCACAGTTTTTTTTTCTTTGCCTTTTCTTTAAAAGGCTCATCCTAAAGTATGTGAAAAACTGAAATCTTTAATGGTGGAGTGGTCAGAAGAATTTCAGAAGGATCCTCAGTTTAGTCTGATATCTGCAACTATTAAGTCTATGAAAGAAGAAGGAGTTGCTTTTCCTCCAGCAGGTTCTCAGGTAAGAGATTCATTTAAACCCATGGTTGATCCCATACTATTCTGAAGGTATGTATCTTATCTAAAAGTTGGGCAACATCTGTTTTAATCGTCACCCACCTTCACTCTCCAAGTGCCTATCTAGCATAGTGCCTTATATTTAGTAGATGTTCTAATTGTTGAGTGAATTTCTTCTACATATCAGAACTTTGAGAAGTGACTCAGCCGTAAATAATCTGTTTAATGCTATTCTGGAGTCATGCAGAGGCATAGATGTATGAGAGGGCCTTCTGTTCAAAAAATTTATAATACATTTGAAGGGTAGATGTATGAGGTATGATCAAAAAATACGGTGAATGTTTAAATTTTAAAAAATTTATTACAGTAAAAGACATATTGCCATTAATTCCCCTCAAAATACTCCCCCTCGCTTCAAACATACTTATTCCATCGTTCTTGACACTTTCTAAAACAGTCCTGGAAGTCCTCTTTCGTGAATGTCTTTAGTTGCACTGTCATGGCCACCTCGATGTCCTGAATCATTTTGAATTTGGGGAAGAGCCAGAAGTTGCTTGGTGCCAGATCCAGTGAATAAGGTGCATGAGGATACACCCTAATATTTTTATTTGAGAGAAATCCCATACCAGAAGCGATGTGTGACACGGAGTGTTGTCATGATGGAGGATAATTTACGGCACACTTTAAAACACACCTTCTCTCAACCGTAGCTCACACCCGACTGACTGCACTGAACAAGTTGAAACTTGTCACACACTGTTACTAAGGTTCCACTCACCGCTTCCCATATTGAAGATTCCTGCCTTTCCGTTGGGTGGCACACAGCAGCAGCAATCACTGTATTTTTTGATCACACCTTGTATACATGTGAAAAATAACTAAATTATGTGACAAATATGGATGAGGGCTACAAAGACTCGATGCCAGGAGAGAGAAGTAACTATAGACTGGGATGGTGAAGAAGGTGAAGCAGTAGAATTTTTAAACTGGAATGTATTTCAATAGGTAACGAGGAGTAAAGAGGTCAGATTGAGGGAGGAATGGCATGAACAAATTTGTGGAACTGAGAAAGCTCAAGACCTGTTTGTTGAAGAGTGAATAGGTCTGGAATGAATGGTTTACATATAAGATGAGTGGAACTGTAAGACTAGACATTTACTTGGGGTGATAAGGGATGGCTTTAGTAGGACAGGTGGAGGGAGGGATAATGAGTCATGTAGTGACTTAGGTCTGTGGGACAAAACACATTATATCTTGGGTTCTCAGTGCCTCTTGCCGTTCACTTAATATTAGAATATGGGCTAGGGAAAGAGACTAAGAAGAGTACTATGTGTATTTTTTAATTTTAGATTGTAGACTAAAGAAACAAAATCTTTATAACTGACCAAACCTAAGGATTCAAGGTAGAATTTTGGGACAAAAAGTCTTACAAGTAATAAAAAGCAAGTACTTTCCCTGCCTTGTCCTTTCTGCATGTCATTCTCAAAAATCTGTGTGAAAGAGCTGCTGGATGGTTCAGAATCCTGCACACCTCTGTCTTCCATGCCTTTAAGTTACGCATGACCTTCCGTAGCCCTCTACTGTGCCCAGAGAGCCACCTCCGTTCAAACCCAGTGGTAAAAGAGGCATCGCGTGACTTCCTAGACCTGCACGTGTTGTTTTTGTCCTCCCTCCTCCTCTTCAGTAGTTACTGTGGCTTCTTGCTGCCCCTTCTCTTGTAGCTCCTCACCTACCTGTAGCAATCTAGCACCTCTCACTGAGGAAGAGACCTTGGCTAGGTGAGATCAGGAAGTGCAGTCAGGAAAGATTCGTGTTTAAGTACTTTCTGTATGCCAAGCTCTGTGTCCGATAATTACATCTATGCAAAATGGAAGCCATTCTGTGCCCTTCATGTGTTTATAATATTTTCTTGAAAATTCTGATGTTTTATTTTAGTATTTGAAAACACCTACTTAAAACAATCATAAAGAACTTTTAAATGAAAATCAGTTATATCAGTTTTATTTTAAATTAGCATGTGTGATTGATTAGAGCTTGTGTTTTCTGTAAAAGGGTAGCTCTGTTCATTTCACTTGTACATTTACAGACTGTCTCAGTGGCTGCCAAGAATGGTTTGTCATCAAACAAAAACAAAGAAGATGAAGACATAGCTAAAGGTAAATGATCAAATGAGTAATTTAGTATTGCTTAAAACCTCCTTGCCAGAACAATTTATTAGAATAAAAAACATAATAAAACTGAGTATCCTTTTAGTATTAAAATTTAAAAACTTGTAGGGTCTAAAAGTAAGGAAAACAATTGACATGATATAAATTAATTTAATTCATTCTCCTTGTCAGTAATATGTATTTCATGACCTACCTTTGGAGAGATTACATTTCACCTTTTCTTTAATGCCAGAGTTATGAGTCAAGCACAGAAATATGTTCATGGCTGTCCTATATGGAAAGCTACCCATATTATAATGTCACAATCTGTTTGCTATAAAAATAATAGCTGCTGGATATGACAGTCTGTTATAATGAATGAGCAGAAACTTTATTTTTAAAAAAGTCATGATTCTCTGTCCCTCATGAAAGTTAGCTGCTTAGTATTTAATTGGACAAATAAAATATTCATTTGATTTATTCTTATTAAATATTATGTTATCTAATATTTCCTTTTGAACTTTAAAAAAAATCAGAATTCTATCTTATTTTGCATTTTAATTTTTCAAACTAGCTATTGAATTATCGTTGCAAGAGCAGAAGCAGCAGCACACAGAAACAAAATCCTTATATCCATCTGCAGAAATTCAATTAAATAATAAAGTTGCAAGGAAAGTGAGAGCTTTGTATGACTTTGAAGCCGTTGAGGACAATGAACTCACCTTTAAACATGGTGAAATTATTGTTGTTTTGGATGACAGGTATGTTTTAAATCATTATTTCTGGAATATTTTGAAGTTAAATATAATACCCTTACTTTAGAATCCTGGATATTTAGCTCTTTGACTTTGGTGTATTTAAATCATCATAGAACCTTTTCATATCTTAATTATTTTTTTCTAAAATAAAAGTTAGACTAGGTTATGTGAGTTTCTTATCCTTTTGTTAAAATTGGTTTTACTTTGTATGTTGGATAAAAGGTGTACTAAATGATACTGTTGATTATCATGATTGGGAAACAAATATTCAGTCATCTGAAAGCATTTACATTGAGAGTCATGTATACCAAATTACTGGGAAATAAACTTTAAAAAGAAATATAGCTATATTACCTTTGATCAAAGCAACCAAAAGCTATGCCCGGCTCCTTCCCAATTCTTAATCTGCTGCTCTACTCTCCCTCATAACTTCTCTATCATTTAAAGTTGTAATAAAGAATAGATCTGTCTACATTGGGCCTAACTCTAGTCTTTACTGTGCTTTTAAAAGAAGTGGATGGAATTTAACAAGAGTGAGACTTAATAGCTTGTCGCTATGAACAGATATTGCAAATGTATTTGGTATACGTTATAAATAGCTTAGTAAGGATTCCTTTAGTGTATTTTTAAATGGGTAAATACACAAAAATGGTTTACTTTGCTGTGGTAACTATTTATTGAGAAAATGTTCTGTAATAGGCCCTGTTTTAATAAAAACGAATGAGGACACAGTTCTGTCTTCATAAAACCTAGAATAAAAGAAGGGGGTTACAGTTACTCTCCAGGTAATTGATGGAATGCAGACTGTGAGTGCTGTAGAAGAGGTAGTGTTGGGGTCCAGAAGAGAGCAGACTCACATACAGTGCAAGCTTCTGGGAGAAAGGATTATCCAGGGTCCATTTCAGATGAAGTTTGATTGATTTTTGACAGGACAGGAAAAATTTCGCAATAACAGAACACAAAAAAAAGGTCTCTTAGGCAGTCAGGATAACACTATGTTCACAAAAGCTTTTTGCTTTTTTTAAAAAATAGTCATTTGGGATGGAGCACATGACTCCTGGAGAAGAGGAAATAGATACGAAGGTAAAGAGCTGGTGTGGGCTCTGAACGCTGACCGTCTGAAATGTCACACTTCTGAGTGTAGTTTTAGTTAGGATGTTTACCAAAAAGCTTAGGTTTACACTTCTGATACTCTTATACAACTAGAAAATTAAAGACATTTATAAAATAAATAGAAACAAAACTAAAGAGTAGTTTTTGCTTTGAAATTCAAATTTTGAGCATTACTTTTATGTAATAAGAAACTTTTCTCAAATAAATTGCTGTTCACAAGGTGAATAGAGTACTGGTCAGTGGTACTTCCTCAGTACATGGGTCCTTTATCCCTTACCTCCAGCACGTGCCTAATGCCCTGTGCTGTGATAACTCAGTTCTCTGAGTTTTTCTTTTGTAACTTGGTGAATCCTTCATGCCTACTGTAGCCCTTGATGTCGTTTGTGTGGGTGTGGTATTCCATACCCGTTATAGTCTACAAGCTTGCAGTGAGTCAAGGGCTGTGTTACTGTGCTGCCCGTGTTGTTTTCACTGATGTCTAATTAAAGCACAAATTCATTATAAATAACAGACTCAAACAAAACTATTTTCATTTGAGACTTGGCACTGCAGAAGAGAACGTTTTTCTTTGTAACTGCTGAGAGAATTCAACATGAATATGATGGAATATGTAGGTTGATTGCTGTCATTTTAAAGATAGGATATCCCAATCTTAAAATTGCCACAGACATGGTCATCAGTGTATTTAGTTAAATGTTGTCATTCTGGGTAATTGGTTATCACTGGCACGATTTTAAACAAAAATGGAAACTTGGGTACTAGAGTTAAGGGAAAATCTTAGGTTAAACGGAAGTCCTCTAGATGGTCCAGAATATATTCATTGTATTCATATTTGCTGTGGAAATGAAAGCACAAAATGAAAAATTTCACACATAGATCTTGAAGTCCCGTGAAAATACATCATTCTTGGACTTCAAATCAAGAGACGCTGAGCTGATTAAAAAAGACACGTGTTTCTTATTAACAGTATACCAAAAAAGCTTTACACTTTCTCCATTTTTAGCTTTATCTCACCACTCCTTGTTTGTTCTGTATGTACCATTTCAAATCACCAAGTAGAATTCTTACAGTTCCAGAAATGCCATGTTGTGACTAGACTTCCGTGGCATTGTACACTTGGTTCTCTCTGCTTAGAAAGGTCTGTCAGAAGAAGCAAATGCATTTAGAAAAGAAAAGAGACTTTACTTGCAAGGAAAGTTTGCAAGGGAGTCCAGGCTTTGGAAGGATTGGCTCCCCAAATTAAAAAAATAAAGCAGGTATTTTAAGGAGAAGACCCCCCCACACACACACACACACACTCACAACCAAGGTTTCCAGGTTTCCTATTTGTATGTTTGTGGTAGGAATAGTACTTTTCTCGCGTGATTATCATATCCATAAAGGACATCGCTTATCTTTAGCCTTTGCCGTTGTAAAAGTCAGCAGATAACGTCGTTTTAGTTAAGAAGTCAGAGAGACATTTACTTTGAGACCTAAAATGAGACAAGATAACTGTTTTTTGTTTATCTCAGTATGCAAAGTGTTTTGGTTTTTTGTACTTTTATTTTCTTGCTTCTCCATACTGGCAGCAAGGCATTTTTATTTCTACAGCCTTAATTCCCTTTTTCTCCTGGTGAGTGCGTACTTAACCTTAAAACCCACGTCAAATTTGATTTCCTCTGACAAGCCTCTAAACCCTTCTCTGCCTTTAGTTCCCAGTAGAGTCAGGAGTTCCATCTTGGTGCTGCTATGGTTCCCTGAACATAAGTGATAGCATTTCTCATATTGTATTGTAATTACTTCTTTACCTCTGTCTCTTCTGCTGGATGAGCTGATTCTGAACATAGTCAGCACTTCTGGGGTGGGAGGAAAGTGGGAAGGAGAAAACAGACCCCCAGAGGTAAAGCAAGGTAACGTGTTCTTAGGTGGTAGGGGAGGGCTGAGAAATACTACACTGGATTTTAAATTTCTGGAGGGCAGAAACTCTTTGTTAATTATCTTTGTAACTTCAGTGCTTTGTGGATGTCACTATCCCTCCTTGGTGGGCTTTCATAAATGTTAACTGAATAATCAGTTTGTGGAAGGTAGAGTTTACATCTCTTACACTTAAATCATGTTTCATTCAGCTGAGTCTTACTCTCTTTCTTAACATAAAAAACTGTAAATATAAATGCTGCAATAAAATTTTCCTTAATTACCAAATGGTTTATATAAAACTATATTGTCAAATTAATTTAGGAATTTAAAATTGAACAATATTTTGTGCCATTAACGCTCCATAGAATCAGCTGGTTGCCAGTGGCGAGAACATAAAGCTGGATTAGGGCTGGGGAGGATTCGTCGTGCTTTGACATGAATGGCGTTTGGTGGTTCTGCCTGCTGTTACATTTCAAGGAGTTTGCAGTAGTGGTTGAGTGGGAAATTACCCTACATTCCTAGGACCACTAAGGAAGGCTACACATAAAATTGTGGATAGTTTCAAGTACATTCCATGCGTCTGTTTCAAAGGTTTGGGTTCTCTAGTTTTACGTAAAAATTCCTCTAAGTTCAGCTCTCCTTTTAAATGGAAAGTTCAACTTAAGAAAGTATGTATGTGAGATAGAGTTTCTTGTCCTCTACAGACATCAGCAGATATGATACTTTTGGGACTGTCAATATATCAGTTACGTTCTGGTTTTAAGAATTTGGGTGATATACAGCTCTTTTTGTATCTTTGTGGTACTTTTTAATTTAGAATCATAGAAGTTAATTTATCCTTAAGTTTCATCTTAAGACTGCTTGCTCAATAAGTCAAATTATTGGAAAGGAATAAACTAACCATTATTGCCAGATTCTATGATTGTCCATATAGAAAGTCGAAAAGAATCAATGGACAAATTATTAAAACTGGTAAGAATTCATTAAGTTTGGTGGATACAAGTTCACCATACAAAGTCAGTGGTCTGCTTTACTCTATAATCACAACTATTTAGCAAGTGTAATAGAAAAAAATTCCATTCTCAATAATAACAAAAGTTATGAATGATCTAGGAATAGGGAAACCTAGCAAAGATGTGTTAAGTCCTTTATGGAGAAAATTATATAAAAGTGGTTTATATAAAAGATATAAAGGAATATAAATATATATGATACATTTATTTATATTTGTGTAAATATAGAGATACCATGTTCATGGTGAAAGAACCTCAGTATAAAGATTTAATTTTTCCCATATGAATGCATAAATTCAGTGCATTTCTAATTAAAATCCCAACAAGACGTTTTTCCAGAGAACTTGAAAATTTTTAATATTAATATAGAAATGTGAAGGTACATAATAACATAGAGGGTCCTTTCCCTGGCAAGTATCAAGGTATATTAATAAGCTGTAGTAAATATATATACTATTGCAACAGGACGGAATCCAGAAATAGGCTTGTTAACACATAGCAGCTTGCTGTTTTAAAGATAGGATATCATAAATCAGTAGAAAAAATGATACATTATTTAGTATATTTTGCTGGTGTGAAATATACAGAATAAAGCAAAATAAAATTTTGTTTTAAAAATAAAACAAAATTTGATTTGGCTTCACACTGTACATAAGATTTCCAGATGAGTTAAAGACCTAAACAAGGGAAAGGGATAAAAAAAGAACTAAAAATATTAAACACAAGTATATAGGCGAAGCGATTTAGGAGTGCAGGAATAGAGAAAGATTTTTTTTTTTAAACTGTAAGCCATAAAAGAAAAGATTGCTAAATTTAATAACAGAATAAAAGAAACCATAAACATATGTTAAAAGACATGTGGCATTGGAGAAGGTATTTTAATAGTTCAGACAAACAATTGCTATCCAGAATACGTAAAGAATGCCTATAGATCCATGAAAAAAGACAAAGGACCCAGTGGATGAAGGAAAATGGACGGACGACGTGAGCTGTGACTTGACAGAGGAAGCGCTCTGCAAGCCGGCAGACACACTTGGCTGGTCAGGAGGTGCAAATGAGCACGGCACTGAGAGACGATTTCTTTCCTGTCTGATAGCAAGTGCTGCTTGGGTAGTTCATTGGGAGAAATGACATTCTCACATGCTGCTGAGGGACAGAGAGAGGATGGTGAATTGCCACCCCAGTTTAGGGAACATTTGGAAATATTTAGGAAAATGGAAAATGCTTACATCCTGTGGCCCAGCAAGTCCATGTTTGTGCATAAGCATAGAGCATTGTTGCATGTGTGCCCCAGAATCTAGAGTGATCATTATTCTAATGTTTGTAATGGTGAAGAACTGGAATTTCCTAAATGTCCATCTGTATGGGAATGGATAAATCAAATATGCCATATTTATGTGATGGAACTTTGATTTTAACAGGATAAACATCTGAATAAAAGATCTGAAAGTATAAACATATAAAATTAAAAAGATGCATAGTGATTAACATCTGCGTATATAGAGATGGTTATAGATATTTGTAAATGAGGAACACTGCTGGCAGAAAGGCTGTACACCCGCTTTATGGTGGTGATGTGGTAGGATAGATGTGGGGTTGTTGATAAAAGGGACTTCAGTGTTATCCATAATGTTTTACTATTTTAAAAGCCTAGAATCAAATATGAACTAATTGCTAATTGGTTCTAAATTTAAGTACAGAAATTTGAATGTTTATTTGTGCTTTTCTACATCTTTTTATTAAATTTAAGAACTACTTTAAAATATAGTTGGATGTGAACTAGTAGTTTTAAAAGTAGGCTAAATTTAATTTTTATTTTAATCCCTCTTGAATCTAGTGCACTAAAATGTAGAGGAACAAATGACATTTTTACACTGTATTTTCAGTGATGCCAATTGGTGGAAAGGAGAAAATCACAGAGGAATAGGACTCTTCCCGTCTAATTTTGTAACCACTAATTTAAACATGGAGTCTGAAGCAGGTAAGTGAAATACTAGGGAAGGTTCAATCTGTTAAAGCTTTTTACACTTGAATTTTGTGGTTCTGTTTGAATATAAAGTAGATTGGCATTTAACTCTTGTTTTAAAACATTTATTTATAGGCAATACAATTTAACCTACCTGTTACCAAATTTAGGGGTTAATTTAACCCAGGTCGATTCCAAGAATTATTTCTTTTATCATATTTTAAATCCTTTGAGAATTAACATACATAGTTACATATAAGGCATAAAATCATCTGTGACCATGTAAATATTTCAGTCAACCTAATTATGAGGTAAGAGGCAGTCAATGTATGTTCGGTACAAAGAATATTAGTTTTATTCATCACTGAAACCACAGTATTGAAGGAGGGGAGCAAGGGTGGGGGCTGGTTGACAAGTGTCAGGTGTGATTACAGAGGTTAGGAGTACTCCTAAGTTTTAGACTTTTCCTCACCTTGATTTGATCCTAGGGAACAATAATAAAATAATATAATCAAGAGAGTAGGTTCCTATGGGGTGGCCGGTTAGCTCAGTTGGTTAGAGCGTGGTGCTACCATGTTTCCCCGAAAATAAGACCAAGTCTTACATTAATTTTTGCTCCAAAAGACGCATTAGGGCTTACTATGTTCAGGGGACGTCATCCTGAAAAATCATGCTATGGCTTATTTTCTGGTTAGGTCTTATTTTCGGTGAAACACAGTAGTAACACGAAGGTTGCCGGTTTGATCAGTTCAGATCTTCTGAACTTCACTCAATTTTGTAGATACAGACAGTTCCTCTCAGCTGTTGTCAACCATGCAGAGAAAGCATCCATTTGCTTTGCAGGCAGGAAATAAGGGGAGCTGAGTATAAAGAACAGCTGATAATAATAGTAACAATGGTGATGATCAGAAATAAAATAGCTTAGGGGTGTTTAAGCATTCATGTCTCAGGCATTGTGCTAAGTCCTTTGCTTGCACTATTTTGTTTAATCCGTGCAAGTCTGTGAGACAGGTACTTTTGTTACCCCATTTTACAGATAAGGAAACTGAGGCTGAGGGGTTAGGTGGCTAGTAGGCGATAGAGCTGGAATTCTAAAGTTCAGCCAGTCTGCCCTTAGATACTTCTTAGAGTAACTCACCTCAGGATATGTCAGTGTTAATCCTCCAATTCTAGAGAAAGAACTTAAATTGAAAGCTCTATGTATTGTATGTAACATTCTCTTTGTATAGTGGAGTGATACATTTAGTTAAAATGAAGTTGAGGGAGGTGAATACTCATTTGACTACCAAGTACTTTGCTACTGTTTATACTTTTATTCCTCCAGTCTGAGTCTCTAAGTTGATAGGAAAATTGGAGGTACCATTTTAAATAACTTGATAGACCATGCTCAGGGTCTCCAGTATCATGATTTCCCCTTGTCATAGGCTGGAAACGTTAAGCGGCAGTTTTAAAAGTAAAAATATGCTGGGTTTTCAGTATATCATGTTACGCTGAGGTCTGCTCCTTAGGACATATTTGAAAGTTAGCCAAATATTTGAAATAAGTGGCTAACTGTTGGGACTTAAATGTCCTTTGGTTATGTAGATTTTTATTACAGTTTTATTTTTACCAGAATTTAGTTTATTAAAATATATTATTGCTTTTTATTAATAGCAGTATTCCTGTGAACATTTAAATAGTTTGGGAGCATGTATATTATTTTTCAACCTTCTCATTATGAAAGTTTCGTATTGTGTTGCTTTGACTATTATCAAAGATAGGTTGAAATTAAGTCTTTTTTTTTTTCATATAGGAAATACTTTTTTTATAGTAAGGAAAGAATGTGGAAGGAACTCATAGAACTCTGAAATTAGCTCACAAGATAACACTAGATAATACCCTACTCGCTTGTATTTTTATTCACCCTATTGGTAATACTCAGTTTCCCGGAAAATACCTGTAATGACAGTTCCCATTATATTGCTCTCTTGTTTCACTAGAATGTAAGTTCCATCAGGGCAGAGATTCTTGTCTGTTTTACTCACTGGTGTATTTCCAGTACCTAGAACAATGCCTGGCACATAGTGAAGATAAATAAATATTTGTGGCATGACTGAATGAACGTATATAATAATATTGATTATGAAATGTAATGACTGTACTATTTAAGGGGTTTCCTTTTTTTTTTTAATGGACAATCACGGGCTACTTGTAAATTAATGACTAAAATACCAAAATAAATGCTGAAGAACTTAAAGTTTACTTTGTTTCCGTAGCACCTGTGGACAAACTGAATGTAATTGATGAAGAGGAGGAGGAAGTTAAGAAATCAGAGCCTGAACCTGTTTATATAGATGAGGTAGAGTCCTTCTTTTGTTTACTAGTTAAGCTGTCAAGACTTATAAAATGTATTATCCTTGAAAATGCTTGGACAGAGTAATTTCTGTATTCATTGAAATTAAAACTCTAGTGAGTTTTTAAAGTATCCTGTTACTTTTTTAGGATAAGATGGATAGAGCCCTGCAGGTACTCCAGAGTATAGATCCAACCGATTCAAAACCAGACTCCCAAGACCTCTTGGACTTAGAAGGTACTTAGTAAATATTAGGGATTACTTTAATGTCATTGAATATTTTGGCTATTTATAATGTCTTAAATTTTTTTCTGCCTTGTTTTTGCTTGTAGAGATTAGAAATCTCTGATGGGAAACAGACTAGTATAGTTAACATAGTAAACATATTACTTGGTGTTGTTATAAACCTGCCTATACTGTTCAAGGAGGAAGTCTTTTGTATTCCTATAAACCCATTAATGAAATTGGCTGAAGAGATTGGCAGTCCAGAAAAGGACAGAATTAGAAATCAGAGCCTATTAAATTAATTGAGTCAAAATGTTAGGAATTCTTATTCCTGTTTTAATTCTCTTGTATCATGATTTTAAAGGTCAAAATTTTACATGATCTGTGTTAACTTTGTAATATAGTCATTTGATATATGTTGATGTGTCTTTTTAGTCCCCAAGCAATTTGAAACAATTAAAACAAATGTTTTTATGCCTATTTTAAAAACTCATTTGGGAGAAAAATCTCTGTGATAAATGATAAATCTTAAATCTTTTAATAGAAGCAAGTCTGGTTATGAATATAGAATATTGTATTCATTGTTATCAATGTTCACATTTGGAAATACACAACATGTTTAATTTTGAAATGGCTTAAATAAATGAAAATGTTCATATCTCATCTGTACATAATTACATATTTTATACACTGACTCAAGTTCAGTTTACTTAGCTATTAATAGTTTTCTAGGTATTTTAAGATTTTGAGATAACTCCAAATTTCAGTCTGCAAACTTAATACTTTCAGAGAACATGCTGAGATTTCTGTTTTAATTTTGACTTTGCCTTTGGTCACGTGATATTAATATTGGTGCTGAATAGTGTTAAAATTAGGTCTTTTAGAGTCTCTAGCATAAACTCAATTCTCTTTGTGTAATACAAGGTGTTGCATATTGGTGTTGTTAAAAAATCGTTGAAATTGACTTAAAGTGGTTTAAGTTTAAAGATTTTAAAATATTTTCGTATTTACAGATATCTGCCAGCAGATGAGTCCAATGATAGATGAAAAACTTGAAGAGATTGATAGGTGAGATTCTTCGTGCAGGGAATAACAAGTATAGTTTTCTTATTTGTTTTTGGCAAAATTTCAGGGAGTTTTTATGAAACTGTTCAGTCTGTTGAAATTATTTCTCAGATTCCAAACTCCTACAAACTAACAGCAAGGTGGTACTTTTTATTTTGGTAGCAAATTTTTTTTTCATGGCAGTGGAGTACACTTAGAACCACGGCCCCTTGATATAGGATGACAGTCTTCATTTCCTTGCTTGGGCTAGAATTGAGGGATAATGAGACGAGAAGAATAAAGCTGAATAGAGCCCACAATAAGAACAGGGATCTTAGGCAAGCATTGTCTTGTTATGCGATAAGAAGTAGTAGTTGTAAAACTTTCAAATGAAATTTCAAATGTAAAACTTTTAGTTGTGAAGCTAAATCCAATGCACACCTCTGTTCTCATTTTGCTTCCTTATATTTCTGGATATCTGTTGTCCTTTTCATTTCATTATCCCACCTAGTTTTACTGTTCCTTGGAAATAGCAGCAGCACCAGAGGATAGACTATCAGGGTTTTGAGCTTTTAACTTGGTTTTGCCCCTTCTCTGATTCCTCAGAGCTTTCTATCTGAAGTCAGAGGGAGAAGCCATAGAGAATGAAAGACAAGGGATGAGGCTTTAGTGTTCTGTCATCATACCTTTCCAGAGTCTGTCTGTTGAACTACTGTTAAAACAACACAAGAACAGGAAGTACTTTATTTCTTACCTGCCTTTGCTGGAGAAGAGTGGCAGCAGAAAGATTTTTCTAGTTACTGAAGATTATAAACTTTGTTCCATGGGCATTTTTGATAAATTGTTTGTATTTTCTACAGAAATGAAAAATAAATCCCTGTGGCACTTAATGAAATGATGGTGGTAGTCTCATCATATCCTACTGTTCTTATTTTGGAGAAAACATTAACTATTTACTTATACGTCTCCCATTAAATACTTTGGTTTCAGTGTAGGGATGTTAATGGTCAGTGAATAATCAAACTAGAAAAGAAGCCTGTGGTTAATTCTTAGTCACACTTTTGTTAGGCTGGACACGACTTTCTGAAGCTTCCTATGTGGTTTCCAACTGGTATTTCTGAAAGTAGTTTCTCCTGCTTTATACAGTCACACATGCAACAGAGGAAACAGCACATTTTTTTGTTTGTGTGTTTGTTTGTTTCAAACGTAACATTCTAATAGAGGAAAGGTGACAAATCTTGATAGGTCTCTCCAGCTCATTTATTTGATAGCCCGGTGTCTGATTGCCTGCCTCTGCCCCTTGTCTTTTGAGCCTCTTGTGTGTGTATGTGTGTGTGTGTGTGTGTATACACACACATATATATATATATATATATATGTGTGTATATATATATAAAGACCTACATTTAATAAACAGGCTTGTGGGTGCCTTAGGCCAAATAAAGTAGTCCTTTAACTTTTATGAACTTGTCAGTTGCAAAGAGAGTTCTTTATTACTCCAAGGGGAATAGACAAAATTGTACCAAGTCAGAGGATTTGCTCTGGAGTTCCTCGGGCAAATTGGAAAATGCTCTTATTTGGATTTGTTTTTACCCAATAAGGTATCCTATTTCATTTTCAAAAGAAATCAACAAACAAGAGCAGTAGAGACTAGTTTATATATAATTATTTTCATTTGCATTTTCAAGGATAATTATTAAATTTTTTTCAGTTGATCCTTTCATGAATATAAGAAAATGAAAATGTGTGTGATTTTGTTTGTGAATGTGCTTTTATTTCAGTCATATTATACTTGATAGCATGCTCTGGACTTTGCCTGAGTACTTTCTTCTACTACGACTTTTAGTTAAGGCAGGGACTCTTCATAAATTGAGAAATTTTTCTCCTGTGTAATTGAGTTTTTGATAGAAACCTATAACATATGGAACAAAATTCTTCTAGCACCAAAATTATGAATTAATTGTATTTTATGAGGTGTGGAAAGAACTTTCCCTAATTTTATGAAGTCATGTTAGTTATTACAAGAATTAAGTAATTCCTCCTCCCATTTTCCCTTTGTGAATATTCTTTCATCGTATATAAAGAACCATTTAAAATATGAATAGAAAGTGTGCTAAATTTAAAAATTAATTCATGTTGCTAAACATATGCTTAAAAACTTTGAAGAGTATTAAAGTGCTTTTCTTCTGTATCAGGAAGCATTCAGAATTGTCTGAATTGAATGTAAAAGTCTTGGAAGCTTTGGAACTATATAACAAGTTAGTGAATGAAGCACCAGTATATTCGGTCTACTCCAAGCTCCATCCTGCAGCACGTTACCCACCTGCGTCAGCTGGGATTCCAATGCAGGTGAGCATGGTTTTTGAGAACATTCTTTAAAATTTTTTTTAAAAATTCAAAAAAAGAGGTTTTAAAGCATAATAAAATTTATATGGTTCATGAGTAAAATTATAAAACTCTTTGATAGTCAAAAAAATACTGGCTAAATAATTAATGCTCGCTAGGACAAATTAGATACTGATACTTCCCAAATACATAAATACATTTTAGTTCATTCTTAACATGAATGAAGAGACCATTAAATATTATAAGGGGACTTCTGGTTCTTCATATGCTTTTGTAAATAAAGAGCATAAATCCTTTCAGTAAGTGTAAATCCTTTTTGTAATTATAAAGTATAAATCCTTTGATTTTGGACAGTTCCTGACATATCAAAAGCCCTCCAGATGAGGTATGAATGCTATTCCTATTTAGATTTAACATTTAACATTTCTGTCAAGATTTCTTCGGCTTACGTGATTATTAAAATGCTTAGTTAATGACCTTTTATTCTCAAATCATGCTTTATAATTTCTTAGATACATGACTTAAATTGTAAAAAATTCATGCATGGATATGATGCAGGCTCCATAAGCCATTCACGAACAGCGTCTTTTCCTAGGACTTTACGTGTTATCTGTACTTCCCAGCTGAAGTGACAACTTATATCACTTTCCAGTATTCTGAAGCCTTTTTCAAATTGCAGCCATTCTGAATTCAGAATGAGCTCAGATGAACAAAATTCATGTTAATTTATGGAAACTGGTATGTAAAGGAAATGTGTGAAGGAGACACCAAGGAGAGAAGGTAGAATGTGGTTGCATAATCTAGATGATTTGACATAACATAATTGTTAAGTAAAAAAAGAATAGTTACTATGGTAACTGTCACATCAGACCAGATGCATTTATCAAACATGGCCATGCCCCAAACTTTTGAAAATGATGAGTCATTACGAAAGAGGGTAGAAAGGATTTCTGGGTGCAAAAGACAGGTGGAGTTTATTTAATATTGCTTCTTTTTCAAAAACTTACTTGCTGCTGCTGTGAAAATGGAACAAAATAGAAATGTCTATACCATTGTATCATAGATTTGTATGTTATATTTGCTTCGTTGTATGTTTGTAAAGGGTTATTTGTCATTCTTATGTCAGATTTTCGTGTTTAGTTGCATACTATTTACAATCTGTATTTTGCAAAGCACAACTCATTTCTTTAAAAAGTTAGCTTTGTATGCGTTTGCTCACATAACGTCTAGCTACACTATTCATTCATAATAGCATTTGAAATACTCAAAGTTCCTCTTCTAATTTGGAAAAAAAAATCCGTCCTGGAAAACATTGCAGTAACTTTATCTGTACCTGTGAAGGCCCCAGGAACCCTGAACTTCAGAAGCTGTTCGTTACCACAGTCTCAGCCTGTAGTCAGTGGGCTGTCTGCTAAGGAAGTGGTGTGAGTTCCTTCATGTAGTTGATTTGGCATTTCTAGCGTTCTAAGTTTTTATGTCAGTGGTTGTTGCTTTAGAAATAGCTTAGTTAAAAACTGGAGTGATGCTAGTTACTATATATTTATTAAATTTAGTGCATTGTTTTGAATACTCTATTTGGTAGGCAGGTGGTAGATCCTATCCTTCAGAAGATGTTACCCTGAAAATAAAGGAGGGCACATTATAAATATATAAAAAGAATTAGACCATTTTGCTATTTTCTGATGATACATCTTCTGCTTTAAGAAAAAATTATTTTTTACTTTTGTGTGTCCCAAAGGCAGGAAATAAAGGAGACATTGCCAGAGAGGGCCTGCACCCTACCCTGGTACCATTTATTCTTCAACTTATTCTCCTAAGTGTTATTCTTGGGAGGGAGTTGAATGAATCATCCCTGGGATGAGGGTAAAAGTCGTCATCCTGATGGTGGCATAAAGTGATGATGGGCTGCCCTTCAAGGAAGTGTTTAGTTTTCTATGGCTCTAGAGCACGACAGGTTACTAAGTAGTAGACAGCGTGGATGGATTCCAACCCACTTCTTAAAAATACACCACTTCCTTTCCTTTCAACCCCCTGCAAAATAAAAGAACAACCAAATAAATCCTAAATTTCCATAGATTTGGCACTGTGATTTGGAAGCTCTCTCCTTTTTATACTGCGGTGGATAGATGGGTGAAACAAGACTGCTCCCCAGAGAACTATAACATTTTATTCCATTTAAGTCTTTTAAAGTGTTAAATATATTGTTGGGCAGATGTTTGGGAGATGAGTGAGTCAACTTTTTCTCTGGTTACTAGACATACCCAATTCAGTCGCACGGTGGAAATTACATTCACCAAGTCACTGGTGCCCAAAGCTACAGCCTCAGGCCAGATCAGATCGGGCCACTGACGTCTCTGCCTCCAAATGTGAATTCCTCAGTGACAACACAGCCTGCTCAAGCGCCGTATCTAAGGTAAGTTTTGGGGAGCTGTGAGAATTTTGTAATTATATACATTAAATTTTCGCAGACTTTCAGCATGAGAATAAATAGACCCTTCTTTTTGTGGTAATAGTGCCATCTTTCACTGCTGAGGTGAAGTTCTAGAACTGTCCATTTCAAATCCATGGAGTCAGAATGGTGCTGCTCTTAGACTTGCTGTCCATACTAAGATGCTTGCCCATGGCTTACAGTGTGGTTCCTGGGACCAAATAAAGCTAACTGTCCTTTAAAGGGACCAAGCCCATAGTATACTGAGCAGGGTGCTGTAATCAGCCTAGCAAAGTGGTCTTAGACGTATTTATATGCATGCAGTCCTACAAATTAGCAAACTTGTTATTCTGACTCTTAAAAAGAAGTGTGTTTGAGTTATGGAATTTGTAGTCTTAATTTTTTTATACCAATGCTTTAGTTCTGAAAATCATGTTTAAATCTTGCCTTCTATTAACTACTCAGCCACGTAAAATGTCCACTCAATATAGTCACGTGTAGATGAGCTCTAAGGTCCCTCCCCACTTTCAGATTCTATGAGTGTTAAGTTTTAGATGTTATCTGAAAATAAACCTGTTCATATTGGTGTTCATATTTAATTCAATTAAATGGTAAAATTTTGTTATCCTGGGTGACACTAAGAATTATGGAGCAAAAACTGGAGTCGTGTAGACATTAATCCTCCTAGATTGTGAACAGTGTATTTGGTGTAATTTAAAGTAATACGTCTTTTAAAATAAATGTATACTCTAGTAATTACAGGAAAAAACAGAAGTCCTGCAATTTGATGTGATTTTTGAACTTAGTGGGTTATTTTGCTTTTGATTTTTAATAACGTTTTAAAGTTTAAAACGTTATTAAAGTTTTTTAATAACGTTTAAAGTGTTAGTAACGTTTTAAACTAGGTCAGGACCATCTTGAGGATGGAGTCAGGATCCTGTGTGGATTACACCATTCTCCCTGCCTTCCTTAATTTCCAGTAGGGATTCAGGTTAGGCTGACTATAGGGGCAGCTTTGAAAGTGTCCTACCACAGGGAAGTGGAAAGAATGTGTGAGAAGAGGAGGTCTCCTCTGTGCTGGACAGAGAGATGGGAGAAGAGGGGATGTGGGCTGAAGGGGTACTTGAGCAGGGGTTTCATTCTCCTTGCAGCTGGCCAAGGAGACCGCTATCAGAAACTATCTGCATCTCCTCAACAGATTTTTAAATGATTTTGGAGAGAGATTTTGGAGAAAACAAAATTAAATAGGCCTTCTAATCTTACATTTTTTTCTTTTTGAGTCCTTTTTCTTACCAGATATAAAAATTACATTAACAGTGTTAGATAGGTAGGGTGATTAAATCATAACTAGAATAGCAGAGCTAATAAACTTAGAAAGATAAAGGCATTTTTATTTTCGCATGATGATTGATCTCTGACCATAACCTAGAAGTAAACATTGTTTTCTCTTTAAATTTTTATTTGTAGCCCTGGACAAGATACTGTTTCCCATCCTACTTACATGAACCAGAACTCTAACCTTCAGTCAGCTACGGGTACAGCTGCTTACACACAGCAGATGGGGATGTGTGTGGATATGTCATCTTACCAGAACACTACTTCCAGTCTGCCGCAGCTCGTGGGCTTTCCGGTGGCAGTTCCAGTTCATTCAGTTGCACAGCAGCAAACAAATTACCATCAGCAGCCTCTCCTTTAGAAACAAACCAAGCATTTTCTTGAAAGCCTTCATAAGTATATTACTCGACCTTTATGATTCTAATCTGAAAATAGTAAAGGAAAATAATTTTTTTTCTGAACTCAAGAGGGACCATGAATAAATAAAGCACAAAAACTTACCTTGCTCTGCTAGGCCATTAAAAGGGTTTATTTTTTTTTTCAGTCCAATTTGTTTGAAGTTAGACTTTTGAACAGAGGCAGCATGAAGTTGCTTCCAATTCGTTTTGTCTTAGTTTCAAATTTCTTTACAACAAATCTGGACACCCAGTAAGTAGCCTTATGACACTAAACGGCATGAGATATGAGTGTTAAAATTTTACTATTAAAAAAACCCGCTCTTTACCCCTAAAACGTCACAGTGATTGGGAGAACACTGAAACCTTTAAATATTTTTTGTCTGTCTATTTTTCCCCCTTTCCCACACACCATTATTTTAAAAGGCGAACATCTTTTTGTGTAAGCATTTAGCTTGCCAATATATTTCCTTCTGGCTCCTTAAATTGCAGTTGTGTTTTCGGTACTGTCAGTTTTGCTGTCAGTGTTACGGTTGAGTAATAATTAGCATATAATTGTCTACAGAAGCGAGAGCAATTGGAAAGGAACAAAAATGTTTTCTGTTGTTAATAGTGAAGACCATGTAAGTGCAGATGTGTGATAAAGCATTTAGCTAGTCCCCCAGTCCTGCCAGCAGTGAGCTGAGGCATGCCCCACAAAACATTTCCCTTCGCTGGAGAACATTTCTTTTCCTACAAGGGTCCCTGGTATTTAGAATTGCCACTATACTGATCTTTTCAAATGACTTCGGCCGTTCTGTAATGAAGATATGGTCCATTTGTTCTCCTTCCTTCAGTGTGGTGTGCAGAGATGCTGCATTTCCTTTTTATGGATTATATGTGAATTTGAGCCATGAGACATTCCTAATAATTTTATGTGATATATGCCAAGTGTGGATGATAGGTGTGTTTTTATTGGTATGTTCTTTAAAAAGGTGATTCAAGTACCATTGCTATGCCAAGCTGTTGAAAAAGTTGGTCATTCCTTTCGGAAGTAATTCTGAGCCTGTGGAATAACAGACAATGGATTGATAGCAAAGCTATCAAGACACTTTTTCAAAAGCCTACGTTTTAAATTAGTTTATAGTGCTAATCCCACATACTGGAGGAGTTAGGTAGTAAAACAATGGGGATTGGCTTCTTGCCTAAAAATTTGCACACTATAGCATCATCTACCAATTTTTTAGATAACATAAAATAAAAAATGCAAATGCATGCTTACAGATACATGATATTGGGACTAGGGAAAAATTGGACATAAATTTAGTTTTTTAGAAAGTTAATTGTATGGAAGCAAGATTTCTATATTGTTTTTTTAAAGAAAGCCCTTAATCTTTGTACTAAGGATCCATATGATGACAGTGCTCTAAAAAGTTTTGTCACTTATTGTTTAAAGCAATTTGATTCCAGATATGTTCCTTTTTCAAGGAAACCGTATCCTAGAACAAAATAGTCTATAAACTAAGTAGTCTATTTAGTCTATATTTAAAGGGAAAATAAGCAGTATTTGAAAGCCCAATTTGTCATTATCTTCATTTCAGATACAAGTAACTAGAAAGAAAGTTTTAACCATTAATGTTCTGTTTTTCACCCAGCATTTTCCTTCTTTGTAAATTCAATGATACACTTACAAAAATTCTAAAATGGCAACTTTTTGGCAATGAATCTTCTTTAAAATAAACAAAACATAAAAAACATTACAAAGCTGCTCTTGATAATAGTTAACGTTTGCATATATATATATGGAAAATCTTTTTCCTCCTAAACAATATTTAATAAACAGTTATTTTAATGTTTGTGTAAATATTTCATGTATAGTTGTGATTGGAATTGTAAAAGCTTAATTCTTCGTGAGTCTTTGAGCTAGTATAAATACAGCACACCCACTAAATTGGGACCAGTTAAATTCACCTAACGTAGCTTTGGAATAATATAACACATGAGATGTATATAAATAGTGTATATTGGCACTTATCTGTGAAATTTTATACATCCAGAAGTTTCTTCTCCCTCTTAAATTAAAAATAATTTTATTTTTGCCATACTGTAGTGAATTTTGTGTTGCAGGTTGTTGATAGTATAAAAATGTTATTCTGTGTACTGAGATATTTTTGGTGTTAATAAGAAATACAGGGTTGTAGTTCTTCCTTCTGTTCCATGATCTTATGGATTGTATTTATTTTAAGACCTGTTTATAATTAAATATTTTCTGCCAAAGAAATTGTCTAACAGCAGATTTCTACATTAGGTTCATACTTACTGTTTTATATAAAAAATAAAAATAACTTCTGCTTTTTCATATGACATCTTGGTACATGAGAAAATTTCTGAAAATTTATATTTTCATTGATATAGAAAAATTTCTCCTAGGTGTTAAAATATATGAAGTGGGCTATGTTCTTATAGTTGGGAAGATATACAGTCTACCAACATTGTCTTATAATTTGGCAATTTATAAAATTAGCTGAACATGAAATAATTATAATATTTAATAAATTAGGATTTGAAATGATTTGCAGATACAGTGTCATCATATACTATTTCAAGTGGTTGATTTTTGACCACATAACAAATTTCAGTCTGCATTTTGAAGATGGTTGTAACGTTTCACCTTCCCAGATTTTTAAAAGATTGATTTTAAATGTTTAAAAATTATGGCTTAGGGATTTTTTAAAAAGTTTTTTTTAGTAAAAATTATAAGTATCAAGGCTCGTGACCTCTAGAAGAGGATTGTTGAATTGTTATGATGACAAAGCTGAAGTTATCTTTGTAAGTAAGGAATTATAAAGAATATGGCACCAATCTATTATGCTTTGTTTCTGTCAAAAGACATTTTTCTTATTTACTTGCATCAGTTTTAATAAATTAAAGTGAGGACTCAATTCTAGGGATTTGATATTTTTTGTTAGTTTGATTTCATTTCTTTTGAAGATTATTTTTTAACAATTTTACCAATCTAAATTTGAATTAGTTTTTTTAAAAACCTTACTGTGTCAAAAAGAAAAATTATGTTGCTAACATAGTATGTGTAATGAGATGAATAGCGTCCCCTCAAAAAACATGGTCACCCCATGTTTCAGAATGTGACCTTATTAGGAAAGAGTCTTTGCAGGTGTAATTAGTTAAGGATCTCGAGGTGACCTCATCCTGGATTTCGGATGGTCCCTAACACCAATGACTGACACATACAGCAAGCAAGGCACATAGATGGAGGCAGAGACTGGAGTTACGCTGCCACAAATCAAGGACTGCCTGAGGCCACCAGAAGTTGGAGGAGCGAGAAGGGTTCTTTCCTAGAGCCTTGGAAGGGAACATGGTCCTGCTGACACCTTCATTTCAAATGTCCAGCCCGCAGAACTGAGAGATGCAGTTGATGTGTTAAGCCACTAAATTGGAGGTACTTTGTTACAGCAGCCCTAGGAAACTAATAAACAGATAAAAGAGTGCAGCACAATCTGAGTAGCAAGCATTCTAAACTTTTATAAGATGGGCTAAAATTGTCACAGGAGTTCGGTAGTTATCCCAACACCATTTATTGAAGAAACTGTTCTTTCACCAGCCACTTTTTGACACTGGTATAACATACGCTAATGGTAATCAGTTCTAGGACCTAAGTTCTACAAACTAATGCATCAACCCCATAGCTGTACAGGAGCAGTCTTTTATGATCTTTTCTAAACTAATTAAATTGCATGGATAAATGAAACTAAAACCCCAGTCAATCCTGTAATCCCATTACTACTGTTTTTTTTAACATCACATCTACATTTCAGTAATTTATTTATGCCAGAGTTATTAAGATTATAATTTAATACATTTAGTTCACTTTTCTGCCCATCTTGTGTAGTGGGTATCGAAGGGAGCAGAGGAACAGAGCAAACAAACTGGGTGGATATTCCCCACAAAGCCTATTGAAGAACAGAATTTGATATAGTTCTCATCTTATTACACTAATGTCCTAAAGAGGAAAATCAGGCTTTCCCGTACCTTTACAGCAAGTCAGTGACCTCTGCTGATCACATTTTAGTCCAGGGAGCCAGCTATCTTTTTTTAAAAATTGAAGTGACATCACATAACATAAAATAGGCTGTTTTAAAGTGAACATGATTCAGTGGCATTTAGTACATTCAAAATGTGCAACCACCACCTCTAGTTCCAAAATTAGACTTTTGTGTCTGTCTGCTTTCACTTAGCATAATGTTTTTGAGGTTTGTCTCCCCATACACCACAGTATATGAGGTTCCTGTACCACAGTTTGTTCATCCATCTGTTGATGGGTACTTGAGCTGTTTCCACCTTACTGCTATTGTGAATAGTGCTGCTATGGACACTTGTGTACAGGTATTTGAGTACCAGTTTTCAATTCTTTTGGATATATACCTAAGAGTGGAATTACTGGGTCATATGGTAATACTACGTTTAATTTTTTGAGGAACTGCCAGGCTTGCACAGCTGAACCATTTTACGTTCCCACCATCAATGACGAGAGTTCCAGTTTCTCTACATCCTCACCAACACTTGTTATTTACTATTTTTAAAAATTATAGCCATCCTGATGGATATAAAGTGGTACCTCATTGTGGTTTTTTTGTTTCCCCAATGACTAATGATGTTGAGCATCTTTTCAGATGCTTGTTACCCATCTTTGTATCTTCTTTGGAGAAATGTCCATGTAAGTAAGTCCTTTGCCCATTTTTTAATTGGGTTATTTGCCTTTGTTGATCTGTAAGAGTTCTTCATATATTCTGGATACTAGAGCATTACTAGACACATGATTTGCAAATATTTTCTCCCATTCTGTAGGTTGTCTTTTTCTTGATGCCCTTTGGTACACAAAAGTTTTTAATTTTGATGAGGTCCAGTTTATTTTTTTTTTTAACAGGACTTTGTTGGGGAACAGTGTGTACTTCCAGGACTTTTTTCCAAGTCAAGTTGTTGTCCTTTCAGTCTTAGTTGTGGAGGGTGCTGTTCAGCTTCAAGTTGTTGTCCTTTCAGTCTTAGTTGTGGAGGGTGCAGCTCAGCTCCAGGTCCAGTTGCCGGTTTCTAGTTGCAGGGGACGCAGCCCACCATCCCTTGTGGGAGTCGAACTGGCAACCTTATGGTTGAGAGGACACGCTCCAACCAACTGAGCCATCCAGGAGCTCAGCGGCAGCTCAGCTCAAGGTGCCGTGTTCAATCTTAGTTGCAGGGGGCGTTGCCCACCATCCCTTGCGGGACTCGAGGAATTGAACTGGCAACCTTGTCGTTGAGAGCCCACTGGCCCATGTGGGAATCGAACCAGTAGCCTTCGGAGTTAGGAGCATCGAGCTCTAACCACCTGAGCCACCGAGCCGGCCCCCTCCAGTTTGTTTTTTGTTGCTTGTGCTTTTGTTATCATACCTAAGAGTCCATTGCCAAATCCATAGTAAGGAAATTTTCTCTTGTTTTCTTCTAAGAGTTTTATGGTTTTAGCTCTTATAATTAGTTTGTTGATCCATTTTGAGTTAATTTGTGTACAGGGTGTGAGATAGGAGTCCAGCTTTATTCTTTTGCAGGAAGTAGTTACCCAACACCATTTGTTGAAGAAACTGTTCTTTCACCAGCCACTTTTTGACACTGCTATAACATACCCTAATGGTAATCAGTTCTAGGACCTAAGTTCTACAAACCGATGCATCAACCCCATAGCTGTATAGTTTGCAGTTCTAAGAGGTAACAGCCTTGCCTCATCTGACCACTTGTCACATACTGAAGGGGAGTCAGTGCTATCGTTAGTGTACAGCTCCTAGTGGTGAACTGATACCCCATGAACAGATATTCCATGTGTTAGGTGTCAATGGAGAGATGGTTTTTAGCTGTTACATGTATGTTTTCCCTCCAAGTAAATTTGGACAAGTGTGAAAAGGGCTGTGTTAAAAAGAAAACCAGGACTTAAACCCTAGCCAAAAATAATTCTATTTCTTTCCTGGGAAACCCCCGAGGGATTTTCACCTGCATGTCATTAGGCAAAACCGTGTCGTAATGCTACTCTTAGCAGCAAGTGACTCTGGGAAAGTATTTTTCTTTTCAGCTTCTAAATATAGAGAAGGGAGGGGAGAAGATGATTGAGAGTGAATGTGGAATGTGCCATTCTGTAGTGTCTGCTACAGAGACAGGCTGTCCAAGTGTGCTTCACCTATGGGAAGTATATTCAGAGTCAAATTGGTCGGTTGCTATTCCGTGGTCCAATCAGCAAGGTCTTGTTAAGATTCTGTAATGTAAGCATACCATAGTTTCTAGTCAATAAAGGCTAGAATTGATATATTTACATCTGACCTGATTGTTAAAACTGGGTCATTTTTTTAAAACCTTCTCAGGGGAGACAGCGAGGGCCTGCAAGTGGAGATGGGGATAAAAGCTTCTAACTGCTCCTGTCTCATCTGAATACTTTGAAATAGATGAAACAAAGATCTATTAGCAATCATTAATGAATTCATTCAATAACATTATTATTATGTGCTGGGGAATCTAAGAATTTGAGTTTCCAAACCTGATTTGTCTTTGTGGCTGCACCATGCACTAACTAGTTGTGTAACATTAGGTGTTGCCCTTGGACTTGAAAATCATTTTCATATACATTGTCACTGAATTCTCATAACACTTCCTAGAGAAGTGGAAGAGATTAATCTTCACAAGCTAGTGAGTGGCAACGCTGGGATTCTAAACGGGGTTCTGTCTGATGCCCAGGCACGTGCTTTTTCCCACGTCTGAGTGCCTATTTCCTAGAACTACTTTGTGTATTAAGGTTGTCAGGTAATATCCTATAACAGCTTCCTTCCCCCCAAATGGGGTCTCAAAGGGCTCGCCTATGTATAAAATGCCTTCCGATGTGAGACTCCTCATGTAGGAAGAGCATAAGAGTGGATGGATCGATTTAATGTGTGTATTATAGTACAATTCTCGCAGTCGCTCAGGTGGGCTGAGACCAGAGAGCTTGATGTACACAGCCTATCTTTTTCTAAGAACCTGTGAGGAGGACGGGTCAAACATCAGGGAACATAGGAGCTGAAGGAGGCTTAGAGTTCTGGGTTCTGTGAATGGAAAAGGACAAAATTCAAGGAGTTGCTCTGAGGAAACCAGCAGGTGACAACTAGTTGAGGCTGGCTTGAACTACTTAGGAGAGTAGTTCTGAGTTGAAGCTTAGGGACCCAGGGCCTACGCACATAGCCTGGTTTCTCCAAAGGTCAAAGTTACTCAAAAAAATCCTCCAGCCGGAACTCAGGGTTCTGTTATGTTCTGAATGAGGGCCAAACTCTAGAATTACATGTTAGGTAGGGTCTTCACGATTGCATCCTTGGCAGCCCTTCTAACCTTTTCCACTTTCCTGCATACACGCTAGAGTCCAACCCCCAAACCCAAAATGCCTGAGGTGCCAATTGTGCTTTTTCACACCTGTGTTTGGCCCTGTTGTTTTTCTCTGCCTGAAATTCCTTTGTCCATCTAACAAATTGTCTTTTCCGGTGTCAGCCCAGATTTCACTGATTCTGGCCCCAGACCCTGCTGCACTTCTGTACTGTCTTGCAGCCATGTTAGTTAGAGTCATTGCCATGTTGTATTGGAATGATCTGTCTCTGTGTCACAAGATACTATAGTTTGGCTCATTCAGTACGCGTTTCCAACCGCCTTATTTATAATCTTCTATGTGGAAATCAATAAACAAGATAACAGTACTTGCCTTCCTAGACTTCTTTGCACCCAGGGGTGGCAACATGACATGGTTTTGGTCGATGAGATACAGGTCACAGTTCCTGTGGACGGCTTCCTAGGATGAAAGAAAATACTTTGAAGGAAAAGGCTTTTGGCTCTTTCCCCTTCTCCTGGCTTAGGAGGCAGATGCAACGTCAGGAGATCAAGCAACCATGTTGTGACCAAGAGGAAGAAAGTTATGATGGATCAGGGAGATTAAAAGTACTTGGCTTTTGGGGAGGCCGGATGGCTCAGTTGGTTAGAGCACGAGCTCTGAACACCAGGGTTGCCCGTTTGATTCCCACATGGGCCAGTGAGCTGCACCTTCCATAACTAGATTGAAAACAATGAGCTGCCACTGAGCTGCCAGAGGGGCAGCCGGCTGGCTCAGTTGGTTAGAGTGCGAGCTCTTAACAACAAGGTTGCAGGTTCAATCACCACATGGGATGGTGGGCTGTGCCCCCTGCAACTAAGATTGAAAAACGGTGACTGGACTTGGAGCTGAGCTGCGCCCTCCACAACTAGATTGAAGGACAACGACTTGGAGCTGATGGGCCCGGAGAAACACACTGTTCCCCAATATTCCCCAATAAAATTAAAAAAAAAAAAGTACTTGGCTTCTTGATGAAACCTTTGAGTGGATATACCAACTCTAAACTCTCTTCCTCTGGACTTCTTCATATGTAAAATCAAACAAACTTATCTGTTACCCCTATTTGTCCCGTTGACTACTGTTGGTAGGTTTTTGCTATTTGTATCTGAAAGCGTTCCTCCCACCACTAGGTCTGTAAAGTCCTCCAGAACTTGGAGCTGTGTTTTACTCATAGGTGTATCCCCAGGGCCTCGCCTAGGCCACATGGAATGTTTGTGGAATGGAGAATACACATCTCGGGTGCGTGGCATTCAGGAAATGTGTGTTTTCTTGGACGTTTGCTTACCCTTGTGCTTGCTGCTTGTCATCATTCCATCTTAACGTGTGACAGGATGTATTTTATACTGGTTGAGCATGTATTGCAGGAGAGCATTTTATTCCCTTAAAAAGCTATTCAATCACCAATGCATCTTAAACTCCAAGTTGTCCTAGAATCCGGAGACTAGGACATTATTTTAACTATCAAGAGAAAAGGGGGCTGGAGTCCTGTCTAAGTGTCAAGAAGATCAATGGCTCTTAAAAAAAAAAAAAAAAATCTTGGTGTCTCAGCACTCATCAGATGATACTCATGGATGCTTTCCGAAGAGGATGCTCGTCTCTCCACTCTGAGCGGGGAGCCTGCAGCAGAGGCGGAAGCGCGGGAATGTTTCCTTCTGACGTGTGGCAGGAAACTGTGTATCACAGACCCTTGCTATGGGCTGGAAGAGGAGTGAGTGGTTATGAAAAACAATAAATAAAGCAGTCACCTAAAAGTTTGAAAAGTCATAGTCAGATACTTAGGCCGGTGACGTTAGCAAGATGACAAATATGCCTGGTAAAAGAAATAATAGAATAAAAAATTTAAGTTAGCTAATAGGTAGCATCTGAATATAATTTCCCTTTTACAACGTGTGAGTCATCTTCATAGTAAGTATACTTAAAACGTAGATTTTTAAAAATTTACTTCCATTATCATCTGAGTCGTCTGTGCCCTTTGTAGTTGTACTCAGAGAAGAGCATTTTCACTGGGTTTTATAGTGTATAAGTTTTTGAGGGTTAAGAAAGTGAACGTTTATTGGATCTGATTTCTGAAAATATAATAATCTTTAATATCCTGAAGCTCCATGGCTTGTGTGCCTTTGAACAGGTTTTCAAAGTTTGAAACAGAGCTTTGGGGGCCGAGGGAAGGGAGCGAGATAATTCCGGAGAGTATTCAGAACAAGAGAAAGGAGATCCTCCAAGACAAAGACTCAGAAAATTTACACTGGGGTTGTTTGGACATAAATGTACGAAGGTTAAATCCACGAACCCATAATATGCAATTAAGCACATGAGCCACTATTGTGATTTTGTATGCTCCTAGCTTAAAAATACAAACAGTATTCTCCTACATGTATGAACACTAGCCAAAATGTATTATGATTTCGTTTTTAACTATGAAACTCACCATCATCTCAGCATTCTGAGTTCTCTGACTTCTGCAAATCATGTCTTTTTTTTTTTTTTTAACAGCACCTTCGATAGGACTTCAGCTGTAGGAAGCACGTAACAAAATATTTATTAAATGACAGAATGAAGTTTATGAAGAGAGTATTTGTAGCTGACAAAGGGATTCAGCAGTGTTGAATGTTTTAGGAAAGAAAGTGGAGTATAATAGTGGTTACTGAGTGTGGTCCATTTGTCAAGATTTAGAAAACAATATTAATACATTATTATTAACTAAAGTCCATACTTTATTCAGATGTCCTTAGTTTTTACCTAACGTCCTTTATCTGTTCTAGGATCCCATCCAGGATACCACATTGCAGTTAGCTGTCGTGTCCCATTAGGCTCCTTTTAGCTGTGACAGTTTCTCGGACTGTCCTTGTTTTTGATGACCTTGACCGTTGTGAGGATTACCAGTCACCACTGCATTTGTACACTGTCCCTCCACTGGGATTTATGTGACATTTTCCTTATGACTTGACGGGGGTTATGGGTTTCGGGGAAGACGGCTACACAGGTTAAGTGCCCTTCTCCACATGTAATATGAAGGTTAAGGACTAGCAGCCTGACATCACTGTTGATTTTGATTTTGGTCACCTGGCTGAGGTAGTGGTTGTCAAGTTTCTCCACTTCCCCCTTTCTACATTGCCCTCCTTGGGAAGAAGTCACTAACGTGCAGCCCATACTTAGGGAGGGAGAGTATCTACTGTGTTTGCCTGAAAATAAGACCTAGCTGGACCATCAGCTCTAATGCGTCATTTGGAGCAAACATTAATATAAGACCCGGTATTATATTATATTACATTACATTGTATTATACCGGATCTTATAGTAAAATAAGACTGGGTATTATATTATATTATATTATATTATATTATATTATACTATTATATTATTTAAGACCCAGTCTTAAAGTATATTATATAAGACCTGGTATTATATTATATTATGTTATGTTATGTTATATTATATTATATTATATTATATTATATTATATTAATTTTTGCTCCAAAAGACGCATTAGAGCTGATGGTCTGGCTAGGTCTTATTATCGGGGAAACAAGGTACCTAAATTATTTGGAATTCCACGTAGGAGGTTTGTCTCTTCCATTTCTTTTATTTTTAAACACTTATTTTTATCAGTATGGACTCATGGATACTCTTTTTATATTTTGGGATATATTCCAGTCCTACCTTGTTTTATTGCTCAATTATCTCAACTTTGGCCATTGGGAGCTCTTTCAATTTTCTCCTCTGTCCGTTTGATGTACCCCCAATCATTGTTTTTCTTTTTTCTTTTTTTTTTAGAACACTTCTCTACTTTCTGGCACTATAAGATGCTCCAGGCTCATCTTGTATATTTCCTGCACCAGTCCTAGAATCAGCCATTTCTTCCAGATGCCTGGTTTTTGTTTTTTTTATTAGAGGATGGTATTAGAAACCATGACTTGGATACTAGATGTGTTTGTTGCTAACTGAGATGTCATTATTTCTAGGCCCTCAGTTGAGAGCAAGAAAATATATGTGTGTAGACTAACCTGTGTACATATCTATAAATATTTCTCTATATAGCGATCTATATTTATATTAACCACACTTGAGTTCACACTGATGATCTCTGCCTTGAATCCATTACCACATGGATCATCCGAGCCTTCCCTTGTTTATCTGTAACTGTCCACTGCAACCATGGAAAACATGGCTCTCATCATCCGCCATCCATTTACCTAATTGTTTAATTCCAGTATACATGTACAGTGATTTCCGAATTGTTGACCTCTACCTCTCAGGAAACCACTTGATGAACAGTTGCTTATGCACAGTTCCTTTTGCCTTTCGTCTTACAGACTCCACTAATTTCCAAAATGACTTAGGTCACCACCCTTTTCCCCCACCTACTTCAGTGAAGTTGTTTCATATATTTGTAATGCAGTTACATTTTTTGTCACATTCTGCATTCTATCCTGGAACCTCCTAACTTCCTAAATGATTTTTTTAAAAATTTGACCATTAACGTTCGCTGTTTGGGCTGTAAAGTTCTATAGGTTTTGACAGATGCAGTGTCATGTAGCCAACATTACAGCATCAAAGTAGTTTTAGTTTTAGTTTGACCACCCTAAATTATCCCGTGCTTCACTTATTCACCCCTCCTCCTCCCAAAACACTGACCTGTTTACTGTCTTTATAGCTTTGCCTTTTCTAGAATCTCATATAAATGTAATCCTGTAGTATATAGTCTCAGAGTAGCTTCCTTCACTTAGTAATACGCATTTCAGCTTTCTCTATGTCTTTTTATAGCTTCTTAACTCATTCTCTTTTATCACTGAATAGTATTCCATAGTATGATGTTACCATGGTTTGTTTTTATCCATTTACCTATGGAAGGACATCTTGGTTGCTTCCAGTTTGGGGCAATTATGAATAAAGCTATGATAAACATTTGTGTAGACATAAGTTTTCAAATTAATTGTGTAAATATCGAGGAGCATGCTGGATTGTACGCTAAGACTATATTTAAGTTATTAAGAAACAAGCACACTGTCTCCCAAAGTGACTGTACCATTTAGCTTTCCCATCCCCAATGAATAAGAATTTCTGTTTCTCCTAATTCTCACTAACAATTGGTATTGTCAGGTATAAACAAATTTTAGCCATTCTGATAGGTATGTAGTGGTATTGTATTGTCGTTTTAATTTGCATGTCCCCAATGACACATGATGTTGAGCGTCTTTTCATGTGCTTATGTGCTATCTATATATCTTTTTTGGTAAGATGTCTGTTCACCTCTTTTGTCCATCTTTTTAAATTGGGTTGTTTGTTTTCTTATGGTTGAGTTTTGAGAGTTATCTATATATTTTGTTCACAAGTTCTTTATCAGATTTGTGTCTTGCAAATATTTTCTCCCAGTCTGTGACTTGTCTTTTCATTCCCTTAACAGAGTTTTTCACAGAGCAGAAGTTTTTAATTTTAATAAAGCTCAACATACCAATTTTTACTTTCTTAGATCATGCTTTTGGTGGTGGTATTTATCTAAAACCTAATCACCAAACCCAAAGTGCTGTCGATTTCCTCCTCTGTTTTCTTCTAGAAGTTTTATACTTTTGTATTTTACACTAGGCTCTATAATCCATTTTGAGTTAATTTTGATAAGGTCTGAAGAGTTTTTTAAAAAATAACAGCTTTATTGAGATAATTCGTATACCATACAATTCATCCATTTGAAGCGTACAATTCAGTGATTTGACTACGTTCACAGGTATGTGCAACCATCACTACAATTAATTTTAGAACATTTTCTTCACCTCAAAAAGAAGCCCTCTACCTTTAGCAAGCACCTCAATACCCCAGCCTCCCCACCAATAAGCAACCACTAATCTATTTTCAGTCTCTACAGATTTCCCTATTCTGGGCATTTCATGTAAATGGAGTCATTTCATAAAACGGAATCAAAGGTCACAATGTATGACCTTTGTGATTAATTTCTTTCACTTAGCATATTTTCAAGGCTCATCCAAGTTGTAGCATGTATCAATCAGTACCTCATTCCTTTTTAATGCAGAAGGACATTCCATTGTAGAGATATACCACATTTTATTTATCCGTTCATCAGTTGATGGACATTTGGGTTGCTTCCACTTTGGGCTACTATAAATATTGCTATGAGCATTCTTGTACAGGTTTTTGCATGGACATATGCTTTCATTTACCTTGGCTATATACCTAGGAGTGAAATTGCTGGGTCATATTGTAACTCTATGTTTAACTTTTTTGAGGAAATGCCACAATGTTCTCCACAGTGGCTGCGCCGTTTAAAAATCCCATCAGCAGTGTATCACAGTTCCAATTTCTCTGTATCCTTACCAACACTTGCTATTATCTGACTTTTTGATTATTGCTATTCAGGTTGGTGTAATGTGGCATCTCATTGTGGTTTTGATTTGCATTCCTTTGACAACTGATGATATCAACCATCTTTTTCATGTGCTTATTGGCCATTTGTGTATTTTTTGGACAAATGTTTATTCATATTCTTTGCCCAATTTTAAAATTGCGTTGCCTTTTTATGACTGAGTTGCAAGATTTCTTTATATATATTGTAGCTAGGAGTCCCTTATCAGATACATACTTGGCAAATATTTTCTCTCATTCTGCAGGTTGTGTTTTTACTTTCTTGATAGTGCCATTTGAAGTACAAAAGTTTTAAAATTTTGACGAAGTCCATTTTGTTTATTTTTCCTTTCGTTGCTTGTGCTTTTGGTGTCATATCTAAGAATTCATTGCCAATCTGTCATCATGAAGATTTACCCTAGGTTTTCTTCTAATAGTTTTACCGTTTTAGCTCATGCATTTAGGTTTTTGGCCCATTTTGAGTTAATTTTTGTATGTGGTATGAGGTAAGGGTCCAAGTTGATTCTTTGAGTTTCTGTGCTGGGGGGACAGTGGTGCCCCTCTCTGAGTGACACCCCCAGTTTCGGAGCAGAGTGCTTGACAGGAAGGGACAGCAGTCCCAGGTCTCCTGGCGTGCCTCTCTAGGAGCAGTCGTGACCCCCGTATTCTCAGGGGTGCTGTGCCCACAGTACAGCCTCCATCTCACAAGTGGGGGCTGGGCTAAGGAATGGAGCCTCCACCTCTCTGCTGTATTTGATGGCACCTAACCTTCAGTAATGGGGACCTGGGGGCAAAATGAGAAATGCTGATTAGGGTTTCCGGGTGGGAATTCCCACCCGTTCCAATGAATGTTTTTTGCTTTCCCATTCCCGAAATCTGAGAAAAGTTGGTCGGGAAATTGGGAAAATTGGTTCCTTGAACCCAGGTGGTTGGTAGTATCAGCCATCACTTTGTGGAAACGATTCATCGTGGAGAACAGAAAACAGTTTATATTTACACAGAGAAATAATTATTTTCACAACCCAGGATTTGACAAAAATGTCATATCAAGGTAAACTGCCTTAGATTTCTTTAGTTCACCTGAAGATGACTTTGTAGTCAAATCCTGGGTTGTGAAAATAAATATTTTTCTGTGTAAATACAAACTGTTGTCTGTTCCCCATGATCAAATAAATGTGCTCGATTTACAAGCGCTAAAACTAGCTGGTCATTTGATATCTGATGCTGTTGTCAAGTGTGCATGTCTGGTGGCATGTAACATTGTAACACAATGTAACTTTAGATAGCGATAAATAGGAAAAATGTATAGGAGATACATTGTGACTAGTATGTTTATTTCCCATTGTGGGTATTACTGGGTTCAAGGAACCGATTTTCCTGATTTCCCGACCAACTTTTCTCAGGATTCGGAAACGGGAAAGCGAAAAAAATTCCTGAGAATGGGCGGGAATTCCCACCCGGAAACCCTAATGCTGATGTCCTGTTCCTCCCAGGAAGATAACCCTCATACTGGGAGCTGAGGAGAGATGGAGCCCCATGTTCAAGTCTGCACCAGTGTGGAGTGGAATTCCCCTCTTGCTGAGCTGACTCTGGAAGCAAGGAATGAGGAAGCAGGTCTTGTTTCAAATATCACAGACTCACTTTTCTTACTGAACTTTAGTGAATTTCCTTGAATAAATGCTTATTCCTTTGCTATGTTACCCGTAGGACCACTTTCAGAGATTTAAATGATTTTAAAAATAATAATTTTCACCAGTTTTGCTGTGGGGTAGGTGCAGAGAGGTCCTCACTGTCATACTGCTATAGATTCTTTTTGAGAATTCAAAGTCAGTGAGACTATGGGCAGTGGAAAACCAGAAAACTCAAATTTCGATGCCTACATAATAATCCATTCTCTATATATTAGGAGTCAACTATGAAAATGGCTCAGAACTAAAAATGGATTGATTTAATGGTAACCAAAGCAGGGAGTTCTGCATTGGCAGACACACCATTACCCACACACGTTATAGAGTATCTACTTACATATGTAAGGTAGAAGAATAGAAGATAAAAAGCTGAAAATCTATTTCAGAAACTAGGAGATTTTCACAAAAAGAGCATTAATAAACCAAGGCAGCCTAGACTAAATGCCTAGAGAATAAATGCTCCAGTTTTTCAGGAACACGAGAAATGATCCAGGACTGGAGTGGTCAGGAAGGATTTCTGTGGAAGAAGAGTGAGCTCAGCCAGATTTGGAGGACAAGTAGGATTCAGCTGTGTGTGTATGTGTGTGTGTGTGTGTGTGCGCGCGCGCGTGCATGTGTGTTGGGGGAGGGCGCATTCCAAGGCAGAGGTGCTGAAGTGGGATTGTATTTGGTATACTGAAGCAATAATGTGCACACCTACCTGCTTGCTGAAAGGTCTGTATGGAGAGATCAAGTTGGAGAAATGAGGTGGTGACCAGAAAAGCAGGGTAGAGGAGCGCTTTCTTGTTGGGCCATGAAGTTTGATCCCTATCTCGTGGGCTGCTGAGAGCAATGAGTGCTTTTTAGAGAAGGGTGCCTTGGGCAGAGATTGTAGGAAAATGGCTTTGCCTTAAGTGTGTAGATGGAATGAAAAGTGTGTGTGTGTGTGTGCGTGTGAGAGAGAGAGAGAGAGTGTGTGTGTGTGTGCGCGAGCGCGCGCGCGTGCATGTGTTTGCAGTAAGTAGCCTGGCTGCAAGGAGACTAGTTATTAGACTATTAAAAAGAAATGAAGTCTGGATAAAGTGAAGGGAGAAGGAATGGAAATAAGTATCTTGTGAATGGTAAGATATAATCAGGACTTCAATAAGGCAAACCAATTTATAAAACAAACATGGCAGTTTCTATATATATAAAAAAAGAAATCCTAGAATGCAAGGTGATTTGGGCTGATTTAGCGATTTAAGATACTATGCATATTTTAAAGATGGATTTCTCATGCAGTAACTATACTTGAACGGGGTCTTTTTATTTTCCAATTCGCATGTATTTTTCTTCCCTCTTCTTATTTCTTCAAATTCCTCCTCTCCACAATTCGCTTGATCTCAAATTAATCTCTTGTATGTATTTGGAGGAGGAAACCCAGGCTTGCAACAACGGCAAAGCTTGTATGTGGTTTCTTGGATGACTCTCCTCCCTTGAAAACAGCTATCCGCGCAGAAATGGGAAGCACGTGGCCAACTCTTGCTTTTTAGCAGGTCTAACATGACCTTCAAAACTCCTTAGGACAAGCTACTCTCCTGGGGGGCAGTATCTCCGGGCAGACTCAGGTTGGCAGGGTCTCCGAAGCTGCCCGGGTGTCTATGGCTCCCAGTTCTGAGAAGAGAGTTGGCAAAACAATATAAAAACACGGACAATAAACAAACCACAAAACCCCATCCCCTACCACAGTGGGCTGATAAGTGAAGTCGCAGAAGGAAGGTACGGCTCTTGCCCTTTTAAAATTCCAGTGCAGCAAACACACACACACACACACACACACACACACACACACACCGGTCGGTTCTTCCCACTCCTTGCCACATGGCACCAGCGTCCCTGCCCAAGTCCTGATTCATGAACCGTGCCACCTTTGTCTCATTTTAAACTGTGCAGACTATTTTAATCCTCCCACCCCCACCACAGATTTCCCCCTCCCTTCATCCTCTGGAAAGCTCTGATGTAAGGCGCTCGCTAGGTGGGAGAGCGCTCTCCTCATCGCTCGGGTGGGCGACATCCCGAGAAGTCCCACCGCCGGAACTTCCCCTGCGGGGGCCGCTGCCGGGACCCCGCTGCGGGCGCGGGGGCAGCGCGTCTGTCCCTTTAAGGTGTCGCGCTCCCAGAAGTGCGGGCCGGGAGCTGGGAGCTGGCGCGGTCCTGCAGCGGGTGGGGAAGTCCTGCCCCCCCGCCCCCCGCTTCCGAGCCTCCGGGGGCCCGTCGGCCCTCCGCCCATCGCGCTCGGGCTGGCCATGCAGCTGTGAGCCATGTCCTCCTCCTACGCCAGGAACGGAGCCGCCGACGGGCCGCCCTCGCCCACCGCGCAGGTACCGCCCCCTCCGCCCCCCCCCCCCCGGCCTCCGCTGCCCGGCAGGGCCCCGCCTTCGTGCGGGGCGCGCGGGCCCCCCAGTCCTGGGAGTGAGCGGCCTCTCTCTCCCACCCTCCTCCGCGGCCCTTCCTCCTCCCGCTCCTCCTCTTTCTCGTCCTCCTCCCCTCCTTCTCCTCCTCCCCTTCACCTGGTCGGTTCTCTGCGCTCCCGCTCCGGAGCCCGCAGCCTGCCCCAGCGGATGCCGGGGACTCGGACCCCGCGCCCTGAGAGTCTTTGTTAATGGATGTGGTGGGTGCTCGCCGGCCGCACCTCTCGGGCATCTTTTCAGCGGTGCAGGCGTGGAATGGGTGGGTGGGTGGGGGTGGGGGCTGGATCTGGGGACCACGGAGGACACTTGGGTGCGGGCTCCGGGGGACCCCGGGGCGCTGGTCCAGGGGCGGACTCTAGCCTGGGGTGGTCGCCCGACTCCACGCTGCGGTCCTTACCCGCTTCTCTCTGGCCCCGTGTGTCGAGTCCAGGTGGCCCGAGGCACCACGACCCGAAGGAGCAGGTTGAAAAGATCCGATGGCAGTACCACTTCGACCAGCTTCATCCTCAGACAGGTAGGAGGCAGGTGCGGGGCGGAGGCGGGGCAGCAGGTTGGGCCTGAGGCCGAGCGCCTGGTGCAGGGGTCCGAGGGCGGAGCGCAGACCCCACATGCGGGAGCAGTGCGTGGCGTCTCCACGCGCGGCTTTCCCGCGCCTGGCAGGATCTCCGGCTGCGTCCTTCCCTCTCTGCCCCTTGCTCGCGAAGTCTTCGGGTCCAGGCGTCTCTGCACCGCCCTAGGAAGTTAGTTTGTGCGTGTGGAGGCAAGTCGGCAGGGACTGGGTTTCGGGCAGGGCCATTTAATTAGAGACTGGAATATTTCTGGTTGCATCTTCGTGCGTGGGGAGACGTCTTTAAGTAGTGTAACTTGACTTTGAGTAACCAAAGCCCCTGTGGCCGGGCACCTGGTTTGATTCGGCTGAAAGTGAGGGTTATTTTCTGTTTAGCCCCATTTTGAATACTGTTTTCTGTCTAGGGCTTGGGAGAGATGTCCGAGTTCTGGTCAAAAGAAAGAAAAGACACTGAACAGAAAGTTTGGCCCCACTTTGGGACCGCTTCTTCGGGTCTCTTAATTAGGGAAAGAGTGCCGGATCTGGTTAAATTGAAATAAGGGAAGGCCGGCACTAAGTCCCCCGGGGTCCGGGTGGTATTACACTTACTGTTTGTTTCTTAGTGGTGGTTTTCTTCTGCGTGGTTCTCATGTGTGTTGTGTGTGGTAGAGAGAGCAGGTTACGCTGAATGCTGAAGTGCCTTTCATCTTGACCCAGGAAATTGGTCTTTAGTTTTCATCCTGTCCATGCTGCTGGGTGCCAGAGAGATCATGGAAAAGTGAGTCACCTTGATCCCTTTATTTTGGAATAGAAACTGTCCAGGTGTGTGCCTTTGGGTGACCTAGGAGGACTGCTCATCGCACCAAAACGCTTTTATTTCAGGCTCCATTATGGCCTGCTGGAGTGACCTTGGGAAGTTCTTTTCCCTCTAAGACATTCAGAGCGTTGGGAATGTATTTTTAACCTATGATGGCAGCTTTGCAATGGTTCTTTAGAGATTATCTCACCACTTTAAACCGGGTATCCATGACGAATGGGCATTCGACTCAAAATTGGACTCACACCTCTCCTAAAGGGTCCATAGAGCATATTTAGATAATATTTATTATGTAGATACTCATACTCCACAGAAACAAATTATTACTATTTCTCTTTAATTCAGTGAGCACTAGGCATGTGCATTATTAAAATACATTTAGGATTCTGAATTCATTCTAAAAGTGCATTCCGTCCCCTTTGTGCTTCGGTTATTTATGTATTTGATACAGCAAAGACATCCTCCATCTTTAAAAAAATTTTGAGTTATATGACTGTTTGAGATCTTGTTCTTGTTTATTTAGTAGGTGCCTATTTTGGGTAGTGTTTTATTGTTACCAAACTCGTAGAAATACTAATTATACAGCAGTGTATTCCATGAATGGCTTGACTAAAACTTGTGAGTTCATGTACACCATCACTTCACTAATGCTTCATTTTTTCCCAAGCACAAAACAAAACAATCAATATTCTTTCTAATGTTCTTTCCCCAATTTGCTCCAATAAATGATTGAGATAATACATGTATAGGTTCTTGTTGAGTGTGCTATGTATTGCCTTAAAAATGTAAAAAATATTGCATGCTAAATAATTTTAGGAGTAATTTAAACCAACGCAGATTTTTAGAATAAATATATTTCATAAGTCTTTCTGAAACTGGGATTTGGTAGTTTAATAAAATGGTCTAATTTACATTCAGGAGTTAGTTGTAATTGTATCGTATACACAATCTTCCAATTTTTTTCTGCAAAAAATACATAATTTTTGTGAGCATTTAGAGTTCAGTAAGTATCCTACACATAATCTCCTTTAAATGGCATAATGCGGAGTTCTGTAATGGCTACAATAAAAATGAGGATTGTTATTTCTTTGAGAAGAGATGAAAAATGACTGCAAATAAAATTTAACAGTGTATTTTTTGAAATAAAATGGAACAGTTTTCACCCAAATGCCAAAAAAACAATTGTTTTTTAGAACCACAAAAGTTTGTTATCATAGTCTCATTATTTGTTAAATGACCAGTAATTTATTGTTTTTGAGTTCTTGATACATTAGAGTGATGGACTTCCTTAGATATTTCCCAGTCTGTGTGATGCTTTTGCACATGAAGAAGATAATGGGGACTACTGATAAAACTAGTGCTGTTCATTTCTTTGTCATATTCTTTACAAATATACAGAAAGAAAGCTTTCACTAAAAAAAAATAATTGATGTATTGACTCAGATGGAGCTGGTGATGAAGAACAGAGGACAGTTGGCAAACTCACCTAATAAAACAATGTTTATTCTTTGAGCTGGCAAAAAAATTGTGTGTGTACATGCATGCACGTATGTGTGTGCACACACGTGTCCATACACACATGTGAGTTGGCCTGAAAACAAGCAGACTGAAAAAGAGCTTGCCTCTACTCTGAGGGATGCGCACAAAGTCCCTCAGGTATCCGTGACCTTGTTTCCTGGTTTACTATATTGCTGGCCTCCCCAATTTAGGAGGGGTGGAGGTTTTGGAATGAATCCAGGGATCAACTAAATGGTTTCTCTGAGGAAAGGTGAGAAGACGAAGTCTTCCGCCCCTGAAGGGAGAGAGAGCTACGGGTGATCAGTCATGATCTTTAAAGTGTACACAAAAGCCTGCTTTGGTAATGTGATGGACTGTTCTAGGTCTTCACTGAGGATAAAACTCAGGAATTGGCTACAATTCGAAAGGAATGCTTTTTTACAGTAAGGCGTTTCTCAGAGTGTTGCTATCATTGGAATGGCTTTCCAAGTGAGGCTGTAGAATTTTCTCCCAGATCACTTCTGACAGGCTATTTATGAATGGGTTATTTATTCATGTTTTAAATTTTTAGGAAACACTTATTAAACATTAGCTATGTGTCCAGCACTCTGCTAGCTACTATAAAGGGGGAACGAAAAAATGACTGAGACCCAGTCCTTGTACCCAAAGGATTTTATAATCTAGTTATGCAGACCTAGATGTGTAGAAAGAATTATCTATGTATGTCATAGATGTATAGCAATGTAGCAAGGAATGAGGGTGTGGGCAAAATGCCCATGTGTGTTGAGTATTGAAATACCCGTGAGTGTCAGTGCACATACAGTTTGTGTGGTGGAGTGCTCCAGATCACCGCACTGAGATCTGTCTTAGTTTTCTCTGCACTGGAGTTTGAAGAGAATATATGATCGGAGTGGGATTAGTTGATTGACCTGTCCTTGTGAAGTCTGCCCTTCTGGGGACTGCAAAGACTTCCAAGGCCTGGCCGCTACCAGCTTCCAGCTTCATCTCGAGCTCACCTCTCTTAGTTCTAGAACAGCTCTTGAATATACCACCCTTCCTCCTGCCATAGCCCCTTTGCACGTGCTGAACCCACTCGTGGAGTGCTCTTTCTCTCCCCTTTGCCTGGTTAACTTTCTCTCCCCTCTGCAACTTGACTGTATTTTTTTTCTGTTTTATTGTTTCTAATATTCTGGTGGAGTCGTTAGGGTTTTCTGTGTAAGGAATCAGGTCATCAGCAAACAGTGACAATTTAACTTTGTCATTCCCAATTTGGGTGCCTTTTATTTCTTTCTCTTGCCTGGTTGCTCTGGCGAGGACTTCCAGTACTCATTGAGAGTGGTGAGAGGGGACATCTCTGTCTTGTTCCTGAAGCAAAAGGCTTCAGTTTTTCACCGTTAATTATGATTTTACTAACGATTTGTCATACATGGCCTTTATTATTTGAGGTACTTTCCTTCTATACCCATTTTACTAAGTATTTTAATCATAAATGGATGTTGTATCTTGTCAAATGCGTTTTCTGCATCTATTGATCTGATCATATGATTTTTATCATTTATTTTATGTATGTGATGCATTATACTGATCAATTTGCGTATGTTGAACCCTGGAATGAAATCCACTTGATCGTGATATATAATCTTTTTATTGTATTGTTGTATTCTATTTTCTAGTATTTTACTTAGGATATTTGCATCTGTATTTACCAGAGATATTTGTCTGTAGTTTTCTTTTTTGTGTGTTATCCTTACCAGGTTTTGTATCAGAATAATGTAGAACTCATAAAATGAGTTAGGAAGTATTGCCTCTTCTTCAGTTTTTTGGAAGAGTTTGAGGAGGACAGGTATTAGATCCTCTTTGAATGTTTGGTAGAATTCACTAGTGAAGGCATCTGGTCCTGAACTTTTGCTTTTGGGGAAGTTTTGGAGGATTGTTTTAATTTCCTTACTGTTGATTGGTCTATTTAGATTTTCCAGTTCTTATAGACATGTTTGTCTGATGAAATGCAAAATTTTCTGCAATGAAATGCAAATTCATCAACAGAAGGTGTATATGCTTCGTTCACAGCTCTAAGAAAAGTCTTATGTCTAGAGGCATATATGTATATGCAAAACTTATCCATAAACTTAGAATTACAGAATTTTAGAACAGGAAGAGATTGCAAAGGGAAAGTACTGCAGTTCTCCATTTTCAGATGGATGAAACAGAGACCAAAGGTCATGCAGGCCTTACCAAAGTTACACCAATCGATAGTGGTGGGATTGAGACAGTCTCAGATTCTACAGTTTTTTTCACCAGAACACTCTTCATCTCTGAGTAATCATGACAGATATACAGACACACATAGATGTGCACACATGAAAGGGCATATGGAGCTTATTCCTCTTAGATCCTAGAAATATTCTTCATCTGTATGGTTACTGTGAAGAACAAAGCAACAACTAGAGACTAGGCTTTCCCCCCCCAAATTTTATCATGGGATGGATGGAGATTTTGTTTGCGTGGTTCATGGTTCATGGAGGTTTGTTTGTTTGTTTGTTTGTTTACTAGTGTATGACCCAGAATCTAACCAGGAAACAAAACTTGAGTTTTTACAACTGAGGGACTTGAATGTAGAGGGGCTTGAATGGTTAAATAGGTGATGGAAGAGACTAGAAGTTAAACCGAGACTTTAGCAAGAGCAGGAAGCCACTGTCACCTCTAGGCTAGAAGGACAAAAAGAAGAAACTGTGATTGGAGCCCAGGGTCCAGCATCACCTGGTAGATTCTGGATCCACTGGGGTACTGTTTTGCAGGAGCAAGAGACACAGAGGATATCACCTCACACCTGTCAGAATGGCTGTTATAAAAAAGACAAGAAATAACAAGTGTTCTCACGGATTGTGGACAAAAGGGAACCCTTGTGTACTGTTGGTGGGAATGTAAATTGGTGCAGCCACTACGGAAAACAGTATGGAGGTGCCACAAGAAATTAGAAATAGAACTACGATGTGATCCAGCAATTCCACTCCTGGGTATTTATCTGAAGGAAATAAAAACACTAACTTGAAAAGAAATGTGCACCCTCATGTTCATTATTGACAATAGCCAAGATAAAGAAACAACCTAAGTGTCCATCGATGGATGGATAAGGAAATTGTGGTATATATGTAGTGGAATATTATTCAGCCATAGAAAGAGGGAAATCTTGCTATGTGCGACAATATGGATAAACCTTGAGGGCATTATGTTAAGTGAAATAAGTCAGAGAAAGTCAAACACTGTATGATCTCATCTTTATGTGGAATCTAAAAACAAACACCAAACAATCCCCATCCCCCATCCCAATAACCTGAAGCTTATTTATACAGAGATCTGATCAGTGGTTGACCCGTAAGGCCAGGTCTTATATAATGTAATATAATATAATACCCTGTCTTATATAATATAAGACCAAGTCTTATATTAATTTTTGCTCCAAAAGACGCATTAGAGCTGATTGTCCGGCTAGGTCTTATTTTCGGGGAAACACGGTACTGCATTGAATACTTAAAAGTTACTAAGAGAGTAGATCTAAAAGTTCTCATTACAAGAAAACAATTGTAACTGTGCGGTGATGGCTGTAAACTAGACTTCTGATCATTTGCAATATATACAAATATCAAATCATTATGTTGTATACCTGAAACTAATATAATGTTACATATCAATTCTATCTCAATTTTAAAAAGGGAGAGACACGGAAGAGATGCAGCCTCTGCCAAAGAAGCTGCTTGAGGTGGTGAGAATGGGGGCAAATACTCTGGCTTCTTCCTTCTCTCTGCCCCCAACCCCAGTCTCCTGGAGTGCCTTCCAATGGCTGAGCCCAGCTGGGAGCCAGCTGACATGGGAGCCTGGGAAACAGCCCAGGGAAAGTGGAGGAATAAATCTGAGGGCAACAGGCCAGGACTGGCACAACCATTATTATATTTCAGTTGCGTGGAAGATAATAATGAATCATTTTTCACCAGCACAATTGGAAGTTTTTACTTGCTCTGTAAGTAGAACTTCCTTGCTAAGTGGTATAATCCAGTTACTATGAACTTGAAGGAAAAGTTTATACCTGTTTTCTTTGTGAAGTTTTCCAGAATGCACCTTCCCAAATTGAGACCTGGTAAAGCAAGAAAGAACTCTGTCTCTCGTGGCAAACTGCTTTGTGTTTGCTCTTGGGCTTGAATAAATAGATTTGAATGGATGAAGCTCCTGATTGAGAAATCAAATCACTGGGCAGCTAATCCGTGAACCAGTTGTTTTTACCTTTTTCCGAATCTCTGTTCTTGGCACACAGAGTTCCACATATCTCATTTTAGTAGGGAAAGAACTGTGTATCCTTCAGTTTAGGATAGTAAGATTTTATTGAAACTTGGATAAATTCAGATTCAAATTTTAATCTTTCTAGGAAATTATAGGATGCTGTGTGGAAACCTCAGCTGAAAATGATCTTGGCTTTGCTGTGGCCTCTGTCCTTCATGACTCCACCTGCTGCCCCAGACAGTGTGGTCCCTGGGTTTCACGGAATAGAGACTGCTGCTCAGCAAGGGAGAAAACAAAGATGGAGCTGAGAGAATGTAGTTTAGTCAAACCACATGGTGTATGTAGCTAGTTGGAGAAACCATTCTCTCCATTCCCGGTGAGTCTGCTAACTTGATGGGGTCAGTTGGGCCCAGCAAATCTAGTTCTGACCCATCTTTTCTAGCTGAAGTCATGGCATTGTCCACGCTCACCATCATCCCGTGAGTCTGTCCAGTTCTTGGTCTCATTTCTGCAGTTCAGACGCAGAAGAAAGCAGAAGCCCTAACCAGGGCGAGCAGGCTTGCTTGCAAGTCCCCACACCACTGACAACTCCAGGAACCTTCCACAGACACATGGGTAGTGGGCACGAGGGCCCATTCTGCTCTGTAGCGCTCAGGGTTTGGCCTCTGCATGCTTTTTCAGCAACATGTTGGAGTGGAGTGCTTCCTAGAACCACAAGCAGTGCAGTGCCATGCTCTGCTTCCTCCCACTTCGCTGCTGCTTCCTTTCCATGAGGAAGGTATTTGCCAAGGATGGGTCACAGGTCTCAGATCCATAGCTCCTCTGAGCCCATCCTTCAGCGGGGTGTGCCTGGTGTAGGCGGAGCCCCTGGACACTTCGTACTTCCGTAGAACCCAGGTGCTGCACCAGTATTCCCTCTGGGGGCTGTGCAGCGCACTCCCTTAACCACCCGCAATCGCATGCGCTCTTCAGAATACCCCTCCAGATTGGTGTACATCCAATTGATGTCACAAGAAGAGCTGGGCTGTTATTGCCAAAGAGCCCCCATCACACGCATGCTGAGTTAAGCAGCCAGTATTGTCTTGCCTCCACAGTTACAGGCCCTGGTCCTTCGTGAACCAGGAAAACACTGAGGTAGAATTCAGCACTCTTCATTCTAAAAGAAGTGTAAGTTAGAGATTACAGGGCAGCAAATCAGGAATTTTACATGGAAGTGATCATGTGAATTGGGGCAGGGAGAGTGGGTAGGATTAGAGCTAGAAGGCTGAATGAATGAAAAGGCTACATTGTAGATTCAATTTTAAGAGAATTGTTTTATTGCGTTCCAGTAGCAATAACAATATGCTGTGTGCTACGGCTGCCTGCTTTCTGAAATATTAGGTTGGTGCAAAAGTAATTTTGGTTTAAAAGGTTCAAAATAGGGGTGGCCAGTAAGTTGGTTAGAATGTGGTGCTAATAACAAGGTTGCCGGTTCCACCCCTGCATGGGCCACTGTGAGCTGCATCCTCCTTAAAAATAAAACAAAATAAAATAAAAGGTTAAAAGTAATTGGAAAAACCACAATTACTTTTGCACCAACCTATTAGAGAAGGCTGATTTCTTACAAACACCTGGCCTAAATATTGGCCATATTAAAATTCCTTGACAGTAGTTCTCATTTTAACTAAACATGCCCCTCTGCAAACTTTCCTATTTTCTTTAACTTAACCTTTCTTATTACACACGTAAACAGAGCAGAGGTAATTGCTTGAACCTGAAGGGATGGCATTCAGCACTTATACTTGAGGTACTGAAAGCATTATTCGAGAGAGGCTGTAAAACTTACGCCACATGTTATGATATTCTGATCATTTCACTGCAATCATTTGGATGACAAACCTTGCCTGTTTTATTTTTCATTTTATGTTCTTCTCTGTTGCTTTCTCCAGGGTTGCAATTTCATTGTTGTAGCAATAATCTTTGTTTTGAGAGAAAATATTTTGTAAACACAAACTTGAAAAGAACCTGCATTTTTGGGGTTGTCGAAATCACTAGAAATGGTTAACTTTTGTAGTGTTCTCTGTGTCTGAATATTATGATATTATTTTGAAATTAGGAGTTTTTTTCTGGAATTTCTTTCGTAATGCAGGAAAGACCAACAGTAGTGGAAATGCATAGTAATTTATGGAGATTAATTTATTATACTCTCCTTATACTTCTCGAGTGACCCAGTGCCAGTGTTAGGAACTCAAATACTGATTGTTTCCAATTCAAACAGTTGGGTAATATGATCATGTGAAGGGTTAGAGTGCTCTATATACATGACTCTATTTGGCCTCAGTGTGTGTGTGTGTGTGTGTGTGTGTGTGTGTGTGTGTGTAACAGAAAGGAGGAAGTTATTCTTTCAGGAATTCAGAGGCTGTATTCTGTTATAACCATAAAGTAATTTAGAACACTTTCACCACCTCCAAAAGAAACATTGTACCCACTGTCAGTCATTCCCCATCCTTCCACCGGCCATCCCCAGCCTTAGGCAGCCTTTAATCTCTGTCTCTATAAATTTGCATATTCTGGACATTTCGTATAACTGGAATCATGCAATAATATATGATCTTTTATGACAGGCTTCAGATTATTTTCATTAACATATTGTCTATACCATCCCGAGGGTTCCCAGTTGTAGCCCCTGGTCTAAATCTGCAGATGCTGGCCTGTGTGTGGAAAGGCACTTGTCTTTCCTTAAGAGTGTGTCCCAGACAAATTTTCAAGAGGTCATGTTGAATGGGGTGAATCATATTTGTATTTATTTTGGAGCTGCTGCAGTCTCAGGTCATAAAGCTGACTTTTTTTTTTGCGGAGGGAGCTATTTAACTTGCATGGAAATCAAACCTCTGACCGTGTTCTCCGTGCCCTCAGGATTGCACAAAACGGAGTGGCTCTCATCTATAGACGACGATTTATATAGGATGGGATGAGATCGACCGGATTAAAGAAAAGCGTCTGAGCATTATAGCTGGTTATTGCCATCATTCGCGATAATTTTTAGGAATAGAAATGTCTTGGGTGCTTACAATTCAAAATACTTCTCTTATTTTATCCAGATGTTCGTAATAACTCAGTTTTGGTAATTATAATCTTTCTACCATGAGAGATACAATTAAGAAGAAAGCAGAGGGCTTGAGTCCCAAGCTAAGTACAAGATTTGTGGGAATTACTGTGTACATAAAACCGTACCCTCTATGTGACAGGTGCTGCTCAATTATATTTGTGCACTTCCCTTGGGGACAAAAGTCAATTATCAACACAGTCGTGTGGAAGAGAAGTAGGGCAGCTGCAAACATTCTCTGCTCATTTCAGAAAGCTTGAGGGGTGATTTAGTTTGGGGGGATAGTTTTCATTCTTTTGGTCTCCATGTTGTGGGGAGACCTCCTGGTAGTGAAGGCTCAGGTTTTCATTTGGTATTGGTTGTAATTCTCCTTTACTTTAATATAACATATATATTTCTTTTGGTCCTGTAAAATGAAAATTAAACCAGATAGTATCTTTTTGAAAACTATGTCAAAGATACATTGTAAGACTATTGTGTATCACAGGTATTATTACTATTACTGCTATTTCTACATGAATAGAGGTGCTCCGGGTTTAAACTAACCCAATAAAATGCAAATATAATATTTCCAAATATTTTCTTTAATGAATAGCTCTACACACAAAGAGTAAAAAGTGTTAATAGTACAAAAAAAAAGGAAGCACATTGGTGGTTTTTTTTAAATTATTTTTTTTATTGTATAATATACAGAGTATTAACTTTACCATTTTAACTGTTTTTCGTGTATAATTCAGTGACACTAAGTACATTCATGGGTATCATTTTTTAAAATGATTGTGGCAGGTTATTTAAAAAATACAAGGGAGACAACATGTAGTGCAGGGTGTCAGGCAGGGTCTCTGGTCCCACTCCCCACATAAGAACGCAGGACATGGCGAGGCCAAAAAGGAACACCCACGGAGCCATAGGTAGGGCAGTCACACCACTATACTCTCACTGGCGACTGGGTTGGAGACACAGGAACCAGGAGCAACACAATTCTCAACCCTCACTGTGCCGCTTGCAGACTCAGCCACCATCTTCTTGCTAGCTCCCCCTTTTTTTTGCTAGCGTAACCACAGCAGTTATATTCGTGGCCAATGGCTCACTGGTTACAGCTGACGGCCAACTAGCCACAGCTGCTGGCCATTTACTGCCTGAGCCAGCACCTTTCTATGTGAGGCCGAGAGCCTGGAAACTGCTTTTTGGGGCTCTGTCCCCGCACAACACTTAAATATATTCAACTTATAGATACGCTAAAAACATCCCCCATGATCCGGGCTTCTCACCACAACTGTGGCCTTATTTAAAGCAACAAAAAACAAAAAACAAAAGCAACAGAAAAGAAACCCTGGAGTGTCCACCAGGCTCTTGGTCCCCAACTTGAGGAGAACCAGGAAGCACTGTGGAGGCTGCCTGCACCCTCAGGGTGCACGTACGAGTTGGGCCTGGGACGGGGCCCCTGCACGGCCTGGCACCCTGCCCCAGGATGCCCGTCCTCACACGCCTCAGTGCTTTGCTTTTCCCTGCACTCTCTGAAATCCGAACAGTTGCAAGATGATTTGGGTTACTGAGCAGCCTATTTTTAAAAATGTGAATGTTCCCAGGAGTCGTAAGGGGCTGTAGTCATTCATACACGATTGCAATTTGGCTCACTGCTCACAGATGCGCTCGTCTTAACCATCTTACAGACGCCCACCACTCAAAGCCGACATGGTCCCCAACGAAGATCCCAGTGTCCCTGGGCTGTTTGTCCTTCCACACAATGTCCTCCCCTTATGACCCTGTCGGAAAGCTTGTTGAGAAAGCCTGGAACACGGCCTGAACAGAGGGAAGCATATGGTGCTACCTCGCTACAAGCACATACAAGGTCGGACAGTTAAGTTCACGAACTCATCCTAGAAAAAGTGCTACATATCTCACTGTTGAATATCACTACAGTCACCTTCAAAGAACTCCCCTTGGGAAGCTATGCACCGACGTCAGTGCCTAGTCCACCCTTCAGAGCAATTCTGGAACTCTTTTTCTGGAATGGCCATCAGAGCTGTCGTCATATCACCCTTAATGTCCTGAATGTCATCAAAATGTCTTCCTTTCAATATTTCCTTGATCTTCGGGTAAAGAAAGAAGTCATTGGGGGCCAGATCAGCTGAGTAGGAAGGGTGTTCCAATGCAGTTATTTGTTTACTGGCTAAAAACTCCCTCATAGACAGTGCCGTGTGAGCTGGTGCATTGTCGTGATGCAAGAGCTATGAATTCTTGGCAAAAACTTCAGGTCGTGTTCATATAACTTTTTCACACAGTCTTTTCAGCACTTCCAAATAATAAACTTGGTTAACTGTTTGTCTATTTGGTACAAATTCATAATGAATAATCCCTCTGATATTAAAAAAAAACCCTTAGTAACATCGTTGCAACAAGTTCGCGAACTTAATTGTCAGACTGCGTATACTCAGACTTGGACTCTGTTCCAGTTTTCTTCCCTCCACCCCCTCAGTCCTGCCAGTCCTTCTCTTCGAAGAAGGTCTCAGCATTCCCACTTGACGATGACCTCTCCATCTATCTGTCAAGCCCTTCTAGAACCTCCTCCCCCACAAAGCCCATACTGTGTCTTCAGGTCTCCCTCTTTGGCACTCCTTGACATTCTGTTTTGACTGTTCACCTATTAAATTCTCCTTTGTGTACCTGGAGGTCCCCCTGTCCCACCAGCCTGTGGGTCTACATGGACATTGTCCCTAACGTATCATGTGAGACGAGGAGGGAGGAACAGGAAAAGAAGTTGTAAGGTATCAACATTAAAAATCCACATTCTGCTTGTTCACCTTTCCCACATATAGGACCTCAACAGCTTGTCTCCTATCGTGTTTCCCCGAAAATAAAACCGGGTCTTATGTTAAGGTTTGCTCCAAAAGACTCATTAGGGCTTATGTTCAGGGGATGTCCTCCTAAAAAATCATGCTAGGGCTTGTTGTCCAGTTAGGTCTTACTTTTGGGGAAACACGGTAGTATCTTGCCCACTGTGGAAACTGCCTGGACCCTCAGGGTGCACATGGGAAGTGAGGCCTGGGTTCGGGATCCTGCACAGGGTGGTGCCCTGCGAGCCCAGGGCTGCTCATTACTCTGTCCCTGGATGTCTGCTGCCACAGCCTGTGAGGGAGGCTTCTGCTGCAGGGGCTCTGCCTTTGTCTGTGACAACACCACTTCCTTCTAACTAAGATGCTGTTTCTCAGGCAAAACCTAGGAGGTGACAAACATCACCATATTCTTCAGCCTCTGTGTTCAAGCTGTGTGGCAGACTTCCTCCCCTCTGGGTCACATTCTGTGTCCTGGGTCCTCAAGTGGCACTTCCTGTGCCCTGCGTCTCACAGATAGATTCCCTTGTAAAGCCAGCTTCTGTGCCGTCAGCCTGCATCTCTCTGTCGGGTTACAAGGGGGACGGACAGCATGCTGTCTCTGCCCTGGGATGGTATGTATACAAGACTTGCTTCTAGCAGTGATTCCAATCCATGTTGACCTGCATAAGTTGATGTAGACACAAACTTGGAATTCCCTTTAGGCTCAGCTGCAACCTATAATTGTGTAGTTTTTTCAAATTTTTGTGTTAGGAATTTGTGTTGTTGGGGTGTGGAACAGAAGAAAGAAGAGGAAAAGGGAAGGTGATGTCGGGGACTGAACCACTTTGGGAGTTACTGCAGGCCTCCCAAGACCACTTTGGGAGGGTAGGGTATCCGAATGGAGATCTTGGAGAGGAGAGCGATGTGCCTGGGGAGAAAGACAGTGGCTGGTAGGAGGAGATGGTTGTAGAAAAAGAAGTGAATGGAGATCAAATTTGGTCTATTTCAGACTTTGTTCTGGAACTGTATCTGTTAGGAATCTTTCAGTTGCAAATAAACAGAAGCTCAGCACAAATTAGTAAAAGCAAAATATTGAATTATTGGCTCATGTAAGTGAAAAGTCCAGGAGTAGGTCTGGCTGGCTTCAGGTATGGCTTGTTCCAGAAGTTCATGCCTTCATCAGGTCTTCTGCTTTCTTTCTCTGCAGTTCTGTCAACACTACATGCTCTTCTGTGCTCAGTTCTGTGTGCAGGCTTAGGCCCCAGTTTCGCACCTGTCATGGTGGCAGCAATGGCAATAATGGTTCAGGATCTCCCTTCATCTATTGTCCTGACCGTTGGAAGAGAGAGCCTCTTTTATGGTAGCTCCAGCAGAATGCAAAAGGGTTTTGTTTTTATTTTGTAGACACGCTCTCTTCCCTTTGCAAAGCGCACACACACACACACACACGCTTGAATTTTACTGGCCTGAAATGGCTTATTAACCAACACTGTGGCCAGGGGACTGCCTGAAGCTGGTGGGTGGTCACTCCTAGAGATAAGATTGGGGTCAGGCTGCTATGGCTGAGAATAGGGAAGTTCCTTAAGGGAATTTTGGGAGCTAATGGTAGATGGAGAGGCATATGGCTATTGTAGAAAGAATTTGCCAGACGTTTGCTGGAAAAAGGACTCTCCTGGGACCCAGGCAAGATGCTTGGAGTTTCTTCTCTTGCTCCTCCTTCTTCTTGTACCACATGTTTCAGCCCCTTCCTGGGTTAAAAGGGAATTTTCAAAAAACTGTGTTAAAATACATAGAATATAAAATTTACCATCTTAACCATTGTTTTATCAGTGAACAGTTCAGTGACACTACATACATTCACTTTGTTGTGCTACCATCACCACCATCCATCCTAAATATAATTTTGTAGGCTAATCTGGGAGTCCAACTTTGTATTGTAACATTGTTTTTAATGAGAAAATATGTACCAAGTTTCAAGTAATTGGCTAAACAACAAACTTCTGGGACACCACCCAAGTGTTAATACAGGAGTACGTACCTGAATTAATATTTCTCAGGGCCTCTGTTTTCCTTTCTGCGAAATGGGGCTTTGAGTGGGGTGGGCTAGGTGACCACTGAGGTTCCTTCGAGCTCTAGTATTATAGGACTTTATGTCTTTGTCCACAGATGTGTGTGGTCAACTCATTTGTCTTGGTAGAAAACTATATTCTGTCATTTTTGTGGAAATCCTGTGACATTTAGTTGCTGCGATGAACTCATAAAACATAGGGTCATTCAATATCAAATATTATTGAAGGTGTTAGATGAAGGCATTCTTTTTAGAATGTAGCCAAGAGATGATGTGGAGAAGTTTACAAGAGGAAAGATAATTTGGGGTAGAGCAAAATCTATAACTCTTCCGAAGTATACGCATACAGAATGAAAGGATATGCAAAGAACGGAGTGGGTTGTCAAGAATGAAGCATTTGTGAAATGTGGCGAGATGGTTCTCAGATGTGCATCCTGGAAGCTATTAAGAGAAAGCTGGCTGAGGAGGGAGTCGTGTAGCTCCTGCTATTGTGATTATTAAACCCACCAGGAAGAGCAAGGAACTAATGGGGCTTTAAATGTATCATAAGAATAACAAAAGTTACCAGACTGAAACTCGGCTGAAGGTGAGTGGAACCACAAGATTGATTCTCATCACCTGAAAACACTGCATTAGGAGCTTTCAATCCTGACTTGCCTGCTTATCCCTAGTCTCTCAGGGGCATGACAGTTTGCATATGTAGTTCAGCATGGCTTCCTGTATTCCAATAAGTGTGGCAGGAATTTCTGTTTCTAAGTGATATTTAATAGGAGGTCTGGGGGATATTTGTATAATAACAGACCTTGTGTGTCCATCGTGCCTGGGTACGTTGGTTCACTTGACTATTTTCCTTCTCATCTCTCTTCCAGTCAGTGGCACATGCTCCTTACCCATTGTTTCAAAAAATATATTTTTATACTGCTTTGTTCTGGAAATGACTGAAGTAACCTTGTATGTTATCACAAATTACTAAAATGGACCAAGGAGAAAATAAGGGTGAGACTGTGTGCTGAGTACACAAAATGTGTGCCAATGAGTTTCTAGTCACTTGCTCACTGGTGGCCTCAAGTTTGACTCTGAACCTTCTAGGAACTACCCAGAGAGGAAAGCAAGAGCATTTACAAGGGTTACAATGTCTAAGGGTAAAAAGAAACCTGTTGTTTTCGGGAAGCACAGATACTTTCTACTCTGAGACTAGAGAAGAATTTCTCCCGTGTTCTCATAGAGTTGACACTGTGTAAGACAGTCCATTAAACCCCGAAGTGACACCTTACCATAATACTGGAGTTGTTGCTTATAATATCACTCAGTATGTAGATAATGTCTCTCATCATGTTGGGGTACAGTGCAGTAGAAGCAATTATTGGGAGCCACTGCAGTATTGCCCACAAATGTCTGCCATTCTTAACCTTGGCTGCATGTTGGAATCACCAGGGAAGTATATAAAAATCCCCAGGCCCAGGCCACATTCCAGCCTAATTAAATCCGGACTTCTAGGGGGTGGGACTCAGGCATCTAAATTTTCCAAAACTCCCTAGGCGATGAATGCGGTTCTCTGGTCTCATGTAATCCAGGGGAAGATTTTAGAGCATCTGCTTTCAGCCAGGATGTATTGGTCAGGATAGGTTAGGTGATGCTGCAATAATAAAAACGTCCTCCAAACGGCAATGGCAACAATAACAACAACGATGGCTCGTTTTGTACTCACACTCCAGGTACCTCCTGGAGTAGTTGGGGGCTTGCCCACTGTTGTTCTCCCTCCAATAGAACAGCCGCTATCTGGAACACTTCTGTTTGGTGCAGAAAAGGGACTGAAAGACATGGTGGATCATACAGTGGCTGTTGAAACTCTGCATGGGTATATGCTAAGCGGCTGTAACCAAAAGATACAATGTATATTTCTTTGTCACTTAACAGTCCAGAAGTAGGTGGGCAGTTCAAAGCGGGTGGATGATCAGTGGTCCAAGCTGGGTAGGCTCTGCCATTCTCAATATTTAGATTCCATTTTTGGGTGCAGTGTGGCTGCTACTTCTTAGGCAGCTCACAGGGGGAAGAGGAGAATAATTAACTTTATTTTTATGGGGATGACCTAGAAGTTAAAAACATATTTCTTCTGCTCACACAACCCATTGGCCTGCATTTCGTCATGAGGCTAGATCTAGCTTCAAAGGAGGCTGAGAACTGTGGTCTCTAGCCGGATAGCTATGTGAAGGCTAAAAATTATGATGGCTCTATTTCTGGAGGGAAGGTGAGAATGGGTATTGGGGCCAGTTAGGCAGATTCTGCCTTATTACAGTAGTGGTTTTCAAAGTTTGGTTTTAGCATGGAAACGCTATTTCTTTCAGATGAAAGTGCTGAGATCATTCTTGGTAATCAGCATATTTGGAGATGCTTTGATTGATGTGGGAGGGTACTGTACCTGGATCCCTCCTGGTTTCCCCCTCTTGCTGTCTGCAGCAGTCCTAGAGGCATCTTAAAGGATCCATGAAAGTCAATGATGTAGAGATGACGGTTTGTACATCCCCAAATACTGTTCTTCATAGCAGACCCTCAGAATGATACCGAAATGATGGATCTGAATAATTCTTCCAGTCACTTGGTTCTAGCTCAGAAAGCCATCTCAAATCCATCCATTTCTCTCCATCTCTCCTGTGGCCACCCTCGTTCCTACTTCGAGCCACCGTCATCTCTCTTCTCGTCTACTGAAGGAGTCTCCCTGCTTCCAGATCCACTCACTCCAGATCCAATCTCCGCGTGACTTCAGAGGTTATCTTTGTATTAGGTTGGTGCAAAAGTAATTGAGGTTTTTGCAATTACTTTTAACCTTTTAAACTGCAATTATTTTTGCACCAACCTAATAGAAAGGAAATCAGATCATGTCATTCCTCTGTTTCAAAACCTCCTATGGATTTCAATTGCGTTAAAATATAGTCTTAGTTTCTTATCGTGGTGTACAAGGCTCTGTAATGATCGAACCACTGCCATACTCTCATATTTCATCTCCAACTCTCCTGTTTACTGCTCTGCACTCCTTTTCCTGTCCATCCCCCAATCCCTGGTCTTCTTGAGTTCATTGAATCAGCCAAGATTAATTTTTGTCTCCAGGCCTTTGTACTTCTGTTTTTTTTTTGTCCTGGAATGCTCTTTCCCCAGCTCTTTACATGGCTGTGCTCTTTCTCATTCTCGTCTCAGCCCAAACATCTCCCTCTTAGAGAGATCTCCTTTGGATGCCCGTCTAAGGTAGACCCACCTTCTCCCAGGCTTACTTGCTGTCACATTCCATTGCTATTAGAAATCTCCTTATTTATGGAGTTTTCTTTTCACTTATTCATTCCTCTCAATTCTCCCTGGAATGTAAGGTTCAAAAACGTCGGGAACTGGTACATCCTTGTCATTGCACGTCCCAGGTGAACAGAATAGGCATCTGACACATAATACGTGTTTAATACATGTTGATTGGTAAGTGACCAGAATGACAGTGATTTTGAGATTCAGTGGCTGGGTAAGAATCTGAGTAGGACCCAGTCTCTGTTGTCACTTAAGTGAGAAAACGTGCTAAGGATAGACTTGATATTTTCCTTTAAGAATTGAGGTATCTAAGAAGAACATGTTCTTGAAAAGAAGGCTTAGAGGTGATCCAAGCCCTGAGGGTATTCTCAGAAAGTGGTTTGGAGTTTACTCAAAAATGCACGAATGGATGTTCATGGACCCATAGTTTCAAGCACAAAGACAGCTGCAATATTTTTGGCTTGGCAAAAAATTAAAGCAGTGGTGGCCACATGGCCCTTCAGCCCCTACCATGACACATCTAGTTTTGAGCAATTCCCTTCCTAATCTACTTTCCAAAAAGACCTGATGACAAACTATATTCCCCAAGCACTGAATAGTGTCACTTGATGTCAGGGATATTAAACTTCAATTTGGTGAAATGCAGGTGAGCAAATACTTTTTATTTGTTTCATTTGGGCACTCCATCGTGGATTTGCTTCAGGACAGTTTCTGCCAGAATTAATCTAAGAAGCCTCTTGGTCATCACTGACTGAGCAACTCCCGGCCTCAGCTCTTAATCTTCTTGTGGCTGATGCTTTGGTCTGGTGCCCGGGGTTGGACACCTGAGTTCCTGCGGAACAGATCCTTTTGTCCCAGACTTCCTCAGGAGGCAGCAGGATCCTTGGACTCTGGAATTTGAGCCAGAGTTCAGAAGGGTTGAGATAGGTGTCCGTGTGTATGGCTGAGGGGTGTATGGCTCTGTGGGTGTAAAGAGACAGCAGAGAATTTCTCCAGACCAGAAGGGAGGCTCTCAGTCAGGCCAGAGGTCAAACGAGGGGAAACCAGCAGAGCTAGTGGGAGTCAGGAAACTGCCCGTGTGTCTTTCTCACCTGCTCTGCTCACGTTCCACCTGGAATGCTCTCCCCTCCAGTGCTTTTTCTGGTGAACTCCTGCTTTTCTTCATGATTGTATAAATGTCATATCCTCCGGAAAGTCTTCTCCAATACCCCCAGGCAGAATTAGTTTCTTCCTCCCTTAGTATACTTCTCACATTGTTTTGAAAGGATACATGTACAGGCCTCTCCCATTACCACATCAAGGACTTGGCTGTCTTAATTTCCTTCAGAGAGGCAGCGCAGCAGCTCTTAATGGAATTGGTTGTGGAATCAGGTGGAATGGAGCGTGAGCCGAGGCTCCATCTCTTTCTACTTGTGTGACCTTGGGCGAATAATACCATCCCTGAGGCTCATTTTCCTCCCCCATAAAATGGGAATAACAATACCTTTCTTCTAGGGTGTGGTGAGGATTTTGAGAAATGAAATAATACATGCACATCTTGGATGGAAATTACTTTATTTCAAACCACAACCTGCAGTAGCTAGTGTGCTTTTTTCAGCAGGATAGTGGTCATAATTTGTGTCATTACTGCTGCCTTCCATTTTTAGAGACGGGTGGTCATGGATGGTGGTGGTAGTGATCGTGGTTGTGGTGCTGGTGGGGGTGGAGATATTAGTGAAAAGTGGTGGTGCTGGTGATAGTGGGGTGTGTGTTGGGTGGTGATGGTGAAGGTGGCTGGAAGTGGTGGTGGTGATTCTAGGATGGTAGTTGTGCTGACGGGAAGGGTGGAGATGATGGGAGTGGTGGGGATCGTGATAGCGATGGTGGTGATGGTGAGGATGGGGGGTGGTGATAACATGGTGGAGCTGGTGGTGACAGCATCGGCAGCTCTGAACGTTTTGGGAACAAGCTGGTTTCTGGCACTTATTCTGGGTTCCTCAACTGTTGCTCATCCTGCCATTTGGGATTCATGGTCCCCAGCTCTTGGAGTGATGCCCACAAGCTTTGTTTTCTTTTGTCCCCTGCCTGCCTTATTTTGAACTCAGTCTCCTCCCCATCGGCTTACATGGGGCTCTATGCCTGGCTCCCAGCCCTGGACTCCTCTATCTGGATACTGTTATGGCTTTGGGGGCAGTTTCCTGGATCTGGCATAGAATCGTATCCCTCCTGCGCCCATCCTCTACTCCATACAGACTTGCCTCCTCTGGTCCTAGATCCCTGCTCTTCACCCAGGAGCCAGGGGCAGAGACATCCCCAATGAACTTGTCCTTTGAGTTTGTCAAGTGAGAGATTTTAATGCTAGAGGACTACATTTCTTGTTGAAAGGAATGCTCCAAGTTCTGAGAGCCACCTCCCACCCTTGAAGGACATAGCTTGCAATGGAGAATGGACTTTCTTTTAAGCAATGACAGCAGATTGACAAATCTGGTCACAATTTTCTTTTTAATGTTTTTTCTCAAAATGTATCTTTATTTTCCCAGAGAGCTTTTATTATCCTGTACTGTGTTCCAGTCTCTTAACATGACTTCACTGTTTATTTATTTATATATATATAGCAGTTCATTTGTTTACAGTGCTAGCTCAGCTTGTTCAAAATTCATAATTCCATTCTTCTGCTAACTTATGCCAGACTTGGTGATGACACTAGAATCTGGGGGCGGTGGCTAAATTCTCATGTAAACACAGTGGAAACATGATTGCCAGCTTACTACGTGGGAAAACATTATTGAGCTGAAAAAGCAGCTACTTCAAAGGGGAGAACACTTCTAGGTATGCTGAATTTGGTGCAGGGTGGGATGGGAGACATTTTTGGCCTTTGATAACAAGGAAGAAGGTCACCTCTTTAAGGAAATCATTATACTGACGTTGTAACATTTGTATTTTCTGATGGCTGGCTGTCCTCAGCTTTCTGGACCTTACTCATTTTCTGCCAAGTGCACAAAGTAGATCCATATAGATTTCTTCCAAAGACCAATAGCATTTGCGATATATTGCTCTGTGGGAGCATTTCCCTGTTGTTTTGTACAAAACTCTTAAATTGACACTAAATTCTGGTCTAGTAGGAAGAGCACAATATTTACAGCAAAAGCTCAAGTTCAAGGTCTAGCTTAACCATTTGCGAGACCTAAAGTCACTTCTTTGAGTTTTAGTTTCCACCTCTGTAACATGGCGATAGTAACTGCTGTGCCTTATTATAAGGTTTTTATAAGCCTTGACTGAGATAATATCTGTGAAAAAGGTTTGTAACATTGAAAGTTTACTATCGCTATTTTTATATTTGACTTACAGCACTTATCTTGAGGCATGAATGCTCTTCAACTAGGAATTTTGCTGCTTAGGAAAATTAATACAGATATCTCTGATACTTGTGAAAATCATTATACTTTTAAATCATTTTGCATCCAGAAATTTCCCTGAAATTTAATATTCGTCAAGCCATTCTAGCCACACTGAATTTCTCAAATTGTCTGGGAGCTGTGAAATAAAGCCAGGTCGGTGGCAGACATTCTCCAGGCTTCTGCCTCCCCACTGTGCTCTCCTGGCCTGGAATGATTGTCCCACTTCTTGCCTGTTGTATTCCTACTCATCTTTCAAGCCCCAGCTCCAAAGTCACCTCTTCTGGAATCCAGCTGCTCCTGGCAGGAGTCATTTCTGTCCTTGTATAGCTCCTTGCTCTTACCGCTAAGCTGCCCCTCTCACTTCTTGTCATCTAATTGTAAATTGCACCTGAATGTAAGCTCCAGGAGGGCAGGGATCTTTTTGTTGCTGTGTGATTCCCAGAAACATGCCTAGCACATAGTGAGTGCTCAGTGAACCTTTACTGAAAGAATGATTGAGTGACGAACGGGTGAATGCATGAAGCAGTTAGGTCAGCTCCTTCAGCTTCTTTCAGGCCCAAACTGGTTTACGTTGATGGTTTTTGTGCCTTCATCTTGGTCAGGGCTTGGTGTCTACTCAGTTTACATGTTTGTTGAATGAATACCTTTCTGGATTAGGGACTCATATATCTAAAAAATAGAAGAGAAACGCTAAATATTATAAGGTGCTAGAGATGTCATTGTACTTCCACATTGTAATTATTTAAAATGCATGATTTTTATTTTGTTTTTAGGTTATCAAAGACCCTATTGCTATTTTTATAAGAATCTGTGATAAACATCTGGAACAGTTTTTAAAACCAAACAAAACAAATAATAGGCTTCCCAGGATTAGTTTTTAATACCAATTTTTAATTTTTTCCCTAAAAAATGGTATAAACATCATTAGTATAGGACATGCCAAAATGTTTTATATCTTTAGTATCCTAATGTGCAGATATGAATAGCTTACTCATAATAAGAATTACAAATCCATGGGTAGTATCAAAGTAATAATAGCCCAGACTTTTGCAAATGACCATTTGCCAGATTTTCTGTAACTCCCGCTCGCCTGCTGTGATTGAGGAAGTCTTTCTCATAGTAAGGTTTTTAGAATTCTACTTACAAAATTTTATATCCTCTTCAGCAGATGGGCTGACCAGCTTACAGTCTCCATGGCAACAAGCTTTCTGTATTCCCCACCCCCCAACCCTTTTAAAATAGCCTAAAGTCACAGAAGGGAACTTAGATATTAATAGCATAAGAAATTTCAGTAAACATACAGCTTTTGATTACTTGTTTCTTGATCCAGAATTATTTATGATATATAGCAACTATTACTAAGCATATATGAATATAATTTTAATACTCGCGCAAAGTAGGATGTGGCAGTTGGTATGCTGAAATGATTAACTGTTGGACCACCAGTTTAAATTAGCCTCTACTTCCCAGCTTCCTTTTTGCTAGCCAAATCAAATCAGGTACTATATTCAATTTAGGAGTCAACAACATAGTAATAATGCATTACATTATTTTAACATCTACGTGAAAGACAAAACCAGGTGCTGTGCAGTTTCTGTGGACACCCATTTATGTTAAACATAAGTGTGGTGTTTGTGCCAAATATAGAAAAAGCAAGGATGATTTTTGGGGGCTGCCAGCAGCCTCTGTTGACATTGATTGACACGTATAAAGAATTGCAACCCCAAACGCAGCTCATGCATAAATGATTTTCTAAGACTAGTACACTAGCAAAGCATGGACAGGTATTTTTAAAAGAGAGGTGTATTTGGTTTGCTGAAATTTGGGCTTTTTCCCAAGAAGTGCTCTGTTTTTGATACAGCATGGTTGGGTGTTACTGATTCTTATTTTTGGGACTACTTCTAAATGTTTATTTTTGAGAAATCATGATATATTGTTACTTGTTTAGCTGTAAACATTTACATAGATTGTTATTCCATTACAAGATCTAGAATAAAGGCTATATTTTTCTCTAAAAGAGCAGAAATGTATTAAGCCTATCTGGAGTGCATGGCTTTGTGATTGGTTTTTAAAAATATGTTATTGGAGCTAAAATCCTATTACAAGATTGTCTGAGAGTTTCATTTAAATAGCTACTGAAACTTTTTTCTCCTTGTTTTTCACTGTCATGTCTCTATATTTACTTTCTTTGCTGTCACCTGATTAGGTTGAGCTGTAAAAGACCCAGTGTGGAGGGTATGTGTGAAAGTAGCATTTGATTCTACTGAAGAAAAAGGGGGCTGGGGGTGGGGAGTGTTGCTTATATCCTTGTGATGGGAGATTATTTGCGGTGGGGATCTGCTGAGGAGGCTCTTGTCATCGCTGTGACTTCTGCTGTGGGACCAATTTCCTAGCAGGCTGAGGTTTTGAGCCGTGCATGGTGAAGCACTTCCTTCTGTGCTCTTCTCCCTCAAACTTTTGGGCTATGTTTTATGCAAGTTTCCTCTGAAAGCTCTTGGGCAGGGGGTTTATTTGGGAAGTGATTCCAGGGAGTAGGAGTGGAGAGAGTGAAAAGCCAATACCAGAATGTGTTAAATAAGTTGGCCGCGGCGGGGCGCATCCTGATTGGTGACACCATGCTCCCTAAGGAACCTTCAGAATGCATGTCAGAGCTGTCCACCCTGGACAACAAAAAGGGGGAAGCATTTCTCCATTGGCTTCTGTCCTCCATTGGTCAAGAGTGGCCTCCCGGGGCTTGGCTCCCTCACACTACCAGGCTGCACCTGCATGAGTGCCACGTATCCTGCACCTCACTGGCAGGGAACCCAGGAGACACACGGAGAATGCATTCAGTCTCCTGTGTAGGCCTTCCAGCTTTACAATTAGTTCCTGAGACTGATTTTCAACGTTGTCTGCCTTGTGGCTGCAAGGGATGAAGATCAACCTAAATGCTGTCAAAGAAGCCTTTTGCAGTGCGCCTTGTGTTAATAGTTGACTGACTCGGACGTGTAATTTTAACGTTACCTCCTCAAGGCCTCCAAAGCAGTTAACAAAAGCCAGACAACTCCGTGATTCTTACCATTATCACTGGCCCCCACATCATTCAGGGGCCACAACTAGCACTCAGTGCAGTATTTCATGTTCCATGTGCATCTCCTTCCAATCCATCACAGGTAAGAGTGTTAGTGAATGTGATGCTACCACAGGCCCGGGATTGTCCCCTGCCATGGGGTGAGTGACCTACCTCCATCATCCGCAGGGTCTGCTTTCCAAGTCCACGTCCTTATTAATTAGCTTGTGTCCCTAAGAAAGCAGAGCCTGAGATAAATGCTTGCATGCGGGTAGTTTATTTTGGATGTGACCCCAGTTGGAGTAGAGGACGTAGGAAGAGAAAAGGGAAGGAAAGAAAGCCAAAACAAGAATCATTATCAAACACCACTGCCGAGGGCAGCAGGTGCTGATCTGTTGCATTATTTTTTTTTAATTTTATTGGGTAATATTGGGGAACAGTGTGTTTCTCCAGGGCCCATCAGCTCCAAGTCGTTGTCCTTCAGTCTAGTTGTGGAAGGCGCAGCTCAGCTCTCAGTCCAGTTGCCGTTTTCAATCTTTAGTTGCAGAGGGCACAGCCCACCATCCCATGCAGGAATTGAACCAGCAACCTTGTTGTTGAGAGCTCGCACTCTAACCAACTGAGCCATCCAGCTGCCCCTCTGGAAGCTCCACAGCAGCTCGTTGCCTTCAGTCTAGTTGTGGAGGGGGCAGCTAACTGGTCCATGTGGGAATAGAACCGGCAACCCAGTTGTTCAGAGCTCGTGCTCTAACCAACTGAGCCATCTGGCTGCCTCCCCGCCCTTGTACTTTTTGAGGAGCCTTATAAAATGCATCTCTGAACTGGCTTGGCTGTTGGCTAAAATGAAGAAGCATGTAGCCATTGGTTTCTGCCACTATTGATCATGTGTGACCCATAGGTGAGGGCTCCCCTGCACTTCTGGGTGGCGAATGCATGAGAGTGGAGTGGGTACCTATGGCCCTCTGAGCCTCAGATGGCACCAGAAAGCTCTGGAGCAGGAGGGGTAGGGTACATGGAGGGTCAAGCGAGACAGAAACGAGGTGTTGTTGGATTACACCTGCTGAAGCTGGCTGAAGCCTGCATGGACCACGTTGCCTCAGCAGGGCTGGATTGAGACGTGGGGTTGAAACGTGAAGTGCTGGGTGAGGGATGTCTAATGCAGGCTTCATCCCACCTGATCCATTGATTAAACAGATTCATTTCTTACGCTCATTAACGGTATCCGTTTCCTCTTTACTTTCTGCTTTTTGTAACATGAATATATTCAACCTTTGTAATCAAAAATAATGTTATTAGAAAATATTACCCTCGGTGAGAGGGTGTTTCACAAAGTGCGAGGGATATAAATGATAAACGTCTAAGTATTACTTTGTCTTGTGCACCTGAAACTAATAAAAAAAAAAGAAAAAAATATTACCCTCGTCTTAAAAAGACAAATACTGCAGTGTTCAAATGAGAATATACAGGACTTCCTGGGGGAACAGACCAATGAGGAATATAGAGAAGAAAATAAATTATGAATTAAATTGCCGTTTGCTGTCACTTTCCAAGTGGAATGTAGGAAAGGTAAACATTATAGCAAAGAATCTGTGCACTGTGTGAAATCCTCAAAGATCTGGTCAGAGCAGCTCATTGCTAAGAACCCCTCTTTTTAGCACGTCTTTTCCCTCTTTAGGAGGATTACCTGTGTGTTTTTAACAGATTTAACCAAGCCTTAGAAATAGATGTTGTTATCAACCAAGGAATTTGCCAGAACTAGAACTCTGTGGAAAAAAATATATCACCCCTCTTAAAACTGGCACTGCCAATGAGGGTTAGAGGACAGATACGCAAGTAAACAAAATTTACTGCACCAGTAAGAATATATATGAAGTGCCCACTACTGCGCTGTGCAGCTGGCCCAGAAAGGTACGTAAGAATCAACCGTCGCCCTCAGGCGCTGTTCCTTCTGCTGACCCTGATTTCATGGCCCTGCTGTGAAGGACAGCTGACTGGGATTGATGGGTCAGGCTTTCTGATTTCACACTGAGTTTCTTGATGACTTCCCTCTGACTTACGTAGATGGGATTCCTTGGATTTCATGACTATATAGGAAGAATTTCTTCAATTTCATGGCCTAGTTTCTTTGCCTGAGTGTGTTTTGATACCAGCGTTGGTGTAACTATCATAGCCAATTATTTTGAAGAAGTCTTTCTTATGCATATCTATTATTTGAAGGAAGTTTAAAGGAATGAAAAACTGGAAATATAAATTTGAATATTTTCTTCCTGCACCCAGTGGGTGTTCTTGCATACCATGTGGAGTGCCCAAGTCCACTCTGGAGACACTCAGGTGTCTGTGGTACATTCACATATTACAACAGGGGTGCACCTTGAGAGATGTGTGGATTCATGTACTTGCCATTAGCTATAACCAGACCGAAACCAACCTCTGTGTGCACTAATAGTATACTGAAGACTGCCTTCTTAACGTTTCAGGACTTCCAGTCATTTCCAGTACTGCGCTGTTCAGAAAGCCACATTACACTGCCTGCTGAGAATTGCAATGCATCTAGGTCAGAGGTGGCAGCCTGCGTTTGCAGATAGGTATTCTCTGGCTCACCGTTCAGAGAAAATAATTTTGAATGAGTGCCAAGGTTTGAAAATTGGGGGGATTTTATATAAGATACCGAATTTTCAACTTGTCTTTATTTAAAAAAGTGAGAACTGACAAAACTAGCTCTGCCTTCTTCTAGGGAGATAATTGTCTGGAGATACTCCTTTACCATAGGTGTTGCTCTCTGGGTCCTGGGTCCTCACGAACTCACCTCCTGTACCCGCCTCCCCACCACTGACCATGTCACAAACCCAGCATGCTTCATTCAGTTATGCTATCAGTGTGTCTTCTGTGGAGTTTAAGTTGTTTCCTTTGATCTAAATTTTGCAAATGATTGTTAACAGAAGTTTCTTGAAAATACCTAGTGTGCAGAAAACGTGTTCAAACCTCATTCTGCAAGGAGTGCTGTTTACCTGGTTTCTTCACTCAGAGGCCCAGAATCTCGAAGACGTGTGCCTGTTGGAGTTAGCTTTGTATAGTGTGGTTTACTGTAGTCTAGTGGTTACAGCACAGCCTCAGGAACAGAGTGCCTGAATTCAGCTTCTGTGTGCCATTTCCTAACTGGGACCTCAGGCATGTTACTTAACCATGTCCTGCCTCAGTTTCCTCATCTGTAAAATGGAGATAATAACAAATGGATACATGTAAAATAACTGGCTAATAACATTGCTTAGTATGTAGCAAGCAAGTGTTGGCTGTTATATTATCTTTGATTTACCAATTTCTTTAATTAGGTATTTAATAATGATATAGAGGTCTGTAACTGTTAAATCTAAAACTGGTTGAGAATAACTGAACCCACAATGTGGAATGATCTTTACGCAATTTAGTGACCATAAATATGTGTGCAATGAGTTCCCAATAGCATTCTGGTGTCTCTGATCGTAAATCCAACACCTCCTCACTAAGGGATTCGTAAATGCCTTAGTGGAGAGCAGCCACAGGCGTTGTCTCTATTCTGGTTCATCTGGACGCTTCCCAACTCGTCTGCTGATCCTCTCCTACGTGACCGGATGGTCCATGCCCAATGCTGACCTGAGTCCAAAGGGTCACTGTCTTGTCCCAAAGCAGATATGCTAATTTCAGAGACGTGCCAGCCTTTGTGTCTAAAATTGCTCACAGTTCACACCTCACATCCTGCCTTCTGCTGTCTCTTTCCTAATTTGTCATTACACAGCTCTGAGCAAAGCCAGACTTGAAGGAAGTTTCCCCTCCTCCCGTGTCCTCTGCCACATGCCTGCAGTCCATCTTGCCGTGCTACTTCAAGTTCAGGGCTCCCTGACCAGCCTCCTTCACTGTTCAGAGATGAGGAAATGATTGCCTCTGTGGCATCTCCAGTCTGGACTAGCCACACGGGCTTGCTGTTTGCTTTTCATGCCCATTCTGGGTGGGTACCACCTTTGTTTGCTTTAGGAATGCATGTATCCGTCAGAAATGCTGTTTTGCTGAGTGTTTCTTTGCAGTGGTGGTTTAAAGCAAACTCCGCTATACAACTGACACAGACAGAAAGGGACTGACTGGATCAAGACCGAAAGAGGGGTGGTGGGGAGGTAGAAAAGGGTAACGGGGATCCAATATATGGTGATGGAAGGAGAACTGACTCTGGGTGGTGAACACACAATGCAATATACAGGTGATGTAATATAGAATTGTACACTTGAAACGTATATAATTTTATTAACCAATGTCACCCCAATAAATTTAATAAATAAAAATAAAGTGATTTAAAGGAGTGGTCAGTGAAGTGTTTGGTCAGTGTTAGTCTCAACTCTGCTGAGTTGTCAAGACCTGTGGCTGGAGGATAGGGACTTTTGTGTGCCCTTCGCAGCATTTCAACTCCCCGAATACCGTTTTTCTTAGATTTTCTGCCTGTTGTTTTTTTTCCCCTTGTCTTCATGCATTAGAAGTTCCATATATTGGCCTGTGCTTATTTGTAGGACTAATGAAAAGATTAGTTAACCGAAATTTTCAGAAATTTTTCCAAATAAAACAACATGTAAAATGAATTTATCTACCGTGTTTCCCCGAAAATAAGACCTAGCCGGACAATCAGTTCTAATGTGTCTTTTGGAGCAAAAATTAATATAAAACCCCGTCTTATTTTACTATAAGACAGGGTCTTATATAATATAATGTAATGTAATGTAATATAACATAATAAATATAATATAATGTAATATCATATAATACCAGGTCTTATATTAATTTTTGCTCCAAAAGATGCATTAGAGCTGATTGTCTGGCTAGGTCTTATTTTCGGGGAAACTGGGTAGTAATCTTCTGCATTTGCTGAAGAATTACTCAGGATATCAGAATATACACAAAATACTCTTTTTTAAAAAAAAGATTTTATTGGGGAAGGGGAACAGGACTTTATTGGGGAACAGTGTGTACTTCCAGGACTTTTTTCCAAGTCAAGTTGTTGTCCTTTCAGTCTTAGTTGTGGAGGGCGCAGCTCAGCTCCAGGTCCAGTTGCCATTACTAGTTGCAGGGGGCGCAGCCCACCATCCCTTGTGGGAGTCAAGGAGTTGACCCGCCAACCTTGTGGTTGAGAGCACACTGGTCCATGTGGGAATCGAACCGGCAGCCTTCGGAGTTAGGAGCATGGAGCTCCCACCGCCTGAGCCACCGGTCCGGCCCCACAAAATACTCTTAATCATTATTTTTATGATCACTATTTTGCAGTTTGAAATGACCAGCTGCACCTGGAACCATTCATAACATTTTTCTTCCTTGCTTTGGGAGTCAGAAACCAAAGCTCTGTATCTGGCTTTTTTTACTTTCTTGGTGTGTAACTTGAGCAAGTCATTTACTGTGTGTAAAATGTACTTAATAAACTCTTTTACTTCACAAAGTTTTGAAAGGCTCAAATAAGCCTACTTATTTAAAGTTGCTTTTAAAAGTAAAATGGGATAGATTATGTTAGGTGCTTTTACATGCCAGAATTTTAATTTAGTACCTTTTCGATTGGCAGTCCTTGTTTGCTAAATTAGGATAATATTAATTAATTCTTTTCTCTATTTTTAAGCAGATTTAAATATTTTTTATTCAAAAGAAATACATGCCTATTGCAAAACAGCTGAGAAATATAGAAAAGTATAAAGATAACCTGTAATGTGATGATTAACATTTTGGTGTATATCCACGTTTTTCTCTGCATATGTACGCAGAGATATGGGCAAGTGCACTTTTTGCAAACATTTATATATAATTTTGTTACTTGTTCTCTTCATATAAGACTATATTGCAGACAACTTTCTCAGTTAATAGATAAGGTCTAGTTTATCGCTTTTAATGCAATGTGTGGCTATACCATGATTTACTTAACTTGCCCCTGTGGCTGAATATTTGGTTTCCCAATTTTTTATTTTTAAAAATAATAGTGCTGTTTTATTTTCTTACGATAAACTCCTAGAACTGGAATTCCTGAGCAATATTTTTAATAATTATTTTAGTGGTTTCAGCTGTACGAAACAAGATAATTATTAGACATTTACACCCCTTACAAAGTGATAACCCCCAAAGTCTGCTAACCCCTGGCATCGTACATAGCTGTTACAATACCATTGAGTACATGCCCTATGCTGTACGTTATATCCTGTGACTATATATATATGTTTAGTTAGAGTTGACATTCCATATTATTTTATATTAGTTTCACGTGTACAGCACAGTGGTTAGGCATTTATACAATCTATGAAGTGATTCCCCCCAATACGTCCCGTATCCATCTGACACCCTACATAGTCTTTACAATATTATTGATTATATTCCCCATACTACATAGCAATTGTTTTCTAAGCTGAAAAATCTAACATACTCCCACCATGAGTTATAGAATATCTAATAACATGGAACATACTTTTTAAAAGAGTGTTAATTAATACATTGTGAGTCTCACAGCATACTATAGTACTGGATTTATCAGAGCAATAGTTTTTCTATTTAAAGGAGTTATAATTATTTGAAATATCTGAGGACCTTATTATAGTATAATTTCACTTGTGGCCCAGCACAGTGGTTGTTCTGTGCATTAATAATGTATTAATAATTAATTTTAAATGTAGATCTTTTAGTGTAATGGTATGTCAATGAATACACATTAAGCAAACATTTACTGTGTTCTGACTGTTTAATCAACTTTTTACCATGCACTGGGAATATAAAGCTGAATAAAACTCAGTCACTTTCTTTGCAAAACTCAGTCTAGTGGGGGAGACAGACATGTAAACAAATAATTATAAAACATCATGATAAGTTGTATTACATTTACTATATTATACTATGTCCTTGGAAAAATAAAAGTCCCTCTGCCCACTCTCTGCTCTAGACAGAGATTAGAGAGAATGGTTATATAATATATATAATATATATAATATATATATATGTTTTATATATATTATATATTATTATATATGTTATATATTATATATTTATATATATTTTATATATATTATATTTATACATTTATATATTATACATTATATATATATATAAAACATATAATGTATGTATTATAGAAGGTAAGATAGAAGGTGTCATGGAAGAGGACGGAGAGAAGATGGACAGAGAGGCTGAATAACACAATGAGTGGCCAAAGGATTCTTCCAAACTAAATGTCCAGTATTCAACATTCAGCTTTATGTTTTTAGGATTTCTATGATGTAAAGTCTGTCTGTCTCATGAACCATGAGTAAAGTCTTCTGTGTACACAGAGGTCCCAAGTGAATGGGGCTGTTGGTTTGTTATGTTTTTGTATTAGTTATCCATTGTTGTGTAAACAATACACATTTATTATCTCATAGTTTCTGTCAATCAGGAATCTGAGCATGGCTTAACTGAGGCCTCCGCTTCACCTCTAATCACGACTGCAGTTGAGGTGTCAGCCAGAGCTGGGGTCTCATCTGAAGACTTGTGTGGGGAAGAATCCACTTCTAAACTCACTTATATGGATGGTGGCAGGATTCAATTCCTTAAGGTCTTTTGGAATCAGGATGGCTGTTGACTGGAGACCACCATGTGGCCAATTCCTTGCCACATGGGTCTCTCTAATCAATGACAGGGAGTCTTCTAGCAAGACAAAAGTCGTTATCTTTTGTCATCTGATCATGAAGGTAACATCCCTCGGTGTTGCAGTTTCTATTGGTTAGAAGCAAGTTATTCTTGGGGAGGGAATCATATAAGATCAGGAATACCAGAGGGGAGGATCATTAAGGGGCCGCCTTACAGGCTGCTTACTACAGTTTCCAATGGACATCAGCATCAGGAGTTGAGGTCCATGTTTGTGGAAGCAAGATATAATCACATGACACAGAGTAGAGAACAAGAACTCAGTGGAGGTGGAAAGTCAGAGGTAACAGTGTCCACAAAGATGGAATACCACCCTCCCCTCGTCCTCTAGGAATTTCATAAATCTGGGATGGTTATTGAATTTCCCACAGGGTAGAACTGTAGTGTGGACCAATGGTAACTGGAGCATAAAAGGCAGGGTGACTCCATTTGCCATGTGAGTTATAATAATAGAACTATGAAGAAAATGCTGAGGAGATCACAAAGGTAGAATCTACTAATTGCCTGGCGAAGTCGGGATGACTTTACCAAGGAAGTGTAAAGTCTTCATGCATTTGTAGGAGTCTGCTCTGTGGAGAAGACAGAAAGTACATTCAAGAACAAAGGAGGGTTTAGGGGTCCAATGGTTTTTGGTAAACTGAGAGAAATTTGATAAGGCTTAGTGTGGTAAACACAGGAGATAAACATGGGAGATAATTGTAGAAAATGAGCTAGGGAAGCATTTGGAAACTGTCACATTTTGCCCAGTTTCTATTTCCTTCCTCTGTTCTAGTCAGAGAGAATTTCAGGAGGTTAGAGTTCCTCTGAAGAAATTTGTCTTTGTAACAACTTCTTAATTGTGTTCTTATCTGAGAATAAGGGGTTATCATTTTCATACCTATCTGTCACAGCTATTTTAAGTATTAATAATACTGAAAGCCTCCAGAAGCTTAAAAATGCTCAGAAGTATAGACTTGTGAGCATTCGATAATAATCATAGTTCTAATCAGAGAGCGGTAGGACTCAATGGCTGTGAAAATCCATTCATGTCTTGCATCACCTGTGGGCTGCATATATGAGGGAGTCAGGCCAAGGAGAGGCCCTGCCACTAACGTGGAGCAGAATCAATGCCTGAGACTGGGAAACACGAGCTGAAAACAGCTTGCTGTAAAAGGAAGTTGATCTTAAGATACGACGCCAAGGCACACGTCACCAAAGGAAAAACAGATAATTTGGACTTGATCAAAATTAAAAATTGTTTTGCTTCAAAGGACGCTATCAAGAAAGTTAGAAGACAGCCCAGAGAATGGGAGAAAATATTTACAAATCATATGTGTGATAAAGGACTTGTATCTAAAATATATAATGAACTCTTACAACTCAAAATAAAAAAGACAAAAAAATAGCCCAATTAAAAAATAGGCAAAGGACCTGAGGAAACATTGGTCCAAAGAAGGTATATCAGCGGCCAGTGATCACATGAAAAGGTACTCAATATCATTAATCATCAGGAAATTCCAAATCAAAACCACAATGAGATACCACTTTACAACCTCTAGGATGTCTCTAATCAAAGAGACAGATAATTTTTGGCAAGAATGTGGAGAATGCTTACGGGAACGTAAAATGGCCACGCCGCCTGGGAAAACAGCGTGGTAGTTCTTCAAAAGGTTAAATACAATTAGTTACCTTATTCTATTTATACCTAGCAATTCCATTCCTAGGTATAAAGCCAAGAGAAATGAAAGACTATGTCCATGTAAAAATCTATACAAGGATGTTTATTGCAGCATTATTCATAATAGCCCCCAAGTGGAAACAACCCAACTATCCATCAGAGAAGAGGGAGAGAGAGGGGCTGGGTGAATGGGGAAGTAAAATATTGTGATCCATACAATGGAATGTTATTCGGCAATAAAAAGGAATTAAGTACAGATGTGTGCTACAATATGAACGGACCTTGAAAACACTGTGCTAAGGGAAAGAAGCCAGAACCCCGGTCCCCCATGTTATATGATTCCATTTATGTGAAAAGGCCAGAATAGGCAAATCTACAGAGACAGACAGTAGGTTAGTGGTTGCCCAGTGATAGGAGGTGAAGCGGAGGCCTCAGGTAAGCCATGCTCAGATTCCTGACTGACAGAAACTGTGAGATAGTAAATGTGTATTGTTTACGCAACCATGGATAACGCATACAAAAACATAACAAAAATATAACTTGGGAAGTGACTGCTAAAGGGAACGGGGTTTCTTTTTGGGGTGATGGAAATATTCTAAAACTGTGGTGATGGTTGCACGACTCTGATCATACGAGCACCATTGAATTGTACACTTTAAATGGGTGATTTGAATAGTATGTGGATTCTATCTCACTAAAGCTGTTACCAAAAAAACGTCGATAGTAGAAAGCCAGAGGGAAAACCGGGCTACTGAGTTGGGATGGGGATGGTCAAAGAAAACGACTTTATTTATCAGTCACCTGTCTTTACATGATGTCATTACATATATGCCTACATTTTTCTTTCCTCACTAGACTAGACCTGGCGCCATTTGCTTTTTAAAAAGCCATGATCATTGGAGGAATATTAATGGTCCGAACTGCATTAACTTTCCATCTGGCTGTTATTCTCCAGAAGTCTCTTTTTATTTGATTGTGACTGATGTTTCATTTGTGCTGATTTGGCTCATTTAGAGTAAATCTAGCTTGTGATTTTCCTCCTCCCATCCTCCAGTAGTTCCAAAAGCCCTTATTTAGAGGCTGTTTTCTTGTCATAAATAGCAAGTGATGCTACTCGTATTTCTGATCAGCCGGTGTGAGATAAGGATTGAGGCGGAAGTGAGAGTTGGAACTGGGTGTGGCAGAGCCCCGAAACTTTCTCTCCTGTTCTCTCAATGACAGGCAGCGGGCTCAGCACAGTGTGTTACTTTGGAAAGTCATTTTCCTGGCTCAGCTGTGATGAGCTGTATTTCACCGAGGAACCCACGGCCCCCGCTTCACTTGCTGTGTCGTGGAGCAGGGCCAGCTCTGTCAAGATTCGTCCACACAGCACAGGCAGTCTCAGACTGGGGTTCTGCAGGCCAAACCCCACCTCCATATTGTGGCTTGGTTGTTTCAGACACAATTGCCTTGCAAACAAGTCCGACATTTGGCTGTCACGAGCAGTTCCTCACCTGAGGTTGATGACGGTCGTTTACAAACATAGCCATAACTCAAGTCCTATAAAAGTAATAAAATGGTTCCCTGTTTATCATTTATATGATAAAGCTGGAACTTAGCCTGTGGAAGTTTCATCCTTCAGGACACAGTTTGACTTTCTTTCTATAGTTTTGAATCTTTTAAGGAGATGGAATCTAGGGCTGTGGCTGGTAACCTACTTCCTTCTTACGATGAAGAAGGTCAGGGAGAGCGGGAGAAAGAGTGAAAGAGGGAGGCGTGGAAGGAAAGGAGGGAGGGAGAGAAAGAACAAGAGAGCCACAAAGGAAGGATCCTAAAGAATGAAGGGATCTGAGTAAAGAACAGGGAGAAATAGGCTTGTAAAGTGAGAGTGAAAGAGCATGCAGATGGAGGGAAGAGTGGTATTAAGTTATGAGCCAAAGAACAAGTCTGCATAGATAGGTACAGATGTAGGGAATGCTGAAAATGTACAATGCTACTTATTCATTCTCCTGTCTTTATGTTCTAGAAATTACATTTGATTGTTGGTTGCCTTAAGTCTCCCTGACTTTCCTTAAAAACCTGGCTCAGGCCCTTCCGTATGCATACCATGCAACCATGCTTGCCTCGCCAGCTTCTTTTATAGTTGGGAGGGCGGGAGGGGAAGGTGGTTTAGGTACTTCTTACTCTCTCGTTTCCTTTCCTTCATTTGGCTTGGGGATTGAAGTGGAGGCCAGTTGGTTTCCGTTTGGACAAATTCTTACCCTTTCTAACCTTGGTCCCGCTGGTTCTACCTGCTGATGGGCCTTCCTGGACCTAACACATTGTCTCTGGAGGGGTCGGGGGTGGGAGTAGAGAGGAGCGTTCAGACTGACATTTCTGATGGTGAGGAGCAGTGGGATGGAATCTCATTTTGCCCCAGTGGTTCTCAGCTGGGGTGACTTTGCCTTCACGAGGACTTTTAGCAATGCCTGGAGACATTTTTGGTTGTCACAACTAGGGGGTGCTACTGGCATCTATGGGGGTAGAGGCCAGGAATGCTGCTAAACATCCTACAACACACAGCCCCTTACAACAAAGAGTTATCCGGCCCACGCTGTTCAGAGTGGCAAGCTGAGAAACCCCTCTTGACCTAATCTCATCTTCACAGTAGCTCACTACCCACATTCCAGGACTGGGACCCTTTTTCCTACCTGGGCGGAAGTACCTGGGGACCATTTAGTCCGGATATCTGGGGCTGGGGCAAGCTGTCTGAAATGATCACCTGGCTAGAATTTCTGAGTTAAATAATTTAAAAAGCCAAAGTTTGATGAAAAGCAGGCAGAATTCTCATCTCCTTTTGAAATGCCTACAGCGTAGCAGGCATATCTTAACTGCTGTCATCAAAGGGCTCTGGCCAGGGTGACATCTTAAAAAGGCAGAAAGAAGGGCTGTCTTAGATGTAGCCTCCCCGTGGTCAAAGTGTGGCGCTGAATAGATTTAACTGCCAGTCATGGAGACTTAAGTGGGAAAGGAAGTGAGCGTGAGACTGTAGGGTGAGAGACAGATTTTTTTTAAAGAGCAAAAGAGATTGTCCTGTTTAGTTCAATCAAGTTGAAACCAGCCACAGCTGAAGGGAAGAAATGGAGGGAAGATTGTCATCTTAGAGATAGTTCTATAAAATTGCTCTAGGCCAAAGATGTTTGCTTTAACATTTTTATAACTTAATCTCTTTTTAACTTGCTGAGCCACAGAGTGATTTTGTGTTCCTAACCTACCTTCTTTCTCCACGAAGAAATTGTTATGTGTGACAACATGGGTGCTCTGTGTTCTGGGATGTTCTAGTCTCCACCAGACGTCCATGGAATATAGGGTATCTATACTATTATGTAATCAGAGTTTCCAGCCAGAAAGCTGTCATTTCCTTCCTGATAACGCTTTTCTCTTTCTATTTCATTAAAAAAGCTAATTCAAGTTGATCTTATTTATACATGACTTGATTTCTCCCACCCCCATTACAATAGAAGTTATTACAGAAAAAGTTTCCCATCCTTTCATTGTTTCTCAGTTACTCTGAAGATCATGATTTGTCAATTTCTAATGTGCCTACGTACTAGTTCATTTATCAGAACTTTTCATTCCTTCTATTCCAGGGTCTTTCAAAAAAGAAAAAGAATCTTTCCAACTGTTCATTATGTGTGGGTTTTTTTGTTTTGTTTTTTGTTTTCCCGTTTTCAATGAATCTGCAAATGTTTAAAAACACCAAACCCTGCTATGGCTGCCAGTCTCTGTTTTTAGAACTGTGGGGTCTGCAGTTATGGATAAAACACGACCTTAACTCTCTTGGAACCAGCAGAGGGAATTCACAGGACTGGGAGTCCCCAAGTATGTGTTTGCAATGGGATGTGTGAAGGAGAGGGAGGAGAGGTTACTTGTAAATCTGTGAGGCGATACGTCCTATCCACTTTCCCAATCCTTTTCGTTCTTTTAATTGTGACAAAATGTAGCATTTTGACCATTTTTCAATGTACAATAAAGTGTACAAATAAGTACATTCACAGTGTTGTGCAGCCATCGTCACTGTGCAGCTCCGGAGCTCTTTCATCCTCCCAAACAGAAATCTGTGTCTGTTAGACAATAACTCCCTGTTACCTCGTCCCTCCAGCCCCTGGTAACCACTCTGTGCTCTGTTTCTGTTGATTTGATAATTCTAGGTAACACCTAGAAGTGGAACTATACAATATTTGTCCTTTTGTGTCTGGCTTATTTTACTCAGCATAATGTATTCATGGTTCATCCCTGTTGTAACGTATATCAGAATTTCATTCCTTTTTAGGGCTGAACAATATTCCCTTGTATGTATAGACCACATTTTGTTGATCCATTCATCTGCGGGTGGACATTTGGTCTGTTTCCACCTTCTGGCTACTGTGAATAATGCTGCTATGAACACGGGTGCACGCCCAATCCTTTTCTTTTAAAGTGTATTAAAAAGCTCATCTGCTTTGTAAAAGCACTGAACAGTAGTTCGCAAATGATACCTTTCCATATCCATATATATCTCCACATATTTATGTATTTGTCTAGTTATATGCACTAGGAATCGTTACATCATGGAAATGAATTTCCTAGTGTCAAGTCTTGAGCTGGAACAATATCCTTTCATATACTTGCTTCAGATCCTCTCTTATTTCCACTCAACCTCTCTCTCTATCCCTCTCTCTACCACCATCTTTCCCTATCTCTTCTGTCTCTTCATTCAGATCAATGTAAGCAAACTTTATTATTATTATTATTATTATTTTAAAAATATTTAATTATTTTTTTTTAAAGTTTATTGGGGTGACAATTGTTAGCAGAGTTACATGGGTTTCAGGAGTACAATTCTGTAATACGTCATCTATATATCACATTGTGTGCTCACCACCCAGAGCAAACTTTTATTATTGAGAACTTTTTGGGTACAAGATGCTCGGGGACTTTTGAAGAACAAACTGCTCTTGGATGGCTCATAGTCTCTTACTGGAGACTAGACCCTCAACACCAGTGGTGTGAGCCAAACCATAAACCTGCCGGATTAGCCAGGCTGTCCAGGGACGGCAGAGACAGGGCAGACATGATCCAGCCAGAGAAAACGACCCTAGCGAAGGATGTGGCATGGGAAATGTTGGGGAGTTTTCATTTTAAGCTGATTTTATTTGTATGTGGCCTTTAACTGTTTTGCATTACTGTGATGTGCTTGGTAAGTTCTCCAAGCACTTACTTCTCCAAGCACTTATCTGGGAGCAATAGTGATTTCTAAACTCTGGTAGATTTTATATAGGAAGTTTCTCTTTAATAGTTTTGTTTTAAAAGATGTGCTTTTTTGTTTGATGTAATGTTAATAGATATTCTTCATGGTTCAAAGAGAGGAGAGGGTTGTGTTTTTAGTATATTTTACATCACTAATTTATGTTGATTTTTTTCCCGTATAATTCTACTGTGTTTGTTTTTTAAGTAAGTCTGATTGACTAAAATGTTTGTGAAGCCTAGAAAAAGAGAAGCCTTCTCAATTTAGTTTAATATTTGAAGAATGGATGTTGCTCAACTGAACAGTTTAATACTTGGAGAATGAAGACATTTATGTTGATTTATTTAACATTTAAGAAACAAGTGATTCTAGATATTTTCCCATAAACATGTTAAAAAGTCAAGTATACGTATATGTTTTTATGAATGTATATATATGTATATATGCATATCCACACATCCTCTCTCTTTTAATTCTAAGGGTGAAGGTAAAAAAGTTAACAACATTTGCAGTCAGAAGGGAAAACCTAAGATTTAAAATACCATTTTTCTTTCTCTTGATCATCTTCTAATGATTATCTGCTATTAGCAGATGGTCATACAATATGAGCAGTAAATAATGTAGTAAATTTGGCTGGTGTTTCTGGTCAGTGGTACTGCCAGTCTAGCTCCTTGGACCTCCGCCCGACTTGAAAGAGTAAGTCTCCTGGTGTGCAGGACTCACTCAGGAAACCTCAGGGACCTGAGACAGCCAGGCCTTTTCTTAAGCAGGGACCTAAGAAATATAGTCCAACACCCTGGGAAACCACAAACATCTGAGAACAGGGCCTAGAGAGGGAGTAGATGGAGGAAACGAAGTAGACTTGGACAGCATTCGTTGGGTTAGAAGGGGACAGGAGCAAGACGCTGCTTGGACATGGTGACTCCAGATTAGGTAGTAGGAGGACCCAAAAGGCTTTGTAGCCTCCTTCCCATCCTAGCAGCAAGTAGTTTGGAGCTTCTGGGACCTTGTCCCTTAAAAGGTCATCGACTTGGCCCTGGGTGTTGGGGAGACAGAGTACTGCTTCTGAAGCAGGGCTTGGCCCATTCCAGCCCTGCATTGGGATGAGGTCTGGCTAGAAGAGTGGTGGACTGAACACATTACATAGTTTACTCATTCATGCACACAGTCCTCTAATATTTACGGAGCACCTACTATGTGCCAGTCATTATTCCAAGTGCTGGTGATGATGAAGTGAGCAAGGCAGAAGCCCTATATGAAGTTAATATTCTGATGGAATTTTTAAAATTCGATATACGTGTATATTGTGAAATGATTACCACAATGAGGGAAGTTAACACACCGGTCACCTCACATAATTACAACTTTCTCTTTGTAGTGAAAACATTTATGATCTACTCTCTCAGCGACTTTCAAGTATATAATACAGTATTTTTCATTATAGCCACCATGCTGTACATTAGATCCCCAGAACTTATTCATCTCTCTGGTGGAATTAATGGGAGAATTGGTGCTAACAGTTGGTCTTCTGGTTTCTAGGTATATATCCTTCCAGTCATGCTGGACAGAACACGATCTTTTAATTACGTGCAAAATCTCTCCTTTGGATGGTTTTGGAGAAATGAAGAGAAGTCACACCCAAAGCTGTTTCTTGGGTTCGTCTTTTTCAGATAGTCAGAAGATTACTAGAGGGAGGTGTTTTCAGTGGTATAATCTCCAAGTCTCTTGGACATGGACTGATTGGCCCCAATTCTTCTTCCTGCAAAGTCTCTATGCTCTGGCCTCCTGTCAAATCTCAGACCTTTCATGTAGTGATTCTTGTAAATTCTCTTATAACCAGCAATAGCATGTATCCAGCCCCGCCCTGGCCAATGATTGCCTACTTTCTATGTTTCTTTCCCATGTCATATTCATTTTTTTTTTTTTACTGGATTTAGTCACTCGTGGCAAATTTAAACAGAAACACTTATAGTCTCCATTACAGATTGCCTTTTACCTTATTCTCTTGAGTACTCAGTTTATGCCACTAAAAAAACGATGATGACTTACAAATTCATGGTTTATTAGACATATTCTTAAACCTCAAAACACAGACCTGTCTATGCACAAGGGATTCTGCACTGAAAAATTCCAACAGGAGCGAAATACTTTGGGACTAGCTCATGAGAAAGGGAAAAGTCATCTGTCTGTCTTAGTGTCTCAGGATCATTGCATCGAATGCCAAGAGGTTGATGAGAGAAACCAGGAGGGCAGTTGAGATCCTTGTGTTCCTTACATGGAGTTCACAGATTCCCCAGCTGGTGAGTCAGACTCCGCCCTGAAAGACCGAGATGGGGTTACAGTCGTTGTTCTGTTGCCTTGATGGTTTTACCAAGATGATCAACAAGGAGGTTTGATCATAACGCAGTCTTGTTTATATGGACATTTTCCACTAGGAAATTGTCCTGAAAATACCAACTTGCTTCACAGAAAATATCACCTAGGGGTTCACCACCATCCCTGGGCACTGGCAATATGCATATTTTAGTGTGAACTAAAATAGGGCCAGATTTTTAGATAAGGCCTACACATTTCTCTGATCTTGAAAAATTCTCTCTGAATTTAATTAGCTGAAGGAAATATAAGTGAAATATGAGACCTCGGATAGACATGGCATCGTATGTTTTGGTTTAATTCTTATCTGATCCATATTTGATAACATTTATAAATTTGAGATTTATAAATTTGAAAGTTCTAGATGTTACTGAATTCTTTTTAAAATGTCGGGGTTGAATACCATGAGACAGGAGAATTATGAACTTTCTGATACAGCGGCGATATGAAAATCTACTTTTTAACTAATATATGGGTTAGACCTCTTGGTATTTTTGATACTTCAAAAAAAAAAAAAAAAACTCCAGCTAATTTATTCAGAATAACCCATAAACGAGACATTCCCATTTAGCTGCAAGGAAAATGAGGGGCCATCATTTATCACCCAGTATTATTTTTTTGTAGAAATAGAATGTGGAATTAGAATTCATATTCCGTTTGGATGTAAAGGATATTTATTTCCCTAATACAATTAAGAGACTTTAATCTTTGTCAATGAATTATGCCCAAAGTGTGCACAAGATAGCGTGTTGTCATAAATACCTTGTTTTCAGTCCCTATTAAAATAGATGCTGTTTGATATATGTTTAGGTTCAAGTTTTATATATATGTGCTTACTTCATGTCTACAACTGGGTAGCTAAGGACTTATTGAGTGCCCTCGGAGCTTGGCGTTGCTCGTCCAGTGTCATAAAGGAACTTCTGTGTTGCTGTGAGCACCACTGTTCCCACCCTGGTGCCTTGCCTTGCTTGGCTGCCATGGGCAGAATTGTCAATCAGATAGTAAGCGGTAGAAACAAGGCTCTTCTCCTCAAAGGGCAAATGGTATCGTTGGAAAGGTATGTGAAAACAATTAAGAATATTCTAAGGGCTCCGTATGCTGCTTGGCAAGTGAATAGAGTAGGAGAACTGTTGGTTGTCTGCCAAAGGCTGGTCAAGGAAAGGTGTGGATTCAGCATTGGGGATGATAAACTTTTAAGTAGTTAGAGATCAGAAAGCTGTATTTCTTGAATTTTTTTTTCTTTAAATACAAGGAAATATTAGTTTATAGAGCTAACCCTCTGAAAAATGCTGTGTACCCCCCATGTAAACTAAACAAGGGACTTCAGTTTTATACTAGTTTCTTCTCTTTCCTCTATACTGGTCCAGAGTTCTGACAAGGGAGTCATCTCTGGGGTGGGGCCCTTTTGGGGTGGGGACCTACAGGCCTGGGGAGACAGTGGGTTTCTTTTTGGCCCAGGGCGTGTCCTGGGCAGGGAGGCAGAGGCCTGGGCTCCTTCCCTCTCCACTGCTAACTTGCTGTGTGACCTTGGCCCGTCTGTGTGGCAACAGCCTCCAATTCTCACGTTCAATGCGTCTTTGCAACTGGCCCTACCTTTTATGAGACTGTCTGGTCCTGCCTTTTAGTGCCTGTGTCTTTCATGGAGAGAGATTCCAGAAAGAGAAACCTCAGCCTCTTGTGTTCATTTGCTGTAGGGGGTGCTGGGCTATGGTGAAGGGCCCGGCCCAGGCTTTCCTCTGCTGTGCTGCCAGCCGCTCCCTCACACCTCCCCACTTCAGTCCGATTCGGGGCCCGAGGTGGCAGCCCTAAGTGCTCATCATCTCTGCTGAGCGCACTCATTATCTGCAACCAGGCCACATTCCAGCTCCTGGCCTGCCATTTGCCAAACCCCTGTTGTGTTTAGTAGAAGCTGGATGGGGGAATATGCGTTCTGAATGTGGGCCATTAGGCCAAACAAAGGCAGATTGCAGAACTTGGAAAGGAACAAGCTAGGGAAAGCTTGTTTTCTAGTCCCAGCAACTCATGCATGCTCTGGTGCGAGAATTAGCAAACCCCAGAATTACATGCTCCCCGACCTCTTGCCTTACAAGGCTATTTGTTCTGTGTTCCCATTGCATGCGAGTGTCCTTGATGCTTTAAAGAATTAAGGAACTTTGCCATGAAAGCTACTGGCACTCTCATCGCCCGCCTCCAAACACAGCATGGTAGATCACAGGTTCCTGGTGTGCATTTCTTTGGGGACCGCTCTGATGCTCCCCAGGTTTTCCTGCCAGTGTGAACCCTGAACAGATTCCCTCGGCCCTGCGGTTTTATCACAGCCTCTTTGGGGGGCCTTGCCTTTAGCATCCAGCTGCTGGAGCCTGGCTCTGCTGTCCCTGAAGGTTGGGGCACTGCCAGCTCCCTGCTGTGGCATTTAGCAGGCTGCCCTGAGGATGCAGGGCAGGCAGCAGGGCAAGCAGGCCTGCCCCTGTCCTGCTGCAGGATGCCACCCTGGCTGACTTACAGCCGACTGGGAGAAGGAAAATCTGTCCGGCCAAAGCATCTTCTCTCTTCAGGTTCCACAGGGAAGCTGTGGCTGCCCTCCTCTCCCTCCCAGCTTTGGGAAAAGAAGAGTGTCATCCTAAATGCTGTGCCCTCATCTGGGGTTAGGTGCTTTTGGCCAAAGCAAGAAGAATGAGAAAAATGTAGCTCCACTAGGAGTCAGAAGAAGGTCACATATTTCAAAATGTGTTAGCATATCTTTCTTGCCATAGCACGTATTTCTTGCCTCTTTTTTTTTTTTTTTTTTTTTTGCTTTGAAGTACCTAAAACAAGAAGTCAGATATGTCATGATTTGCAGAACCAAAGGTTGTATAGACTCAAGAACAGCAGGATTCCTCTGTAATGTCTGCGGATGTATTTCTTTGTGGAGATGGAGATTTGGGCCCAAGCACGATTTATTGCTCTTGGAATGACTCAGTTTGTAAATCAGTGGGATGCAGAATGCCACACAAGCACCTTCTTGAACTTTTACTCAAAGGAAGGAGTCTTACATTATTAGGTATAGGAAGTATTTTCTTACATCTACCGTAGACCGCTCATCAAAGGGGGTAAAAAGGGTATTATCATTATTTCTGCCTAAACCAAGATTCTCAAATATGACTCACTGAGAAGGCAATAAATCAGAAGGTGAGGGGAAAAGACCCTAAGTAAGCACTTGGGAACTTCCTATTTGCCCCAAGAATTAACTCTAGCAGGAGCAGGAGTGCAACGTGGTCTAAGAGCGCCATCTTGTGGTGTGGGCATGATAAATATTTTGAGAGAGAAACATTCAAGTAAGGATTCTGCCCCAGATTCATTGAGTTTTGCAGCTGGAGTTGATGACAGCTGCTTTCCAGCGTCTAGAGCAGTTCCTAGCATACTCACTTAATATTTGTCAATTAAACTTTTTGAAGGGATCTCATGTTGTGATAGAGGATACTTCTTCTATGTTATAGGAGAATGCATGGCCAAGACATTGCTTGACATTTTGTCTTTCAGCCACAGCCCATAGGCCATTGGGTCTGTAGTAAGACAGAATACTCTAAATCCAGTCCGAGAAATCTAAAATATCCTGGAGCACCACTTCCTGTGCTCTGTAAACTCTGCTTCTACAGGTTGACATCCTTGTTGAAATTCATCCTTCTTTACGTTTAACAGTTTTATTCTCATTGATGTGCTGGGGTTTAAAAAGCTTCTGGAGATTTTAATTTATTTTTGAAGTATTAAATTCAGAAATGCTTAAGGGAACAAGCTTGAGGGAAATTTTTTCTGGATTAATCTGAGGTGGTCTTGTAGTTTGTCAACAAGGACAGTCATAATCCACCTCAGATAAATTCTAATATTCTCGTGTTTTTTAAAGTCATCTTAAATAAGTCATCTGGAGCAAGGAAGAGAATAATATACAAAGTAAAATAGTCCATTTAAGAAAGTTCTTGCCCCCCAGGATGCATTTGGAGATTGCTTTAATACGGTGGAGACAATGTTAGATATTGATCTTTCATTGGAATGTCAGACTTTCCATCTACCCGGAGGTTTGGGGTTTTGAAGGGTATTGGATTATAAACTAGACCAGCCAATTTATGATTAAGTCAAGACATTGGAAATTTGTTCGTTCAACACCAGGACCCACTTATCAACCACTGACAACGCTTTGCACGGCATTTCCTGGACTCCCAGTTACCCAAGTACTTCCTTTGCACCGTTTCTCTGCCTCAACCCTGCTATTGATTCCACTTCAGATGGAAATTCAAAACGAGTTAGTCCCATCTAAGCAGCACAGTAAAAATAAAAAGGCTAGCTAGTGTCACTCTTTCCCTATAACTTTTTTTCACACATGGTACCCTGTGTTTGGAAACATGTTGTGAGGGGCACCACTGCAGACTGCAGCAACTCGACGTGATACCATCCCCGGGTCTTTTAAAGCTAAGCTGCAAAAAAAGCCTAGGGAGCAAAAAAGTCACATCCTCCCAACTCATATGCAAAGCATTAAGTTAAAATTGGTGGTTTTGTGACGCTTCTCCTGAGAGGAGGCTTTTTCTGTAGGGAAGCTGCCTGCCGTGTCCCCGTTTTGTGCTAACAGGGCTTGAAATACCGAGGGAAGGCCGGAGCAGACAACAGCAAGGTCGGCTTGCTCTTCCTGCCTGATCCGGGTTGTCCTCACTCTTAATTCCCCCGTAGTGTGGCCTCTACTCATCATTGCTATCGCCTGTCACTGGAGCCCTTGGTGGCCACCCTGATGGAGACTTCCAGGGCATTCCGTCCATTTCGTTTTGCCGTTCAAATCCCAACCTCTGTTCCCACTTCCTCCGCAGAACTCTGCTGCCCAGCATGGGTGTGTTAAGACCTACTTTGCGAGACATGACTTCTGTTGGGATTTCAATTTGAAATGAAGTTTAAATGCACTGACCCTGTGCATTCTGGTAATTTTACGGCCCTGTTGGGAGACAAATAATGAGGAGAAAGTTGCTCTGAGTCCATCTTGCTCAGAAGCCTGATAGTTTTTTTCGGAAGAGCTGCCTGTTAGGGAGGGAGAGACACTCATTTTCCCCCCTGCCTAAGGAGCTATTGAACTTTATTTTTCCCCCAGGTGTTAGGAAACAGGAATTAAAAATAGTAGGTGACCCAGACACACTGAAGTTCTTTCTTCTCTTGTGTTGCCGATTATCTGCTTCTTGTTAATAAGGAAGAGAAAGATCTTTACCTAAAGACTGAAGGTGTGAATAATTCTATTCAGGGAAATTTCATGTATCAGAGGAATTAGAGTATTTCTTGCAAAAGGGCAAAAGCTGACAGTTTTCATTTTCCTCTTCATTCCCTGTGGCCATATGACCGTTGCCTTATAGCCTCCGCCCCACTTCCTCCCACCCCTACCAGCTAAAGGTTGTGTCAGATTATGTCGAAGTTTCGAAATAGGGGAGAAAAGAAATTCACCCAGCTTTGGCTCCTCTGAGCTTTGAGAATATACAATCCGTGGAGGAGAATTTATAAAGCGATGGAAGTTGGAGCTTCCTGGTATGTGTAGAAATACATGGTATTTCCCCGGATGACATTGGATCTGGCTCTCGCCCTCAGTGGCAGACACTAGTCCAGTGGGATCTTCATGTGCTGGCAAGCCTCCCCCAGGCCATGCTGAGACCCCGCTGACCCGCCTGCAGAGGCTGCCAGGCCTCGCCTGCAGTGCCCTTCTGGTGTTTTCGGTAACTTGAAAAGGGTGGCAGTCAATCCACAGCGCTCAGAGGAGGAGTTAACCAAAGAGATTAGTTTGCATCAGCAAGTAGACATGTGCACTTTTGCGAAAACGCAGCATAACTCTTCCTCCTCATGGTTTCTCCTTGGGGGTTATTTCACCAGCCACATGGGCCTTCTTTCTGGCCCTCCACTATGCCCAGCTCATTCCCCCCTAGGGCCTTTGCCCCGCTTGGCGGGGGGTGTTCTCTGGTCTGTGCCCGGCTCCCTACTCCTCACTCAGGCCTTAACCAAAGTGTGACCTCTGCAGGGGGCCTTTCAGCACCCACTTGGTCTGTCGTTTTTCTATTTGCTCTCTTCATAGCATTTTCAGTTCCAGAAATGACCTATGTGCCCATGAAAGCCGACTGGCCCCAGATCCCTTAGATGTATCTCAGCCCCACCACTTGTGGTGGATGTCTTCCTGTTTGCCCTTCCAGGTCCAGCTTCTACTCTGTCCCTCGTCCTTCTGTGCTCAACACCTCCCTGGGCTTCATACCTCCTGCTTCCACTTCTGCTTCCTTCTGGCTGGCCTCAGCCAGTGCGGGGAGGCCGGAGGAGAGCTGCGGTCAGTGCAGGCCAGTCCAGGGGCCTGCACCCTCTAGGGGAGGCCACACCTTCAGCGAGTGATACTGTCCACTCAACCACGCTCTCTGGTTTCGCACCTGCTCCCTCACCTGTATCCTTCTCACCTGGGTGGACATGGGCCCCCTCTGTTTGTTGCCTGGGGTTCTGCACTACCTTTTGTTGGTTTTCTGAAACTCTTTCCACACCTTTGTAAAAAGAACCTTCGTTGAACGCTCCTCAAATTATTCAGTTTGAGAATGTCATTTATTTCTCACAGGGGAGTATAACTTAACAGCTAGAAGGAGTTAAGTAATGTCTCTGTGCCTCAGTTTCCACATCTGTGAAGTGCACATAATAGAAGCAAATCTCTTCATAGTTGTTGTAGGATTAAGCAAGCTAACACCTGAAAAATGCTTAGCACATGGTAAGTACTACGTAAGCATTTGCTGTTTTAATTGTTGATGCTGTTATTATTATTATTATTATTATTATTATTATTATTATTATTATTATTATATGCTTATTGACCCATGTACTCATGTATTGCTTCCTTGGACCCTGCTAGAATGCGTGCTTGTTCGGGGTAGGGGTTCTGTCTCTTGCTGCATTCCAGGTTCTAGAACAATGCCTGCTCCATAGAAGCACTCTTATACATATATTTTTAAACTGGCTGTCAGATAACCAAAAACTCTATTCCATAGTGAAGTTCAATCAACAAACATTAATTGCATGTGTCAAGTCTTATTATTGGAAAAGTTCAAATCAGTTATTAATTATAAATGAATATTCATTGAATCAATAATATTTTAAAAGTGAGAATAATTTTAAAATTCTTCAAATACTAGTTTTATTAACTTTATGAGTTTCAGATTTTCTAATTTTTCAATTTAGTAAAAAAATTTTTCTTAAATTACCTAAGTTCTCCAGGGTCTTAATCAAACTTTTCTTTTAAGCAGGACTGTCTGGCAACTTGGAAAATGTAAAGTAAAGCTAAAAGTATGTTTTCAGGGGAAAATGTTTCTTTGGGGCTTAACATAATCCATCAGTGAGATATACAACATGTTACAAGGTTTGCTAGGAACATATTTTCCTGGGGGCGGGGGATGTAAGATTTAGTAATGGTAATATACCTAGCTAGTGAATATTGTCTTTTTTTTAACCTAAAATTAATCAGTTTAAAAGTACAATTTACAGCCTAATAAATGCATCATGCACTGTAAACTTCCATGTCTTTTCTTCCTTTAAAATTAGCCAGATCACAAATTTTCAAAGGATCATTGGTTTTGTGTCTTTTGAATGTCTCCTGATATCACATATTTACTGGCAGTGGTAATTGGACTATTTAGTAAATGCATTGAATAAGTCCTTTAAAAGTTTTCCAGGGGATCAAACCCCTCTTGGTATTTAGCAGGAGTAATAGGGCTGTAAGTAGCTGCAATCTTGGTCTGTAGCATTTATTGAACTGTAGACTGTACTAGGGTGGGGAGCAGGGGAAGTGGGGAGAAGAAAGGATGAAGAGGACCAAACATGAAATAAATTGGAGACATAATCCTTTCTTCAAGCAGTTTATAGTTTTATCATATATGTGGAAAAGGAAAAGACTTAAGGCCATGTAGAGATTAAATGAATATATATATATATATATATATATATATATATATATATATATATATAAATTGAATGAACGTATATATATATATATATACACACACACACATATATGTATTTTCTGTGTACACAAGGGGACTTTCAAAACAAGGATATTTATTTAGTTTTCTAGGGAGTTTGTGTCAACGAAGATCATATAACGTTGTTTTAGCAACACTAGTAGTTACTCACACAGTAGTCAGTGCCCTGATTATACAAGGGAAATGAAATTATGGGACTGATTCCAGTGAAGAAAAATTGACAGATATTACTTAGAAGATGTCTAAACTAATTTTGTCCAAATGGTGGTTGACTCAGCAAGATTCCAGTATGACAAAAAGAGTAGGCCAAACCCTTAAAGCTTGTAATGGGACTTAGAGAAGTTGTGTAGTGTAACAGCTCCAGAATCAGACTTTTGGTGTTCACATTCTGGTGCTGTCCTGTCATCTAGCTGAGTACCTTGGTCAGATTTTGCTGCCCTCAGTTTCCTCATTTGTAAAGACGGATAATAATGGCCGTGTCTCACAGCGTTGTGAGGATTAAATGAATTAATACTTGTAAACCAATAAGTTCAGTGCTAGCTGTTATTATTTGACCTGCTTATTAATCTTCTAGCAGAAATAACAAAAACTTTGTCAGGTGAAAAGATAGAAAATACATTGACATCATCTTTGGCAAGAGGAGATGCATTAAGTAAAAAAGCATTTAGATTTTTGAATTACCTATTATTAAAAAGTAAATTTTATGAAAGCATCTTGATAATAGGTGGTTAAACCATGGTCTTTGTTTTCTTAAGGAATTTGTAATTTATTACAGCATTCTTAAAATCGGGACACACTGAGTTAGATGTGCCATCTTCACTAGTTGATGGATTAAATTAGTCAATTGTTGATTTTTGTGGGCTGCAAAATATGTTTTGGTCTAAGGTGCTTTAAAGGAAGAAGGTTAAGCTGAGTATCAGAAAATCTGGCTTTTGCCCTTCGCCTTGCTGGCTGCGTGGTCTCTCGCAGTCCTTCCCCTCTGTTGGACCCATTCCTTATCTGTGGAACTGGATACTGGACCAGTGAGAAGAGGATTCTTTCCGGCTTTCACAGCCTGTGGATCTCTCTCTTTTGAAACCATCTGCAGGGCAGTTTTAACAGAAGGTCTGAAAAATCAGACTTGGTCATATGCCTCCAGTTCCTTTTTTCGTCCCCCTTCTTTGCCACAATTTTCCCACTTTGAGGGAGGCAGACACTTGAATCATCAAGGCTGTGCTGCAGTCTGCTCTTGCCTGAATATGAAACGAGGGAGTTTGCTTTCCCCTAATTCAACCTTCGCTAAAGCTCTAAGCCCCAGGCTTTGCAAGGCCATCCTCACAGTGTTTCCCTGACAGAGAGCTGGACGCCCATAGAAAGGGCAGACGTTAAGCATGGAGGGAAATACCCACTTTCTAAAATGGATGACTGTTAGAGCATTCTCCTCTTTTGTTTGCCTAAGTCCTAGTTCGTTTCCACTAACCCCATGTCATCCTTCGGGGTTTCCCAGAGTCTCCACTGACTCTCCTTTTGCTCCTGGGAAGGTCTCAGGACTGTGACACTTGAGGATGTAGTCCCCCCAGGAGGTGCTGTCAGGGAGGTGAGAAAGCCAGGATTAAGGATGAGGAGACCTGGGCTTGTCTGTGCGTCAGTCATTCCCTGCCCAGACCCTTCGGGCAAGCCCCTGGCCATCTGCCTCAGGAGGTGTGACCCAGGAGGACACTGTGGCGTCTGCGGTACAGATGGCAGCATCTGTCAATCACGGAAGGTCAGGAGGAAAGAAACCTCACCCATGCTCGGTGTCCTGTGCTGCCAGTTTCTGAGCTATCCTCCTACCACGCCAAACGACATGTCACATGTCACATATGACTGCGATTTAAATCATGACTCTTCGTCACTTTTATCCTGTCCTTATTTCATAATACCTCATACTCATTACTTGCTCGGCTTTAATAATTTGTGACGTGTCCTTTGTACAGTGACTCAGGGGTTTTCCAGGATGTGGGACGGATGTTAAGTGCTACACCCAGGAAAGTTTCAGGCCAACCAGGATGGATAATTAGCCTTCTGTTAGGTCCTCTCTTTCTGTCAGGCAAGGAGTTTCTCAATCCATTGTTATCTCTTCCTCTATAAAATATCTTGTTATCCCACAGCAATACCTTTTGTCTAACCCAAATGCCCTTTGCCTGGGACTGCTATCCCCTCTTTCCTGTCACTCACTTGTCCTGTGCCCGTTTCCGAGGCTGTGTAGTGAATAAGCCATCTTCCTTGGGCCCTGTTTGACATCAGTCTTAATCTCAGAAGGTGAGTGTGCTCAGAGTTGCCTTTGAAAGAAATGAGATGTCGTGAACTAGGGCTTCAAGGTTCTCTATTCAGTGCATCCTTTTCTGTGATTTCGTGTTTACTTATCATCATGATACATGCCTTTGCTTCTGTGTGACCCATACAATCCATCTTCTCGGCCTTAATATATTTCTCCTGGATGGAATGTCCTCTCCCAGACGACTTGGAATTTTCTCCTCAAAGCTGCTTAGTGCCATCTTCTGTGAAGCCTTCTTGAACAATCTCTGTCCTTCCTTTCACATTCTCAGCATTTGTTGGTGCCTTTTTTTCCCATGTATTTGTCCTTTCCTGGCTGATACCCACTTCTGTAATATTTACTACATGAGTTCCCTGTTGCTTATTAGATTTTAAGCACTAATTGCAGGGATCTACTTCTCCTTTTCTGTGATTCCTCTTCAGCTCACTGCAAGCTGTTCACCAAGTGGTGACAGATGAATATCTTTGACCAACAGATTGCTCATTTGGTCTCAGTCTTGGCCGGACGACAAGGGGAACAAATGAAAATAATACTCTCTTCTGCTTCTTTCCCAAGACAGATACAAGCGATATGATCATACCGATCACATCATACTGATTACCATGACTGCATCATCATCTGGAAATCATGTGGGTTAAGTATTCAAAGGTGAAGTAAAGGAGTGGTTTGTCTGTAGGCGACAGTAGAACTGGTTAGTTGAATTGGGGGCAGTGAGAAGCCTTGGGCTGTTCTGTGCTATAAAACCGGAGGTGTCATTAGGTGTCAGGAGAATGCGATTGACTCATGCAGGGCATGTATGAATCTGGGCCACAAACAATGAAGTGCTTGTTCATGTTCTATTTCTATGTTTAGGGTAGTTTTAATTTTGTAACACAACTTTTCCCACTTGTGCCCTTTGCTGGTCTGGAGGTTACAACAACACCCAACAAATCAGTAACCCTTTGGTTTAGCATCCACCATCCGAATGCCTGGAATTCCTAGTCCTAATTGATTTTCTTTTCATTGAAAAGGGACTAAGGATTACCCCCTCGTTTGTTCTTCCCTCATTCCTTCACTGCATTTAGGTCTAGCCTCAGATGACCCTTTTCTTGTGGTTGCTCCAGTGGGGTGGAGAGGGTCCACCTCTCACCCCAAGTTTGGTTCTATGTCAAGACTGATGATGCTGTACATGCATGAAGAGGGTATGAAGAGATCGATTCCTCTCGAATCGAGGTTCTCTGTGGAGAGCAGGGCAAGATCCCAAGCAGGTCTGAGAATGGCTTGAGACAGCGGAGATGCCATATTGGGTATGGCTTCGCTGGTGATTAGGGGTTTGGGCTGGGCTGGGGTTTGTGTAGTTTGAGCTTCCCACCAGAGCAAAGGAGAAGGCACATGGCTTACCTACCAGGTTTGCCTGACCTGGATCCAGAGGGGAAGAAAGAGGCAGGGGGCTTGAAATCTGTTGGCAGTCCAACATCAAAAATGGAGGCAGCCCTTTTATTACAGTCGTTCTCAGGGATGCTTCCTCTGACAACCACGTGGCATTACCTGATTTTATATTAAAAGTTTATTTATGTGATTGCTGTTCCCCCACTGGATTATGAGAGCTATGTCTGATTTATTCACCGCCCAGTTCCCAGGGTCAGGAACAGTGCAGTGAAGGTTCTCAGTAGATAATTGCCGAAAGAAGGCTGTGGTGTGACTGGGTCCCACCGCTGACGACCAGCCGCGTCTCTCCCCTCCCCCCTGTGAGATGCGTCTCTATTCCTTCTCATCTGTGGCTCCCAGGCCACTAAGTAGACTCTCCTTTGTCACAGCGAGTTCATCTATGTTGGCAACATTGTCAGAGCGGCATTTGTTCCCCTAAAATTTGGAGAAGTGATTAATCTTGGGGATTAGCAATTAGCCCCCGGATTTTCTAATGGTCAAGAGCCTACGTTTTGGAGTGAGATATACTTGGATTTGTATCTGGGCCGTAGTAGTAATTGTGTAACTTTGACACTTCACTTACCATTCCCTGTAGATGTTTTCTCATATGTAACGTGGAGATAATAATAGAACTTCGCTCGTAGGCTTGGTGAGAGGCTGAAATGCGTTAATACAGGGAAGTGCATAATATTGCCTGGCATATGGAAAATACTTAATAAGTATTATAATTATTGGCCTTCTCATTCATCCATTCAACTCCTGTCTACTGAGTCCCTGCTATAAGCCAGGCCCTAGTTGAGGTGCTGAGGAGCAGCAGTGAGTGAGCAAAATGGACCAGAATCCCTGCCCTCATGGAGTTTACATGCCAGCAGGAGAAGCTGAAAAGAAACAAGGTAAACAAGAAAAACACATACGATGTTAGCGTGTGATAACTGTCAATTAGAAAAATAAAGTAAGGTCAGAAAAGAGTTGCAATTTCAAACAGTGTTGGCAGGAAAAGACCTCAAGAAGATGACATTTAAGTAACGACCTGCAGGAGACAGAGAGCGAGGCAAGCGGTTGACTAGGAATAGTGCGTTCCAAGCAGAGGTTACTGCAAGTGCAAAGGCCCTGAGACCGAATCATGCTTGGTATGTTTGAGGAACCAAAAGGGCGAAGTGGAAGATGTGATCTAAGAGGTCACAGGGGCCAAGTCAGGTCGTGCCTTGACTTTTACTCCAACTGAGAAGGGAAGCCATTGGGAAGTTGGGAGCAGAGGAGTTACGCGTTCTTTCTTAACGTTTTAACAGGTTCTCTCTGGCTGCTCGGTTGAGACTATATGTAAGGTGAAAAGGAACAGCGGAAGCAGAAATACTAGTCAGGAGGGTATAGCAAGAATTCAGACAAGAGCTCACGATGGCTTGGACCAGGAAAGGGGAGGTGGTGAGAAGTCATATTCTGCATGTATTTTGAAAATAGAGTCAATAGAGTTTGCTGGTGGATTGAATTTGGGGAGTGGGAAAAAGTATGAGATTGAGGATGACATTGAAGGTTTCTGGCCTGAGCAACGGGAAGAATGGGTTGCTGGTTTTGAAGATCAAAAGAGGAGTAGGTTTGGTGGGGGAAAGGAGTGGATCAGGAACTTCGTTTTGGACATGTTAAGTTTGAGATGCCGATTAAAAATCCAGGTTGGATACATGAGTCTGGAGTTCAGGTTAGGACTAGATATATACAGTTGGGAGGCATCAGATGTGCCACCTCACTGGGGCACCAGTTGGCTCACCTTTGGTAGCGGCCACGGCTGCGTTAGGCAGGTTGCTGTGAGCTCAGCCTCACCTCAAGTACAAATTGGGTACAAATTCACTTCCTGCTGCCTGGCCTTCTCTGAAGCTTACTGCAGCCCAGAAGTAAGTGCAAAGGAGTTGCTGCCTCCAGGGAAATCCTCCACCAAGGGCAATAAAGCAAGTGGGTAGATGCTTCAGCATCCTGCGGTGGGGATAGGGAGGGTGTCTAACACTTTTCTGGAGGCCCAGCAGAATCTAGTCCCTATTACTATAACAGTGACCTTGCAAACACACTTTCACATTGGCTTTTCCTCCTCTTCTATTCTCCCCACACCCTCACTCCCGATGAATTGGAACACGTTCAAATGAACTCCCTGGACCAAGTCTTAGACTTTGCATTCAGATAAACCCAAACCTGAGATGTCCATTTGTGAAAGGTACCGTAAGGCCAGCTCCTGGATTTGAGACCTCCCAGGGAGTGAATGTAACCAGAAAGAGGACGGGTCTGGGAACCCAGCGTGGGGTGTTCCAGCTCTTAGAGCAGTGATCTTCAGTCCCGAGGAGCACCAGTAATTATCTGGGGGAACCCCATAGTCCTCCTGTGCCTGTCGCCCTCCCCTGAAGAATTCAGTCAGAATCGTTGGGAGTGGGCTGTGGTGTCCCTAGCCTTTCAAAGCTTTCTAGGTGATCCTAGTACACAGCTAGGGTTGAGAACACTGGTTTAGAGGTTAGGAAAATGAGGATCCAGCAGAGGAGACTGCGGAGTGGCCAGAAAAGTAGGAGGGGAGCCTAGAAGCCAGTGGAAGGAAGGGTTCCAAGGAAGAAGGAATGATAATTGTGTCATATGTTGTCAGTAGGTCAAGTTACGTGAGCCTGAGATTCACCAATAGATTTAGCCGTATATGGAGGCCTTGGGTGACCTGGTAAGACCAGTTTTGGTGGAGCAGTGGGCAGAAAAGCCTTCTTGAAATGGGTTCAAGAGAGGATGGGAAGATTGAAATTGGTGTCAGTTAATGCTGGCAACTCGTTCAGGGAGTGTGTGACACAGGGGAGTGGAGACATGGGGAGCTAATTGGAGGGAGAAGGGGGGCCAAGAGAGGGTTTTGTGCCAGCATGTTTATATGTTGGTGCCGGTGGGGATCATCCAGTGGAAAGGAAAACACTGATGGTGCGGGAAGAAGAGAGGGAATTGCTGGCGCCCAGAGCTTGAGCCCAGACTCAGTGCGTGACTGGAGGGGCTGGTCTTGTAGGGAGCCTGGACAGTTTGCTCGGAACAGTGGGGAAAAGGCAGAGTGCTTGGATGTGCAGGTAGGAGGGTCGATGTGGAAGTTTGTTTGCGATAGCTCCCAGCTATCTCTTCTGGGCACTCTTGCAGAGGCCCCCAGTGTCACCGGCCCTGACCCCGTGCCCTCCAGAGGTACCAGCTGCATTAGCACCTGCAACTAGTACCCTTTGCAGGTTCCATGCCCACAGCCTCCTCTTCACTAAGCACAGAGATAGATGGAGCAACACTTCTGCTGTAAACACAAGTCTTTGTGTGCATTTATCTTTTTCTGCAATGCTCTAGGCACAGCTATAATCACATTAAAAAACAAATGTAAACAAAAAATGCACCCAGGAAAAATGCAGTTTTTTTGGTGTAACAAATGTTGACTTCTGAGACCACGCGGAACATCTGAATTCTTGTTAAAAAACCACATGGGGGCACTATTTCTTTAAAACTCAGTATTTCCAATTTCAATGATTGAAGCAATGGCTTCTTTGAAGTTTATTTTCCTGTGAAACAAGAAGCCCTTGTGTCACAATAACAAATATTTCTGCACCTTATAGAGCATTTGAAACGTTTCAGAGACCTGGATTTTTAATTTAACCTGGCCCTTGAGCAATTATTCTTTTACAGCCACTTCCTTTGCACTTAAGGCACAATGCTTATTTTTTCTTATTTCAACTTTTTCCTATGCTTACAATACAGCCTGTAACAAATCCAGTTTGTGCTCATATCTGGAATAAGGTAGATTGAAGTCAGCAATTTGGGAGAATTTGGAGAAAATGTCCTTGTCTTTCTTGGTTCCCGCTCCCCCCTGCCCAGACTCATAGCTCTGAATCTTGCTGTTGCACCTGTTGTGGTGTGAAAAAGAAAATTCTGTTGAAGCATTTCCTGTTTTTGTGAAGTCATCATACTTGATTTATACAATTGAAAGTAAAGGTTTTCGAGCTGTCGTAGGATTGGGAGAACAGTAAAATTTAGAATTTGCTTACTGGTTTAGCAGTATAGAAACAAGTGGTTGCAAATGATTTACCCAAAAAGGCAGATTGGTTCAGAGTTAATATTGGGGTTTAGATTTCTGGTTTTGTAATTTTTAAATGAGAGCTAACTACCATATTGTTACGGTGACAAGTCACTAGGGTGGGGGGGCAGCAAACGCTTCAATTGTATAATGATATGCTTGTGGGGGAAAGATAGTGGTGCCTGTTATAGTTGGTATAGTAAGTTAATAAGCAATGACTACCAGTATTTCTCACCTCTTTATTTCACGGTTCAAAGCTAAAATGCCATATAATATTTTAATGCCATTTTAAGGACTATGAAATAAGAAAATTACTATATCCCTTACGTAAAGGCTTTATGGAAGCTGCTTAAATATAAAAGAAAAAGACAAGCAAAAATGGTGAAAAGTAGCCATCATAAGCTAAATAATTACAAAACTAGTGCCTGCAAATATTCACATTTAGCTACTTTGTGTTTTTGTTAACTTGAACTTGTAAACAGTTAGTTGGTTCTTAAACTAGATATTTTAGGGTCTTCCTGACATTTTAAATACTGCTCCATGGTCCATTCATTGTGCTGCTTCATCTTAAATATAAGTTGTCACAATGTAAGTAAACAGATGTATGTGTCTTTAAGCCACAGTTCTAACTTATTTGTGCTTTCAGAGGTTTTCTTTTTGGCTTTGTGGTAACAGAAATGCTTTCAGTTTTCTGAATTGTACCCTTAAGTTGTTTTTCAAAGCAGAGAGCCAACTACTTTGGTGGGGGAAAGCTATTTAAAAGTTAATCCCAGGACTTAGTATTAAATGTCAGTACTATGCCCTTCCCATCCCCACCACGATGGCCTTTACCCAGAGTTCATTCTCTCTTCTTTTTTCCATCCAAACTTGTTTTGGTTTTGCTTTCCTTGGACCTCCTCAACTTCTCCAAGTGCAAACACTGTCAAGAAGTAGAAATTCAAGCAATCGCAAAACAGCTCCCAGGTCCTTTGCCCTCCTTACCTGGGTCCCAATGATTACAGGTGTGAGGCCTGTACCTGATCTAACAGGTGAGTCGTGGTAACACTGTAGGTGATGGGTGCTGTAGATCCTGGTGTAGCATTAAGCTTTCTATAATTCTTTGATTTCATGTTATTTCATTAAGGAAAAATTATACCAAATGGCTTATTTCTAACTTTGCAAGGAGGACTGAAACAAATGTAGAGATTACAGATCATTAAAAATAAAAAGTCCATTCTTTCATTTACACACATTAAGCATGTTAAACAAATGGAGATATGACAAGCCGGCATCGCTTTGGGAAGGAATATTGCACTTCTTGTCCAACTTAATAAAACCAGGAGATTTTAGAAGAATCGTAGCAATGGATATAATTCTTGACGACTCCTCGTGTTTTTATATTGTACTTGGGCCGAATTCATTGCCTTTGGACTCTGACGCACCTTGCTCTTGTATGACTTGAGCCATTGATTATATTCTGTGTAAACTAGTTGCTGCTTTCACATTTCCTTTGCCATTTCTCTTTGACGGCTGTGGACTGCGTGATTCATCGCTGCCCTTCACTCCGAGTATAATGAATAGGGAAAACTCAACAAACTGGGTTGATTTGCAGGAGTTCAAATAAGAATAGTGGCTGGAGTGGTGTATGTTTGGATGAAGGTGATGCAGAAGTGGTTGGAGGGGAGAGACGCAAGGAACAAGCAGATTGCTGAAGAGAGGAGCTGAGTCCTTTGTCTCGAGTTTCATGTGGTGGCTCGTGCCGTGCAGTCACTCCAGTTGCAAGAGAATTTGTCTATAACTTTGGATCAAGATGGTATATTTGAAGATAAGGAGCTTATACTTCTTGAATGTACATAGCCTTAATTGTAAATAATTTTCTACTAGAGAAACTCTTTTCAGGAAGTAAACAAACTGTAGAAACCCATGTGCAGTAAGGTGAAGAATAAGCTGTATCCCTTCTTAAGAGGTGAGAATTGAAGAAAGGAAGTAAAAAAAGAAACATCCGGTTCCTTTCAGCTTTTCAGTTTTCTTCCGTTCAAGACGTGGTGTGTAGTTCCGTGTGTGTTGTCTCTAACCCTGTGATGTCTTTAACTCAAATGATATTTTTACACTTGATAAAACATACACTTTTTATACTGGACATTTTGCACGTGCTAAAAATCACCAATTAACAAATGAAAGCACAAGAAAGGAAAATAGGCACTTTTTAAATTAGTTTCAGGTATACAAAACAGCATAATGATTAGAAATTTACACCCCTCACAAAGTGATATCCCCAACTAGTCTACTACCCCTCTGACATTATACGCAACGATTACAAACCACTGACTCTACTCCCTGTGCTGTATTTTACATCCCATGAAAAATTCTATATGTAATATAGATTTAAATTATAGTTGATATTCAGTATTATTTTATATTAGTTTCAGGTGTACCGTGCAATGGTTAGGCATTTATATAATCTGCAGTGATCCCTCCAAAAAGTCCAGCACCCATCTGACACCCTACATAGTCTTTACAACATTACTGATTATTCCCCCATACCGTGTTTCGTATCCCCATAACTATTTTGTGACTACTAATTTGTACTTCCTAATCTCTTCACCTTTCAATAGGCACTCTTTTAATCTTTAGAAAGGATGTCAAATGTTCTCAAAAGGAAAACATTTTCATCGTAAGAAACTTTTCCCCTTGCTTTTACTGATAACCTACTGAAATTTCTAGGTGAACCAAATAGTATGAAGGATGGGTTGATGGCTTGATATAATTAATACCCTTTTTTCGTTAAGTTAAACTTTGGCTGTCTGAAGGATAACATCTTTCCTTACTTGTAGTTCTAACTCTCTTATGTATCAATCTATAATTCTATTTTAGTTGAAATCTTTCTAAAATGGGTTATGTACTTTTCTGCTGTACAGAACGTAATTTGAAAAAAAGTTGTTTTAGAGAAAGATAAATACCTTATGGTTTCACTTGTATGTGGAATCTGAAAAATAAACAAACAATTCAAATAAACTCATAGACACAGAACATTCCGATGGTTGCGAGTTGGGAGGGGGGTTGAGGGACTGGGTGACAGGTGAAGAGATTAAGTACAGATTGGCAGTTATAAAACAGTCACAGGGATGTAAAGGACAGCATAGGAAATATAATCAATAATATTGTAATAACTACGTATGGTGCCCGATGGTACTAGACTTATTGGAGGGATCAATTCGTAAGTTATATAAATATCTAACCACTATGCTCTACATCTGAAGCTAACTGAAAACTACTATGCTGTACACCTGTCAACTGTAATCGAGACATTACAAAAATTAAAAAGAAAAAAGTTGTTTTAATGTCTTAGAGTTGTTTAGTGCACTTGAGGACAAGTCAGAGATGCAGGTGGCAGATTAAATATATGCATTTATAGAAAACACATTTTAGGTGCCCCAGTTGAAGCTTTTTCCTCTTTTGCGTATTGCTTTCCTTTCCAGGGCTTCCTCCTCCATGTTTGTTCTTGATCCTCTAACCCCATCACTTGTGTCGTCATCTGCTCATTATCGCCGTTGGTTGTGCCCTTGAACTTCCGTCTCCCCGTGCCCTCTGGGAAATTCTCCTTTGGCTGCAGTGGTACTTAAGTATACTCCATTCTGAAATCAAAGCAAGAATAAAAACAAAAAACCACCAACTCCGTACAATTTTCCCCAAACTGCTGCCAAATCTCTCTCTCTCTCTGCTTTCCTTCACCGTCAAATGTCTTGAAAGAACAACATTTTATTCACTGCGTTTATTTCCTCATGTCCAATTTACTTCTCAGACAGGAGCATTTGGCTTCTTGCCCCCATCACCCTGTACTGAAATGCTCTCTGAAAAGCCATCATGACTTCACTGCCAATTTCTAAGTCTTCATAGAATACTTCTTATCTTCTCCGGAGCATTTCATCTTTCTGAAAACTCCTCACCCGTGACTTGTGAGACTTTCCTCTGTCTTGACTGTATTGCAACCCTCCTTGCTGCTTGTTCTGTTTCCTTAACTGGCTTCTCTTTAACTACTGGACTTTTAGTAGTTAGAGCTCTCCAGAGTTCTGACCTGATCACATTCTCATCCTTCATTGCATTGGACAAACACATCTATTTGCATGCTGAATACGCCCACTCATTTTTACTGTCCCCAAATTGTCTTTGGAAGGTCAAAGACAAAATGGTCTGTTGATTCCAGCACCCAAGTAATCATATCTCACTGTCACTTGGAACTGTCCTTCCAAACAAGACCATTCCCCTCTTTGAAAAGACTCTTGTTTGACAGGCAGCAGTGGATGATGATGAAACATTGTCACTATATGTTAGACATTGCAGTGGCTCAGACTCGTGTCACTTGATGTTGCTAAAGATATTTCATTGACCAGACTTCATCTTTTTACCTTGCTTCTCTTTTCATGTCATGTCCAAATGTTTTCTCTTTTAACTTTAACTGGTATTCTTATTTTGCCACCTTTATTCCTAGATGAAGTTTAGAATCCCATTTGAATAATGAGGTCTTTAATAACTGTTTCGTTATTGCTGCTTGGTTAGACCTTTTGTACAAGCTTATATTTTCTGTAGTGCAGTGTATGCATCATGGCTTAACCTATTTCTTTACTATTATGCATAAAGGGAGGCACTCTCTTTTCTCCTTGCCTTTGGAACCAAGAGGAATATATTCACCAGAGGCAACCAGAATACTTATGACATTGGAAGGTTACAGTCACAAGGACAGTTTCTGGGGCCACTTGTGCTCTCCATTTCTATTAACTTGTCAAAGCAATGTGGATATAACTCTCTCTCTTTCTGCTCCTGAGTCGCGATCAATTCTTATCCGGGAGTCCCAGATAGGAGACATCCTAGGAGGGTAAGGAGGAGAATACCACCCACCATCTTGATCTCACCAAAACGCAAGCGGACATGGAAATGCCTGATATTCTCTCTCAGTGAAACTGTCATGGCCCTGGCATCTCACATGGACACTCTTGGGTACTTATCAGTCTGAGAAGGCTCTCCTTTCCCAAAAAGGGTAGGGCTTTAATAAACAGGACCCGGACCTGTAATCCTGCAGTACTGTAGGCTGCAGGATTAAAAAGTCTTGACTTGGAGCCAAATAGAAGCATAGTGATTTTTTCCCCCTGAGTTTTCCCCTGGCTTTGTCCACTGCCTCCCTGGGCCCTCTTTACCCAATCAGCTCTCATCCTGACTGCCTTGTAGTCTAAAGATCCCTCTTTAGGGATCTGTATTGCTGACTCGGCCCACATTTCCCTGGCAGTGTACTCCTGCCTTTCTCACAGCAGCTATATGAGTTGTTTGACTTTTCCAGAATAGTAAGGGAAAAGAGGGAGAAAGCTAACTCTCTTGAGGAGGACCTCCATTTTTGGTCTTTTGCATAAGTACATATACATGTGTGTGCACACACATATATATTTGGTGGTCATCTGACGATATTCAGTCCACATGTCATTTTAACATCTTTTAACCATCATTCCCAATATTATTTTCTTGGGGAGATGCCATCTTCTGTATTGTCAGGAAATTCTTTAATTAATTTATCTATTCGTCAGTTCATCCTTTCACCTACCCACCTGTTCGTTTATCCTCCCTCCCTCCCTTCCATCTATTCTTCTCTCCATCCTTTCATCTGTTAAACATGTACTGAGGCACTGTGTTGTGCCATCACTGTTAGATATAGAGAACTCAAAATCCGAGAATGATTTCTGTTTATTTTACTATCTCTCTTCTCTTACACACACAAACATTTAACTGTTTGAATCAATTCTAACTGACCATGAGGAGAAGACGTGGGATTGAAAAGACGCTGGTGTATAAAATGATATTCCCAAGGGACAGAGGTAACCAGAAATGATCTGAAATAACTCTGTCATCCACTTTTACTAAAGGAAAAGGAGACTGGTTGAAAATTACCATCTAGGTAAGGGTCCCGAAAAGCCCGCACTGTACTCAAAAAATACTCCCCACGTGCAAGCACTAATGCAGTACTTGTCTTCGTTCAACATGAAATCTGGTCATTGTGCCATTGTCAATGCAGCATACATTTTCCAGGCAGCAGAGGGCAAACCACATTATGGTGGGTATATCCCCCTTTTCCAAACCCAGGTCCTAACCACCCACCTCCCCCAATAAATCGTCTTACATCGCTCTTGCCTAATAGAGAGAATGGTCACATACCAGCTTTTAAGCACCATATTTTTGTTTCAAATGGAAAGGTTCCTCAAATGTTTGATCCCACTGTCCTTTGAAAATAGTGTACAGAATAGAATAAATCATTAACCCCCCCCATTATTTTTGGATAGCTGAATGTCAACAATACTATTTTTTTCACCATGTTTTAAAAAACATAGTGCCTCCTCCAGATGTGTGGAGGAATCAGGATCTCAACCCTGATACTCGCCGGCCGCAGTGCTTCTTTAAGAATGTTTGTATTCTTCAAGTTTTCTTTCTCCTGCCTCCTTCCTCACTTTTAACCTGCTTCCATCCATTGCTGTCAGTGTTTCTGCCTGAGGTCCCTTATTTCCCCTTTTATTTTTGCTTCTACTCTTCTGTGATCTTGAAAACTAGATCGCTGTACTTAGACTTGTGTACTAAATCAGAAGAAAAGAGACTCTGATCAAAGGTCCGAGGAGAATTCTAAGGAATAAAGTACCAGAGATTTATTGTTTTAAGACTTTTGTTTTCTACTTTTCTGTCCTCTGAGGTTTTTTAAAAGGCTATCTTCTATTTTTCAGCTTCCTCTGGATAGCTGAAGTTGCATCATCTAGCTGCAGCTGTTCATCAGCTGATTTGGGGTAGGTCAGTGTTTTTCAAAGGGTGGGCTACAGAACACCTGTGTCACAATCACGAGGCGTGCTGTTAAAAATGCAGGTGCATGGTTCCCTCCCTTGATATGTTGAATCAGAATTTCTGAGTGAAGGGCCTAAGAATATGTATTTTTATAAAACAGCCCTGGCTATGTGTATGCCCTAGAGCTTGAGAGCTATTGGTATGGGTGTTATGCCTGTATTCCAAAGCTGAGCTAAGCTTGTCTTATATTTGTAGTTGCAAATTTCTGAGATGCTCGGAGAGGCAGAAAAGCTAGTGGTTAAAAGTGCAGGCTCTGGAGCCAGTCTGCCCGGGTTCAAATCTCAGTTTTACCTCTAACTGCTATACTCGTGTGATAACCTGTGTAAATGTAAACGCGTTGTGCCTCAATTTCCCCATCTATGAAATGGAGATGATAATAGGACCGACCTCATAAGGTTGTTGCATCAATATAGAAACAATTAAAAACAGTAAGCACACAATAAATGTTAACTATTATTACAATCATATTTTTGTATCAAAGTGACTGTATCACACACAGCTTTTACGGTTTATCCAAAGCATAGTGATTGCTGCTAGTACACATAAAAACATCTTCCCCACCCACTCTCAAGCCTGAGTATGTGTACATAGATACACATACCCGGTACCGTGGGTGACATATTATGACCTGGCTTCAAATTGCGCAACTTTCGGTCATGATCATGTTGACATTTACTCCCACCTCTTTGAAAGCAAAATATCTAAGTTTGAAGGAGTATCACTGTCATGAACCTTGATTTTTTTTATAGGTATTTAAGCCTCCAATTGTGAGACTCATCAAAGGATTCAAACCAGAGTCACGGCTTTGTTTTAAGTTGAGACAGTGAGATAGGATTCTTCTCTGCGCACGAAATTATGCAGCAATTATGATGGAATCCCATCCAGAATTCTATTGGTTTCTATGGCAACCTGAATTCAAAATAGGATCTTAGAAGCCTTTTCAGAGTAGAAAAAGCAAGTTTCATTCCTCCTATAGTTATGGAATATATAGTTTATGCAAAGCATTTTCTAAACGGAACTTTTGTCTTTTTACTTATCTTGCCATTAATAATTTTAACGTTGTTGTAGTACTACATTTCTAATTTTTTTCTGTAGCTCTGAATGAGAATTTTAAGCCTCCCTAAAGGGCTCATTTTGCTATGAATAGCTAATGTTTCACTTTGTTGCTCATAACAGATGCACTATGTATTTGCGACTTTTCTGACTAATAGTATAGTAATTAGTAAGAGGAGAGAGCAACTGCTACAGAATTCCCAGGTTAGCAAGTCAACCTATTTTTAGTGGGAACTTAAATAAAAAGCTTTTGAGTAAATGCCTCATTTGTGTAAAAGACGTATTTGAGCACGTATCCGTCTGAACAATTCCAAAATTGGAGCTTGTAATCACGAAGACCAAGTCTTTTGCAGATACTAAGTGACTTGGCAATTTTGCAAGTATAGCAGAGAGGATAGGTTAGGTTTTGCTGTATTAAGAAACACACCCAAAGTCTCAGTGGCTTGTGACAACAAAAGTTTGTCATTTGTGCTTCTGTCCATCCTCTCCTTGTCATCTTCACGCTGGGATCTGATTGACAGAACAGGCCCATTTGAAACAGTGCTGGTGTTAGGGTAGAGAGAACAGAGAGCACGGTGAAGTGATTTCTGACTCTTAAAGCTTCTACCCAGAAGTGACACACATTTCTGCTCACAATTCATTGTCCACAGCAGATCTCATGTCTGGGCCTGAATCCACAGGTTGGGGACATGTAATCCCCCTGTAAGGCAGTGAAGGTAGTCTCCCACGGCAGGGCCATCAGAGCTCGGAGATAGAATTTTTAAAGGGGTGATGGCAGTGGGGAGTAATGGTAAAATCACAGAAGTTCTGAGCTTGAGAAATGATCCATGAGGGTTTGTAACTAAAATCCTTGCTGTCATCTAGTGGCAGGGTACCACTAAACCCGGTCTCTTAGCGCCAAGTCAAGCCTTTTTTTTCTCTTTAGAATTAGGAGACGTGGTCTCATGATTTTGACAAATGAACTTTTTGTATGAGATAGCAGTGTAGTCAGCCTTGAGTTAAAGTGCTTTCTCTTCCATTTGTTTTTGTCCTTTTGATTAACGTTACTTTGGATAATTAAATTAAACATTTTAGTTTCTGATAGTGGGACACAGTGACTGCATAAATGTTTTTATAATTGGTTCTCGGAGGCACAGGACCTCCAAGAAATGCAAATGGTCCAACAAGACATTTTTCCAAGGGTAGTTTTTCTATATCGATTTGGAATTGTGATCCTTTAGATTGCACCCAAATCATCGGAAAGAAGAAAGCTCTAGAAAGAGACCTCTATTGGACCAAGACGTCCTTTTCTGAACCGTAAGGTATTGTTCATTCACATATATAAGCTGTACGCGATCAGCACTGAGCATCCAAGGGGCACCGTGTGAATCGTGGGATTAGGTGGAGCTACGTGACTAATTCTACATCAGTTTATGCCTGAACCATTTCCTTCCTGCGGTATCTCCCCAGGAGAAAATGTAAGTAAGTGGTCCATCATTGGCCTGCCTGCTTCTGTGGGGGTATCGACAGCAATTGAGTCCTCAAGGTCACTGTCTACCTGGAGGAGTCAATGACACTGGCCATCCTGTTGTCTCCCTGGGTCGTGTCAACGTTGGCCCAGCTAGTTTGGGAAGGCCTGATTTGCTTAGCCAGTGAACTTACCTACAGAACAGATGGGGAGACCAGCGGAAGAGACATATTGGTTCAGACGACTGTGGAAGTGGGCTGTGTTGTAAAACTGTATTAGGACAGTTGAGTCTTGAGTTTCAGGATCAGAAAGGATCTCCAAGTTTATCTAGAATTCTAGATCACTGTTCCTCTAGATCCTTTGGGACCTCTCACCTGGGGGGAGGCAGACCTCACTGCCCCATGAGGCAATGACTCTTGGAATAATTTTTTTTCTCTGTTCTTTATTTTAGTGAACTTAAGTCTAGTTCCGGCCTTCCTTAGCCCCATTTCTGCTTTCTTTGACCACCCTTTGCCTACCCAGGAGCCCTTCGAATGTGTGGAGGAACAATCACATCACCTTGCAAGGCCTCCTTTGGGGCCAAGTTTCTTCTCTCCATTTCTCACAGGCAGTGGTTTGAATTTCCCCTCCCTCTGGGTGCTGTCATTGGGCTGCGTCCCCTTGGGCCCTTGGCCCCACTTTTGACCATGCTGGGCCTGGAATAAAATGCAGGATTCCAGCTATGACTGGGCCAGTGCCGTCTTGGCCTGAGCAGAACGGTCCTCATGGAAGGGGCACCAGCTTGGCCATCGGATGCACCTGGGATCAGAATCCAGCTCTGCCACTTGCTGGCCGTGTGACCCATGTGTCGTTTTCTAATTGTGGAGTCTGAAGTGTATTCCTTTTGTAGAATGGGGACAGTAATTCCTTCGTCTAAGGGGTATTGTGAATAATAAAAGATGACATGTTTGAAGTATCTAACATTTGTGTGTGGCATATAAACTGTCCTCAGTAATGTTTGTTTTCCCATTGTTCTGAGCATTCTACTTTTATTAATTCAGGATAATATTATATCAGCTGTTCGGTAGCCATATCACTCTTTTGCCACACTGAACTGAAAATGATCCCAGCTCCGAAAGTCTTCCTCATGTGCTGTTGTTAAACCCGTCTCTTCTGTTCTGTTGAAAGTTCCTAACAAGGGTCTCCTGGAGATAACAGCATCTGCCTCATAGGATTGGTCAACTTTTAATCTCAGAAATGGATATTCAACCCAAGAAAGGCAGACAACTCAGTGCGGGACTATTTCTTAGAGTGTTGTGTCTTTAGTCCCAGATTCTTGATATTCGTTTAGCGGGTGGCTTCCCTCATGGAGTAAGATGAGGAGCCATTTAGATTGCAGGGGCCTGTCCCAGGCCCAGCAGAGGGAGGCTGACTGATGTCAGATACAGAGACAACCAGCTGCTGACCATTTTTCCTCCGGGTTCTGAAGGTGCCACTTTGATTACACAAGTGTACCGGATGTACCAACCTATTCCCAGTTGGAAATTAATGACACAAATGTTACATCCTACACATCTGTGGCTGACTGTCATTTTGACGCCCTGCCTATTCTCTGCCTCCTTTTTAAAAATAAACTTTTTATTTTAGAGTAGTTTTAGATTTGCGGCAAAATTGTGACGGTAGTACAGAGAGTTATACCCCGCAGCCCATTTTCCTCGTTGTTAACATCTTCCGTTAGTACGGTGCATTCGTCACAATTAATGCACCAGTGTTCATACTTTACTCAGATGTCTTAGTTTTTGCCTAATGACCTTTTTATGTCTCAGGATCCCACCCAAGATGCCATTTAGTCATCATTTCTCCTGAAGCTCCTCTTGGCTGTGACAGTTTTCTCTGCCCTATTTTTCAGCCTGCTTTGAGCTACATTTCAAGAGATGCTTTTGCACATTTTTGATAAGTGCCTGAGAGTGGGTGTTACCAGGGCTGTTAATTTTCAATGAGCAAACGTTCACAGAGCACACCTACCGGATGAGGGGCCGGAGCCTAATGACAGGATGCAGGTAAATTGCCTTTCCACATCTTAGTGCTACTCAGCTCTTCATGCGCTTGCACATTAATGTGCCCCTTGGAGATCTTGTTAAAATGCAGCTTCTGGCTCAGTAGTTCCAGGACAGGGCCCGAGAGTCTGCATGTTTGACAGGCTCCCAGGTGCATCTGTGCTGCAGGGGACCACACTTTGAGGATGAAGACCTCAAACGTGTGCAGAGCTCCATATTAGGTGTCGGTGGGAGCTAGGGTGCTGGGATAGAGGTTGAGAGAGAGTTACACAAAGTGTTTAAGACAATCTCTGTCATCCAGAAGTTTGTGATTCTGTTAAGAAAAAAAAAAAGACTGAACCAAACACGGGAGTAAAAACTCAAGTACAAAATGGAGACGAAGACAATAGAAAGTAAATATTTTACCACCAAGATGGCTATTATCTTAAAAACCCAGAAAATAACAAGTGTCATAGAGGATGTGGAGAAATTGGAAGCTTTGCACGTTGCTAATGGGAACATAAAATGGTGCACCTTCTATGAAAAATGATAGAGTGGTTCCTCAAAAAATTAAACACAGAATGATCATATAACCCAACAATTCCACTTCTGGGTATATACCCCAAAGAACTGAAAGCAGGGACTTGAACAGATATCTGTACACTCATGTTAGCAGTATTCCACTCATGGCATGATTCCAAATTCTCATTCACGTTATTCATTGAAAGGAAGGAAATTCTGACACGTGTTACAACATGGACGAACCTGCAGACATTATGCTAAGTGAAATACGCCAGTCACGAGAGGACAAATACGGTATGATTGCATTTATATGAGAGACCTAGAGTGGTCAAATTCAGAGACACAGTAGAATGAATGGTGGTTGCCAGGCACTAGTGGGAGGAGGGATTGGGAATTAGTATTTAATGGGAACAGTTTCAATTTTGGAAGAAGTTCTGCGGATGGATGGTGGTAATGGTTGCACAACTGTGTGAATGTGATTGATGCCATTGAAGCATACACTTAAAAATGGTTAAAATGGTAAATTGTATGTTATGTATATTTTACCATAATTTTAAAATGGTTCCTAAAAGACACAAGCACAAAAGTATAGTAGGTGGCAGAGTTGTCAGGTGAGGAGGACAAAATGAGGTAAGGCCTCATTTATGGGCCATATGTGATGTTAACGTATTTAGCCTCCAACAATTACCCTGTGAAGCTTATTAGCCTTGTTTATCAACGACAAAACCAAGGAAGGGAAAAGTTTACTGAAGGCTGTAACAGTCAGGGAGAAGTGTCCCAGGTGGAATTTAAGGGGGGCCTTGGAGGAGAGACGGGATTTTGGAGGAAAGACTTTGGGACGCATTCTAGATAGATAGTGGGAAGTGGCCGAGGAAAGATGCAGAGCCAGCAGGTATGATTGCACCGGGCGTGAAAGGTTCGTGTGAATAAAGCATGACTAGAAGGGCCGACCGTGAAAGGCCTTCGAATCCAGAATAAGAGATGTGGACTATCTTTTAGTGTCTAAACAGGGAGTATCACACTCAAGTGTTTTCAGAGCCAGCAGATGACATGAGCGGGAGAAGTGACTTAGTGCAAGGTGCCAGGGAGGGGTGTGGACTCTGGTATCGTGAAGGGCGCACATCCCACCCAAGACATTTGAATCTCATACATAAACAGCCAGCAGTGTAGGCTGTTGTGGGGCTTTCAGGCAGGCATTAGCTAATACTGAACTTCTCAAGATGCGGTCCCTGCTTCCCTGAAGGTATGCAGAGTAATGCTGAGGGCATGTAACACCACAGGATACATGAAGCACATCTTCCTGGCTGTGTCAATGGTACTGGAAGATTGCGGGTAAAAAAAAAAAATCAATGCAGTTTCCCTAAGTACTTAAACATATTATTTTTATGTTATGACAAAGACAAATGGAGTAGAATCCTAGTGTATCTAAACAATTGTTAGCATCAATTATTATGTTCCAAATTTTAAAAATACATTCTATCAATGAAAATAATGCAAAGCTAATACTAATGGAACACTCACTATGTGCCAGGTGCCATTCTGAGCACTTTGCATGTTATCTCCTTCGATCCTCCTCACAGCCCACGTGCTCAGTGCCATTATTGCCCTGTATACAGATGAGGAGATGGGGTACGGAGAGGTGAAGTCACTGGCCCCAGGTGATTGTGGCAGAAATCTAGGATGGTTGCCGCAGTTGCACCTATAATTAACTCTTGAGTTTCATTTCTATTTTCGTGGCTGTAGTCCAAGAGTAATCAAGAGTAATTTAAATAGGGACCACTAGATGTCACTACTGTGTGTTCCCTTAAAAGAGCCAAGGAACCCCATGACTGCACGTTGAAGAAAACAACAAAACACATAACCACTGGTATTTATGGTCTTCCTGTTGGAAAATGCTGATATGACCTAGTTGCCATATCACTTCTGTCTCCTTTCCTCCCACTCTTGGTCCAGTCCAGATATGGGTGCTATTGGACTCCCCACTCTCTCTGCTGGTGGATTTTATAATTTCAGGAAAACAGAAGGGGCTCTGTCTGTTCCCTCCAGGGGGTCTGGGTTGGTGAGGGATTTTGTGTGTGTGTGTGTGTGTGTGTGTGTGTGTGTGTGTGAAAGAGAGAGAGAGAGAGAGAGAGAGAGAGAGAGAGAGAGAGACAGACAGAGAGAGAGAGAGAGAAACTAAGTTGTTTTTTCCAAGTTTGAATAACCTGAAACATTTCGTGCTAATTGGACTGGTGCTTTCAACTAAGACTTTTTCCAGCACGGTGCTTGCACAGGGTAGAAGCTGGACAAGCATCTGCTGTTAAATAGCACAGAAGGGCAGGAGTGGGGTTGTGCACAGGGTGGCAGCGAATGAGAGGAAGATCTGGAAAGGGAATAGGGAGCGTCCTGGGCCTCTCAGGGGCTGTGGGGGTGGAGGAGAGGAGAATGTGCCAGAGTTCATCAGGGAAAATACAGGGCGGGAGCATGGGCCCTGCACCTACTTCCTGGCGCCCGCCCGACACTGATTCAGGATGTAACTATAGAACATGCACGTGCTACTTTAAGTGCGTAAAAGATGTGTCCAAAATGAGCAGATCAAACATGTAAGATTAAAGGATGTTTTTTCTTCCTTGATTTCAGCGTCCTCCAATTCATGTTGAAATCTTCCTTCTCTACTGTAAACTTCTTGAGAGTTCTGTACTTGTATCTAAACACAGTGAATAGAATAATGAAATTACGTTTTTATTTTTGTTCACCTCAGGCAGGAAAATGAAGTGAGGGTTCTCTACAACATGGTGCTCATACAAAAGTAGAGCAGAGAATTAGGAAAAAACTGCTGGAAAAAAAAGTGAAGTGTTCGCTGAAATATGTCTCCTTTCCTTTGGACAGAAGGTCAGCCCATAATAGACACATCAGGAGCTGTTTTGAAAAATGGGGCTAAGTTGTGCAAACGGCTGCAGAGATCTTTTTTAAAAATCTGGACAATAAAGCAACTAGCACAGGAAGAAATGTACTATATCAAATTAAATTATAGGAAGAAAATGTCGTATCAGGGAGAACTTGATATTTTCCGTGGGCCCTGGAGATTGAGATTCATAGGCACAGAAGTGGAATGCGTGCTTTGCGTTGTGGTCCTTGAGAGCATGTGTTTTGAACATTTGGAACAGAATAATGGGTGCTTGCAAGGAACCTTTCACTTTTACTATTTTAAATGGAGACTTTCTGCTAAACACAAAACACAAATGCTGATTTATTTTCAAATAGGACCACTGTCGACATCAACCTCTTTACTGTACAAAACTACACATGCTTCCATTTGAGTCCTGAGTTATCACCACCGCCAGAGAGAACGGCAGCAAGCTCATTTTGATGCTGCTGTATTCATTTGATAAGATTAATAATGGCCATAGCACACATTTGAATCCCACTTTATCGTATGTGATTACATTTAATTCTTACAGCAGCTCTCTATGGCATAAGGTACTTGTTGTTAATTATATTTGATAGATGACAGACAGATGAACAAAGCAAGGCTCAGAGAGGTTCACATGCCCAAGGCCACAACAAGTTAGTTGCATAAGTTGCATATTTGATCATGGAAGAATTCTTATTAAAATTCATTAGATCCCATTAATAAACATTTTGCTTTGGGGAAATATCTGCAAAATCTTCCACTGCAGAAATTGAGACTACAGTCACTGTGTAACCTTGGTAGTGTTTGTTGGATACGGAGAAATAGCCAAGCAGATATATCTTTGATCTCTGTTAACTCCATGTTATTTGGTCTTTAAAAAATTATCTTCCAAAAAAAAAATAATAATCAATCATATTCCTAGATTGTTGAATCAGAAAGCGCCATCATGTTTGTTATGTTTTGCTTTTCTTCCTTTTTTTTTTCATCAAGAGGAAGAGGTTTGAGGTAGGAACCTCCTCCCCTTTCCACTCCCCCCGAAAAAAACTTCAGTGTAAAATATTGCTACATTGCCAGTCAGCCGGTTACGAGACTCTGAAACAGTTTTGTTTAAAAAGATTCTTGGAGTGCTTGCTTTGGCAGCACATATATTTAAAAAAAAAAAAAAAATTCTTGGTACTTTCAGATAGTGAAGGTAGGTGCAGGCACATCTGTGATCATGTCTGACGCAAGCAAAGGACAGTGGTTGTAGCCCTTTTGCGGGGACACACAGTTTGCAAGGCTTTGGTGTGCCACAGACCACCCCTTGGAGGGTTGGGCATTGTCAGCATCTTTAGGTCTTTGCCTGGCAGGATGGCAGAAGCCAATTTTTTCAAACGACCTCTCATCAGTCTCCTTGGTGTCTTCAGCATTGTCATTCCACCTGATTTGAAAAGCTCCCACTGACCCTTCACACTGAATCACGTTCTTCTCAACAGCCTGAAAGAACCACATTTCCCACACTCCTTGCCCGAAATCCCGGCCTGATGTAAACTTCATCCTCCCAAAGTACTTACACTGGTATAACTCATTTTTTTTTTTTTTTAAGACTTTATTGGGGAAGGGGAACAGGACTTTATTGGGAAACAGTGTGTACTTCTTAGGACTTTTTTCCAAGTCAAGTTGTTGTCCTTCAAATCTTAGTTGTGGACATTCTTAGTTGTGGAGGGTGCCGTTCAGCTTCAAGTTGTTGTCCTTTCAGTCTTAGTTGTGGAGGGCGCAGCTCAGCTCCAGGTCCAGTTGCCGTTGCTAGTTGCAGGGGGCACAGCCCACCATCCCTTGCAGGAGTCGAGGAATCGAACCGGCAACCTTGTGGTTGAGAGGACGCGCTCCAACCAAATGAGCCATCCGGGAGCTCAGCAGCAGCTCAGCTCGAGGTGCAGTGTTCAATCTTAGTTGCAGGGGGTGCTACCTACCATCCCTTGCGGGACTCGAGAAGTTGAACCAGCAACCTTGTGGTTGAGAGCCCCCTGGACCATATGGGAATCGAACTGGCAGCCTTCGGACTTAGGAACACAGAGCTCCAACCGCCTGAGCCACCGGGCCGGCCCTCATTTTTTTTTTTTTTAACTGAGTGGACACTGCCTTGCCTGATGGTGGTTTTGTCCTGATGGTGGAACACACATAATTCATCTCCCCGACTTGACTGTTAACTTGAGGAGGGCAGGAGCTGGGTCTCAGGTCCCATTCTTGCTACCCACCTTTCCACCTCCCCTATGTACCCAGCCCTGGGCCAGGCCCAGTGCACCGAAAGGCAGTAGCTGTGGTGATGAAGAACCTGTACCTTGGGCCTGATTTCCTGGGTTTGCATCCTGGCTGCTGGTTACTGACTATGACCTTTAGCAACTCAGCCTCTTAATCTGTAAAATGGAAGTCACAGTGGTACCTGCCTCATAGGGTTGTTGAGAAGACTCAATGAGATACGGTACCTGGTGCACTGTAAACATGATAGATGCCTTAGCTATTGTTATTCTTCGGGAAATCTCTGCAGGTGAGAGGCTAGAGGCCTCTGTAAAGGGCTCTGGAGCAGCGCCTGTGGGAGAGCTGGCTCAGGGCGCCATGGACCTTTCTCCACACTCTGCCTGGGCTACAGGCACCAATCTCCACGTCGGTTTAGGCCCTTTTACCAGCACACGTGCTTACTGAGAGTGGAAAGAGATGCCAACTGCCATTGCCCAGAGAGAATTCTGAGGCAGAGCGGACAGGATTTGGTTCATGTCCGAGTGGACGCGCGGGAAGCACATGTGGAGTTACGGATGCCTTCCAGCTTGGACGACTAGGTCAACAATGATGCTGTTCGCTGGGAAAACGATCCCAGAGTGGAACCAGTGAGAGGCGCAGGGAATGAGTTCAGCTATAGACATGTTGGGCTTGCCGTGTCTGGATGCAGCCAGATGGAGCCACCCAGTAGCAATGAAAACAGATAACACTATTGAAAGAATATCATGTCCCATCACCATTCCAATGCCTTCACTGGTTCTAATCCACTTAGTCTCACAACCAGCCTGCGAAGGACATTGATGAGGGAGGAGACCAGGTGCCCAGTGGTTAAGTCATTGGTGTAAGGCCACACTGCTAATAAGGGATGGCGCACAGACCGGAACCAAGCAATCTGGTCTTGGAGCGCCCACATTTAGCCCCACTGTATGCCGACTGTGTAACTGTGGTTTTGGACGGAGTCGGGTCTGGCTGTGTCCATGTGGTGAATCCATGGTTGTGACGATACTGCTCAAAGAGTGACTGCAGAGCGAGGTGGGTGTTGGCTGAAAGAAGCGCATTTGCTGGTGTAAGTGAACAGCATCATGGGAGATACAGGTTCAACCGAAGGTGTGACTGGGCGGAAAGGTCGAGTAAGGGAATAAAACTTGCTATGACTGAATTTTTGTCCCCATCCCAATCCACATGTTGAAGTCCTAATCCCTCAGGTGAAAGTATTTGGAGGTAGAGATTTTGGGAGGTAATTAGGTCATGAGGGTGAGGCCCTCACGATGGGAGTGGTGCCCTTATTAGTAGGGACTCCAGAGAGCGCTCTCTCAGCCATGTGAGGACACAGCAAGGAGGTGGCTGTGTGTGTACCCCAGGAAGAGGGTCGTCACCAGAACCTGACCACGCTGGCACTCTGATCTTGGACTTCCAGCTTCACAACTATGAGAAACGAATGTGTGTTGTTTGAGCTACCCAGTCTGTGATGGTTTGTTATGGCTGCCCAAGCCGACTAATAAATACTCTTCTTAGAATCTCCAAGATAAAGTTACGGGCTTGATTTGACACAACACGTAGGTCGCCCATTTCAGTCAGCAAGGTTTGTTTAAGCTGCTCTCAAATTCCATAAATTAACACTCTTGTGAGGTAAGTAGGTAGTAAGTGTTACCATTGAGAGTACAGGAAGAAATGAATATGGAAATAGGATCTTAGCTAGATGCTCCCTGGCAAGATTTTATTTAACAAAGTACCACTGAAAGAGGGTTCAGGTTGCAAAGTACTAGTTATGTCCCGGCGTTAAGATAGTAATTTTCACTTCACTTTTAGGTAGCATGGCCTGGTACCTAAACAAAATGAAGTGGCTGCTAATGGCTTATTTTGTACATCGCAGGGGGCCTTGATTATACCAAGAGGTTTAATGCTCTCAGCTCTGGCTTCACGTCAGAATCACAGTTACCTCAGTACAATATAAAATAATACCAAATTAGCTCCCCAGGGCTGTACTACTAAGGGCTGACATCCCCCCAGTGCTGTGAACACCCTTTGTCGCACGTCTTCTTTGTACCCTTGCTCTTGTCCTCCTCTAAAGTTCTGTCATCCAAGTTGAAGTGACATTAAAATCTTAATTTGTATTTTCAATTGCAATGAGACTGAACCTCATTTCATGTTCTCTGACCATCCCTGTTTCTTCTGCGAAATGCCTCTGAATGTTTTGCCTGTTTTTCTGTTCATTAATTTTTCCATATTGATTTGTGTGTACAACATATGCACACATATAAATACATACACGTTTTACACACAAACACACACATAATTATATATATATGTATTATATATATATATATATATATATATATATATAGAGAGAGAGAGAGAGAGATTATTTAGGATATTAAACATTTGTTCACATGACTTGCAAATATATACTTTCAGTTTGTAGCTTATCACTTTGTACCTTTTGATGAATAAAAATTCAAAAGTGTAATGTAAAAAAAATGAAAGGATTGCTATCACCTCAGGAGCTTTAGGAAACTGCACACTTAGGCCCCACTCCTGAGAATTTCAGTTCAGATAAATCAGGGTCGGGGATAGAGGAGCAGACTAGTGCTTTAGTTTTTGAAAATAGGTGCTCTTTTTGTCAAGATGATGGAATGACATAGTAGTTCCTTTTCACACCATAATCTCATTGAAATGATTTCCTCAAAAGGTATAAGAAAGAAAAATAAATCCATAACCAAGCTGGCAAACAGGAAAGGGTACAATCACCTGATAGGAAGTTCTGAGGCCTTTCTGGAAGATACCAGCAGGTGAGATTGGATTTCAGAAGGTAGAGTAGAAAACTCAGAAAGAGCTGGCCCACCTTGCTTGAGGTGAGTGCTGTTCTTTGCACTGGAGCTGGGGAGAAACACCATGGCGCCATGTAGTGGAGGTCAGGAGTGGACCTGGGAGTGGTTGATTATCAGGGTAATTAATTAAACAACACCCTGTTCCCACGTGCTTCCACATGCCGAGCAGCTGGTGGCAGCATTCGTCCCCACACTAGAGCTGCAAGAACAGTTCTTTAAATAAAATTTGGGCTCTGTCTTGGGATGAGAGTTCCCAGCATTGGCACAGAGGTGACAGAGAAAAGCAGAAGGTGACTTTGGACTTTGAGGGGAGTGAGGCTCACCGCGCTTGTCCTACTTTGGTGGAGGGATTGATTGGTCACGTGGACACACACACACACACACACACACGGGAAGACTGACTGTCGGCCTGTCTGCCCAGGTACGTGCTGATTCTCACAGACTCGGCCAGACAGTGCTGAATTTAGGGGAGAGGCCACCTGTACAAATAGCCCTTCTGGGGTGTGTGCTGAATAAAATAACATCCTGATCCAGATTTGGCATGAGTAGCCAGTTATTAGCCATATTCATCGTTGATTCTCCTCAGTGGATTCCTCGGGGCTGTTTGCCTGTTTTGCCTGTTTGTAGAGGAGAGATAAAACAATGAGGGCAACTGTTGATTTCTGTAAGGTCTCCAATTACTTTCATATCTGTGATCTGAGCCTTGTAATAACTCTGAGAGGTATTGGTACTGTCATTCCCATTTTACAATGAAGACAGCTGAGAGTAAGAGAAATGAAGGCACCAAGTCAAGTTCATACAGGTAATACATGGCAGCGTTAGGATACAAAACTAGGCTTGGGGACGTCAGCTTATGTTCTCTTTCCTCTTATCACATAGTTTCCAATTAATTTCAGCTACTTGGTAAACATTTGTATCCAGAAGCTGAAACAGACTTGGGGATCTTTAGGTAGCACTTGCTATATGGGCCAACGTCGTTGATTAATGATGCTGCAAAATATTGAGAAGTATTCTCAAATGATGGCTCTTGTATGTAAGTGAGATGGCAGTAGTGCAAAGGACAGTTTCATATATTTAAAAGGGGTTGATATAGGGATTTGATTGTAGGTGGATAGAGTGTCTATTGGTTTCCTGAAGCTGCTGTAACAAATTACCACAAATTTGGTGCCGTAAATCAACAGACATTTATTTTCTCATAGTCCAAAATCAAGGAGTCAGGAGGGTCGTCTTCCTCTGAAGACTCTGGGGAGATGCCGTTTCTTGCCAGTTCCAGCCTTTGATGACTTTCGGCATTCCTTGACTGCTCAGCTTGTACACTTCCATCTCTGCCTCTGTCTTCACATCACCTTCTCCTCTGTGTCCCTTTGCCTTCCCCTCTTCTGTCTCTTCTAAGGGTACTTGTCATTGGCTTTAGCGTCCACGGGGATAATCCAGGATGATCTCTCAACATTCATAACTTAGTTGCATCTGCAAAGACCCTTTTTCCAACTAAGGCCACATCTGTGGATGTGGATGTGCACATATCTTTTTTGGGGTGTACCATTCAACCCACTACAGAGTGTCATATTCTATTTATTTATATATCGTTTCGCAGCGAAATAAAAATTCCTTGGCCCTTATACCCTGTGATGTCTATTTACACCACCCTCGGTGCACCTCATCTCTAAGGGGCGAGATCTGTGTTATTTTTTGGTTGAACACCAATAGCTAACAGCTACTGGTAGAAAAACCGGAGTTTTTCTTGAGCCTTTCCCATGCCTGTCTGTGATACTTCCTCTGACCCCGTCCCTCCTGCCCTTTCTTCAGCTTCCTACGCGAGGGTGGGATTTTTCAGTCTTGGAAACTGCTATTCAGACGAGAGACAATCAAGCAAAAGAAAATCAGAAAACTGTTCTGTGGTTTCTGTATTCTTTCGTAGTGGAAAGGAGTGGCTGGTTTACTCAGCTCCAGATGGGAAAGAAAGATAAAAGTCTTAGGAAGGGAGGGGATATGCTGGCCTATTTATTTGAGTCGCTCACATTCATCAGTTTGCAGATGGAAAACACTGAAGCCAAAAGGCTTATATAAGGTCACTTGGCAAGTGGGAAGCGGACCCGGTGTTAACACGGGGAGCTTCCAAGTTCTCTGCTCTGATGCCTTAAATCTCAGTGCCTCAGGGCTTCTTACTCCATTAATCTTTGGCTGTCTGGGCCGTCCATGAGGGTCTGGGCACTCACAATCAAACGTGCAGGGGAAGTTAAGCCTTAAATTTGTTGTGTTTGAGCCTCATTCAATAAATGAGGATAAAAACCAAATGCTGTGATTGCGTTGTCTGGGCTCTCTGAGCTAGCTAGTGGTACGGGGTCTGCAAGCAAATGGATTTTTAAAAATTTCATACCTTGGGCACTGCCTCTCTTTTAAAAACAGATGTATATTAAAATATAGCTAACATACAATTTTATATTACCATGTTTCCCCGAAAATAAGACCTAGCCAGACAGCTCTAATGTGTCTTTTGGAGCAAAAAAGAATATAAGACCCAGTCTTATTTTACTATCTTATATTAATTTTTGCTCCAAAAGATGCATTAGAGCTGATTGTCTGGCTAGGTCTTATTTTCGGGGAAACACGGTAGTTTCAGGTATATACACTTATATACCTAAAAAAGTAATCACCGTGATAAGTCCAGCAACCATCTGACATCGCCAATGCCTTCCTTGAAGCCAGCTAAACTGTAGGACCACCATGGCTGGAATCGTTGTTTATATGGTGGTGTGAGAAGAACAATAACAACAAAACAGAAGACAGCCTTTCTTCGTACTAAGGACTTGCTCCAACTATTCATCTAAGAGCACATTTTCCCTTTGCAGACTTTGAACTGCTTTGAACTTGTTTGCAAGGTCAGCCCTCCAAGATTTCAGTAGAATAAAAGCTATTCGGGGAGCTGGAGTAAATGTTTAAGTGAACCGGGCCAAAGAAAACTTTGCTTCATCTCAGGAGCAATTGATAGCTCTAACAGGTACTGGTGGGTCATGTTTTAACCTAAGGCCCCAGTGCCAGGCGAGATTGCCAGGTTCCTGGGATTTCTAAATGAGAAACAGACTTTCATGAAGCATGTCTGTTAGTGGTATTATGCTTTGAATCATTTTGTCTGTGAATTTAGTGCTTTGTTTTCTTGCTAATGCTTATCAAATCTATTGTACGAAACTTCCTTTTGTGGTAAGCACATAACTGAACAACTGCAAGCCACAAACCTTATACTCAGAAAGTTCACATATGATGTGTTTTTTCATTTGACCTCATGACTGCGTTGGCCTTGTGCTTCATTGTCACTGCCTGGGGAAGTTTTCAAGGTTCATTTTTACTTTTGTCATCTAAAATATTCAAGAACACACCTGGTGTGTATCTCAGGGCATGGTCATGTTGGCAGTTTTATGTTGGCATATAAGCTTGCCAACCTTTTAGAGGTACTCAATGGGCCAGTAATAACTTGAAATATGTTTTGGTGAGAATAAACTTCTGGAAAGCTCAGAAACCAAAGTATGTGCACATTTATCGAATTCCTGGTTTGATCAGCATATGGGCTTCAACTCTAAGTTTATTTTCCATTTTTGCTTGGACACAAAAGTCATTGCAAGAATTTGCAAGGCTAGTAGAAGTCAGTGGACTAAAATGAACCTGGCCTGAATAATGTTATCTACTAGATGGAGGCTAGGCAGGCAATAATGCTTAGAGAGCCACAAGGCATCCTACAGAAAAGGCACCCGTTTGCAGATTGCAGATAGTCAGATTTAGACCTCAGTATGACGAAGTTTGGTACATTAAAACTGATTTTCTACAAATGTGTTTCTTTGGATTTATACATTTCACCTTTAAAAGTGGTCCCTAACCTATGTCCCTTTGTTCAGAGAAGTAGCCTCTGGAAGTAGCCTATTTTTCTGATTACTGACCTGGCACCTCATCTAATTTGTTCGCCATCCCTGGCCTGTGGATTTCTCACCGTTGTGTTGTTTCATCCTTGCTTTGTCACTTTCGCCCTATGCTCCTTCTGTTCTGACTCAACTTTCATTGGTTCCCATGAATATCATCTCTCCTGGGCCCCAGGCATCTAGTTCCTGTCCCTGAAAGTAGGTCTGGGCTTCCTGGGTCAAACAAAAATGGTATCTACAAATTACTTTGTCTCAAAGAGTGTTTCTAGATATAGTTAGTGATCAAAAATGTGTTAAGAAAACACGGTTCAACATCTCTGACCCTGTCCTTATCCAAGATATTTTCTTGTCCTTTCTTCCCACACGTACCAAAAAAAAAAAAAAGGCACCAGAGTTGAGAACCTTGTGAGAGCCACTCAAGTTTAGCACTGTCCGTGGGTGTGAGGCAACAATAATTACTGAATTTGGAAGCCTATGAAAGTGTTATTTTGACAGTACTGAGAACTGAAGTTTTCTGTTTGCAATACTTACAAAATCATTCACAATTTAGGAAGCGGAGTATTTCCAAAGCTTCTTTAGTGACATGGCTTAACCTTGATTTTGTAGGGGTTAAAGGTCAGTCAAAACATGTGAAATGCTCAGCTTGCATCGACTAAGTGCTCGTAGCATCGGCTTTCTCTAGGGGTGACAGGATAGGTCCCAGATGGAATAAAGGAAGAACTGGTGCTAAGAGTTGCATCCTTGATTGGCACAGTGGCTAGGGTCCGGTTGCAGCTTTCCCAGAAACTTCACTTTGCTCCCCAAGGTGCTGGTTTGCATTCACACCTGTCAAGAACTATGCTGTTTACAGAAAAGGCTAGAGCTTGGTGTTGGTAAGGAGAAGCCCTCCAGAGTAGGTATTCACTTAGTGGTTCCTGCCAATGGTTATTGTATTTCTTTTCCTTTCATAGTTATGTACTTACCAACCTCCCAAAGCCATAGTTGCTCTTACATTTCCTTCTTAATTACTTGAAAGATAAACTAATAATGCAGGGAGTGAATGCACACCATTATTAATTAAAATCCCTATGAAATGGGACAAACTGAAGAGAAAAGGGCTTTTTAAAAATAGTAAGCGTAGCTCAGCGTGCACGGCGTAGAGAATCTCATACCCACATATAGCTGTAGCTGGCACTTCTTGGGCCCCAGGGCACATCTCCTCAGAGCACCTTGGGTTTCCACTGCAGCTGTGGCGCACAGTCCTCACGCATGAAACCTGTTTACCTTCCCTCTTTTTGCCTCAGAGTTTTGCCCTGAAACCTCTGGCGTTTACTCAATCCTTGCTAAAGCCTGTTCCAAATACGGGGAAGTTAACACTCTCTGAACCAATGGGTTAGGAGAGTTGACGATACATGAACTAACCTGTCATCCTTCAGAGGGGCAATTTAAAGGGCATTGTACTCTGTTGCTCATATGTCCTCAGTGGGATTGAGCTCCAGGTACCTGAAATGACAAGTTAGGAAGGCATGCTTCATTGTCTTTTCTTTCTTTCCTAATTCACTATCCTGTCTCCAGCTGAGATCACCTCCTAAAGTCCTTTATCTTAGGTTGTGCTTTGGGGGAAGCCAAATTAAGACAACTGTCATTGTGGAATGAATGGTGACGAGATCATTAGAAGCATCTCTTTCAGCATTTCCTTTTAGCTCCCTGTAGATAAAAATAACATTTCCAGATTTCATTTTTTTAACGTGGAAGCCAGAAACATGGAAAGATGAAGAAAAGTATTATTTGTTTCTTATGGTCATGTCAAAAAAAAAAAGCCTTTCAGAAGCCCTGCATTCAGATAGTTATGGCTTCAGAAAGTTAGAAGCACATTCTTCACACCCTGTTTTCAATTACGGGCATGTCATTTGACACATTTTCAGAGTTTGACACCTAATGGCTGCTCCCGGTTCAGAACCACATATGTGGGACTGTAAGATGAGACAAGAAAAAGTCATGTGGTCAACTCTTCAAACAGGGCAGGAGTTAAACCCAGTTGTCTTGTGATGGGTCAACGTGAAAAGATATTCCACAGTGAGCTTAACAACTGGGGAGAATAACTTCTGGGAAGTGTGGTTTCCCAGACTGGGCTCCATCCAATCTGAAAGTTTGGTCTTAAGGGTTATTGATTAATAGGAGCTGACCAAAATGGAACTCCAAATGGTCTCCAAAATGGGACTCCTGTGCTCAGACTCCTAAAGCTAATCTGGAGCTGAACTCGGAGTGAGAAGGTGATGAGCGGCCCAATTCCATTGTTTAGAGCAGTAGCCAAGCCTTCTTTCTAAAGAGATTCAGTAAATGCTTTTGTGATGAGAGCATGTGGAGATAATCTGAGTTTCATCAGGAGCAGGCTTTTGTCTGGTATTTTCTGATGTAACTTAAGGTTTACAGATAAATAGGAGTTAGTCATGTAGTTTTTGAAAGAACTTAAGTATAATTTGTATTCCATATGTAACTCATTGCTAATTTATTCCCACTAGATTATGTCACTTTATGTAGCTATTCAATTCACCATCCCCAAACTGGAAAACATTCTAACGTGACATTTAAAACAAATTATTATCAAGATTGTAAATGGACTTGTCATTTTATTAAACTAGTGTTTGAAAATTCTCCTCATATCTCTTGTTATATGTCTCCGCATATGGCAACAGTCTCTTTCTGATGCAGTTGACTGGCTGCTGCTTTGTTCTCTTTGCTCAATTGAAATCGCGGCTTCATCCGGATCAGTGGATGACATTGGTGTGTTAGGTGTAATCAGACAGTAAAAGGGATTAGAATGTGTTTCACGGAAATTGCTTTACCGAGGATGAGGTTAATCCCAGAATTTGTAGAACTCTTTCAAGTATTCACATAACTGGAGAGCACATTGTGTGTAACAGGCCGGCAGTGGTTGTTAGGGAATCAGCAGGGTAACAACGCCCAGTGCCCAGAGCTCCTGGAGCTCATGTTCTCACCTGAGTGGGGAGGACGCAGTGGGATAAGTGCCATGTGGTGGCACCTGGACCTGGGAGACCCTGCAGCAGGGACATGTAATCTCTGACTGCAGAGGGGTGTCCTTTTCCAAGGCTCCCAAGGGGTGAGATTGCTCAGGCTGACTTTTGAATGAGAAAATAAGGAAAATGGAATGCGGCAGTGAAACATCTTTTGAGGAAGAGGGTTCAATGTGTTCAGAAACACAGGTAGCAAGTGCAAGTACTTTAGGAACTATATTGTGGCATGGCTGGAGCAGATGGTGTGAGGAAGTCCTATGAGAGAGGAGGCTGGTCACATCAGGAAGTGGCTTGGACTTTATCCATGAAAGAATTTGAATTGTGTCACAACAAAAGGGAGGTGCTTTTGATGATGTTTAGGCAGAGTCATAAGATAACATTCGCAGAATATTTTGTTTTTAAAATAGAAAGGTATGTGGGACCTGAGTGGTGGCACAGGTGGTGGTAGGAAGACCAGTAAGGAGGCTATCACAGTAAGCAGGGAGAAAATGAGGAGAGCCCAAATACCTGGGGGCTGAGAAAAGACGAGGCGTTCAAAAGGTGTCAGGGGGAATAAATAATAAGGGAACACGGGATTCAGTGGGGAGAGGGGAGGGAAGCATCGAGGAGGATCCCCAGATTTCCAAATCAGACAACTGGGTGGAAGTGACATTCTTTTTATGGTCCAGGGACTCAGTTTCAAAGGAGATGGAGAGGAGTTCACTATTGGATATGTCAAGTCTAACATGTCTGGGCTGTGGGACAGCTGAGTGGAGGCATCTGAAAGGCAGCTGAATCTGTGGTTCTGGAACTCCAGACATACATTTGAATTGAATGTATTTGTTTGTGAATTAGCAGAAAATGGGAGGTGGTTTAAACTGACAGACAGGGGGAAGTGGAATTCTGGAAAATTGGTAAGGTGGCCAGAGAGTTTCCTTGGTAGCCAAGGAACAGGAGAGTCTCTAAGAGAAGGGAGGTGTCAGAGGTCATGAAAGATGAGGTGCTATTAGGTATAGTGACAAAAAGGTCATTGGCGACTTCGGTGAGAACAGTTTGAGTCAGAGATGAGAATAAAGAACAGATTATGAAGACTGGATAGTGTAGAAGAAATGAAGACTGAGAGTGTAGATGCTCTCTCTGGATGTTGGCTGTGAAGGAAAGATAGAAATAGGTTGCTAACCAGGAAAGGCAAGCCCAGGGAAGGGTTGTTGTTCTTTAAAGTGAGTGGGACTTCAGCATGTTTATGTGTTGAGGGTAACGGCCAGGTAGGTGTTAGAGTTACAGTGGAGAGAGCAAATGAGGGCCGAGAAACAGAGATTCTGAGCACAGGCAGAGAGACCAGCCTTAGGACGAGGGATACCTCGTCCACAGACATGGAATGGAAGGAGGTCCACTTTGTGGGACAGAATAGGAAATACAGGGAATGTTGATAAGTTTGCCTCCTGGGGAGTAGGGAAGTGACATAATCTATTAATGGCAAAAGAAGAGGGATAAAGTAGGAGTTTCAGATTGATGCCGATTTGTGTGGACTGCGGAGAAAAGCGGTGATAGCGACTGGAGTGCTGGACAGTTGTTACGGGCGGAATGTTTATGTCATCCGCCTCCCTCCAAATTCATATGTTGAAGTCCTGATTCCCAGTGTGATGCTATTTGGAGGTGGGGCCTTTGGGAAATAATCAGGTGTAGATGAGGTCATGAGGGTGGAGGCCCCATGACAGAGTTAGTGCCCTTATAAGAAGAGGAAGAGATAGTACAGCTTGCTCTCTCTGTCGTGGAAGGATATGGCAAGGAGGCCCTATGCACACGGCCTGTGGCTCTCACCGGACACCAGATCTGCTGACACCCTGATCTTGGACTTCCTGGTCTCCAGAATAATTTTCTTTTCTTTCTTTTTTTTTTTTTTAAATCAGACTGTATATCCACTCTGATGTAGGGTAGAGAAGAAGATTTTTAGATACCACCAGGGCGTGGGTGAAGTGAACATAGGAAGGGCTGAGGTATTAGATAAAATTGGAGGTGTTTAGGGTCTGGAGAGCTCGCAGGGCCAGAGAGCAAGCAAATGAATGAGAGACACATTTAGAGGAATACGTAGGAAAAATTGTATCTTTGGGTAGGGACCCTGGTTTGTCCATCCCTTTCCTGGACAAAACAGTCAAAATTATAGTCCACTTTGACATTCTTTGAAAAAGAATGGACAGTATCATTATTTGGTAATAAAAAGAGAATATAAAAATTATTTCATAGAATCAAATTTTCAAAAGGAAGGGTACAATCTCTAATAAATATATATGAAGACATTTTTCAGGCAAATTTATGCATATATATAAATCCTTAAGAATGAACACCAGAAAGTGATAACATAGCAACTGGGATATTGTCATTAGAAATGGAAATATACAAAAGGGAAGACATTTAAAGTGGTGGATCTCCTAGAAACTATGATTCACTCTCCTTGTGCATAGGTACTAAGTTATCTGAGTTAACAGCGTTTCTAATGGCACTAAATTTAGAAGAAAAAAATGAAGAGGAGGGAAAGTGCTGGCGTGGTGATTTACAGTGACACACAGCTAAATGCCTAGGTGTGAATGTGTGACCTTGTGATTACACTTTCGTATATGTGTCCTGGTTTGCTAATTCCAGTCACCACGTTTGGTACACTTATTAATGCTTTTTTCTTCCACTTGGTTCAAAACATCAACAAAGTCCGTTTTTTTCCGGATGCATCATCATAGCTTATTATGCTCAGTGGCCTCCACGCTTTTCTGTCCTGAGGCTTTTTTTTGAGGATGAGGTCCATTGCAGAAACAATCTAAAGACAGCAAAGTAGTCCCTGGAAACAGATGAACAGCGTGAAGCACAGTGTTCACTTCACTTGTCTCTGAACTCAACCAAACCCAGAGACTGAAGCGCCCACCCCCCGCCTGCTCTGAGCTGCAGTCGTAAACCATAAAGAATATTCATTGCCATATAAATATTTAATTTCTGAAGTTCAAATAGCCCATCCATCATTGTCAATTAATTTGTACCAAGAGCTCAAGGTGGTTGGCATGGTAATGCTGATACTTTGGTGAATTTATGTGCAGGACAGATAAAATAATTCATTTGGACTCATATTTTATCTTTGAAATCATATCCCTTGCTTTTCTTGTTGAAAATTGGAGGGAGTTTTCCACTTCTGGATTTGTCAAGGATAGGATTTGTCAAGGATAGGAGTTGACGCATTTTGCTGACTGACCTGGGTCTCAGCCCTTAAGTTGGTACCCTCCTTCCCTCGCTTCTTTTCAGAATGGTCTCTCTATGGTGGTAGGGGACAACCACTTGAGAGGGCACCTGAGAGGGAAGAAACAATCTCTGGAAAATCTCTTGCAGACCTTCTTGTTTGTGATCCCCAGTAGGAGATTAGGCTAAAGGTAGCGCTCAGGTCCAGGTAACGCTGGGAGTCTGATTGGGCCCAGGCTGTTCTTGTGCTAGTGTATTCCAGCCAAATGGGATTTACCAGAGTTAATATGGGGGAAACTTCTCTCTCTCACATCAGCTCTTCTTTTTGCCTCTCACATTTCCCCCATTATAGTGTTAGCTAACCTAGCTCTGAGAGTGAGATGAGGGCACTTGTTAAGCCCAGGTTATGACAGGTTGACAAGTACACTGAGACATGTGACACCAGTATTAGTAGCCATGAACTGTCCCAATCTGATGCTTCATAGTAGGTTTAACTGGTTGTTTACAAATGGAGTGGGGTTGAGGGTTGGCCCAAAGGTTAGCTGGGATCTCCTATTTTGGTAAACATCACCAGAACATAGTAAATAATGTGAATACTTATCCCTGACCCATGCAATACAGGCTGAAGCTCTCCTTGAGTTGGAAGAAGTACCATTTTGAAAATTCACACGAGATGCTTATCCTTTCTACCATGTAAATCTGCACTTCTGTCAGATGCTGATTGTATAAACAAAAGGTACATCAATATTTAGATTCTTTTCATGTGAAACAAGATCATTTTTAGAAATGAGACTAAGAGATATGGGCAGTGTTATGTCACTTGGCAAAAGTCTGTCTCACAGGGCGAATAAGTTGCTTTATGGATATAAGGGCAGCACCTTAGAATAAAATGGTAGTTTGGGGCATAACGCTCTTCGTCACATGCCTAAAGAATTGCGTGCAGTAGCTTATTCACCTGACAGGTGTGATATTTAACTGTTGCAGTTTTAGCCCAGGGGTCTTCTTATTCAATTGCCTACTTAAGTGGCAGTGGGATTTTTAGGAAACATAAATGGTAGAACCTCTACTGAGTGCGAGTTTCCCGAGTGTAAATGGATTGTAAAAGAGCTCCTCAAGCGGTTCTGATCATCTGCCATCATTAAGAGCCACTGTCTCAGATGCCATCTTTACAAGACTTTCCCCCAAAAGAGAAATAAGAACATCCCAGTCTCTGTCACTTAGATGTGGAAATTCCTCACTCAGAGACAGTAGATTTGCCATGCTTATAAAAAAATACAGCGTTTTGTGTATGTATATTTTCACATAAATGTATTCATTGGCAAAAGATGCAGAAGAAAGCATCAGTAGATGCCACTTTTTTGCATATCAAATTAACAGATTTATAAAATTAGACGCTTAGGTCCCTCGTTGCCCTGTTACTGGTGATAGGGCTAGGAAAATACATTTTGTTATCTTATTGTTTCAGAGTGGTGTGATGTTAGGAAACTTTCCCATGATTTCTGACCCTTCAGATCTTTCTGGTTGTGTTATGTTCATCAAGTATATGGTTAAGTGAAGTAAACACAACCAACAAGAACTGAATATGAAAGGAAATGAATGACTCTGCTTGCTATAAAATTAGCCCCGTCATCCGTTTTCCTACCAGACCTTTTTCTTCTTCTCTCCAAACTTTTAAATACTAGTTGATTTGCTTGATTGAAAGTAGGATAGTGATTTCCAAAGTTTCTGTGCTGGTTAATCTCTTACCATTCTAGTAGATAATCTTTTTTAAAACTAAAGTAAAAAAGCTTTATTAGCTGACACCCACAAGCCATGTGCCTGACACTAAACAGTCCTTTTCTAAATGCCTGCTGATAGTCCTCTGAGAGCAATGTGTTTAAGAATTCCCCTTGTTTTCTGTAATGGACTAGTAGTGTCTGTTATATCCCTTTCATATACACATATGCAGATTATGTTAAAACAGTTGTTCCTTGTTCATGGGATCCGTAGATTTAAAGGGACAGTTAAAGGAGCCAAGAAACCTAAGGAATATTGTGATTTGACATTATTTCCAGACTGACTAGTTATTAGTTGATTATCTTGTAATGCTTTATATTTATTTTGAGCTAATTTGATGTTGAAAGAGGAACTTAGAGGGACTATTAGAAATAGTTTGTTTTAAACTACTGTTTAGAAAATCGTCATACTATTGCCTTTCCCAGTTTAAAAGAAAATAGATTTCCAAGGTACACAAGACCGGAAGGTCAAGTAGTATTTATAGCTTCCCCTCCCACACAAGGTTCAGAGGCGCTGTGAGGCACATGGCATCTAAGTATTTGAACATTAGTATTTAATTTCCAATCTACCTTTCTTAAACATTTGATAAGTCACTTTCTGTTATTAAGAAAAATGCGTTGCTAAACAATTTTGCAAAGCCGTGTGTGTGTGTGTGTGTGTGTGTGTGTGTGTGTGTGTTACCAAAGTCTCTATGCTTAGTTTGTTTATACTTTTGGATTTCTGAGACCTGCAGATGTACGGGGTTATTGATAATTTTTTTACATTCTCTTCTATTTTCTGTCAATATAAATGCACAGTGTTTTTATTATTTGTCCCCAAATTTATACTATTTTTTATGGAGATGATTCCTATTTTCTTTGAATATTTGATGCAAAATCACTTCTGAGAATTAGAATTTAGATCAAGTAACTCAGCCTGTTTCTCTTTGTGCCTCTTGGGGAATAGTTTTAGACTTACAGCTCCAACTAATTTTCTATCCAGGACTACAGAGGAAATGACCAAACAGATTGGAACTAAGAGAAATTATACTGAAATTCCAAATCTTCATGAGGAAATCCTTATGGACTTTGCTAAAAGGTGGTGAATATTTTTCTCTTTGCAGTGGTCTACTTCAATTAAAAAACTCAATAGAGTTGAAGATTTTCTTTGAATTCATTTGGGCTTTGAAAAAGCAGTATAAAAAATTGGCAATTTATATGTGTTTTTGTTCACCAACATTTTGTTTTTGTCCCTAATCTTTGGTTTCAGTAAATAAACAGGCTTATTGTGGTTTCACATTTACATGACAATGTTCTGATTTTATTGGGAATGGAGGGGTGGGGGTTGGGATTGACTATAACTGACCACCATCTTGTTTTGGTGAGCATTTTGTGAGAGAAGAATTAAAAGAAATGACACAACCCAGCGAGGTGTCCTTTTCTGAGTCCATTGCCTACCTTCTGGGCATATTTTTCTGGTTGCCATGTTTCTGCTCTAATGAACTCTATATTTTAGTTACTTTTATACCTGGTATTAAGTAGCATAAGCTACTTCAACAAAGATTCCCCAAGTAAAGATGCCTAAGTACGATGGAAGTGTCTTTCTCTTTCACCTGGACAGGAGAGCAGTCCAGGACAGGAGAGGAGCCCTCTCTACAGGTCATTTACTGATTCCAGTTTCTCTAGCCTAATTACTTTTCATCACCCATCTGTATGGTAGAAATTGCTTCATCAGCACTACATCCAAAAGAATGGGTAAGAGAGCATGTGTTGGGAAATCAGTATCCTTTCAAGGATGCGATGTGTAAGTTGGACACATTACTTTCTCTCACATTCTGTTAGCAAGAATAGGGTGACATCTAGTGACAAGGGAGGCTGTGAAAAAATGTAGTTCCTAGTTGGAGTGTCATGTTCCTTGCTAAAATTAGGGGTGGAATGGGGTTCATTGCTAAAAGGAGGAAATGGAGAATGGATACTAGGGCTTTTAGTCATCTCAGCCACATAGAATAATATAGAAGTCAAAGCTCAGCACCAAAACCACCATTCTTTCATTACCACTCACCGAGTTGCATAAACTGAAAACTGTCAACCTGAAGTCTGAGACCAATTCATTGCCTGAGATAAATTTACCTAAGTCTAGCAGTACTCTAGAAAGCTCTAGGTCTACTGTAGGTGGGACCTAGAAGGAGTATTGCTACTTTAGGCTCAGTATTTTGGAATAAGTCAGATTTCTCTACTCCCCTGTTGAAGTTCTAGCATGTATAGTGCCTAAAGTTGCATGAGATATAGAACTTGAGACACCTGGTCCTCTCAGTGTTATGTAGTATTGTGGAGGTCATCTATATCATATGAGCTTATTCAGCTTTTCCCAATGTACTTATCGAACTTCTATTTTCCAGTTTTTGTGATGGACACTGGGTTAGAAAGGGATATATTAACAAGATGAGTAAGGCATAGTACCTGCCCTGGAGGTATGAGGTACTCGTTTCCAAAGGGAAACAGGTGTTTCCCCAAAAATGCATCCCGAGGCAACAAAGTTTTGGGAAATATCCCAGGACCCTAGTTACCATCCATTCGTCATCCACCAATATCCCCTCTGCTCATAGAGTCCACCCAAGAAAAATCTCTCCCACTGGCCTGACTCTAGTTCACACCTGAGTTCCTGCTACCCTTTTCCATTTTGTGGTTTGTTTTCTAAATCCACAGCAGCCCTAAAATTGACCTCATAGATTTCTGGCTCAATTCCTCTAGTGTCTAATGTCTGAAGGAATTGGGTAAGGTCTTGGTGACATTTGCGTTGGACCTGAAAGAAGGAATGAATTGACCATATAGAAAAAGTTGAGGGCACGCTGTGGCAGAGTGGAGGTGGCCTTCCAGAGAGAGGGGACATCGTGTGCAAAGGTATGAAGGTGCGAACGATCATGGGGTCTTTTCTCCATCCCCAAAAGGAAAAACAATTGCATCAGCACATCATAAATTATGTTTTCTTTGAAATAGAGGCATTGTTAAAACCATACCTCTGTGTCACACCTGGATTATTTAATTTGTAAGAATCTGAATCTGAACAGGACCATTCTCTCCCAGTCAGGGCATGCAGACAATTTGGTGAGGACCCTCTAGGGGTGTTCATGTTTTGGGTGTTTTTCGCTCTAAAAAATATCCACGTTTCACTTTATGAGCATGTGGTGTGTGTGTTTTTTTGTTAGTCACTGTACTGTTTTGGCAGCCACAGTGTGGAAGTAGCCAAAGAGTTCAGGGCCATCGTGAACTATTCACAGGTTCATTGAAAGCTGTCTATGTGCTAGGCAGTGGGGTATAAGGATGAGTAGGAAGCTGTCTGATTCCTCCTTCCATAGAACTCACCTTCTGGACACAGGTACTAATTCATCAGTCTCGCTAATGTGGGCAGGGTCGGGGGGTGTGTGGCATTAGGCAAAGGGCTCAGAATAGACACAGTTTGGTGATGGGAAGGCATGTGACGTATCCAAGAAAGCCAGGCTGGCTGTAGAGGAAAGAGAGAAGAGGACAGAGGTGCAAGATGAGAGTGGCCAGCTGCTGGACCCTGTTAAAAATGCGGGTCTTTATCGTAAGAGCAGTGGGAAGCCTTAAAAGATTTCAAATAGGAGCCGATGCAATCTGATCTTTTTTTTTTTGGAGGAGATATTAGTTACTCAATAAGCATTTGTGGGTGTTTACTAGGTGACTGAAGGGATCTATGCGTAAACTGTGTTAGCACATTAAAGAGAAAAACTACCACTAGGAAGGAAAATCATGAATTTCTACCTAAAAGCAGTAACAAAATAGAAAATAAAATTTTACATAAAAAACAAACTGAACCATTTACTGTTTGTAGCAATTTGGAACCATGGGAAAGTGGTTTGCCCAAGGCCATATAGTAAGTTGTCTCATTTCTGCCCTGGTCATGAGCGAAACTGGTCCCTTCCTTCCCCTTTTCCTACTTCTCACCCCTGCTGAATCAGATCACTCTCCAGCTCTCACTGGAGCTTCTCCAAATTGACAGCTTTGATTATAACCGTCTCCTTGGTTCAGTTTCTGATATCCTTGGTTAAGGATATCAAGTATTGCTACGAACCCATCCTTAGTCGGCTTCCAGGAGGATGCAGTCATGTCTTGTTGATCTAGTTCGCAGCCTCTCAAATAGTGCAGAGCAGTTGGCAATTGAAAGCTATAATTGTTAAATTAGCACTGATAATATTAGCTGAGTGATGTATAGGCAACAGGGAGGAAGTCAGCTGGACCAGTCTCCTCAGTTTATTTTGGAGAAGAGTGCAAAATAAAGTTGCATAGTGTTCATGAAAATTGTGGCTGTATGGAATGTTTTTGCCAAGAGATTGGCTTTTTTTTAAAAAACAGAAAGCTCATAAAGTGAGAGATTTCTGAGTAATACGTCAATCATGGGGAGGGATCTGTCATTTTCTGGCAAGTTGAATAGGCCATGGGAATTTTTACCTTACCTACGCTCACTCTTTTATGAATTATGAAGAATAATTTTTTTCCTGGGGCCTTTAAGAATGCAGGGAGGAGGGGAGCTAGTCCATATATTCATTCTTCCTTTGAGTATCTCTAGGGTTTTCTGTCTCCCTTTATCCCTTTATCCCTGTCTCTCTCTCTTTCTCTCTGTCTTTCCCACTCTCCTCTTGTCCCCTTGGTAAGAACCAGTAATGGCATGTGTTACAGGATTTCCATGGGGACATTTTCTTGGCAGTGGCTTGTGACAGGTTAGGGCAGTCCCGGAGTGGCTGGTAGGGGTGAGGGAGGTCAGAATTCTAGTTTGACCAAAGGCCAGGCTATTGGGGAAGCCAGTGTGGAAGTAGTAGGTACTTAGGGCACACAGGAAAGCGCAGCGTTCAGTGGGGTGGCTGAAGGGTCGTGGTGTTTGTTTTCAGGCCGTGGTGGTCCGGGCGTGCATGCCAGCTTCAGCATAAGGAGCAATCAGCCTGGCCAGATGAAGCAGGTAGGAAGCCGGGAGGAGGCTGGCATGAAGCTAAGTAGGGCAGCGGGAGGCAGGATGCTGGTCTCAGCTCTGCTGGCTGAGACTGGGGTCTCAGGTGGGGATTTAGAGCAACCAGGCCAGCATCAGGGGCAAGTAGTAGGAATCCCACCCCAGAAGCAAAGGGTACCAGGGATTCTGGCCAGACCCAAAGATAACAAGCAGCTGATGCTTGGGGAACATTGAGTTTGTGCCAGGCACCGTTCTGAGCCCTTTCTTCTGTCAAGGCTTTCAATCTGCACAATAATCTTGGGATAGCCCTCATTTTATAAATAAGGAAGTGGAGGCACAGAGAGGCAGCATAGCTTGCCGAGTGTTATTCAGCTGGGAAGTGACATAACGGGGCTGTGTGCGCATCTGGCTCCAGAGCCACCCTGCTCTGGACCCTTAACCACCCTGCTGCATAGTATTCCCAATACACCACGCCGGGGGTACCAGTCACACCGATGGCAGTGTGGGGGCTGCCCATGGAGGTGGGCGATGTAGTGGCCCCAATTCCATACTACTTCCCTTAAAGAAACGCTGATTCTTCCTCTGCTTTCTGTGTGCCAAGGACTTTCTATGTCCCTTTCATATATTAACTCCTTTAAATCTAGAACTCTTATCTCCATGTTATGGATGAGGCGCAGAGAGACGCAAGGACCCGCCTGCCTAGGTAGTGAGGTCTACGTTCAAACTCGGAGGACGACTGAAAGAGGAATCGATCATCTGTAGTGCTTTATTTTGTTCTCATTTCTTTACCCTGCGGCCGCCACCTGTCTAAAACACATCAGGGAGGAAGTGGGTTACAATATCAAAGCCTGCGATGCCACACACATTTCTACAGGCGAACGCACGAGTGGATTAGCTCTTGCAGAGCAGAAGAGGGAGAAAAATCATCTAGCACACTGTGGTCACTTAGCAAAATTTCAACAAAAACAAAGAGCAAAATAATGCCTGTAGCTGAATTGGCAAGCCAAGGCTTTGACTTGTGTTCTAATTCATCCTGACCTTGCAGAGTCTTGCTGTAGAACCCATAACTACACTGGCTTAGAAAAGTTAAATTCCAGAGAAACCTGGGTGGAAAATTGGATAATCAGGTTTCCTTTAACTTCCAAATCGACACCATTGTCTTGATCGTGGCTGTCTAAAACTCACAGCTGATCAGCACACTCTTGACTTTTCTCCGCCTCTTCTCCCTTTCCAAACAAATGGAAAAAAGGATTGCTTGTTCTTTGTATCCCACTGTCAATTCCATGGGTTTGCTGTACCACAAAGCCCCGTCCAGGTAAAGGAAAGCAACTCCTTGTCCCTACATTTGAAGCCGACAAAAACTAACTGAAAGTAGTAATCCCATGAGATACGTAAGAGAGCTTTTCTGATTGGTTGAGGACCATACCATTTCCTCTGCTGAACTGAGCTCCGTGGAGGCCTTTGTCAAATAGTGAGAAAAACCGCCCCACCAAGAATCATGTGTAATGAATGTATAACAGAATCATACAGGCAATGCCTTCTCATAGGGTTTTTGACTTGACATGTTGATCATAACGAGAGATGACTTGAAAGGAAGTGGGTCAGAAACAGAGTCAGCAGAGCAACCTCAAAATCGGAGGCAGTCATTTCGGGGCTATGTGGTTTTGGAGGCTACTCAGTGATGCGAGGTGTGTGGGTTACTGGGAAACACAAACACAAGATAAGCCACAAGGCTTTCAGACTTGTTCTCATTGAAACCTCCGGGAAGAGAAGTAGACCAGGGGAGAGGGTAGTTTATCTTTCATCTTCTCAACCAATCACGTCCCTGGAGAACTCTTAAAGTCAAACGTAAGAGGCGGCCGAGCCCTTAGCTACTTTTCACCTCTTGCTGCAGTGAATTATGACACCCTGGAAATTTGGCCCTCAGAACTTGGACCTGCTGGAATCCCGAGACCTTCTCATCTGAAAAGTCCCAGAAAGTTCCCAGGGTCCTCTCACTACTTGTCTCCCAACTTTCAGTTCAGAGAATAGTGGGACAGAGATGGTCAGTTCCAAGATCCTCTTGGAATTCTAAGTTCATTTTTCTGGGAACTCCTCAAAGTTCCTCTGGGGAAGTCCAGACTGAGTCTCTCACTAGGGTTCCTCTGGAACTCTGGGACCAGCCTGAGTATGGAATTGAAGCCTTTAGGTAATTTGCAAGTACAGTGCTCATTCTGTGTAGGTCCCAATGCTAGGGGCAGACTCTCCAATCTATTAGTTGATTTTCATTTATCAGCTTGTGGGTGACCACATGACTCGTAATTAGACCATTTTTAGAATGAAAGGCGTGGGAAACCATAGATCCTCCCACAACCAAAGTGACCTCCTTCTGTTTTACCAAATTTCTCCTGGGAACACATCCACTGCTCCTCATCCCTTGTCTTGAAGACCCCGTCAAAAAGGGAGTAGGAAGGAACATTCAACTATAGAAAATTATGGCTTTGAATACAGGAATTTAATCATTCTGCATATTAAAATGAGGGCTGGATTAGGTGACCTCTGGGGTTCTCCCATCTCCAACAACTCGTGATTCTGAGTCCAGCATCTTTCTCACCTCCTGGGGAGCAGGCCGAGGCAGCCTGCCCACGTTTCACATCGGTTCTCAGTCTGAGGGCTGGGGTGCAGGGTTGCAGGGAGTAACGACAGGCCACTGTGCTGGATCCACTGCCTTCCTCCCGGCATCCCACTCGGAGTCAGACTGGTTTACTGCAATGCATTAGTTTATCACAAAATGAGCCCCCGAAAAAAAATGAGCCCCTGTTCTTTAAAAACTTCCTTTAAACCCTCACATTAGCTATCGGGACCACTTTGAAGCAGGAAAGCACAGGAGAAGAATCGAGCCATGTACAGTTTTCCCAGTAGGGAGCAGCTTCTCTCATCTTGGTGAATTATGCAAGTGAACTGCTTCTCTTCCTCCCCAATCAGGATTTCCATTTAGAGACACTCAGGAAGTATCCATACTCTCAATTGAAGTGGTAAAGGAAGGAAATGATGTGGAAACCGGAAGGAGAAAAAAGACCCTCTTGCTTCCATTTTCTGTAGATTCTGACTAAAATAGCACATGGCTATATAGTTATAGAGGTATTAAAAATAACAGAATGGCATACAGGGATTTGAGCTTACAAATCCTTTGACCCGGTCCTCTCGCGTTATGAAGGGGAGAGCTGAGGTTCAGCCTGGGGCGTGACTTGCGTGACACACAGTTGTCAGCAGGTAGAGCTGGCACTGGGTTTCTTTCTGTGGACTCCTGCCGATTGCACCCCTCCTCTTTTGCCGTTCTCCCTCCGTGTAGGCACAGATGGCATCCTATATGAACCCTACCATCTGGGGTTCTAAAGGACTGATGAGTCCCCTTGCCGTCATTTCAATTTGAAAGCGACTAAGTAGTGGTGCTATTCCTAAGGTGTGCAACTGGGATTGAAAGACATTACTGGATCATTGTAGCCCTGGAAGAACTGTGCTCTGCTCAGCAGGTGTAGCTCTGGTGTTGCTTTTTGTGACCCGACCTTGTTCCTTTAGAAGTTACACTTTTCAGAGATACTGGCTGGAAGGACAGGCATCATTTCCTAGGTCCAGGGCCAGCCAGTTTTTCCTGGGCTGACAGCTCAGGAGCTGTAGCCAGTGCCTTCCAGCTGACAAAGCAGGGTTGTCATTGGTAAGTGTTTATGTTGCACTTTAGATTTGCAAAGTTCCTTCTCTGAGTTATTTTTTACCTCAATTTGGCAGGTGAAGAAACTAAAGCCTGTAGAGTGGTGATTGGTCCAGCCATCCAACCAGTAAGTGGTGAAGCTGATACTGGACTCAGATCCTCAGAGTTTCTGGGTCATTGTTTACCCCAGTGAGTCATTCAGCTTCTCTATCTTGTGCTCTTTGCCCCTCACCACCTTCTTTTTTTCAAACATAGCTGGTTCTTTTAGAGTAAGTTATAGAGCTCTCCTGTTGCAAAGCTGCAGTACTTTATTGGTTGACCAGAAAGCTGTAAGTATCTAAGTACGCTCCAGTGTGGGACCTGTCCTGGGTCAGACTGAGCTGTGGTGTGACAGGAGCAGAGGGAGGGAGTAGGACTTCCCTGTTTGGATTTTTGGGAAAAGATCAATGCCTTTTTAGGAAACTAAAGGTCCAAAAATTAAAAAGGGGATAAAGGATTTAAGGTAAAATATTGGCCGTTGCTTAAAGGTTGTTTAAAAATTAAAGAGACATTAAAAATTTTGCATCTAAATAAAGGCTTTTGAGAGCTTTGGGCTTCTTTTTCAAACTTCACTGATTGGGTTACAGAAGTATTTTCTTGCCAGTGAGGCAGAGAGACTTCAGCGAGAATATTGAAAAATTTTACAGTAGAAATTCCCACAAGAAATCTTACCATCTGTTTATTCTATCCATTTTTTTACCTTTTTTTTTTTTAAAAAAAAATTTTAAATTGCATCTGCTAAGTACACATGTTGGGTGGAGATTAGTATCTATTTGCCTGTCTTTACACAGTATTCTCTGAAAATAAAATTTCTCCTTCACTCCCCTACCTCCCTCCAATTGTGAATTTAATTAAGATGAGCAGTTGTGTTTAGAGTAGTCAGTAGTCTGCCTTTCCAGACATTCCAAGCAGCCTTTGAGATATTGATAAGTGTTTATTGCAGAACTACACAGTACGGGCGAAACAGGAAGCAGCTCTTTGCTGGGTAGGATGCTCCAGTCGCGCTCCACTCTCCCAGGGAACGCTCTTCAGCTGACTGAAGCAGGGAAGCCGAGCCAATCAGAGGCCGCTTTCCTAGCTCAGTCACCAGTCTGTGGCTGAGGAAGGGTTTTGCTTTTTTATGCTCTGTATTGGGAAGGCAGATAAAATGCCAGGTCTGAACTGCCTCTGGGGATAACCTCACCCTCTGTGATGTGAGTGAATAGCATCGTGCCTGGTAAACCCACAGGAATTGATAAGGCAGGCGCAGTTCTTCCAAACAGGCCTTTTCTATCTTTTGGCTCTAGCTGTGGCTTCTGTAGCAGTTTTGTTTTTGCCTTGAAAGAGGTGCTCGGGATTATCAGACCTCCATGTATGACAATCTGTATCTGCATGGAATTGAAGACTCGGAGGCTGTAAGTATTTTCAGAGATGGCTGATTCCCTCTCCCTCCTGTTCCTCCTCCCACTAACCCTCCCCCCCGACCCCCCCCCACACACTTCTTAGGCAACGCAGGGAACATGGAGCTGAAAGCGAACATCTTTCAGGTGCTTACTGGCTGCTCGGTCAATGTTCTCTGTATAGTTTAGCGTGAACGGAAACAATTCTTCATTATATAATTTCTTGTCTGGCCAAAAAGAAATTAGGGTGATAGCAAATGCATCTAGGAGTGTAAGCTGTTCGGATTTGTACATTACTTGGTCCACATTTGATCTCACCTGGGGTAACTAACTGCACCTTGTAGATCAGTTTAAACTATGCAGAAAGTGCCTGTGTTTCCCAGCAGCAGGGTTTATAGAAAAGGCTCATTCATTATATAATACACATTGTTTACTGAGCTGGCATGAATGGAAGTTCCCCAGCTGTAGCTGTATTATGTGGTTTCTGGCCATACAAGCGGTGCAGATCTACTGCTTCTTTGTTAAGGAAATCAGATGCAAAGGTTGTGGTCGTACAAGACCCCAGTGCAGAGGCAGAGGTAGTGTTCCTGCACTCTACCCTGGAGGACTGGAGTAGGCTCACGTGTGTGCTGCCTCAGAAAACTGGACTCCTTTCCCTCCACAGGTCAGGCTCACGTAATCTATGAAAATCCGCTTGAAAATGGTTTTCTGAAATCCCCTAAATCATACCATCAGAATGCTAGCTTTTGAGTAGAGGGTAAAGCTGATTCCTGACTCTTTCTTTTACTATTGCTACTAGTGGTTCTTTCATTTTAATCAATTATATAGAAACCATGCAGGGGAAAATAATTCGGGTAGCTAATGGGACCTGCTGTGGGGAGTCTGGATGTGTGCAATGCCATACATGTTGCTCCATCTGAAGCAGGAGGGTGTTATATAAGGTTCTCTGGCTAAACCGCCAAATAAACAGATTATAACAACAACAACAACAAACCCCCGATGAAATACGTCAGTGCAGACATATGTATCAAAGGATGTGCTATCCATGAAAGATAGACATCCTGTGTTCTGATAAGGCATTTCATTTTTCTTCCCCGTCGGTGTATTAGCTCTAACTCTAACTCTGTTTCCACAAAGTCTCTCTGCATGTTGCCCAACGTGCTCGTAAATGGTCAGACTGTTAGTTTACTGCAAGGGGCTGTAGTCAGAAACAGGGGTGGCTGAAATAGAGAAGGTCCGCACTTGGCAAGCGGGTAGGAGGGTGGAAAACGCCACGTATAGGAGTTCCGTAGAGCAGCTGCCCTGGCTGGGTTTGTCAGGAGGCCTGCTGCTTCCTCATGCCCCTTCTTTCCACATGCTCATTTATGAAACATGGGATGACTTCAGTGAATTGTAACTTTTAATTCTCTACCATTCAGCACTGTGTTGCCCTTAAGTGGATTGGTGGAGTTATCTTAGAATAACCGGTTATTTTAGAAACCAGCTGCTATGAACAGAGTCAGCTAGGAACTAATGTATCCAGCACCTTGTTCTCCAGAACTGTATAAATTTCTAAAACACTGTTTCAGCAAGGAGCCAGTATAAGTATGAAAATATATATTTTTTCCTTTTGGTCCAGCCTCACAGGACGGCCGAGCCTTTCTGTAGGGTGGGAAGTGTGCAGTGACCTGCCTCAGGGATGGTCGTGGATGGCAGGTAGTGCTAGATACTGCAGTGCTGAGCTCCTGTGACTCAGTGGTGGCCAGCAGGCTGAGCTCCTCCAGGCTCTGCACATCTGTGGAGGCGAGGAAGGTGGGAAACCCAAGGAATGAAGACAGGCATCTGGCTGATCCTCCGTCGAAAGTATGGGAGGCTTTCGGAAGGGTGGGCTCGAAAGCGTGTCACATAAATCAGAGGGGAAGGCAGAGGTGTTCGGAGGGGTGAACTGACTCTGAATGCTTATTTGAGTTTATTTGTTTTTATAAGGAAGAATAATGTGATGTGTTACCCAAGATGGTGTGAACAAAGCTTCAAGCCAGTGGAGAAGACTAGGCCTAAATAGCTGACCCGGTGAAGTGAAAAATAAAGCCACACCTGGAGTGCCACATCCCCAGCAGTCTTTCTCAGTGCCAATGCATTTATGGCTGTAAGTGTGGGGGGTTGCCCAGACGGAAGGAAAGCTCTCAGAACAGGTCCGGTGGATAGGCGTGGAGAGGCTTGTCTCAGAGGGTCAGCTGCAGTCCGAGAATATACAGGCACTAAAAGCTGAGGACGGCACTTCCTTTGGGGGGTCGGGGAGCCATCTGAATATGTCTACCGTTCTGTGCTGTGGAAAATGTCTCTGTGGGGTGTGTGGGGTTTAACATGTGATAAGTGGTTACATTCAGTGTGTTCACCCAGTAAGACTGTAATAAGCTCATCTTGCCTAGGGACTATTTTATTCGGAATAAGAATAAAGCATTATTAGCCACAGTTAGCACCTTACACCCCCGCAGTATGAGAGATATTTTGGTACCGTGATGGGACGTTTTTCTTAAGAATCTGGTCCAGAGGTAGATCGTATACTTCCGGCACCCTTGATTTTGACTTACAACCTCTGTATTTTATGTACTGTATATATAAAGGGAAAGGAATAAGGGCCGTGTTAGAATACACTTGAGTCTGGGTTCGTGAGTCCTATAGAGCCTTTTTGGGAAAGTCCATTAACTTCTGCTCTGGTTTCTAGGAGGGTCATTAAGTGTCAGCTTCATTCAGAATTACAAGGAAGCCTAAAAGTTCCTTCAGGGCCCCCACAGCAAGGTTCTACGTAGGAACAGGAGATTTCACGCATGCCACATTACCCCTTGTGTTACCTTGACAGGGATCGGGGTGTGTGCTCCGGAATGAGTCCATACCTAGACCAGGCCTGTTACAATCGATTATGCGCACAGAATCTCACTACATGGTCTCTTCTGTGTGAGGGTCGTCCCTTTCCTCTTCCACTGACCCCACTGGGTCTTCACACAGGTCTTGGTGGCCAACAAGCGGTTCACTGACTGAGCCCCCATTATGCATTATGCATTTTTTTTATCTGAATCACAATAGATTTTGATAGACCTGTTCCTTGTTTCATAACCTGTTGTTTTGATAGACCTGTTCCTTGTACACACGTTTCATAATTGGGTATTTTGACGTTTGTGGAATCATTATAAGAGTAGATTCTTTTTTCATACTGGAGGCTTGTTACGCAGACGATAGGAGGGATGATTTTATAGGGATAAAATGGAAGAAGCAGATAAGGAACTTTTTCTAAAGTTCCTTAGAATCCTCCCAGAGATAATCCCGGTTAACTATTGCTATGTATCCTTTTAGACTATCAATGCACATATGTCATTCTAAACCTGCTACTGCATGTTGTGTTTCTATGAAATGCTGTTTTCACTTGACAAAATATTGAGCACACGGGGACTAGAATGGCCTGTGCAAGAGATGCTTTGCAAAATTTAAAGCTTCTACATGGAGCTTCTGGAATTTGGGGCAATTTAAATGAAATACAGATTCTTGGAATATTTGGTAAAGTGAAGCCAGGGTTAGCTGCATATAGAATTAATAGTTGATTCTCTGATACAATTTCTTCCACTTCCAAATGCTTAAATTCTAAAGTATTTAGGGGGAAAGATCTGATTTTTTCGATGAAAAAGATGATCAGATCATAATTCAGGGCATTTACTAAGGAGTAAAATACCTTTTGCAGTGTTTTCAATCCTAGGAAAGGAGCCATAATAAATTTAATACTTTCAGCAATCTTATAGATGTAAAAGTTAAAGCAGAGTTCAATTTTACAAACTATAGTAATGTGTGTGTATATGTTTAAATTTGTATGTACCTGTACTTTATTATAACTATCTGTTAATTATTTAAACTATTCATTTCCTATAAGCTATGTAACTATGCATGTTTACCCAAATGTTTATGCACCGGTACGCACTTACACACTAAATATCCACATACACTAACACACATTCATATATAGACATGCCCCATGCTTTGCTAATTGATGGTTAATGCTAAGTGGGAGATTTCTGCCATAGAGTTTTTGGAGAAGGAAAATCAACTGTTTTTGACATAAAGAAAGATACCGAGAGGGTTGAAAGGCAACACATCCACAAGAGAATAAAGGATTGCTACTTTCAAAGGTATGATAAAGTTGCTTTAGGTAGGGAGATATGTTCTTGGGCTTGCTAGGGAGGAGAATAAACTTAGAACAGAAGGCTTTGTGTGTTTAGGGACCTTCAGAAACACACTCTAGGGATATTAAGGATTAAATTCCTTTTGGAAACGAGAAGACCAGAGGTCTTAATGGTACATTAGAGGATCCCTTCTGGGGCTAGAGAGTCTTTGTGGACTATTTCTAGAGAATGAGGTCTGTTCTGTAAAGGAATCCAAGGTCTGGATGTTGGCATCACAGGCCGGAGAGGAAAACAAAACGCTGCTTGTGGTTTGTGTAAGAAATTCGACTGAGAAAATCAAGTTGTGTACTAAGTTGAGTGATTTTGGTGTTTGTCCAGAGTCTAAGTAAACGATGAACAGAAACTTCTCTTCATCCAATCAATTCTTAGCAACGATGGTTTCCTAAAATATATATTGAAATGATTTCTAGATGTAATTGTCATAGAGCTAAAGAGAGAAATTTCTCAAATCTTATCAGAACCCATGAATTTGCCTCTCCAGTTATTCTGTGGTACAAGATGTTCTGTAGGAAGGTCAGCAATAACTATGAAACCATATGCTTTTGCGGTGATGGTGGGGAGGCATCCCATTGCCTTAGTCCTTCCTTTTCTATCAGATTTCAGCTAGAATCGTATTCCCTTGTGGATAGTTCTCTTCATTGTATTGACCACCTCCCTGTCATATCCCACACCGAGGTAAACTGAGCCACCCGAGGACAAGAAGGCATAACAGGACTGGTTATCATTTTTTGTTCTCTCTCTTCCCTTTCCTACTCGTCTTTTACAATAATCAAGTCATGAGCTCAGATATTCATGAAGCTAAGTTAAAAACTATACGAAGAGATCTCTGTAGACTCTGTTTTCTTATCTCAATAAGGCTGAATTACCGTGTTTCCCCCCAAATAAGACCTAGCTGGACCATCAGCTCTAATGCATCTTTTGGGGCAAAAATTAATATAAGACCTAGTCTTATTTTACTATAAGACCAGGTATAATATAATATAATATAATACAATATAACAAATACCAGGTCTTATATTAATTTTTGCTCTAAAAGATGCATTAGAGCTGATGGTCCGGCTATGTCTTATTTTCGGGGAAACACGTTAGGTGCCTTTTCTGTGGTTGCATCAGGCCAAACGGACTTTAAAACAGCAGCAACTCAACCTCCCACACTGTCAATGACAAGATGTTTAAATGCCTGTGACCTCACTTATTGAGGATAGGGCATTCGTAGGCCACTGCTTCGTGTGTAAAGTCCAGGAAGTTTACCGTTGATATAAAATAATGGCAAACAGATTGGGAGTTGTCGATTTTTATGCCTTGAACTTTCAACTTTTTAAAACTTTGAAAAGTGTGGATCTAAGATAAAACTGTGTGGCCCTTTTTACTGTACTTATGGGTATGCGTAAAGGAAGATGGCTCAGAAAGCTCACGTGATTGTTTTTGAGATCTAAGGAGACAAATATTTGTTCTTGCTCTACATGTATGTATTTTTCTAAAAACATAAGTGTGTAGTGTTAGTAATACATATTTTTCTCTCTTGTGAAATGGTGCTACAGTATGAGTACTTCCTACATCCTATTTTTTTCTTCTGCATCTGTTCTCAGAAATATTGAAATGGCTTAAACTTAAAACAGGATGTTTTGAATTTGTTTCCAGCCTTTCTGTGCAGAAGAATTGATCAAAGAGACGCATCATAACTGGAATATTGGCAACTGTCAGTTATTCAGCAGCTGGATTGTATAGATTGTGAATAATTCTCTTATTTTGCCTTTTTGTCCTATTCCTCTGTAACTCGTTCTTCTTTTTAGCTTGAGCATAATATAGGCAAAGGAATCTGACCTCCAATTTTACTATTGTATTAGCAGATTTGTTGAAAAGTTCAGTGAGTGATACAGTTGTAGTTAAAAGTGTTTCTCAATCTTTTTTAACCTCTGTAAAACTTTGACAATTTTATCTTCTACTAAGAGTATCTATCAACCAGGGAAATGTCAAGTTTATGTTTTTGTACTTTGTATTGTGAAACAGTAACACAGTGTGACAGTGCTGTGAATAAAAGGGGATAGTACAAAATTGCTAGGGATTAAGTCCTCCTTCCTAGTTTGCAGCCCTGGGTACAGTTCTTAAATTTTCTGTGCCTCAGTTTCCACATCTCTGAAGTGTCAATAGAACTTGCTTCTTGGGTGGTTTTGAAGATTAAATTAGTTAACATGTGTAAAGCCCTTAAAACATGTGTCTTCTGATATTATTATACATATAATGAATATATTTATACTTTGGGGGAACTAAACATGTCCCTTTCTCTGTAGGTTTTGATGTTTCCACCAAACACTTTAGTTTATTTTCAGAGTATTTGCATGGTTTTTGACAGTGATTTCCAAAAATATTACAGAGATTGGCAAGTAAAAGAACACACTAATTTCCTAAGGCCTTGTGAATAGTTTGTTGAATTTTGTTTCAGAAAAGAGTCGGTAGAGTATAATTCAAAGAACATTAGGAGTTGGAAGTCTTGGTCTTTGCCATTTATTAGCAGTGATCGTGGGCTGCTAAAGTCATTTAATCGCTCTAATACTCAATTTCTCCTCTAAAACGAAGAGGTTTGACTTAGATAATCTGTAATGTTTCTTTATATCCAAAATTCTACTCTCTTGGCTGATAAGCAGTTTCTTCAGTTGGGATGCAAATACCACCATAGGCCATTTGCTTTTTTGAAATGATCAATTACCATGGTGTCTTGTGCATACTGAATAACGTGTTAGTATTTGGACCTTGAATCTGGATGTTTGGCCTTTTCAGAATCTTTGAAGGAGGAAGGTGTGTGTGGTGCATATCTTTAAGAGGACTGGGTATTTGAAAATGAAGATATTTCATTTAAGATTTTTAACTCCAGAAGCCATAAAAGGATGCTTTGTGTATTGCTCATTTGCTTGCCAATACCCACGGTGCACTTCTAGCCCACAGCGATTTGAGTTGGAAACACTTGAGTCTCATCTCTAAGGAAGAAAAAAAAAAAGCCTAAAGCTGTCTGAGAAGTAAGTTTCTCCTAACTCTTACTGATGATCGAGGAGAGGTATTTGTTCTTTAAATTATCTCTCTCTTTCCTTCTTGACTAAGGTAATAAGATGCCTTAGCAGTACACTAGGAGAATGTTAACCAAAGATATGTTTAAATAATTGTTTTATGATTATTGTGATGCTTAATCATCAAAAATGTTTATTGTTTGGTGTTTTCTTGCTTTACGAAATTTTCTTCAGTTCGTCATTATTATCTTTTGGGGTGTAATAAAAAACAATAATCAATCAATTGGAAAACCACAGGAATATAATAAATTATAGGAGACAGTCATTATTTTTTAAAAGGCATTCATTACTTTTACAAAGAGTAACTGTGCCTGATGTGTTTAATTTTCCTCTGATAAAATGAAAGGCCACAAAGATGAAAGGGGCAATTACATTACTGTAGCCCAATCTCTCAATCATTCTCTAAATGTTATTTGAATGTAGTAAGAGTTGGAGGCAAATTTTTATCATCAAGACAGAAAAATATGGTGAACGTCATGCGAAAATAGAGAGAGTAAACGAATTAGTTCCCCAGTTTATTTTCAAAGAGTCATTATCGACAGCTTAATAGTGTCTGATTTCTAATGATGTCCCAGAGATTAATGACTTGGGGCTTATTTGACAATGGCTCTATTGATCCAAGGAATGGAATTAAAAACTTACTTGTCAGATTTCTAAGTCATCTCACATTTGATCATGTGGGTAATGCTAAGAATATAGGAATGGAATTAAGGTGAAGTCGGTAAGGAAGGGAAGCACAGAGTATTTCTGTTATCCCGGTGCACAGGGCCCTTTGTGAAGTGCTAGATACCAGAGTAGAGTGAGGAATAAAATCACACAGATCAAAAAAGGCTAGGTCGACATTAGATTTAAAAAAGAAAAGACCAATGATGGTAATGTTTAATTATTAGTTAAGTGAAAACCACAAATTTGCTACATAAAACATGTTGTATCTTCCCAGAGTGCCGATGTTAGTTTTTTTCTATAGTGTAAAAATTTAGGAAGTCCTATATTAGAATGAGGGGCCTACACCCCTCATTTCCATGTATCTAAAATGGGGTTACATCTTAAAGTGAATGGTATCTGGTAGTTTTATTGGCAGTTTTCTTCCCTTAGTGGTACATAATCTAAGGTTGAGTCTTAAAATAATTGGTATCTTAAATTCAGTGAGATGAGATATTTGGGAAAAAATATTTAAACAATACAAAATTACATAGTGTGAAAAAGTGGTCTTTCTTTACAACTTCCCAACCTATTCCCCTCCCCACAGGTAGCTGTTCTTAACAATGCAATGGGGATCCATTCAGACCTTTCTTCTGTACTTTGACAAACATGCATATTTAGAAAAACATTACTTAAAAACGCACATGTCTTTTCTGTAGGTTTTAAAAATACAAATAAGATTGTAATAAATATTATTCTGTGACTTGCTTTCTTCACCTAAAAATGTCCCATGGATATTTTTCCATATCAATGTATTCTTTTTAGTAGAATGAATTACGGAATGACTGTATAATGTAGATGTACCCTAATGAATTTAGCCCAGTAATGGATTTACAATATTTCCCATTTTTCAATCCTATAGATAAGTGCTACACTTAACATTCCTGTGTATGAATCTTTGCACACACACAGAGCATTTCTCTGAAATAGCTTCCTAAAATAGCTGGATAAAGGGTTAGCTCATTTTTAAGATTTATATGTATTGGTGAGTAAGTGAAAACATTTTATATTAAAATAAACCTTTTTTGCTTTGAGAATAAATTTTTAAAAAGTTCAAAATTTTAATCTGAAATACAAGACTTCAAAGAAGTTTTTGGTTGTGGAAAGCAACTTTGGGCTATGGCCTCCAAGTTCCATAAGAATTTATTTACTCTTTGTTGTAATACTTTGGTTTAAAAAAAATAAACACAAAACCTTGAGAAGTTGCATCTACCCACCTTCATTTTATACATGAAAAAAACCGAGGCCCATAGAGGTTGGGCAACTTGTGTAGAATGACCCAGACAATGTGTGGTGGAACTGGGTCTAGAAACCTCTTCAGGTCTCTGTCTAGAGCAATGTTCTTTTTATGATGACAATTCCAAGAATTAATATTATTAAAAACTAGAATAAACTACTAAAGGGTGGTATAATCCTATTATTTGTATGGTGCTTGCTTGACAGCTTTCAAAGCAATTGGGAGTTGGGAGGATCTCCAAAACAAAGAACAGATTGCTCTCGGACCCAAATGGCAAGACCTTTATCTACTTGGAATCCAGATTAGAATCCCAATTTCTTTCAAGCTTTCTTGGTTGATGTCGCTTTCTGATATGGTTTGAAGTTCCCAGTCACTGATAGACTAAAATGATTATCCATCCACAAAACTTATATGAACATAAAAGCTCAATGCTAGAGAAAGTTGGAATTAGGTAGGTGTTAGGGAAGTGTTTTTGTTATTTGAATGCAGATCTTGATTACAGTTGCACATTGATGCTACATTTGACTTTAGCCACAAGTGCCTAAATTCCATTTTTATTCTGTCTTTCTCATTTTTGATTCATCTCCATGAGCTTCCAGTTCTGGAAAACATTTGCATGATTCAATAGTGATATTTTTAAAAGGTAAAAAGGACAGCAATATTTGCAAAAGGTAAAAGGGACTGTAAGTTCTGAGTGGAGAATCAGAATCCCTACAAGAAAACAGGTAACATCCTCACACAGGATAATCTGAGAGGGTTAAATACATTGAAATTGTGTTGGTACGGTGTAAGGACAATACCAGCGATGGTGCAGTACCCCCAGGGCTGGTAACTGCAGACCTGTTCCCACCTCTAGGGCCTAATGGGATCAGCAAAGGGCGTGAGTGCAGGAACCTGGGAGGACTGTGTCTTGTCAGGAAGGCTACCTTGAGAAGGATGCATCCTTCCCTGTGGAGGGATACAGCCTTCCTCCCATGGGGAGGAAGCCAAGGGATAAATGCCCCAATCTCATTCCCTTTTCTCTCTCTGTGCTCTGTTACGGCCCCCATTGGCCGAAACCAAAGAGCAGAGCTGGTTGTTCAGCCAACCACATAGTGTAAGAGCAGAGTGGGAAAGGGTGGGGGGAAGGGTGATCTGGAGAGGCAAATGGAAGCTGGTCCACGTTTGATGGGTCCTGTCTGAGTCTGTTGATGTCAGCAGATGAAATCACGCTATTTGCAGGCATTCTTAAAACACACCTCTGAAAATGCCAGGGAAACTGTGGAGGAGATGCTATTGGTCCTTTTCTATTGGAGATGTGTGTTGTTGACTTTCGTATGTGAAAATAGTCCCACTACAAATGATGACTTAGATTTTAATTCCTGTACTCTTCTTTTAAATGAAGATTTGGAGTACTTGAACAAGTTCTTACAATGGAAGAGAATAATAGATCTAAATGTTAGTTTTATGGAGAAAGCTTGAGAAAAGCTATGCTCTGTGGGCTTCCCTGACTGCCTTCAGATACACAAAGGTCTCTGCAGATAATGAGCACATACAGAAAAGCATGGAGCATACCAACTTGTGGCTCAGCTGTGTTCCACTGTCATGACCAGATCTTAAGAATTTCTCCCCAGATGTCATCATCATATCATAATTCCCAGCACATAAAATAGTGGGGGGATTGCTGAGAGGATTAGCATCATGAGATTTTTACGGTGCTGATGACAGCCTCCTTATTTAAAGGTGTATTGATTGACTGGAGGTGGGAATGCTAGCAGAACGTCTCTTTTACAGTGTTGAAAGCAGAACTTCTTTTGGAAGCTATAGGAAGCCCATGGAAAGTAGCAGCTTGGAGACTAGGCCTTACCATTTTTAGAAAAGCTAAACAGACCTCGTGTGTCTCTATTAAAAAGTCAGTTTTGACTGGTGGCTGATGACAGTGTGGGAAATTGGTGAGAATCCATTGAATTGTACACATATGATATGGGCAAGTTACTGTATGTGCATTATACGTCAATTCGAAATTTTGGAAGTCTCTTTTGGGGAAAGGAGTATAACTTGTGGGATTCTGGAAGCTGGGATTGAGATTAGGAAGGACATAATGAAGGCTTTTGCTTCCCATTGTTAGGGTTTTGTGAAATGTAGAAGGGAGTAAATTCATACACTGACTAGACGCCAGAGTCCTGAGTTTAGACAGAGCACTAATCCTTGACTGCTGGGCACGTTGGCCAAGGATGGGACACATGATTCACCACCAGGAGACTGATATCCTTCCAGTGCCTGGAGCAGGAGGTTCTTTCACTGACTGATGCTTTTTGGCCTTTTGCTTCACTACCCTCCCTGGGACATCCCTAGTGTGCTGCTCACATGCCCATGCAGTGCAGGTGCCTCATCTTTCTGAAAACCATGATTCTTAAGGTAAGGCGGACTCTGGGGAGGAGAGGTCGTACCTGTCTCCAGCACTGTCTGCAGGGTCAGGGCCAGGCTCTTCTCAGTAGTGAGAGCTGGTCTTTGTGCAAGAACCGTACCGGGGCATCAGCAGAGAGCCAGTTCTGGTGATGAGGAATAAAATGATGATTGCCAGGAGTCTTGGTGGGGTTTATTTTAATAAATTTTTAAGGTCTGGATGTTTGCTCCTGGAAGGTTGTGTGCTTAATACATGGTGGGGGGGGTACATAAATACTCAATAGAAAGGTAGTGCATAAGTCTTTACGTATATGTCAGGAGCTGTCTTAAAGCTCAGCTAAGCATACATATTACACGAACACTGTTTGAATGTTTTCATTTTCAAAATTTACATACTTATGAAATAATGTGTTATTTTTTAAAGATTAGTTTCTTATATTATTTTTATAGCTCTAATTCATAAATTATTACTACTGCAGAGTGCAGTGTTGTAAGAAGGGGATGGTAGATCTTATCATTGAAGTACATAATTACTGTTTGCTATTCTAGATGCTTTCTTCAGCTGTGGCATTTTGCATGGTATGTGTGTTAAATCCCTTAAGTCAAAACTATAATGTAAAGAACTGTGCAAACTATGCAAGATATTATAACTCTCAGGATTTTATTAGGACTGAACAGTATGCTGACAAATATGATATTGTTTTGTCTTGCTTTTGAAATATGCACTGGTCTAAAGGTAGCTCAAAGAAAAAACAAAGTTGTTTGTGCTGCATTCCCAACGTAGTGTCGGTGAATTATGCCAAAAAAAAAATTTAAGAGAAAGAAAAAGGGAGAAACATATAAATAAGGTAGAAAAAGGGCACAGAAATACATGACCTAGATTCTACGAATGTTTTGATTCATATCCCTTTTAACGAAACATATTCTGGCTGTAAGATGTGCAACTAGTTGTTGGAATTTTCACTTGAGTGTTGCATTTACATAGAGAAGCTGGCTTTCAAAATGCCGGCCAGCAGCCAATGCAAATACTGAAGATTTGTCTGACTTAGTGACTAGTTTAGTAAGATGACATCTTGAGGACATTGCAGGGAGGGAACACATCAGATACCTCGTACTGGAAATTCAGCCAGAATTTTGTCCATTGTGGTCTACCCGATTCTTAGGTTATTTGAATTTTCAGTTCTTAATTTGGGGCGTACAAAGGTGCTAGGCCTCAGTCCTCCAGCTGTTAATCTTGATTCTAGCTAAGAAAATTACTGGCTTCATCCCAAGTTTGTGAAACAGTTTTGTTCTGGAGAGCCAGGACCCCCAGTGACCAGGAACTAGCTACAGAATAATTACATTCTAGCTTTCTCCCTTCTGAGCCGTGTACCCACCCTATGATGCGATATCTCGAAACCATAGAGGAAACATGTCGTGCTCCGCTAGTCTCTGTCTTGAGAGACTTCTCAGTAAAGAAATCTTCAAATTGATTTTTAAACATCCCCTTTCACAGTAAATGAGTATTACTCCAAGTGACAACTACACTACAAAAAATTGTATTTGGGATATTGCTCGGATAGTAACCAGGAGGAAAACTATTGTTTTTAAATCTTATTCTCTTATATATGTTTTTTTTTCTTTTAAGAAGTAAAAGATCATAATATATTTTTCCAGAGTATCTCCTATCTCTTTAATTTTGGTAGAGGAGTTTCTAGCCATTAATTTAGTATGCCCGTTGATATACATGGAAAAAAAAAATGACCCCTATCCAAATAAGTTTGGTAATGACCACATTCTGTGCCTCCTTCTCAAAGATGCAGAGCACACAGTAGGCCACTAAAGTCTCTTAACATTTGGTAATAAATAAACCAATTACATTTTGTTTAACTGAAAGATATCCTAAACTCGTTTAACCTTAACGCCCCGCCCCCACTTTTTTTTTTTTTTGCCTGAGGAATACCTATTAACTACTTGAAGACCTAGTATTCTGCAGACTTCAGTTGAGGAAGTGCCGGTCTAGTTATTGACAAAAGCCTTATTTGCTGCAAATAATCTCGGTGTCTTAAGTTGGTTGGATTTTGTGGGATAGAATGGAGTTAACATTAGATAGATAGATGTGTTTCTGGGGCCTTCCTCTTAGAGACTTTGATATACAGTTAATTTGGGATGCAGTTAATTTGGTTTAGGATTGGCATTGTTGGAAAACACTCCCAAGATGATTTTCTTGTAGTTACTTTGAGTAGTCCTGGGTCAACTTCCGGCCCTCCTCAGCCAGAGAGGTTGTGACAAGGCACAGCGCTTACAGTTGCCCTTTTCCTTTGGTCCGCATTTCCTTGTCCTCTCTCCCTCTGGGGTGGGGAGCCCTTTGAAGTAGGGATGTCGTTCTTCTTCACCTCCCCACCCTTGCATAGCCTCGCTTGCGCTGTGTGCTTGCCCGCGACAGGTACTCAATAAATGGTTGCTGGAATGAATTGAAACGGAATCATTTCGATTCCTCCAGAAATCGAGAGGGACCCCGGGAATGGTCAGAAATGACTGAGCAATGATATATTTGCCAGGGATTCCCAAGGGACGCGTATATGTATCCATGATCAGCCGCACGATTATTTTTTCTTTGAAAAATGAAAGTAACAATTTTAAATGGAAGTTAGCAGGTTTAGGAAGTTAAAAGACCTCTATTTTTAAAAGAGCCAGAGTGTGGTATGGGGAACTCAGTCTTTTCTCCTTATGTTTCCCATGGAGCTATATCGATGGTAAACAAATTGGTGACAATATAAGTCTCCCGCTCCTCCCCCAGACTCCTAGACCCCACTTTCTTGAGTTCATCTCTCTTAACAGTTTGTTTTTTAAATAACAGCTTTATGGAGATATAATTCATATACCATACCGTTCACCCATTTAAAGTATATAATTCAATCGTTTTAGGATATTCAGAATTGTGCAACCATCACACAGTCAATCTTAGAACATTTTAATCACCCCAGAAAGAAAGCCTCTACCCATGAACAGTCACTCCCCATTTCACCCTAACTTTCCTAGCCCGAGGCTGTCCCTGTGGATTTGCCTACTCTTGACATTTCACACATATGGAATCGTACACCATGTGGCCTTCCAAGAATGGCTTCCTTCAGTTAACATAATGTTTTCAGGCTTCATCTATGTTGTAGTACATATCAGCATTTCATTTATTTTTATTCCTAAATAATATGCCAATGTGTGGATCTAACACATTTATCCATTCATCCATTGATGGACATTTGGGTTGTTTCTACTTTTCAGCTGCTGTGACTAATGCTATCAACATTTGTGTACCAGTTGTGTGTGTATTTGGAACTTAACAGTTTCTTGACCAGTCACGTCAAAATGTAAGCCATTTGAGATACACTAACGACATATGGACGATTCAAGGTATTTTTGCATCCCACTCTGGTGACCTGTATCTCAGCTATTTTCATATGACCCTGCTCTAGTCAGTGTGGTCCTCTCACTATTGCGAGAAGGTAGTGTTCAATCTCAAGTATAAGAACTGTGGACACCACTCCCCCGTCTTGGAAAGCTCTTCACATTGCACAAGGTCTAGCTCTTACCCCACGTCTTCTGTGAGGCTTTTTCCATTCTTTCCAAACTCTTCTGATCTCACATAGTAGCCTCTACCCCCCTCACCTGGGCGTGAACCACCTGCAGCTTCTTGTGGCTTCTTCAACTATTTCTATGTCTGTGTCTTATCTCTGCAAAAACAAGATGCTGAAGGACAGGGATCAAGTGCTGCCATTCTTTTGTGCCTTCCTTCCCTCATCCGCACCTACGCAGGGTAAGAGAGATGAATAAGAAAGACAGGTAGCGTGATGACACACACATTAGTACTGGATGAGTGAACGGGTGCTATGGCTGAAAGCCTCTGTGACACCGATGTCCTCAGTGCATAGTAAAATGGGACTGGTTTGCACCAATCACGGAGGAAATGACGAGAGTCGTCAGTTAAACCAGGTGCAGCTCTGAAATTGCGAGGGGCTCATTTAAAGAGTTGCTGACTTGTCACAGAAAATGCTGAAAGGCATTCTGTTTAGAAATAATCCTGTCTGAACATCATATATTCTCTTCATTTCTTCGTACTTGTTCTCATTTGCAAGGACACGTTGAGGAACATTGTCTTGAAAATAGGATCTTTGCAACTTCCTCTCTTTTATTTCTGAGCTAGGATCATAATTTGGCAGCTCTGTCATTATCAGAGCCATTATGTCTATGGTGGTCGTATCCGAAATTTCCATGGCTTCACAGACAAGGTCAGTTCTTGGAGTGAGCCCCACACAAATGGACCTTCTCATGTTAATCTCGAAAGCCAAATGGAAAACAACAACAAAAAATCATAGGACATCAGACAGAAAGGTCTAATAATTCGAAGCAGAATAAAGATACTTTAGTTTTTCCGGCACTTGGTAATGAAAATTTCAACCATTTTTCTATAAAACGTACTCTTCAGATAGTTCTCTGTGGATAAGACTATTAAGCAAATATTCCCAGTATTTTATGAGCTAGTTATGAAAAATTCCATGGAAATAATTCTGCCTAAATACAACTAATCTATTAATTCATAGCCTTAATTTTTGTGTGATGCTGAAAAGAACTATGGACCAGGATAGTAGCCATTGGTAACTGCTGCCCTGGTTTAAAACGAGGGGCTGGCTGATGGTTGAATGGGTAGGTTGTCCAATGTAGTGAAGCTGTGGCTGGTACTTAACACTTCAGAGCCACGCTGATTCGCGTGGGCACAGCTGTAACAGGTAGAACAGTGATAGCTTCCTTCTGTAGTATTGTGTACTGGCATCCCCAAGGTCATTCATGGAAAGACGGGTCACCTGGGCGATTTCCTTAAGTTTTTACTGTGCACGTATATTGACATATTTGTTCAACAAACAGATGGAATTCTTTTGTTAAAGCATTAACTCCGTAAATGAATTCTAGATCTATCTATTGGTGGCCTTTGTACAGAGCCAGTAAACAAGTCAGAATGTTATCAAAGAATTGTTTACATAAACTTTTTTTTCCTGGGCATTTAAACAAACAGTGAGTGAGTACCTATGGCATATCCAACTTTTATAAGGGTAGTAGCTTTTATAAGAGTAGGAGGAATAGAAGATGTTTCCAGTTGAAAATGCTTAGAATTAAGTGAAGAGGACCAGATCCATGTGTATGAAACAAGAAGGGAGCATAGAATAGTGGGATGGACTTTATTTTGCAAGAAGACGTGGATTCATCACAGTGCTTGCCATTTACCAACTGTTTGAATTTTGACAAATTACTTACCTTTCTGAGTCTATTTTCTTATCAGTAAAATGGGAATAATAATATCCTTATATAGTTATTGTGGTGATGAAATTAATTTAGATAGCATATATAAAGAGCTAAATACAGGGAACTGGGTGAGAAGGATGAAAACCAGTTTATGGCTTTGCTCATCCGTTTGCTCGCACAGTTTTCAAGGCTTTAGACCTGGTTGGATGAATAGCTGAATGAGTGAGTGAGTGAATGGCTTGTGGAGATGAGAGGACAGGGTATGTTTAGAGAAGACACTGAACATTAGGTGGGGTATTAATTTCTACCCTCAACTTAAGAAAATTAAGGATGTCTCAAATGAGAGCGTCTGCTCGGATACAGGAAATGTATGTTTAGAGGTTCAGTCATCAGTAGGAGCTCAAAAAGGGAACAGGTGCAGTAATGTGAGACCACCACAGTCCCAGGATTCCTCCATGGGCAAAGGAAGCCCCACGTTGAGAGGGAGTGGCTCCTTTCTGCCTACAGATCAGTCCAAACACTGGGGTCCCACAGCCATGTCTGATCCATCATCAGTAAGTCCCCGTCCTTATTCATCTGCCACTATTTTGCTTATTCTTTCTCTTGTTGTGCTGTTTCTCCATTTGATCTGCCATGCCCTCCTTTCTGGCCATGCAAACCCCTCACTTCCCTGTTTTAAATAATGTTTAGATATTATTTTTATAACTTGAAGAGAGCTTTGGGTGACTAAAATCAGATTCAAGAGGTTTGGTATAGAGTTTAAACATAGACACAAAGGAATTGGGAATCACCAAAGGACTTTGGAGGCATGAAATTAGTCAGTATAATTTCATAAAAGTAATAACATTAAAACCAGACTACTGTAACCATACTTACCATGTGTTGTGGGTCAAAATTGTTCTAAGGGTTCTACATGGATTCTTTCCCTTAATTTTCACAACAACCTGATGTTGTCATTTATTTTCTAGGCATATGAAATGTTAAGTGATTTGTCCAAGGTCACGTAGCTAGCGAATGGTGGAACTAGGATTGGAATTCAAGGGTATGACTCAGGGCCTCTTCCTAAAACAGGGAAGTGAGGGTGGCTAGACAGGAGGACATGGCAGATCAAATGAAGAAACAGCACAACAAGAGAAAGAATAAGCAAAGTAGTGGCAGATGAATAAGGACGGGGACTTACTGATGATGGATCAGACATGGCTGTGGGACCCCAGTGTTTGGACTGATCTGTAGGCAGAAAGGAGCCACTCCCTCTCAACGTGGGCCTTCCTTTGCCCGTGGTGGTCTCACATTACTGCACTTGTTCCCTTTTTGAGCTCCTACTGATGACTGAACCTCGAAATGTACATTTCCTGTATCCGAGCAGACACTCTCTTTTGAGACATCCCTAATTTTCTTAAGTTGAGGGTAGACATTAATATCCCACCTAATGTTCAGTGTCTTCTCTAAACATACCCTGTCCTCTCATCTCCACAAGCCATTCACTCACTCATTCACCTATTCATCCAACCAGGTCTGAAGCCTTGAAAACTGTGCGAGCAAAAGGATGAGCAAAGCCATAAACTGGTTTTCATCCTTCTCACACAGTTCCCTGAAATTTGCCTCCTATGCCTAGGAATATAAATGTTTCAGATATCTTTGAGTAACGGTGCCAGAATGTGAATCAATTACATCATCAAACATGCTGTTAGTTCAGCTGACATTTTCCACCCCACCCCCGTAGCAATCCTTTTTCGGTGAAGGAATCAGGGCATTGATTTGCATCTGGCGCAAGCTCTTCTCTCCTTCGGGGGCAGCCCTTCAACTCCTGGACTAGCTGCTTCTGAGGTCCTTCTATTTGGAGCCTCTAAGCCAGATTTAAATATACCTCATACATATTTACATTCCCTTTGTGTATTCTTCTTAAGATTCTGGGAAAGAGGATCCATTTCCCCCCCCTCTGTGGAGATCACCTGTCTATAGAAGGGAAACGTGAGGAAGGGGAGGCCCCGGGCAAGGCGGACCTTCAGAGAGCTTTTCTGGTCTGTACTTGCCTTTGTCCATCTTATACTTAGAGCTGTCCAAGAGTGGTGTGTGTTTTACAGCAACAATGACCCCCGAAATCCTATCTGCCTTTTCCAATTACTTGTTAGCCTCCATTGAAGGCTCATTATGAACCCTGGACTATTTCAGGGCTGATCAGTATGTGATTTGTGCAGTGCACCGGAGGACGTGGCTGGTGTCCATTCTGATTGGATCGCTTTTTTCAGTGTTAGTTTAGTGTTTGTTTCGATTGGTTATCAAACAATTTGAGTATTGCCGTGCACTTTCAGTAGGCTCTACATGATGTGTATCATTTAATTCTCACAAGAGCAGATGAAGTACGTGTTATTATTATCTCTGTTTTACAAATGGAGAAACTGAGGCGTAGAGAGGGTAAAGAACTTCCCATGCTCACACAGTTAGTCCGTGGCAGAGTCCACCTACCTTGCCCGAGCCTCCAGGCCTTTCTACTATGCTCTGCTCCTTTCCTAGAAAGTCCTGTCTCAGCTCTCAGTGTGCCTAAGCAATGCCTCGCAGCTTTGTTCTCTAGGGGAGGTCTCTCAGAATACCTCCTCCTTGAGGACCAGGGGAGGAAGGTGTAATCAGCTTTCCTGGGCACAGCACTCCAACTCCTCAATAGGCTTCTCTATTAGGAAGAAACACAGGTACAGCCGTGGCAGAAGCCAAATAAGTACTGCGGTCTGCAAGCATCTCTTGAGCTACTTTCCCCAAAGCCTTTTGCACCTGCTTCTGCGATGGGACCTAAACTTTCTTCCCATGCGTGGACCTCATCTTGTTACCCGGATTTATGACATATCTCATTCCACCTCTCAGAAGAGCAAACTGCAACCTGTTCTCTCCGACCTCCCTGATTCTGCTGACTCCTCTAAACTCTCAGCATCCTTATGAGAAGTTGAAAAATGTGGTCATCTGTGGCTGCGTGCCAGCACTGGAGGTCTTGCTCTGGTCAGCTCCAGCTGTGTAACACTTCAGTCATCAGGAGATTGATTATCAGGGAAGAGGGTTGGAGAAACAGGAGAGTGAAATTAGGCTTTTTTTAAAAAAAAAAAAAAATTTTTAATTGAGGTGAAATTCACATACCATATAATTAACCGTTTTAGAGTGAACGTTTCCGTGGCATGTAGTACATTCGTAATGTTGTACAACTGCCACCTCTATCTAGCTCCAAAGCGTTTTCACTCCAGAATAAAACCTAGTACCCATGCAGCACTTATTCCCCACTCGGTCCCCTCTCCGCTCACCCTGGGCATCCACCAATCTGCTTTCTATTTCTATGGATTTGTTCTGTTCTAGATATTTCATACAAGTGGAATCATACAGTATGTGACCTTTCATGTATAGCTTCTTTTGCTTAGCATAATGTTTTCACGATTCATCCATATTATCGTATGCGTTAGTACTTTATTTTTATGGCTGAATAATGTTCTGTTATATGGATATGCTACATTCATCAATTGATGGACATTTGGCCTGTTTCCACCTTTTGCTGCCAGGAACATTTTTGTAGTGTTTGAGTGTTTATTTGCGTACCTGTATTCAATTCTTTGGGGGTATATGCCTAGCAGTGGAATTCCTGGATCATATTGTAATTCTATGTTTAAGTTTTTCAGGAACTGCCAAACTGTTTTCCACAGGGGCTGAAGCATAGGTCATTAGCTTTTTTTTTTTTTTTAAAGATTTTATTGGGGAAGGGGAACAGGACTTTATTGGGGAACAGTGTGTACTTCCAGGACTTTTTTTCAAGTCAAGTTGTCCTTTCAATCTTAGTTGTGGAGGGTGCCGTTCAGCTTCAAGTTGTTGTCCTTTCAATCTTAGTTGTGGAGGGCGCAGCTCAGCTCCAGGTCCAGTTGCCGTTGCTAGTTGCAGGGGGCGCAGCCCACCATCCCTTACGGGAGTCGAAACCAGCAACCTTGTGGTTGAGAGGACGCGCTCCAACCAACTGAGCCACCCGGGAGCTCAATGGCAGCTCAGCTCAAGGTGCCCTGTTCAATCTTAGTTGCAGGGGGCGGAGCCCACCATCCCTGCGGGACTCGAGGAATTGAACCTGCAACCTTGTGGTTGAGGGCCCACTGGCCAATGTGGGAATTGAACCGGCAGCCTTCAGAGTTAGGACCATGGAGCTCTAACAGCCTGAGCCACTGGGCCGGCCCCAGGTCATTAGTTTTCATAGAGAACTTTCGGGCAGACATCGTGAAGACAGTAAAGGACATATGACTCTGTCTCTACAGAAAGTCTATGCATCTGGGAATAAGGCTAAAAATGTACATTCGGATGTCTTCCAGAGACCAGTATTGAGTAATACAAAAATATGGCTGTATATGTATGGGAGAGAGCTTTTCTTATCTCCCTTGGTCCACCTCCCACTGGAATTATTCACATAACCTCGTTGATGGTCATTGTCCATCTGCCAATGTGCCTTTCTAGTCCTTCCCTTTGGAGGGGTTTGCTCTCAGAAATATCTTTTTCAAATGCAAATCTCTTCTATTACTCACCTATATAAAATCCTTAAACTGTTCACCATGGCCTGCAGAATACATTACAGATCCCTTTCCTTTGCACATCAGCACCTTTACACGCTGGCCCTTGTGGCGTCTTTCACTTCAGCTTCTCCCTCTCTCCCACAGGCATCCTCATACCTAGACCACATCATCTACCTGTACGGCCCGAGAGAGCCATGCTCGTCCATGCCTTCTTGCCTTTGCACGTGTTCCCTCCTTTGGCCCCAGGGTTGTTACATCTTTTGCAAGGCTCGACTCAAACACCGTACCTGCCAGAAGTCTCTCATGACTCCCCAGTCTGAACTTTTGGTACTCTCCCCTGTATTTCAGTTACTTCTCTCTGTCTTTCACTAGGCTCCACGAGGACAGGGGCTGTTATGCTGTTTAGTTCATCGTGCATCTCAAGCACCTGCAACAGTGCTTGGTACAAAAGAGCTCTTAAATTAGGTGTTGACTGAATGAATGGGGGACGTCCCTCTTAGGTCAGGCCAACATTTTTTATTTTATTTTTCTATGATCTGGTTGATAGTAGGTATCAAATAAATGTTAGTTGAATGAAAAAAAGAGTGGAAACAAAGGGCAAATGAGCGAGAAAGCTAGGAGAAGGAGAGGAGGACAGAAGAGAAAAGAAGAAAGAGCAAGAGAAGCAAAGAACAAGACAAAAGATTTTTAAAAAGAGAGGGGAGAAAAGAGGTGTGAGAGGGAATGAAATTGTGGAAGGCCAGGGTATAGTTAGGCCAACAATGCCTCGCTTCAAAAAATGTAGCCATTTATTCCACAAATTCTAACTTGCTACATTAAAACATGTGCTTGCACATGAGAAGGGTAGAGGGAGACAGACTGAAGGAGTGAAAGCCTTCAAGTCGTGGAATGAATGCCTCCGGATCCCAGGCCATTCCGTGTACATTCTGCGCTGTGACCAGAGGTGGGAAAACTAGTGTTTTCCAAATCCCTGAAGGTGTAAGACACTTGGCAGGCATAACTGCTTTCATGAGTCCCATCATCCCTAGTCTATTTGGGGACCTCTGGGTCAGAGCACATACAAGGACATTCAAGAACACGGTGGGAGTGGCGGTCTTCTGTCCAGCCTAAGCGTCTGCCCTTTGCTTACGTAGCACACGTTATATAATTTGTACTTTGCAAGCAGCTACTAGGTGATGCCGCTATCTTCTGGCTCTGCAGCTAAACAGGAAAGGCTCACTTAGGAAATGCTGGCGTGCTACTAGAAGGCTTTTTAAGTTCGGGTCTCCCCAGAGAAATGACACCCGGTTCATTCCTAGTTTCTTGTAAGGGATTTTTAAGCAGACACTCTACATGCAATAAATACACTAATGACACTATCATTCCAACCCACATTGCTTTATGCATGCTTTCAAAGAGTGGAGGCAGGCCCAAGAAAGATTCTGAGTGAGTCATTGGTCTCCTAGAGCTCCTAAATGCAGCCTTAGAATGTCCTCACCTACCTCTGGCAGCCCCCAGCCAAGGAAAGGCTCTTCAATACACCACTTCTGGACTCACTCAGTGTCCTTTTCTTCCCTTGTGAAGGCTACTGCTGCTTGTTTCTATAAACCAGGGACTAGTCAGCCAACAAATCGACATTCTCATAGCAGTGATTAAATCTGATCTCATATGTCTCTCTGCTGGGCTCTGTTGGAGCAGGTACCCACAGGAAGTGCCAGGCAGGCTCAGAGAAGGTGAATGTTGCTGGCAATACTCACTCCCAATTAGAAGGCCCCGCTGCCAGAGCCAGAAGACCTCACGGCTTTTTGCAAATCAAAGAACCTTCTCCTTACAGAGGGAGCCCTGCAGGAAATGTTTCTAGAAGCACATTTGGAAAGTGTATAGACATTTTCAGGTCACTCAGGAACCATTTCTAAATGTGTTTCGTCTTTAATCTACATGAGATCCAGAACCCCTGCAGCAGTGATTCTCCAGATATGGTCCATGAGCCTCTCTGCTGTGCATTCACCTGGGAAGCTGGTTGGGAGTGCAGTTTCTGGAACCCCACTCAGGATCCTCTAGGGAAAGCAAGGAGCACTGTCTTTATAAAGCACCCCAGGTGATCCTTCACGTGCTGTAGTGCCAGAACCACAGTCTGGCAGGTTGACAGAGCAGCACATCTGGAAAAGGAAGCCCTGGACATCTATTTACACACCTGCAGAGCTCCTTCCCTGTTGTCTCACCTGGGTGAGACATGACCCATCCCACCAGGCATCACCTGTAAAGGCCCCTTTTGCAAATCTGATTGAATTCCTTCTTTTCAGCTGGGTTGCTTTTTCTGATGACTGCTCTTTTCTTCACATTGGCCACATACAGGATGGTTCTCATCTGGTGCCTCTCCTTGGGAGGCTGGACTGAAATCAAATCTCAGGCTGTGAGCACATGTCACACCAGGATTTGTGGCACAGGGCAGCAGGATTCACTTGGATTTTGTTTTCTAAAGGACTCAGAATTGCCACAGTCCTTTAGAGTCATAATGTCATTTTTATAAGGATCCATAGAAGAAATCCTTACCAGTCTGGTAAAGTACCCTTCACTTAAGGATGGTTTCTGGCAAAACCGTGTGGAAGAAACAGCGTATCTCCTGGGACTGTTGTTTCTTTCCTTCTTTCTCTTCTCCCTGTTTACCTGCTGGCCCCCTTTCTACCTCCTGAGCACTTGGCTGGTCAGGACACACCCTGAGGGTCTGATCTTTTTCTGATGGCTAATTATCCACCAGACCTCATCTGTAATGTGGAGCGTGTTTTCAGAATTTTGCTAGCTGCGTTGATGATCTAATTGTAAATTAATTATAGCATTAAGGAATGCTAATGGTTTAAACCAGCACAGCAAGTTCTGAGATAATGTTTGCATCTCAATAACAACCTTTAGTGAAGTGAATGATGTAGCACTTTGAGGCCCCTTTGGGTGACCCCATCCAGGTTTGCCTGGGACTGACCTGCATCCTGGGAAACCCCTGAGTCCCAAGCAAACGAGGAAGGTTGGTCACCGAAGCCACATTGGGGAGCAATTTTATAATAACAATAGCAGCAGCAGCAGCAGGAAGAGCAATAATAATAGCTAATACTTGTACGGTGCTCTGTGCTAGGTGCTCTTCTAACTTCTTTACAGACACAGAGGGTGCCAAGAAAAAGTCTACACATTTTAAGAAAGGAAAAAACTATATTAAAATAGTAACACTCAATATATACTGATAACAAAAGATGAATACAAGTCAGGTGTATATGTTTTTTTGGCACTACTGGTATTAACTCATTTATTTCTCTCAACAACCCTATGGCTCTCTACTGTCATTATCCCCATTTGGGTAAACTGAGGTACAGACACACTTGCCCAAGTTCATGCAGGAGATCTTTCTGGAATTCGTAAGTTAGCCATGTGCCTGCCTGTTCTACCTCTGTGTAAGGCCACCCTGCAAGAAATAGTCCTGGGATAAAATTGTCTTCAAAACCTGAATATTTTCCCTTATCCCATGTGGCCTTTTGATGAACTTTCCTTGTAGTGGGAAAGTTGGGAAATCATTTTAACAAACAAATACATTGAGGCAGCTGCAGAAAATTTCTTGGTGCTTGCAGTCTGGATTTCTGTTTGTTGAATTTCCAATAAATATTGTCCTAGTGAGTGACTGAGACCCTGGTTATGGCTCCTGGAGCAGAAGCAAGATCTAAAGGAGGCCCGTGATCTGTGTGTTAGTCTGATTGGCCCGCCATAACAAAAATACCACAGATTGGGGGGCTTAAACAACAGAAATTTATTTTCTCACAGTTTCGGATGCTAGTAGTTCAAGATGAAGGTGCTGGCAGGTTTGGTTTCTGGTAAGGTCTCTCTTCCTGGCTTTCAGACGGGTGCCTTCTCCCTGTGTCCTCAGAGCCTTTCCTCTGTGTGAGTGCATTCCTGGTGTCTCTTCCCTTTTTATAGGGACACCAGTCCTATTGGATTAGGGCTCTACCCTTATGACCTCGTTTAACCTTAATGACCTCCTGTAGGCCTTACGTCCAGATACAGTTACACCAGGTGTTAGGGCTTCAGCGTAAAAATTTTGGAGGACACAATTTGGCCTATAACAATCTGGAAGGCAGAACTTCCTACTTCAGGGCTTAGTCTGTCACTGGTTTGCCTCCTGAATAAATGATGATTCTAAAACTTCTTAAATAGGTAATTCTGTACAGTAACCTGATAAAATGGTTCTATTCAATGGAGAATGTGGTATAGTCTAACTTGGGCTCATCTTACTTAATGCTCAGGTTCCCCAAATCCATAACTCAGACTGGGGTTTTTTGTTGTTGAGTGTGTATGTGTATGTGTAACTGCAACTTCCATCCATCCATATAACATAAAGTAGTTATAGCAGAGGAAACTTCTATGGGGAGCAGAGCGATTATAGAGTGATACAATGGGTGGCTTCGCTACCATAAATGCTTCTTCCACTCTTGGTGATCTTGGAACGTCAGACGTTGGACCCCAAGGACAGCTGTGTTTGGCATGTTCGCTCCCCGTCCTCGATATCTTTCCTTTACTGTTTTTCTTGACACACGATGTCCAGGGCTTTACTCCTCTGATCCCTCCTACATGACCATTGCTGTCATCTCTTCTACCTTGGAATCTCTAAGTTGCTCTTTCCTAAGATTTATTTTAAACTTTGATTTTTTCCCCTCCTATTTTCTTCCTGGAAGAGCGCTTCTATTTCAAGCATCATCTTTATTGCCGTAAATCTCACTCAAGTCTTTATCTCTATCGCTGCTTTATGACCCAGTTTCTAGTCCACAAGCTCCAATGGACTACTAGCTATTTCCACTTGAGTATCTTGTTATCACTTCAGTTCCAGTATCCTGAATAAGCTTATGCCTGTACCCCATCTCCCCTAAGTAGCGAATGACTAAATCCTGATAACTTATATTACGTATTATACCATTTCTTTCTTATTCCTGTTAATATTGACCCAATCCAGATCCTCTTGCCTCATAACTAGATTCCTGCCACGGCCGCATTTCTGACTCCTGAGCACTGGTCTTTCTTCTTTCCATTCCATATCCTCCTGCTAGAACTGTCTTTGGTTACAATTTTTATCAGGCCTCTCTCCTGCTTAAAAATCGCCTCACTTTTATCCTGCAGATCAGACACTAACTTTGACCTCTGTGACACTCTAAATCTCTGTGAATCATACTCAGCACTGAAAAGGACCTTAGAAAGTCTAATCCTGTATGTATCTGATAATCAGTGTCCCACACAAGCTGTCACTCAGGAGCAGTTTTAACACCTTCAGTGACAGGCGACTTCCAGAAGCACATTCCCTTTTGACACACATTTTAATTGTCAGAAAAGTCTTTCCTGAATACAGATAAAATGGAAGTCTCTAGAATAAGTGCCCACTGTCCTTAGTTTTGCCCGTTTTTCATCAGCTAGCCTTTCAATATTTGTGCATGGTTAGGGACCATGTGTTATCATCCCCAAATGATACATAACCAGTTTCTTCACATGATCCTCCAAAGACTCCTTACCCTCCTGCTTGTCTTCTGGAGGCCCTCCTGGTTGACACTGCTTCTCCTAACATGAAGCCCCTAGAACCAAAACTCATATTAGCTTCTGGGGGCAGGATGCTGACATCGTTAATATTAACTTTATAGCCAGCTAAAACCCCAAGCTTTTCTCGTTGTTATTTGTACTACTTTTAATTCACGCCTTCCTACTGTACTTGGGTAATGCCCCCGCCCACACAAATAAGTATATTTATCTAAATTAAATTTCATCTTGTTCAATCTGGCCACCATTTCAGCCAGAAGAATTCTTTATGGATTTTCCGTCTGTCATTCAATGAAGGAATGTTCTCTCCCAATGTCACAGCCAACTATAAATTTGAACATCAATGCCATTTATGTCTTCAGCCGAGTTTCTGATAATGATATTTTGGGTAGGACACGTTTTGGAACCAGCAATACAATACCGGAAACCATCCTCCTGCCTGGTATTTGACACATTATTATATGATTGTTCAGACACTTGTGAATCCATCTTGCTATCTGACAGTGTCCATCTTGTGGACAACTGTTAGATGGCTTGATGAATTCCACATAGCATTTCTTGTAGCTGTATCAGAAAAGCTGTATCAGCAAAGCATTGAAATCAGGGTGGTACCTTATTGTCCCCCTCCATGCCATGGTCAGGGTCACTTTTTTTCATCCTTTCTGCCTAAAAGCTCTCTCTTTTTTACCTTTTACTTATACTCTTAATACTACTTCATGGCCAGAATAGTTCCAGCTCCTCCAAGAAGCCAGCACTCACTTTGTCGCCAATAATTCCAGGCATTCATTTTTGCTGTGGAACACAATTTAGCACCTGACCTTAGGTGCTTTGTGTTGTTTATACATTGCTTGGCATGACCTGTATGCCCAGAATGAAACACGCACTCAGGAGATATTTGTTGCATGAGTGAAGATTAGTCTTGTCGTCTTGATCAGAACATAGCCGTAAGCCTCTTGAGGGAAGTTGCTAGTCTTACAATCCTTCCCCCTCTTTTACTGAGGTGAAATTCACATAACATAAAATGAACCATTTTAAAGTGAACAGTTTACAATTCTTTTAAACCCCTGCATGGCACAGAACTGGGCATACAAAAGTGCTCAAATAGGCATTAGCTAACAATAACCTGATGTAATTAATTTATCGGTTTCCTCCATAAGCAAGCTGTGACTAAATGATTACTTACCCAGATCCTTTGAAATGGATTTATAAACATAGCCAGTGTTTTATTTTTGGAAACTAATCTGTGGACTAAAGGAAGCTTTATTCTGAAAATATTACACTGTCCCATGCTATTATTTAAGAGACAAAGAAGTCTTCTGGGTAAGCAAGTAGCACTTAGAAAGTAGATTTCTGTTCAGGATCTCCAAGGAAATACATCAAATGAACCAAGCCAGACTAGGGGTGATTTAGAAAGAGAGACACTGCTCCAGCTGATTTCCTAGTCCATTTTGACTCCTAAAGAGAAAAGTGCCACCGCTAAGGTGACAGTAATGAAATAATTCATTCGTGCATCTCTTGTCTAAGATCCTTTGTTATTCCACCACTAGTATTAGAAACACAAGCATTTGGCGAAGGTATTTTATCCCCAATTAAATAGTTAATACCCCATAACCCTCTCTTCTCTTTTTTAATACTTTATAGTTGACAAAGCATCTCCACCTCAAGGATATCACCTCAAGGTGATAGTGGTATTGTGCCCACTTTACAGATGAAGAAATCGAAGCTCAGCTAGGATGAATATCTTGCCTGAAAACCAATAGTTAGTAAACACTGAGCCCGAGGGACTTAAATTCCAGCCTGTGCCTCCCAAGTGTTTGTACGCCCCGAAGGCACTCCCAGCCCTCAGATTTGCCCCAAGTCGTAAGGAGTTAGTAGTTGGAAATCTGGCTTCCTATTCTAGAATCCTGTTTTAGAGAAGCAGTTTAGCTAAAACTTTCTATTTGCTCAACACTAATAATACCTTTTCACCTTTGTTCACACACTGCTCTCTCCTGGTACCACTTTCTGTCTAAATCTTACTCTTTTTGGAGACTTTCTTGAGATTTTTAGAAGGCCCACAGTCATGCTGTATGGTTTGTGCTTCACGCCTCCCACACGTAAAGTAAGGGCTCAGAACACTATTTGTTTATAAATGTCACATTAACCAGAAAGAACCATTCCTCTTAGGAAAAAAACTGGATTCCATTGCTTATTAATTTAATTTTTCCTTGTGCATAAATGTGCGCATTAACACTGCTAATCATGTAGATAAATTAGGGGTCGTTGTTTGGGCAAATTTGATTAGAATGGAAAAAATGTTTTTCTTGGGTCGATTTAAAAACTAACAAGAGTATAACTTAGGAGTAGTGATATAAAACTTACATAATCCTCAGCCAATACTATCTAAGAGGTTTGGCTTTTTTTGCTTTAAGAAATGAGTGAAATAAGTGAAAGAGTTCTTTTTCTTATTGGCATTTTAAATCCTTATGTTTGTATAGTACTTTTTTTCCTCTCTCCAAGAATTTTTATGTCCTAACAGGATGAGTTTCACCATTGTCTAGGCCCCTCAATCTTTTTTTGATAATGGAGGCGACTGATAAGTGCCCCCGGTCCTTGAGAACAGGATTCCTTACTTGGAGCCATTTGGACGGGGCTCAGCTAGTGGCTGGGCCATGGATAATGACTTCGGCTGGCTAACTCCCAGAGGAGGCGCCCACATCTGTGGATGGAAATTCCTCACCTGTCAAGAGAGAAGAGTCCTGCCTAAGGGACCCGTTGTGATCCATAATCGGTAATGGATTTGGCTGTGTTCAGTGGCTTCCAGACTTTGTCATTTGTTCAAGGAAAGGCATGAGCCGTTTCCATCTATTTCCAGTGGGCCCTCAGTCCCGATCTCCTTGTCTGAGGACCCCTGCAAACCTTGTCTAAGGTCAGGCTCCCTGCTACCCATCCCTCTCTCCATCCTCAAAATTCAGGTGACCATCTGGTTTCCTCTGGCCTTCTCCTTAAAGATCTTCCCTTTGATTCTCAAGGGCACACTCTTCTCTTCACCAAACCTGCTTCTCTGAAATAAGCATTTTGACTTTCAAAGCTGTTGTTTCTCATGTAAGTTTTTTTTTGTTTGTTTGTTTTTTAAATCTATTTTGGAAGTCAAAACTGAGGATACACTCGTTTCTCACCGCATTCCTGCTGTTTGGATGCCAGTCCTAAATCCCCTGGAGGCAATGTGGATGGCGCGGACTGAGGGGAAAGGACTCCAAAACAGGAAGGGCAGAAAGCTTACTGTCTTAGAACAGCATACACTAGCTTTATTTGCTTCTCTTAGGATAGACATGGATATCATAACCCATGGATAGACATCTTAGAAATAATCTTGGAAAGTCTATAGGGAAAGTATCATGTCTACTGTATAGATGAAGAAATGAGATGTAAGGAGAGCCAATGAAGACCTCAAAGCAGAGCCTAGAAAGAATCTAAATTTCCTGGCTCCCAATCCAGCTCTCCTCTCATCAGAAAACATTGCCAGTTCTAATCTTTGACTCCTTGCATTGTATTTACCACAGTGTTGGACAACTGAAGCTGTGTTTACAACTGTGTCCCTTCCCCCTGATTCTCCAAATGCAAGAAGAAATATAGATTATTCTTATTTTTATGTGGAAGAAGAAGAGTGATAGTTCAACCTTGCTCATATTTCAGATGTCTTTTTTAAAAAAAGTATTTTTATCTCACTGACATTCTGACATCCAGGTAAAACTCTGAGAAAATAGGGAAGGTCTTATAGAAATCCAATCTAAGGTGAAAGTAAACATGGATGAATTTCTAAGCACCCATGAAAGATACTCTGTGCCCATCTAGACCCAAGAGAGCAGGCCCCATTCCTTGCTAGCCTCACTTCCGCACTTAGACACAATGCCATCCTGGAAAGACATAGATGAGAAATGGAGACTTTGGGGAGGGTTTTATGTAATCAGTCAGAGACTTGTTAGTTGGGGCCGAGATTTCAAAATGTTCTACATATAGTCCTTCTAAAAAGAAGATGCACATATATAGCTATAAAAGAAGAAACCAACAGTTAAGAGAAATAAATAGGTTGAATAGTCTCCAATTTCTTTTGGATAGGCAGGGATATTCTGTATTCCATGTCTGCTACACAAAGTTGACATGGTTTTCCAGGAGGCCATATTAGCACATTTGTATACTTTGAAAGAGAACCTCGAACAAGACGTTCACTCTCTTTACTAATTCACATTTGTTGAGAATATGCTAGATTTTCTTTAAATCAAAGCCAGTGTATTTATTATTCCCATTTCTGGTGCATAAAAGACTCACTGAACATGACATCTGTCTTCAGATATTTGAATAACTGTCATGTATGTCTAGCATGTTCTGTGGTAACTCAGGATACTGGATTAGAACCCATGGATAGACATTTTAGGGAGGTAGACTTTTATAAAACATAAGAATAAAATTTCAGAACTTTCTGAAAATTGAATGGGTGGGTTCCCCAGCCCTGCAATGTTCAAGCGGAGACTGGAAAACCACTTGGCATTTATTGTTTACTTGGAATTCAATTTTTAAATTGACAAATGAACTACAAGATCTCTAAGATATCCTTCAAACTTGAAATGAGGTAATCCTGTTTGTAAACTGGAAGTCAGACTTTGGAATTTGGCCATTACATCATAGGCCATTTAGCCGTCATCCAATATGGTACCATGACATAAGATTCCATTGTTCGTTGCAAATTCTGCAAGTCCCCATATGTCCACTCTCTACAGAAAAGTGGACCGTGAATGATCCCTGCATAGCATTCCCCAGACTATAGATACAGAAATGATGCATTGATTCCTTAGGAGACCTTCAAGTTTTTTTCTCTGACTTCTGATCAGGTACCATTCCAGAATATCCTGTTTATCTTCTCCATAGTACACAAAAGTACATAGAAAATAGAAACCAAATGAGAAAGGTCTCCTTCCTTTTGAGGGGCCCTGGCACCTCAGAGCCCTCTCTTTACCATTCTCTTTCATCTCTAGCTTTGAACTAACTCTTGGGCAGCTGGGAAGTAATCTCTGAGCTGATAGCTGAGAAGGGCTTACTGTAGCACCACTCCCAGAGGTCTTTGCAATTTCATAGGAATTTCTGGATGATCAAGACAAAACAAAGCAAAACTCTAACACTGAAAAGGAAAAACTCACTTATGGTAGAATTTGGTCCTAGGACTGGCAGAAAGAGATTTTTTGGGGTTGAGGTGGGGGGTTGGAATTAAAAAGAGCCTATCCGGCAGATAGGTCATTATCTAACCTAGCCACTTACAAGGCCTGCTCGGATAGGAATTTACTGAAATGTGTTAATTGTAGTGGTTTCCAAATAAGAAACTAAAAGTGTGGAATGGAATTCATTCATTGCTGAAATTGGGTTGAAGGGTAATTTGTGGCTTTCCCTTGACTCCCACCTGTCTCCTCTGACAAGACCTCCTCCATCCCTACAAAGAAAACCTTATTCAGTGAGCCATATAAAGATACCAAATACACTGTCATGAAATGACCTCCATAAATCAACTGAAACATCTTCAGTGATTTATGCTGTAAGAGCCCAGAGAACATTTATAATTTTGAAACATAGGAGGGCTTTTAGAGGTTTTTAGTGGCAGTTCTTCTGGTTCATATTAGACCAAAGTATATTAATGTGTAGGAAGAGAATCTGCTTTATACCTGATGATGAAATAGGCATCTTGTTCCCTAATGAGAGGTGGTCCAGGCCCCAGGGCCTTCCCAACCACATATTACTGGGAGAGAAAGGAGAAATGAGAAGCAGACTTTCACTTTCCAGTGTCAGACTTGCTCCCAGGAAGACTGCTTTTTATCCCTGAAGGAGGCATTTGATATACAAATGACCACAGAATCAAATACCATAGGACATCCCAGGCACAGAACACATTAATTCTCAGAGCTGAAATTAAACAACATGATTCATTTTCAACAATCATTTTCACAGCAGGACCCAGAGCCTTTTTACTATTCTTTGTGGAATGGGAACCACTTACGCAAAGTTACTTGCACGAAATTTCTTTGGAGGTCTGACTGCCATTTCATGCTTCTTTGGCCAAGGTTTTTGGCTAAGATTCCCTGAAGAAGTGGGCAGAAGCAGAATATACTATGATCCCTGAATGTCCACTAAAACGTAAATGTGACTTCATTGCAAGAAAGCTACAGCCCTCTGTGTAATAAACAGAGTTGGCTGCTCCCCAGATTCTTCAGTCAAGGATTACTTACAAATTGCATGCTGTTTGAACTTCCACTCCTTGGAAAATTAACATGGGCTTTCTGGCACACTGCAAAACTGTTTACATTTCTGTTTCAAATAGCACAAACTCAGGAATTGTACTTTACTCCACAACTTCCGATTATTACCAGATTGCTTAATTGACCAAATCTTGGGAATCTTAAGGTTAAGTTGATATAGTTTTGTATGTTCGTTTCTTTTGTTTTGGTTTTCAGAGCTGGCTTAAGAGTTCCTGCATTAATTAGCACATGTGAACTCGATGCATACTAGTTTGGGAATTTTTGAAAAATGAGTAGATTTGCTCATAGAAAAAATTATTTCAAAAGGATAAGAAAAAATTATTGCAAATAGTCTTTCAGACTATTTCAAATCTTTCAGGTCATTTGTATATCAAATCCAGATCTTCCTTTTCTTGGTATTTCACATTCTTTTAAGGAAAACCTTTTTGAAAATTTGACATTTCAGTTGAATAAATGAAAGCTAACAGTTTAATAAATTACTGTGTCTTCAAATATTGTAACAATTTTCATATCGATATTGGCATCACTTATTTTGATAATTTGTAATGAAATGTGATGAGTATAAAATATTTTGAATTTTCTTGAGTTCAGCATTTGCGTTCAAGAACAGGGGATTTAGATCCACATTTGGATTCGTCTATAGTGATGTGCTACAATTACTGTAGTGATTGTTTCCAAATGTTTATTAATACTAATATAGTTTCTCTAGGTTTAAATAGCTAGGTCTTATTTAAGTCATTCTTATGTTAAAATAAGAGTCTACACAAACGCAAAATCAAAGCATCAATTTCACATGTTCAGAGATGTTACATTAGACCCTATGGTAATTTCCTTTGATTCAACCCCATGCTAAGTACATTGATGCGTCTTCTCACTTTTACTCTAGGAACGAACCTTTTGGGATGGATTGATATATATATGTATTTCCATGTTACAAATGAAGCAACTTAGAATGAGAGAAGTAGTCACCTACCCAAAGGGCACAGATGATACGTAGCAGAGCCCAGGATTTAAACCAGTCTCTGATTCTAAAACCTCTCAATTAATCTCTTCATTTTGAGAACTTTCTTTCCATCTGCCCAAGAAAACCTTGTTTCAATGCTATGCAAATGAAGACATTATTTTGAATTTCTAATGGTTCTAAAAATTCTACATTAGTTAACAACTATCAGCCAATCAACAAATATTTATTTTTCACCCACCCATGCTGTTCCAGGTAAATCTTGGGAAGGTACAGAGGTCTTTATTAACTACACAAAGGAGAGTATCACTGGTAACTTTATTTTGAAAACATGGAGCAAATACATGTATATTTGGCATAGTCATACTGGCTATGTATGTTTAGTTATAGCATATATTAATCAACACTCAATCAAGAAACAGTATTGAATTCCTATATGTAACATGGTATCGTAGAAAGAGTAAATATGGATTTCGTTGAGTCTTAGATCTACCACTCGAAGTTCCTTCCGTTTTTAAACCTTTGTAAAGTGGGAATAATACTACCTGCATCATATTAAATGAGACAATGCCTATTAAGCACCTAGCATACTATCTGGTACGTGGTTCACTAAAAAACAAAGCACTCTGCCCTACTTCGCTCACCTCAGTCTTGCAGAAACCTGTGTATCCAAACAAGTGTATATCTACGTGTACGCACCACTTCTCTTGAACACCCTCTGACCTCCACATCTGACCAAGTGGCCACACTAACTTCTTTGGCCATTTTTCCATTCTCCAAATTTACATAGTTAACATGACATAGGAAGAAAGCTATTGGTTTGACGTAGGAAAGATGAATTTTCCTTGTGTCCCTGTGAACACACTGGTTGGGGACAGTGATCCCAAGTTCCAGTTGTTCAACCCACCAAAACAGCTGTTCTTTCCCTCGGCATCTTACAACATTTATATAGTTTAGTTTTTCCTTCCTCCTCAGTCGCCTACTAACTTTACGTAGAACAGGAGCAGAAGAATCTACACCCCTCAGAGGGGCCAAAAGCCCAGCTTCAAATTCTGTAGCTGTGAGACTGCAGGTTTCATATTCCAAATCAATTCCTACTTTATCAAATCTGATCATTGAAATTTGTATATTTGGTTGCTATGTATTAGGGATGACTGTCCTGATAATCTCCATAAATTAAAAAAAAGCCCTCAATAGGTTATTTTAATGGTGACCCTCTGATTAAAAAGAATCTCAAAATACATAGACTTGGATTTCAAGTGTCATTCACTGCAACTTAACTGAAGAGCCCAAATGTGTGAGCCTACCCTTTGCTCAACATAGTGCCGTGCTTTGTGGGGGAAGCCTGAGGAGAGGCAGTGGGGTTTAGCGGTTCCAAGGATGGACTTGGAGTTACTCAGACCCAGATTTGGGTCCAGGCTTCTGCCTGTGATCTTGAGTATGTTGCTTAGTCTTTCTGAGCCACAGTTTATCTGTAAAAAGGGCAAAGATGATAACCTCAAGGGTTGTGGGGGTTTATGTAAAATACTGTATGCAAAGCACAATGTTTAATATTTAGTAAGGAACCAAAAGTATTAGGTCTCATTATACAATAAAATATGGTCAAGGTGCTTTCCTATCTTGTTGCAGCGACAACATGTACCCACAGAACCATCAGAGAATATAATCCTCTTAGTAGCACACTAAATTGGGTGCAATATGTGCTAAGGCTAGCATTGAGACACTGAGGTTTTCAGTTTACCTTGTTAGATACTATGTTAGTTTTTGGGGGCTGCCATAACAAAACACCACAAATTGGGAGGCTTAAAACAACAGAAATGTATTGTCTCCCAGTTCTGGCGGCAGGAAGTCTGAAATCAAGGTATTACGACAGCCATGATTGCTCGGAAACCTGGGAGGAAAAGACCCTTCCTTGCCTCTTCCAGCTTCTGGTAGCCTCAGCTGTTCCTCGGTGTTCTCCACGTGCATGTCTCTTCACATCATTTTCCCTCTATGTGCGTCTGGTGTTGTGTCCAAGTTTCCTTTTTTATAAGGACACCAGTCATATTGGATTGGGGTCCACTTTAATGACCTTATCTTATCTTGATTACTTCTGTCAAGACCAAATTACCAAAAAAGATCCCATTGGGATTTGCTGGGGGTTAGGACCTCAACATATCCTTTTGGGAGGACTCAATTCAACTCATATTGGATACATATTCTCTAGTGTTGTCTATAACCTGGAGCTCCACTGGTGAAAGTCCCTCATTTGTGGTGTTTATTGACTGCCATGCATTGGATATTTCCACACTTGGGACTCATGTCTCATCTATAGCTTTCAGATACGGTAAAACGTAGTCATTTTAGTCATTCTGTAACTTTTACGGTGTTTTAGAAGGGCCCCTGAAACACCTCAAAAGATTTGGCATTGCGCGGGAAGTGTTGTAACATAAGTGATGAAAACTTCTAGGGTATGTTGTATGGGTACACAATGGTCGTCCGTTAAATGACTAGTCGGGACTTTGGGAAGCCCAAGGGCACCGCTTGGTCCTTCCCAGCTCCCTGACATCAGCATGGTGCATTTAAGGCGTCATCATCGATGAATGAACTATGAACTGACATTACTGAAAAGGGACGTCTTACAATATGGCCAAGCTCCTGAACGTGTATGAGATCACTTTCAGTACTCTTCCTGACTTATGTCAATGTTTCACTAGATACCAAAGACAGAAAAAGTGAGACAGAAAGCAAAACTCGGATCATGATAGTTCCCAGGGTAGAAAAGATCCAGAGTGTTTTTTTTTTGTTTTGTTTCTTTCCGCAATGAAAGCCATAGACCTGACTACCTTCCATTTACTTGCCCTTCCCTTTTTGGGAAAAATCTGAGCTCAACTCAGATCCTATTGTTATTGTATTGCCCCAGACCCAGTGGTCAAGAAGACAACATCAGTACTGGGAATTCCTAGGAATGAGGCTCCTTAGCTCTCTGAGACCACACTGTCTAACCAAAAGGCTGGTCATCAATGCGTCCTTCGGATTGAGTTACGACCAAAAGGGGGAACTGTGGATGAAAAAACAGGTTATATGGAAAGTATCTCCACAGGATGATCCAATAATGAATTCCTAACTGAGCAGGACATGGTGGATAGTCACTTCCCATGCATGTAACTTTTTAGTAAAAGGTTTATCTTTGCCTTCTGCAAGCCCCGGCTATTGTTTCTGTGCATCTAGATTAACATACCTTGGAAATAAGTCATAACCACCCTCGAGAGAGCACTTAATCTTCCTAACTATCCTGTAATCCAATGCCCACCTTGCTTTCTCCCAGCTCTATGCAGTCTTCCTTGCATTCCCTCCTTAATTTCAAATGCGTAAAAGCAGCTGCTGAACTGTTGTTCTCCAGAGAGCATTTGAGATCTTGCTTCCCAGTATATATCGTTAGTTTAGCTCAAATAAACTCTTAAAAAATTCTCTCTCAAAAAAAAAAAAAAAGAAAGAAAGAAAGAAAGAAATTGGTCGTTCTAGCACAGATTCTTTCTTTCAGGATGTAGACTTGTTCGGTGTTCTATTTTACTTTCTTTTAAAATGTTTCTCCCCTTTATCTTATAATTTTAAAATTGCAAAAGTATTGTGTACTTATTGTAACAATTTAGATATATATGAAAGCAAAAGTTAGCCATCTCTCCCTAGCTTTCTTCCATTTTCATCTCCTCCAATGGTAAAATCAATATTAGTAATCTAGTGTCCATCTTTCCACTTATTTCTCCCTGTTCAATCATGTGCAAATGGACCTTGTTTTTTTGGGGGTTGCTTATTTTTACAGGAAACGGGATTATGCTGTATTCATCATTTTGCATCCAAGTCAATAGATAAAGAGCTGTGGTGTTTTTTTTTAATAGTTGCATAATATATGAGTATACTACAGTTTTTTCAAAATTTGTGTAAAGGTTATTATTTGTGTAAAAGAAAACGATTGGTTCTTATATGTTAGTAAAGTAACCAACAATTAGCTCAGTTGATCCTCTTGAGGTTTCTAGATATACAGTCATATCATCTTCAAATAATGGTAATTGTTGCCTCTTCCTTTCGGTTATGGAGATTTATTTTCTATCTTGATAAAAATATATTTGTATGCTTTTACCGAACAGAGAATAGTATGTTTTGTTTTCTGATTCACATAGGTTATTTCACATCTTCAAACTGCAGTTCATGACCCATTTATGGATCACTAAATCCATTTAGTATATCATGACCAGCATTTGTATAATCTGAAATAAAATAGAATAAAAATAGAATAGAAAACTATCAGAGAGCAATACATCTAGTAAGGGTAATGAATCTTAGGTTTCAGTTTCGAGTGTGCACATGCATGCATGTTTACTTTATCACAGGGATAAATTAATGTCTTACTGTAGGTTGTGACTTAAAAAAAAGTTTGACATACACTCATATAAGTGATTCCATTTCTGGAGCTTACTAATACTTTTCCTCTGGCAGTTGGAGGACACCCTCTCCTCTCGGCTGCATCTAGCCTCGCCTCCCAGGAGTAACACTGAGTGGTGTTATGTAAACACTGCCGTGGCTTGTTAGCCTTTTAGTGGAATGACAGTGGTGGCAGAAGCTCTGGGTTAGAATGTGATACCTTCTGCAGAATATCCAGGAGATAGAGACTAGAACCAGTTTGCTGAAAAAAGCCAAAGGTAAAGGAACTATTTGTTGAGTTCAGACAGAATCGTGAGTCCGTCTGCATTGCCTTTTTTGGAAAACTATGAATTATTTGCCAAATAAAGTGCAGGGATTGCAAATCCATACTTGATTTTTCAGCTTCCTTTCTGACCACTTAGGCAACTCAGTTTATCAAGGAGGCAGAAATAGGTGAGATATAATCAGGGCATCATCCCTTAGGTGTGATTGTGCCTACGCATTTGTAGGCCACCTCTCAGGCACAAAGGGATGTCCCAAAAGGCACAGGAATAAATGAGGTGTGGTCCTTGCCTTCACGGGGCTGCTTTTGCTTCTGTTACATTACACGTAGTTACTCAGATATTTCCATTTAGCCTAGTATTCACATGTCTCCATTTGAACACAAAATGTAGAAAAAGTGCTGTTAAGGAGGGCATCAAGCAGGTCAAAAGCTCCCATTTGTAAATTAAAAGTCATTCAGTAATAAAAAAGTATTTTTTAAAAAGCAGGTAACAAATGGCTCTCATTTACTTTTATACCCTTTCATTCAGATAGCTGTAGGAACTCAGAGCCCGAAGCAGCTCCAGGGACCAGGTCCTGAGCAGGTCATGCCCTGAGCGGCAGGAGCTGATGGTCTTCACTCTGAGGCTCAGCTGTTCACCTGACCAAGTCTTCTTCTGTACCTTGTTCTCACCTCCAGGTTCTGGTCACTTAAGACGTACTTACTCACCACCCGCCATGCCTCTCCACTCTACAGCTTTGCAGCCTCTGCTCCGACTGCCGCTGGCCTGATGATTTTGCTTTCTCTCGTGTTTGACTCCCAAGAAAGCGGGAGACATGGCACCGCAGAAAGAGCAAATGAATCTGACGGACCCACTCACCTCTTTTGTATGAGAGCACTTTGTGTGCTAGCCATTGGCGCTCTCAGCGACCTTGCCATTCTCTTGCTTTGGCTTCACTTGCACAACCCTGGTGGTATCCAATTCTCTACAGCACTTGCACTGCTGTAGTGGCATAAGGTTAGCGTAGAGCACACAATCGTGCTGACACACTTGAAATTCATGATCATTAACCTCGTGAGTCCCCGATGTTCTTCTCCAGCCGTGCTCCATTTCACGCGCCCGTTTGCTCGCCTGCTCTTCTGGACGACCATTTCATGCACACTTCTGCTCTCTCCTCACTGTGAGCTGATGACTTTGCTTCTTATTTTGATGAGAAGATGGGAACAATCAGAAGAGAACTGCCATAGGGTCTCATGGGCACCTCCTCCCACCTCCCTGCTTCTCTGTGCATCCCCTAGCTTCTCATCCATCACTGCACAGATGGCCGTATCTGAGGCCAACCCATCCACTTGTGTATTGGATCGATCTCCTCTTGGCTACTCAAGAGTGTTACTTTAGTAATTCTCCCTATTCCTATATCACCATGTCACCCCTCTCTACTGAATCATTCTCATCTGCATACGAGTATCTTTTTATTTCTCCCAGGTTAGAATACTCTCTGTGGATGCTTCCTCTTCATGCATTTTTCCCTTCTATTTTTCGCAGGTATTCTTTACTTTTTTGTGGAATACCTTTAATGGTCTGGTGAAGACGATGGACTCCTCTTCAGAATAATGTTTTTAAATGCTTGCAATAAAACATAGGATTGCAAAAGAGACAGATTATATTAAAATATGGTTATCGAAATAACTTTTAACTGTTGTGATATGGTAATGTGTTATTCTTTATTAATGCATTAAATAATACATTGAAAATATAGGCAAACTAAAGTTTAATTTTGTTTTTGAAAGATGTAGTGCTGCATAGGTTCTCTCCAATCATAGCTCTTGCCCCTACCCGTGGCACAAAAGGTTGTGCCGTCTCATGAGAGTTAATAATTCTCATTTAATCTGTCAAGTTTTGTAAGATTTAAAGAATGAGAATCACACATGTCCTTCCATGTATTGATCAACAGGTAACTATGGATAGAAAAGGAACTTTGGAAAAGAACAAAGATGCCTGGCTTCCCACTGTGAGAATGTGTACCTTCACCACCAGGTAGCGGCCAGCCGTGTTTTTAGGCGCCCTTGTACAGCAGATCACAGTCCTGTGAGAGCTGGTGATGGCTCCGCTAATTACTGTAAATGTGAACTAGTAGTGATCATGATGTTTGGAGATATCTGTGACGACTACATTGTGATATAAAGATATCCATCCTTTCTGATGGTGACCAAGAAACAGACACTGATAATTTTACATTAGTAATTAAAGAAAATGTTAGGTTAGCTGGAAAATAGTGAAAATTAAGATGTAATCCTTTTCCCATCTACATTCATGAGTTCTCTGAATTCTATTCACACATTTCTTAGGGACCTTAACTTAAGAGGCCTTGCTTTTGATAGCAAAATTCCCTTTAAGAGTTATATTATATTCTCTGCTGTCTACTTCTCTTTCCCCTGTATCTAATGAGTCCACTCCAGTCACGTTTTTCTCCCCTTAATTCACTAAAACTTTTATATTGAGGTCACCAATGACTTCTATATTGTTATAGCCAACCATCGTGCTTACTTCATCAGCAGTATTTGAAACAATTGATCATTCTGTCTTCTTTGTATACTTTTCTTCACATCAAGAATATGTACTCTCTCAGTTTTCCTCTTGCCTTTCTGGCCACAAGTTCTCAGATCCCTTTTCTGGTTCCCTGTCTCCTGCCTGCTAAATCTTGGAGTGACCCAGAACCCAATCCTCAGACAGCTTCTTTTTCTAGCTATACACATTCTCTCGTTCATCTCATCCAGCCTTGCAGCTTAAAATATTCATTGTATTCTAGTGTTCCTTCCCAGTAATTGTTAACTCCAACTGTGACCTACCCGCTGAATTCCACACTGCCTACTCAGTGTCTCCACCTGGTTGCCTAATAGGCACACAAATTCATCAAGTTCAAATCTAGGTTACCGATGTTCTCCCCAAACCTGCTTTTCTTACCGTCTTTCTTATCTCAGCAAGTGGAAGCTCCATTCTTTCAGTTGCTTTGATCAAACCACTTGGAGTCAGGTGTAACTCTTCTTTCTCTCACATCCCACATCAAATCCATCAGCAAAACTTGTCAGATCTAGCTTCAGAGTATAATCTGAGTGTTACCATTTTCCACCATCTCACTGTCGCCACCCTGACACAAGCCTCCAAGGCCTTTCCCTGGAAATACCATAGTCTTCTCACCGCTCCCTGCTCCTTTTTTCTATCCCGAAAGTTGGAAGTTCAGAAATCTTACAAGCAATGCATCCACTCTACTCCTATGAACTCAGAAGCAATATGCATAGTTTTTTAACTACATTGAAAACTCTTCTAAGTGCCAGGTACTGCTAATGTACACAATTCCAAAATGATGGCTGTTTTTCCATGAGTAACTTATAGAATTATTCAGTTCACTCATCGTTTACCTGATAGGATTTTAAATGTAGCTCTTCGGGTTTGAAACCCATATTAAGACAATTTAAAAAGCATGATACCTCAACTTTAGAAGCTTATTTTTAAAGGATGCTCAGAAATTCAAATGAATTTATGACCTGTATCCCCAAATTATTATGTTATTTTTGTCACGTGACTGCCAAATACACAACATGTGTTAGTTAATAGCCTCATTCTTCTACTCTTCATTCTCTGCAATGGAATCAGAAAATAGTAAAAATACCTCAGGTACCTTAGAGTGCTAGTAACCTTTCTTAGCCATTAATTACATCTTTCACTCAATAAACACTATTGAATGGCTTTTATGTGCCAGGTATTCCAATGGGTGCTGGGGATACAGAGATGAATAAAATCCAGTGAACGTTCTCAAAGGGATCACAGGCAAATGGAGGAGGCAGAGGAGTAAATAACCAGGTACAATGCAATATGCTACACACCCTAACAGAGGTGGTAGGTATTAGGTGCCGCAATAGCACAGAGAATGGAATGATCAGCTTGGTTTAAATGCCCCAGGAAGTTTCATCCGTAGGCGTTGTCTGGGATTCCTTGAAAAATAATACACTCTTGGTTACCATGTGTAAAAGAGTACCTGTCCCTACCACACCCCAACTCTGTTCCAGAGCTTGGAATTCTAAAGGATGAAAAATGGATATCTTAGGTAATGTAAACATGCTGGATTGGAAAAATGCCAGCCTGAAAAGTTCCAGAAAGTGGTTACTACTCTGAAACTTCCTAAAGCATGATAGATATTTTCCAGAATCTCTCTTATTCATTCACAGATTGGAAAAGTTTCTTAGGGATTCCTACCTTATAAATAATTTACCTTATAAATATATATGTATATATGTCAGAGAGTCATATTTTTAAAAAACAGCCTTCCTGAGTGGAGATAAGATGGAGACTCATGGAAAATTATTAGAAATTTCAGAATTATAATAGACCACCTGAGTACGTTAAAGTATCACCTTGCTCCCATCGTACTTTACTAATGAGAAGTGCGTGGAGCCAGGACGTAATCCCCCAATCCTCTTCATATTATTTATTAGGAAATTGAGACCAATTTGGGGGCGAGGAACTTTCCTGGAATTACTCTGCTAATCTGTAAGAGCCTTGGGAATAGAACCCAGGTGTCCTGCCTCAGTCTGGTGCTGCTTTTTCCACTTGATGAGATTTCATTGGCTGATACACAGAAACAACTTTTGCCTTCAGGATTCTGTAGGCTGACCTGAGGTTATTTAGCCAAGAATACATTTGTGTGTGGGGAGGCTGGAGGGGAGGGGATGGAATACCAGCTAGAAGCCATCCATTGGCCCTTGTCCAGGCTCTCCCTCATCCCCCCAGTGGCTACAATGGAAAGGCTGCATGAATAGCTCTAGTAGTCCTTAAGCAAGGGGCCACCTAGCATGCATGGACCTGATGCCAACATTCTGGAGCAAAGCACAGAGAGGTTCAGGGTCTGGACAGCGACGTGTCGAAAAGCAGGCTAATGCATGAGAGATCTAGTACCTAAATAGAAGAGCAGAATGGGATGTCAGCGTCTTTAAGGGCAAGAAGGAATTGGGGGGGCAAAGAGACGTGCAGCTCTAACGGCAAAGTGATAGTGACGGGTCCTGTGGAACTGGAGCGGTTTGGGCCAGGTTCAGAGTGGAAGCGACCTCTAGCAGACATAGCAAACTTATAGCCTGGCAGCTAAACCTGACCTGCACTTGTGTTCGGTTGAGAGTAGTTATTATTTTTTTAAAAATTCCTTTAAATACTTTTAGGCAGGTCCCACGCTCTCCACAGTCCCATCTGTTGTCTCGCACCTACTCAGCCATGTCCTTAATGAGCCCAGGCTGCTGTTTCTTTAGGGGTCCAGGTGTTGCACAGCTGGATGGGAGTAAGCACCGCTCCTTCACACAGCCTGACAGTGCTCATAGACTCACAGGTATGAATGTGGGTACATTGCAACGTGAAGTTATTTCACAGTAGGCAAAAATCAACACATCTAGACCTGGTCCTTAGGAATCAACTCAATACTTTATGCAGCTGACTCACAGAGTTCACAAGGTCTCAAAATAATGGTATGAAAATAACATTTGTGATTGTAACGGCTTTGTAAAATACCTTTTTTGAAAATTCTGATTGTCAAGAAATTCCAGAGTGTACATGCCAAAGGTCTGACACGTGAAATGTCGTGAATCTTACAAACCCCTGCCTCACCCAGGACATATTTCATTATAAACTCCTTGTGGTATAAATGGCTTCCCAAAGATGTCCATTTACTAATAGTGATTATGTTAGAGGACATGGCAAAGGAGAATTAAGGTTGCTTGTCAGCTAACCTTCAGATGAGGAGATTATCCCAGGAGACCCAATGTACTCACTAGGGTCCTTGTAAGGGCAAGAGGGAAACAGAAGAGACATAACCCAAGAGTTGGCAGGATGAGAAGGGATCAAGCAGACATTACTTGCTTAGAATATGGAGGAAAGCGTCTGTGAACCAAGGAACACAGGGGGCCTCTGGAAGGTGGAAAAGACAAGGAGATAGATTCTCTCTCAGAGCCTCCAGGGGGAGTGGAGTGCATCCCTGACAACACCTTGGTTTTAGGCCAGCACGACTTATTTTTACATTATCTTACCTCCAGAACTATCAGATAATAAATTTGTATTGGTTTAAGCCACTGAGTTTGTTGTCATACAGCAGGAATATAAACCTGATCGGTTGCTAGATGAGGAAAGTATGAATGAGTCATGACTACCTCGGTGTGGTTCAGCTACTACTATTCATGGTGATTGAAACCAAGATTCCGCATCTGATATATGTATATTATTTGGCATTTACAACAATCATCATGTTTTGATGAAACTGTGACTTGTTTCCAAAGGATAATGTTCGTGAGGTTCTTTTGACTTCCTAAACCAATCAAGGGAATTTTAAAAAGGCAAAAGCTGAGGATTCCAAGGCCAGCTCTCAAAATTTTGAAGACCCATCATAACTATTCATTTAACACCACTTGTCACGTGTGATTATGATCATAAAACACCGTTGTATGTTTAGGTGAAATTTCTCCTTTGATGAGTAGAGGACCAAATTTCAAATTACATTAGACTGATGTCTGAGTTTACTACAAAGACTCTAGACTTGTAAAGTAAAAAAGGAATATAAGAGGAAGTCTTTTTACAATTGTTCTACTTCTATTCATTAGTATTCACGAAGGGAAAACATATTCTGACCCCTGGTAATTTCTAAATTGGTGTGACACTTGATGCGTTGCCATCATAGGATTACCAAACATAGAGGAGGAGCTAATAATAACAAGGCATTTAATTTGGACATCACCACCATTGCAAAATGGCTTTAAAGCTGGATTTTTGTGTGTGTGTGTGTGTTCATCATGGACAGGAAGAAAAATGAGTTAGTTAGGAATTCAGTCCTGTCTTGTCTGAACTTTCCAAGGTGTATTCTGGTTTTTAGTTGTATGAGGAAAAAAAAAATGCATCTTGGTAGTTTTTGTTTTTCAAACTTTCACTTAAGATGTGCCTCTTTTATGGTGGATCTGGTCTTAATGTTTTCTTTATGCATTGCTAGATCCTGGTTCTTCAAAGTGTGAGTAGAAGACCCGTGTACAAATTAAGGGGGCTCCAATTGGGAGGGAGGAAGAAGGGGAGAGGTGAGCAGTGTGGAGCCTCGGGTACAAAACTTCGGAAGGCGCTCACTCTCTGTAACATGCGCATGCCAGCCTCCCCTCGCATGACCATGAGGGTGGTGCCTCCATGAGCGAGAGGCCCCAGCTCACGCATGTAAGGAGGACTCAGTCTCAGCGGCGTCCCTGTGCTGAGTCAGCACTTGCACCATCCTGAGGATGAGTGCCTCCTTATATGTTGTACCCAAGGTGCCTCTCTTGTCTCAGTAGTCTCACCCTGGAGGTGAGGGCATGGCCAGTGATGGCTGTAATGATAAATAGATGCCAATCTTTAGCTCCAGAGTCAGGTTTTCGTCCTGGGACTCCTTATGCATTCCAGACCACCCCTCTTCGGCAAACCCTGGACCATTGAGGAGATTATACAGAAGGTTTACCTTGGTATGGCTCCAGCTCAATCCAGAATTGGGCATGATCCTAACCATACCTTTTATGGCAACCCTGGTCAAGGAGAGCTTGACTCCACAGTTAACCCTGATCTAAAACACACCTTCCAAGTGTTACAGAACCTCAGGGAGCAGGATTCGTTCAGCTCTCCTATACGCCTTTTGATTTCAAAAAACTCTTCAGTCAGTGGTTATCTGAATCTATTCTGTACGAATAGAAACATTTCAAGTTTCAGAAAATCTGTGCAAAGTCGGGATGTAAACTGTAGAGATAGTTAACATGATATTTGCATCTCTGGACGTGCTGCCATTGCCAATTCCGCCTTTTATGCAAGGTGTCGCTTGCATGGAATGCTAATGCTACATAGTACCGCTATAATATGGGTTTTATTTGGAGAACAATTAATAAGCAGACATGTAGCGGCATGCACACAATCGTTTGAACTCTCCTCCCACAGCGTGGGCCCGGCGTGGATGTCTGTGTGCACCGTTCATAGCCGTCGCTCTGGTAGAGAAGGCTCTATGCACTTCTAGGGTCAGTGGTCAGGGCACCTCTGTGTGATTGCGTAACAGTGGAAGCTCTCTGGTCAGGGAAGTGGCCTTATTAGAAAGAGAAGGCCTCTGGAGCCCAGTGCTTGGTATCAGCTTATTTTCCATTGAGCTGAGCCAGTTTTCTGCTCAGCTAGTGAAAGAGGAAAGGAAACAAGTCTCAGGAGCCATCCATATTTATATTTGTCTCTTGCTAACAATAGGTTCACTGTCCTCGTCTGATTGTGGAGCAATTTGAGAGAAAAGACAAAGTCATATGGATCTTTGCAACTCCCATGGTGCCCTGCCTGTGGTTGAGTGCTTAATACATGCTTCTTGATTGAATGAATGAAATAATAGATTTCAATCAACACTGAATGAATGCTGTATTAAAAAAATAAATAAATGTATGCTTTCATGGCAACTTGAAAGCATGGGCTATGCCTCCACAATGGCAAACCTCATATTTTGGCAGAGAACAAACCAGTGCATATGGTTGAGGGTGGCTGTTGTGTGTTCTTAATGTGGAAATTGGTAGCCCCATTTCTCCCCCAGCCCTTTTCACTTTTGTTTCATAACATTTGTTTCTGCCATATTGAGAGGAGGAGTTAAGACAAAAGATCTCCTTTAGTCATCAGAGCACTGAGGATTACAGCCAACTTTCTCTGTAATGCCTTTCTAGTTGTGCATAGATAATGCATAGGGAGGGGAGAAGTCTGGGGATAAACAATAGTTTTCATTTCTTGGAAATACTTTTTTGAAATATTGAAGATACTCTTTTGTGTCGATTTGGTATTCACAACAACAATGACAATCCTCCTCCTCATTATAGCTACTATATTTTCAAGCATTGTGCTCTGTGTCCTACGGTGCACTGAGATCTTTACGTCTTTATGTCCTCAGTGCTATGTGGCGGTTACTCTTTATTAAACCTGTTACTGGCATCCTCCCAGACCCGAATTGACCTCGGAGTCCTTCCAGGTGTTTGTTTTATAGTTATATTCCTTATACTCCACAGCTGTCATATAATAGGATCCCACTGAGATCCAGTCAAACAAGTTTTGCTGGGTCTTCCCAAAGCCTTTCAAGTTGGCAGTCATCTTTTCATCCAGGATGGTTTCATTTTTTCATGGGAGGGAACTACATCCTATTCTGGATATTCAAGGGGTATGTGATCAAAATTCCAGCTTTATAAATATTGGCTAACATTGTATTAGTGTCCCTATGTCCTAGCTATCTTCTTATTGAAGTATTTGTTTGAAAGTGAAGCTATAGTTGGTTGGCTGTTAAATAGTTTTCCTGTTAATCAGAAAAACACAACCATGTTTTTAAATATATCTACTTAACTGAAAAAAAACATGCTGGTCATTAAGGAGAACTGATGATTGTAAACGAGAGTTTCTTTTTTCTTTTTTTAATATATACAGTTTGATGAATTTGGACATAAGCATTTACCCATAAAACAATCATCATACTCAAGGCAATAGACATATCCATCACCTCCAAAAGTTTTCTGTGTCCCTTGATATTCCCCCCCCCCCCCACCGTGGTAAAAACACTTAACATGTGACCTACCCTCTTAACACATTTTTAAGTGCATAGTACAGTATTATTTTTTAACTATAGATATGTACTATATAATATAGCAGATCTCTATAACTTACCTCACGTGACTGAAACATGATACCCATTGAACAATTCCCATTTACCCCTTCCCACCAGTCCCTGCAACCACCATTCTATTCTCTGCATCTATGAGTTCTATTTTAGATACCTCATATAAGTGGAATTATGCAGTATTTGCCCTTCGCTGACTGGCTTATGTCACTCAGCATAACGACCTCCAGATTTACCCATGTCACACATTTTTCTTCTTTTCTTAAGGATGAGTTATATTCCACTATATGTATGTACCGCATGTTCTTTATCCATTCCTCTGTTGATGGGCACTTGGGTTGTTTTCATATCTTGGCTGTTGTGAACACTGCTGCAATGAACATGGGAGTGAAGCTATTTCTTTGAGATCCTAATTTCAATTCTTTTGGCTATATACTCGGAGGTGGGATTACTGGATGATATGGTTCTAATTGTAGTTTTCTGAGTAGCAGCCATACTGTTTTCCATAGCACAAGCCAGAGTTTCTGAACATCAGCACTGTCGCCATCTTGGATCAGATAATTGCCATGGGAGCCTGGTCAGTGCATCCAAACATCCTAACATGTTTTGCAGCATGAGTGGCCTCTACCCACTAGATGTCAGCAGCATCCCCTTGTCCCCTAATGTGACAATCAAAATTATCTCTGGACATTTCTAAATGTCCTCTGGGGAGCAAAATTCCCCCAATTGGGAATCACTGTTCTAAGCCCATAGTTTTTGAAAAGGTTGACCATGCACCAGAACAGAAATTGGTTGTTTCCTGTGCCTCTGCAGGCAGAGTGTATGCAGTTTCTGAATTTTGGCTTTTTTTGTTGTTGGATATGAGTAATCATTAAGTACTTTATAGTCCTTAGATAAATATAAATATGCATAATTCCTTCTCTTCAACAACTTATAATCAAGATTTAAGGTTTCTTTAGTTAACTATTTTAAACCAGTGATAGATTCTTATGTTGAATGTTTTATTCCATGGGAAGCCTTTTTCAATGGAAAGCTTTTAAAATAGGCATGAGTAATTTTGTGCTTTAAGCACTTTCATCCTTCCAAGTGTTCCTATATAGAGTAGACTCATTCAATTTATATTTTTCTTGATCTCTTATATTTCTGTTTCTTTTTCTCTGTAACAAATAGAGAGGGGTTATATCAGGAAATCGTGTAGAAAGGGGGCCTTCTATATTTTAAAAAGGAGATAAGAGGAACTTCCATAGCAAGGCAGTGTGGAGATTCCTCAAAAAATTAAGAATAGAATTACTGTATGACCCAGCAATCCCTCTCCTGGGTATCTACCCAAAAAGTCTGAAAACATTTATCTGTAAAGGTATATGTACTCTGATGTTCATTGCAGCTTTATTTACGGTGGCCAAGACATGGAAACAACCTAAGTGTCTTTCGACAGATGATTGGATAGAGAAGATGTGGTACATATATACAATGGAATACTATGCTGCCATAAGAAAAGATGAAATAGTACTATTTGTGACAACATGGATGAATCTTGAGATTATTATGCTAAGTGAAATAAGGCAGACAGAAAAAGTCGACAACCGTATGATTTCACTGATATGTGGGATATAAAACTGAAAGCAAAAAAGGATGAAATATTACAGAATTGTACACCTGAAACCTATGTAACACTAATCATTGTCACCCCAATAAACTTCAATTTTGTTAAAAAAGGAGATAAGAGAATGTAATCATTGTAAGAGACCGGAAAACTTACCTAAAGTTTTCTTCCTAAATTTATCCACTTACCATTTTTTAAGCATAATACCCATTCCCCCTTTAAAAAACATTATGCTTAACAAAATTCAGAGGTCCTTTATGTTGGCACTTTTGCTTTTTATTTCATTAAAGAAAATGGGAAAAGAGCTAAAACACCAACTTATACTCATTTAAGTAAACTCTCAGAACTCTAAAGGACCTTGAGAAAATAGGACATGAACGTCTATAATCTGTATTAGAAACCTAGTCCTGTGCATAATAACTCTTATTGTATTGGACAAAAGAAATGTGTTCTTATGTCTGACTTAAATCTCTCATGCTGCAAGGAAGCACATGTTTTCTTTCACTCTGTCTGCACTGCAAAATGACTTTTCCCCAGCCCTTGACTTCGAGCCATTCAGATTCTTAAAGCGTGTTATTTAAAATCTTCCCTTGACTTTCTCTCTGCAGATTAGTTGATCCGAATTCCTTTGTCATCATCTGCCATCATGTGCCACCCGCCACATGCTTCCTGCAGGATCTCTGCTTTCCTTTGCAGAGCAGATCGCTCACATCAGGCAGGGTTCAGGATGCCAGGTATCCTGATTGGCCTGAAGCTGCTGTTCTCACTGGAATACAGTCCTCTCTTCTTTGGCAGCAAGCAAAAAGTTTAACTTCCCTTTGCCATAAAAATAGCCCCCGCGTGGTATCTGCTTTCACACTTTACAAAGTGCTCCAGTTCACCACCTCTACCTAAATATAATGCTCTATCTTATAAGGCCTGGGAACATGGAAATTAGCAACAAATGAGCCCCTTACTTTCTGCTGTTAAAGCCCAGTGGACCTTGAAAGTCCCCTTTGCTGCAGTAAGGCTCCCCTGGTTCCTTTGTTCCTTTTCCCATGGTGGCCTTCCTCTCCAGCCTCCCTGCCTGTTTTTGGACAGCAGCAAAGGCCCATTGCATTCTCATATTCTCCGCCTGCAGCTCTTTATTCTATCCCACAGCGCCAAGCTAAGCTACCAGACAAAAGCCTCTTGAAGAATATTTGAGAACTTTTGATCCACATGTGATCCCTTTGAAAAACCAACTCAGGACCTGCTTTATTACCGGTGTCTCTTTTGCTGTCATCCCCACTCTGCCTCAGTTTCTTTTATTTAGAAACTGCCTGCTGACCTGATTGAAATATTCTTAGCCCACACGAGCCAACAGCTGTGCCCGGCAAGTGAAGCAGGACAGCGTCAGCTGGGCTCTTCCTGGCTGGGACCAGGACGAAAGGCTGCCCGCCTGGTCATCACGCATGAGATGGAGGAAATAGGAAGAATGGCGGAGATGTTTAATCAGTCTGTGAAGCATTTTTTCTTACTCATCATCAAATCAATATTTGATTTAGAAAAGTATATACTAATGGTACTGTATATAGAAGTATATACAATATGGTACTGTTTTCCCAAAAATAAGACCTAACCAGAAAATAAGCCCTAGCATGATTTTTCAGGATGACATCCCCTGAGCATAAGCCCTAATGCGTCTTTTGGAGCAAAACTTAATATAAGACCCGGTCTTACTTTTGTGGAAATATGGCAGGGCTTATTTTAGATTACGAGCATCCTGAAAAAAAATCATGCTAGGGCTTATTTTCTGGTTAGGTCTTATTTTCGGGGAAGCACGGTATCCTCCATTGTATACTAGAACACAAAAAAGGACATTAGTGGAAAACTGGTGAAATCCGATCATATCCGGAGTTTCGTTAGTGGTAATGTTCCAATTACCAATGTTAGTTTGTTAGTTTTGACAAATGATGACGGTTACGTAAGATGTTCACATTAGGGGAAACTGGGGGAAGGATATGTGGGAACTCTGTAGTATCTTTGCAACTTTTCGGTAAATCTAGAATTATTCCAAAATAAAAAGTTTATGTTAGAGGGCTCCAGCTGAGTGCCAGACCCTCCTCACACTCACACAGACTGTCATATGCACCGGATGGAGTCGGGTACACTGAGGCAGGAGAATTGCTACACTGGACTGGAAATCACAACAGCTTGCCTTGGCCCCTTAACATTCCGTCCCTCCGAAAGCCACTTCTACTTTTTGAAGCTGACCGTAACATAAAACTAAAGAAATAGAAAATTAGTGTAAAAAAAATTTACTTTAAAAGATAGCATATATAGGTTGTTCATATCTATTTCTTCGATGGTCAGTATATTAAGGAGCTGATTCAAGGAAAAAAATATTAAGATGCAGTGCAGCTTTAGCACTGTATTTTAATCGTTTAATTGTTAGGGCTATAACTCATCCATGTCCCTAGGGAAAATATCTGATCATATATTAGTTCCCTTGCTTGCGCTGTTTTCCCTATCTTCTGTTCTTGGCTTATCTATAAATTATTTCCTCATTTATGTGTTCCCTCATTCAATAAACATTTATAAAACCACATAGGGCACTTAACCCTGAGGGGGAAAGAAGAGATAAAGAAAGCATGGTTCCTGCCCATCAGGAGTATACAAGCTAGTGGGGAATAAACATGCAGATAGATAATGATTTTTAAACTGTAAATGCAGTGATAACAAATACACCCAGCAATAGTAATGGAAACTAAGGGAGCCCACAGTGGGTTATCAGAAAAGCATCCTGAAGGTGACACACCTCTTCTTCCAGGATGAGGAGGACTGAGGAGGAGCACACTGAAGAGACACATCGGGTAGGAGGCTACATGATGCACTCAGGGAACTGGGGAGCTACACGCTTTCCGCTTCGCCTGTGGGGTGGGCGTGACGACAGGAACGGGTGGGACGTGAAGCTGGAAAAACAGACAGGACACTGTCTTAGGCCATCACTTCTGTGGCTGGACAAGACGATGGTTGAAATGATGAAATAGTAAGAAGGCAAAAGATAAAAGAACAGAGAATCTGGTCTTCCCCTTATTTCCCGTCAATTACAGTGGCTCAGGCATTTCTTGAAAATGTGGCTGACCCTGAAGGAGCAGTTTTCTCCATGAAAGGAATTGGTGGCTTTACAGATGGAATACTTAACTCTTAGGCTCTTGCCCTCTGCCCTAGCAGTTGTTTATTTTTAGTGTTTATATAAGTACTAGTGCTCAACAATGATTGCTACTTAAATGAAATATAATGCATATGATAATTATTTTTTACCCCTGAAAAAGAATGAAGAATAAAATCCTTGGCTTTTATTCAAAGGGCAACTAATGTCTTCGGTTATTTCTCATTTTAAAAGCTCATGTGATGCAATATAAGTTATTCAAAGAAGCTGATAAGTTGTTTCTTTTAAAATATTTTTACACTATTGATCACATTTGAATTGAGGATTTCTAAGAATAAAAAGACATCTGAGTAGATATCTTATTTGATACCTAAACTTTTTTGGTCCCTCGTTTTGTGGCGAAAAGCCAGTTTTTATAATTCCTGGAGGCTGTTGAGTAGGTAGATGATACCATGGATGTGTGAGTGTGTGTGTGTGTGTGTGTGTGTGTGTGTGTGTAAAAGGATAGAATGAAGTAGCTGCTATCTCCTCAGACAAGGGAAACAACAGGAAAAAATAAATTGGGCTACATCAAATTAAAAAGCTTTTACACAGCAAAGGAACGCATCAACAAAACAAAAAGACCGCCTACTGAATGAGATAAGACATTCGCCACTGATACATCTGATGTGGAATTAATATCCAAAATTTATAAAGAACTCATACAACTCAACACCAAAAAACCTCCAAATAATCCAATTAAAAATGGGCAGAGGACCTGAGTAGACATTTCTTCAAAGAGGACAAATGGCCAACATACATGAAAAGATGCTCAATGTCACTAATCATTAAAGAAATGCAAATTAAAACCACAGTGAGATATCACCTTGCATATGTCAGATTGGCTATCATCAATAAGTCAACAAACAAGTGTCGGTGAGGATGGGGGAAAAAGGGAACCCTGGTACAATCGTGGTGGGATAGCACAATGGTGCAGCGACTATGGAAAACGGTTTGGAGGTTCCTCAAAAAATTGAAAATAGAACTACGTTATGACCCTTCAATTCCACTTCTGGGTATTTATCTGAAGAAATCCAAAACACTAATTCGAAAAGATATATGCACCTCTATGTTCACTGCAGCACTATTTACAGTAGTCAAGATATGGAAGCAACCTAAATACCTATCAATAGACAAGTAGATATATAAGATATGGTACATATATACAATGGAATATTACTCGGCCATAAAAAATAAAATAAAATCTTACCATTTGCGACAACATGGATGGACCTAGAGGGTATAACGTTAAGTGAAATAAGTCAGACTGAGAAAGACAAATACCATATGATCTCACCTATATGTGAAATCTAAAGAATAAAACAAATGAACACACAAAACAGAAACAAACTCATAGATACAGAGAAAAAAACTGATGGTTGCCAGTGGGGAGGTGGTGGGGGAGCTGGTGAAAAAGATGAAGAGATTAAGAAGTACAAATTGATAGTAGCTACAAAATAGTCACAGGGATGTAAAGAACAGCATAGAGAATATAGTCAACAATGTTGTAACAACTATATATAGAGCCAGGTGGGTACTAGACTAATTGGGGGATCACTTCATAAATTATATAAATGTCTAACCACTATGCTGTACACCTGAAGCTAACATAAAACAATATTGAATGTCAACTGTAAGTGAAAAAAAAATAATTAAAACAAAAAAGAATGAGGTAGCTGCTTAGGCAGAGCTAGACAGAAACCAAGGTAGGGTTTTTACTTACGTAAAAGGGTCCAGCCTAATCTGGTTTTACGCCCATGAGGTTGAATCTGAACTTGATGTAAGAAGCTGAGTATTCTTTCAGTTAGTAAACAATTTCATTAGGAAATTACTTCAGATGATAAATGATGTATTCCTCTTTTTTTTTTTAATTATTTTATTTCCCCTAAAATATATATATATATTATTATTATTATTATTATTATTATTTTAATTTATTGGGGTGACAATTGTTAGTAAAATTACATAGATTTCAGGTGTACAATTCTGTATCACATCATCTATAAATTACATTATGTGTTCACCACCCAGAGTCAGTTCTCCTTCCATCATGGATGTATTCCTCTTTTTAGTCAGTGCATGATTCTTGACGTCTAGCTCTCCTTGCTCTAGTCTCTCTGTTTGGGTTTGTGGAGATCCCAACCACACTTGGTCATCTTTCCCCTGCTGAGGCCAGTGAGGTTTCCCTGGGATGTGAAGAATAACCATTTGTTTGCCAAAGACCCTGCCCTGATAGACGGCAACTGATACTTAAAGGAGCAAACTGAACTTAATCCCCACTCTGCACTGCAAGGAACAATATACATATTTGTGGCCATTCTGTCATGTTCTTATTTTCTTTAGGGACCTGAATTAAAAAGAGCAGGTTGTCTACCCAAAACCGCAAGCACTTGGCTTTGACAATCAAATCATGTACCTGTTCAGCTTATGAATTGTTCTTCTCTGTTACAGACAGAGCTAGATTTTTAGTGCACATCTGGAAGCTATGTGTTTGGTGGAATCAATATTCAGTGCACATTATCTGTGGCATATGAGAAACTGTACATTGATAATACAGTATGTTAGCAAATTGAATGATAATGGGTGACGAGCAACTGGCTAGTGAAATCTCCAGCGTGGGCGAAGGAAATATTTGGGCATGGTGGCTGAGGATTTTCTTTCCTCCTTCTTTGGTGAATGTGTTGAATATTTTAGATTCATCTGCAGTCCTATATTGCATTTAATAGCACAGTATCCTGGCAAGTACTTGAACCATGCTGAGAGGCTGACAGCCAAAATGAGCTGGATCACGTTCCCACTTCATCATTTGATTGCAGACTAGAAGGGGAAATGATAGTATTCTAGTTCTTCTTTTTGGGAAAGTTTCAGAATGTTTCACTGCCAGATATTACGTAGCTTTTAAGTGTAGTTCCTCTCTTCCCACCCAGCTAAATAAACTTTAAAGCCAAAGAAATGTATTTACTTCCATTTCAGTCATTAACATGTCACCAGTTGTTACTGTCTTTATGTTTAATGTCTCAGGGTTCCCTGATTTATGGGATATATCTGGATTTTTTTGTAACCTGGTTAGTAGAAGAAAACAGGAGACTGAGTGGCATCACGTTTATTATGACAGTAACCAACAGTGCAACTGGAGTTGGCAAACATGTAGCTTTTGTAAATTACTCAGTTGTTTGTCAATAATGGAACAGGTCATTACTTGATTGTGATTGGCTAAGGAGTAACAGTAACTCTACTTCACTAGATAAATACTGAGGATTTGAATCTTTAGTAAAATTAATGACAGCTGGAGGAATTGCCAGCTGTACGTGTATCTGGAAGTGCTTAGCTACCCAATTAATCCTAAATGGATGGATTCAGGGAAACACAAAATTCGATCTGCTTTTGCAGGGATGGTTTTGAGAAATTGGAGGCAAGTATCTTTCGCTATTGAATGCAACTCCGTGTGACTAAAATAATGCTATATATCTGGTTTTTTTTAAAGAGCAATGCCAATAAATGTTTGTCCCTTCCTTCCTCTCTTCCTCCCTTCCTTCGTTTCTTCCTACCTGCCTACCTACCTACCTACCTGCCTACAAATATTTATTATACACCTACCATGTGCCAATCCCATGTTTGGAGCACAGAAATGAAAAAGATTCCGCACCTGTCCTGATCAGTTATTGCCAGAAAGATAAAATAGTTACACATACAAACAATTATAACATAGTAGTTGATGGATAAAATGGAGTTTTCCAGATGGACAGTGAGAAAAAAGTGTTTTTCAAATAAGAGTCAACACCCTACCCTGTACAAGGGCGGGGAGGCATCAGAGCATTCCCCCATCCTTAATTCAACAAGGATTTCCTGAGCGCCTACCATGTGCTACACACATGCCTACTATGAAGCATGTTTGGAAACACATGAGATGTGTAATGTGACTGGAGCATGTTGGAGGAGAAAGACGAAAGACGAGCCTGGATGTTGGCAGGGACAATTTAAAATATCATTTTAATACTGTTGCTCCCAGTTTTGTTCTTCTTTTCAAAGCAAATGAACAACATTTTCTTATTTTTCTGTTCTAGCTTGTTGTTGATGAAATAAAGAGTACTGTGTTGGGACAAAGATTTTGAGTTGATTTGGTACATGTTTATACCCAATCTTAATACAAAGAATCATACTGAGTGAATCACAAACTCAGCATTCAAGGGCCAAACTAGGCCAAACTGAGGCAAAGTAAACTATTTAATTTCTTATTTGGAAACTTCCAAATGGATGGCTAGCAGCAACCGGGGCAGACAGCAAGAGAGGGATTGAAAACCTGTCTGAAAAGAGAGACTATTAACATCTATTTTAACCAGAGCGCAGCAACCAAGGGTCAAAATAACTATCTGTATACTTCTGTAAAGAAAATGGAGAAAAGTTTCATTTATCACAAATGGTAGAATAAAGTTTGGTGAAAATTATTGTGTTCTCTTTTTCTTATTATTATTTCTACTTGTACTTCATCCAGCAGAGATTTTGAAGTGGCTTGAAAGACTCCGTAAAGCCCCCCGCCCCTCCTAAAAGTTAGTAACAAGCAAAGTATCAAGGTCATGGAAAATATAAATTAAGATAGGAGATCTGTACCAAGAGGAAAGTTAGACCTTAGCTCTGAGCTTCCTGGTGGCCGAAGCAAAAGACAAAATATACTCAATTATAGGCTTTTAGTTATCCATAGGGAGGACATATCTCAGGACAGATGATGACTTAATTTTTATTATACAGAACATAAAAGTCTAATATTTATGAAGAGCGCTTCTTTAGTCATCGGAGGTAGAAGCTGATTGTAGAGAACCTTCCATGTCTTGGGGCGTGTTTTCAGGGGGAACTTTGTCAGGGTATGCATGGGGCATTTTTGCTGCAGAGTTTTCACGGGAGCTTTAATTGGCGTTCCACTGACAGACACGTCATAATGGTTTCCACTAAGAAGACATTGCGACTTCAGCTACCTCCTCTTTATTCTCCGGAGGACTGCTTTTTGACAATATGCATAGTGATTCGCTTTCTGGCAAAGTTTGGGTGTCCTCCCAGTGCGAGCCTCATATCTCCTTCATATTCAGCATCTTCGCAGCGTTTCATGCTAAATGATGATAGGTTTTATTGTAGTTCCAATTTTGTAATGGAGTCATAGAATTTGCAGTAAAACCAAGTTCCCTGGAACCCGTTCAGTAAAGCAGTGATTGCTTGAAATGAGAAAGGCTTGTTTCTTAACTTCTGATTCTCAAAATTAATATAAGCCTCAGCCTCTGTCCGGTGAGATGTTTTGGTTTCCATCCTTGTCCATTTCTATGCAGTCTTTGGTTATAAATAACTTCTGGAACAAGTACCAAACCACATAACAATAACAATGCTCAAAACTCAATCCACATTCCTTTTTAAATCCTTTGTGATCTCTTCTAGGAGGGAGGATTATTTACTAATTTTAATTTTGCCGTGTGGTAGCTAGTATTGCCTAAAACCCGCACCGCTCAAGTTGGTGAAGAACCTGGTCACAAGATACGAAGTTAATATTGAGGACTTATTGGACTCGTTAGATAAAGGGCTCCATATATTTTAAAACTTTCCAAGCTTTACTACATTTTCTCTCGTATCAGCTGTGATTTTTGTTTCTTCTTGTCTCAGCCGGACAGAAGATAGATAAAATGCTGATAGTTTGTTGGCAGATTTAACACATTAAAAAAAAAAAAAACCCAAACAAACAATGAAAACCACTGGCCTTCAAGTTGAAATGATTAAACTAAAAGATGTTTTTTACCTCCTTTATCACCTTTAGTCTGCAACTAATATAGTGCCCAGGCCACACTGAACAGTCCGTAAGTTGCACAGCCCCTGCATCCTGTGAACTGTCTGTGAGAGGTGTTGGTGGTTTACCTTTGCCGCCCTTTCCCTACTACCATCATCCATGGGTCTCCCCATCAGTGTCTCTGAGGGTTCTTTCATACTTCCGGGCACACTTTCCCAATGCTCCCTTTTCCATCTGAAACTCTCCCACTCAAGCATAGCATCGACCAGCTCCCCACAACCAGAGGGCTGCAAACACGTCATCCTGGCTTCCCCAGTTTGCTGTGATCTGCATTGACTCCACTCGACAATTTTGTTTCCAATTACTGCTCAACATGAACCTCTGAACTTCTCGTTCCCCAACACGTAAAGCAAGGCGCTGCTTTCATGCCTGTGCTCACACCGCCTCGGCCTTTTCTCCAAATGCCTCCCCCACATTTTTCTGACCCCAGCCAGTCCTTAATATGCAGCACAAGCCCTGCCTGCACCACGCAGCTCACACAGCTCAGACTGACCTCTACCTTGCTGCAAGTCCAAGAGCAGTAGCCCTAATTGCTTTTTGTAAATAACATAGTTCTAGCACTGAATTTTTGTGTTTCAGAACACATATCTGTTCAATTTGATTGTAAGCTGTTTAAAGGCAAGAAACATGCCTTTTACACCGTTAGCGTCCGCCACACCTCCCACCCCTATACTGACTGTAGAGTTGCCAAATGTCATCATTTTCCAAACATTTCCGTTGTTTTCCTGCCCTTGGGCCTGGCTGTCCTCCCTCCCTGGGATTCCCTGTCCTAATGTCTTTGGCAGTACAGACTATTCCCAACAGCTCTGTGTAACATCCCCCACCTTCGTCCAAAGTTCTTGCGTTCCTCCCAACTGAATTAATCTGTTCTCTCCTGTCATGGCTGGACTTCTCATGCTCTCTTTCATAACTTTCTGCCCTATCCGATGAGGAGCCCCTCTGATGCAAGGACCATCTCTTACTCATTTTTGTGTCTACTGTTGCACTTAGCACAGGTCTTATACATACTCATTTTGCAGCACGTGTTTCAGTTTGAATCCCATGTGGGATAGTAGACAATCTGACGTGACTCAGTATTGTTGGGTCATAGTATCTTTTGTATGAGTATCCAGTCCACTGACCTGCTCAGTTATCGGTTAGGTTCTCCTGCTTCACATATACAGAAGGTGCCAAAAGACTGTTTTAGAAAAAAAAGAATTTTAAGAAAGGAATAAACTGTATCAAAATTACACTGATGGTAACCACTTTGAGCACCTCTTGTAATTGCCGAAGTCAAATGTAACTTGTATTCATCTTTTGTTATCGGTATATATTATGACAATTTTTATAGTTTTTTTCGTTTCTTAAAATGTGTATCCATTTTTTGGCACCCCCTGCATATTTTTAACAACACTTGTAGGAATTCTTTTATTTAGAACGTAAGAAAGACAACAAAATGCTTAGTATGAGTGACTAAAGCTAAACTGTGGAGTTAGGGCCAAACAGGGAAGCATAATTTCACCACTGTGCATGCAGCAAGCTGCACAGACTCTGCAAGGTCGCTGAGTACTGATTTCTGGTCCCCTGTCAGGAGGAGCTGGTAGTTCCCACACCTTGGGGAACATAAGGAAACTGTCTCTGGGCTCCCATCTTTCCAGGTCCTTGTGCAGCACTGTTTACTGGTCCAGTAGCGTTCTGTTTCTCAGGCTGCCTCCCCTGGAACGCTCCTTCCTCATCTGCAGCCTGTGTATTCCCTGCTTATTGTTAGGCAGAGAACTCTTAGTGTTTGTGTCTCCACGTGCCCTAAGTTTCCTATTAACATGCAGAGTCTCCCTGGATGGAATTCCTTGGACTCGGCTCTCCTGGTCCCACTACCCAGTGTGTGGGTACACGCAGCCCCGGAGAGCTGGAAGCGCCTCTCTCCTCCACTTCAGCCTGCCCAGCACTGGCTGCGTTTCTCGGGGTCGTCCTCTTCTGCACTGTGGGTCTCTCTGAGCTTTGTTGTAGCAGCATGGAAGGAGTTTTATGTCCCTTGAAACATTGAGGGGAGGACCAGAGCTTTCATGATTTGCCCAATGAGGAAAAAGCTTTCCCACTGAATGCACAGCACCTCTCTTGTGTGTTGATAAGAACTCCCTACCTCTCCTCTCAGGCTCTTGCCTTCTCTTGGACTTAGGATTTGCTCTACAGCCGTCATCATACCTAACAATAGAGACTATAGGACCCTGGTATTCAAACATTTGTTAACTTACTTCAAACCCAGCCATTGGGATTATATAGGTTTATGGTGCATGATTTTTTTCCTTATCAAGTTGTAAGTGAGAGTGATAACAAAAGACCTATGTTTAATACATTTACCAGAGCTTTTAAATGGGAGTGTTTTTGCTTTTTAAGCATCTATTTCAGGGAAACAAAAAGAATGAGAAAAATTGATTAAAATGTAGCTAATTAAAGCATTGCTACCTTATTTTCCTCACTGAAATGACAGAAGGGCATACGCTATGGTCAAAGTGCCTATATTCTGCTTTTGGAAGGGAAAAGAGTTGTTTCTCGGAGGTGACCCCTTGAACCCATGTAGGAATCCAAAAGTCTCTGATGGATCGGCTGGTTTTGTTGCCAGGGCTGGCCTTGAACCCGGGGTGTGGGTGGGGTAGCAGAGGACACGAATGTGCTTGCTCTGTGACTGGTGACTGCACCGAGCCCTGGGCCTCTTGACCCGGGCACTGGAGTCTTACAGAGGAGGGCTGCCATGTCAGTCGGGGCTAATGGGCCTGTCACCTGGCGCTGCCACGCAGCTCAGAGGAAACCGTGGGCCAAGGGCAGCAGCACCATAGGCAGAGGACACAGCCCTGTCCATCATGCTGCTCTCTGAAAACGAAAAACCTGATCAGGTTATTCCCAAAGAGGAAATGCCTCCTGAGTCAACACAGCTTTTGCAGGCAGAAAAAATATGGAGGAATAAAGCCAACCCGATTCCTAAGTTTCATTTCAGGTAATCCCTTTAGTTTTCTCAAATGTTTTACCGGAGTCTTGAATTTCTCCTCACCTTGATTAATGTAAGCTTTACCTCTCTGTCCATTTTTTAGAGAGGGGTTAAAAACAGCAAATTGGGCTCACCCAAGACACACAGGGCCAGGATACATCCATCAAGTGGAGTGTACTTGCTAACCCGTACTGTGCGACTCCTCTGCTAAGTGCTTCCACTGTTTGTTCTGAGTACATAATCTTCACAGCAGTTTCATACGTTGATGTGCTCCCTTTTAGAAAGGAAACTGAGCTTAAAAGACTCATTGTCTTGTCCAAAAGCAAACATCTAATGAGTGGCAGCCTTAGGATTGCAGCCCAGGCAGTCTAGCCTCAAAGCCCAACTCTGAACTGCTTATTCTATTCCAGGTCTCATATGAATAACCATTCTGTCTCCTTACGTTCCCTAATGAAAAATACAGGTGATTAGAATAAATTGAATTGCAGTATCTCTCCCAAGCTCATTCTAATCAATAATTTTATGTCTTAACTTTTCTTTATTTGGACCAAGAGATTCTAACAAAAAAATGAGCTGGGGTGGATTTTCTCTCTGACCCCTTTAGAGACATTTATGAGCTAATGGGTAGATAGGCCTGAAGGAACGGGAGAGAAAATCCTCAAGTTTGATAGCCACGTGCTTGGTGATAGTTGATTGAATGTATTTTGATGTCAGTTCAAATGAATACGCCATCACCAAGTACTTGAAGACCTAATTCCTGGCACTATGCAGACATCTTGAAGAACAGACCTCAGAGAAATCTTTGAGATCATTCAGGAAATGCTTTTGCCTCTAATGCAAGTCTTGGCTTCACCAGCTAATGGCTGGGTGACGTGGGGCATACAGCTTGACCTATCTGTAAGGTCTCCAAAGAGCTCTGGAGAGAAATCAAGTTAATGTACTGGAGAGAATACTGCATCCTCAGTAATTGTCAGTTCAGTGTAACCTAAAAGAGAGAAAGAGAAAGACAAGGAGGCAGAGAGAGAGGAGGTTGGTTCTGCTTTTTTTATGCCTCCAGTCCCAGCAAGCTGCTCGTCCAGCGGAACCTACCAGCACCTCTCCGGGGCTTAGGTACTGGCTGGTAGCAAGGACTTCAGAGTCGGCCAGTGATCGTCTTCACCACATTTCACCACATTTCACCAGCTGCGTGGCTTTGGTCAGATGACCGCTATCTCTACGTCAGTGTGAACAGTGAACTCTACCTCTTCAAGTTTTTATGGTGACTAAATTAGATCACGACTGTAGCGTGCTCTTTTATTCCAATTAAAGCCTCATTTCCTAGTAGTTCCAAAGGTTGAACTAAGAATAAGTTTTTTCCTTCTAACCTAATGAGCTCTAACACAGAATTATCAGATGGGAGTCAAAACACAAGGCTTGCTTTCATCTCTGCCCACTTTCGAACCCACTGGGGAGGAAGAGCGTGGCCCCAGGGAGGGGTATGGGCTGTTGCCACTCCAAACTCTACACGGGATGGGTCCATGCTAATGGGAAGGGCCGGGCACTGTGTCAGTTGCTACCAAGGCACTAACGAGCTCAGGAGGGAAGGCAAGTGTGGAAGGAATCCAGCAGCCTGGAGGACAAGTGTGCTAACATTAAGCTGTGGCAGGTTTCTTCTTCTGTGGAGATAACTAAGGGTAGGCGTGCCTCTTAGCTAGAGAGCAAGCACTCTCTGTGTGCAGAAGGGACCCACCAAACCTCTCAAATACCCTCGAATCAAGTCACGGTCTTGTAATTCAAAAATAGCATTTGTACCTAAACTTAAACTACTACATTAAGTTACATCATTATGTTTTTAACCTAAGATCTATTGGCCTCACAAATATAGGAGATTGTCTGGGGACAAAGACAGAAATTCATGCTAAACCAGCTTCTGTTAGGGGCCCCAGGCCTTTTACAGGGGATATTCTTCTCCAAAGAGCACAGTTAATAAAAGTGTTTGACACTAACGATGGGACATAGTACGTGCTCAATAAATTATAGTGGTTATTATTTTTGATATTATACTGATTACTGATAATTAACGTTGCCTATCAAAATCATCATTTGAAGTTAATGCAGGTCATTTCAAGTTATTTGATTCTTTGTGAAAAAAAGTACATATTTATTTACATTATATATATTTTTGTTTAAGAAATGAAATAGGGATCTACTCTTTTCTCCCCAATTGGCTAGTTAAGTTTCCCAACAGTGTTTGTTGAATAGTCACTCTTTTCACATTGATTTGAAATGCTTCCTATATCATATTTTAATTATCAATTTGTATGGGTTGACTTGCAGACTCTGTTGTGTCATTGATCTGTGCCAGTACCAAACATTTAAAAACAAATTTTTTTTATTTTTCAATTACAGTTGACATGCAGTAGTACATTAGTTTCAGGTGTACAACATAGTGATAGACAGTTATATAACTTATGAACTGATCACCTCAATAAATCTAGTACCCATCTGACACCATACCAAACATTTTTAATTTTTGTAATTTTATTATGTTTTAGTGTCTGTTAAAAAGGCCAATTTTTCTTTATTCTTGTTAAAACATTTCTTCTGAGAAATCTTTGAAAACGAATTTTTCCAAATGAACTTTAGTATCATATTGTTAAATTAACATTGGTTTTGGTTTTCACAGTTCTTTCCAACAGTTTCCAGCAAAACCTGGAGGCAGGAAGTGTGTACTGTACACAATTTTGGGTGAGGTCTCAGCATTACTGGGTTATCTATTAATGTTTTTCTCCCTCCCCTGAGACCTTCTCACTCACTTTTTCATTCAGTAAAATGTTTTGAGCTCCTATAAGGTGCAACACTTTGTGCTGGGTACTGTGAGGACAATGAAAGCTGATAAGACATGGTATCTGCCTGAAATGAAGCAGATGCTGCACTCTGCCTTCCATTATGCCTACAACCATCTCTGGGGAAGCATTGCTGTTCTTGATGACACACCTGGATTCTTTCAGCTGTCATCACATATTCCCTTACTGAGAAGCTTTACGAACAAAAACTATTTCCAAAGAATTAAAGATAATTTTTCATCAGTTTCCGTGGCTACAGAAATGATACAGGAGGGGGTTCAAGTCCTTTCCCACTTTCTTCTTTTCTTCTAACCCAGCCTATATTATCTCTCCCTTTATATGCCCAAAGGAAAAGTCTTTTTTTTTTTTTTTAAGATACAAGTGATTGCCCTAAGCTACTTTTAGGAGAAACATATTTACTATTATTGTATCATTAATAGGACTCTCAAGAAAAGAGACCACAAAATAAACGTAGTGATTTGTGTGCTACTTTGTACACTACTCTGGGGAAATGGGAGAAGGAAGCACTTTTTAGTCAATCACTTTTCCAGAAGGGTCATAGTCTATTCACAAGAGATTGTTAGTTGTCTCCTCAGTTCGTAGTTCTGCATCTATGAGCAGCACATTCAAGATATCCTGAGCAAATACTGTCCTTACCTCGTGAACATCTCTGCTGAAAGTAGATTAGTGCAGCTTGAGCTGCTGCCCTTGAATGAAGACCTTGTGCTGTGGCTCATGCTTACGGTGCCAGTGCCGGGATCAGCCAGGTGTAGCCACCCAGGCACTCACCTGGGTCACATGGATTGGTCAGAAGTTCTCACTAAGTTGTGACCAGGCAGTGCTGGTTCCTGGGGAGGCTGCTCAATGTCCCATGCCTGATGTTATTCTGTGGTGTGTCCATAGTAAAGCTTGATTGCTTGAGGCCACCTTCTCCCAGCAGGTGATCACTTTCTCTTACCCAGAAGGAGTGTGAGCTCCGTAATCACACCATTCCTACATTTAGGATAAAGTTCGTATTGAATGCAAAAAAATGACCATGACTTTTTTTCAACTTCCGTTATCCTTTAGTCTCACAGAAGGGTTTGGCTTTATTGCTCATTGTGTTCATCGATGGAGAACTTCTTACATACTTGTTCAGTATTATCCACGGATTATCAAAGCACTTTTTGCCAGATAGCTTCTATATAAAGTAATCTTCGTCTTTTGTTCATCCCCCCATGTATTAGGTTGAACCCTATGAAATTGCAATTATTATAGTAACTCAATATACGATTTACTATAAGTAAAAGAAATCTGGTCCACTGTTACCACCTTTGCCATCGATTTAACTTGCAAATCTAATGTTAGCCTACATTTCAACTTCTTTTTCACAAGTGCCTAACAATGGCCCTGGCTGATACAGATTTCCCTCCCATCTCCATCTGATCTTTTTGTCACCTCCATCTTTTTTTGTTGTTTAAAAGTCTTTTTTTTTAAAGGCTACAATATTATCGTAGTTATATTAATTTCAGGCATACAATAATAGTGGTTTTTATACTTTCACATATGATCGCCCCACTAATTCTAGCAATCATCTGTCACCATGCAACTGTCACTTCCTTCTTTGTACTTGTGCGATAAGTTGAAATTTTTCTGTCATTGTATCTCCATTAATGGGTCCTTGGACTGGAAAGAAATACCTATTTGAAATCAAGCAGTTACAGTAATTGCCAAACCAGTCAACCTAACAAGAAGGGTAATGTTGGCTAAGTTTTCTAAGTGAAGATTATCACTTCCTTTTAAATAAATTATGTAAAACAGTTACAATAGAACCCATTAATTTGGATTCCACTAATGCCATAATTCACACAAAGCATGTACTTTGTTTTTAACTATATTTTTATATATAATTATAATTTAATGATAAAAAATAATCTGTCAGTAAGTAGTATGAACATAATTGGAGGAGTTATCACTTAAGAGAAAAAGAAAATTCTCAAGGGTAGTTGAATCTCCGACCAATAATTAAAATCCTGAGGAAAAGCCTGTCATTAAAGCAGAAGCTCAAAGAAAGCCACAAGCCAAAACCTTACTAAATTGGAGATATCACATGGAGTGAGAATCAGCAAACATGTCTTTTGAGAAGCAGTCTGCAGTTCACTTTCCATGATCTCAGATTGCCATTTCTTGACCTACATGCATTATTCCAAATTAGTGAAATTTTGGTGTATGAGCAATGTTAACAAAATATTGCAGAATGTTGCTCTGTTTAATTGAAGGCAACTGAAATCATTGACATTTTAATGTAAGTTTTTGCATCAAATTGTGCAGAGGACGTTTTTTTAAAAAAAGATTTTACCTATACTCCTGCCTCCTGCACAGTGCCTTCTGATGGTGGCACAGAGGGGGTCTCTTACCGTCTGTCTGCGCCTCAGATGCCTCCTCTGTGAAATGGGGATAACCACAACCTACTTTGTGAAGTTGATGTGATCATTTAATGTCTGTAAGTTAGTGATTCGCATAAAGCAGGGGATGAGTCAGCATTTATTTTCTTCCCCTTCCCGTAGGGCCTTTCCTGAGCACACTCCTTTTTCTGCCCTTGACTGTTCTTTGAAGCCTATGTGCGACGCTTAATCCGATTAATGCTTGGGGCTGAACTGTAGGTCTTCCATCCAATAAAAAGTGGGCTGCAAAGCTGGCCTTATTCTTTCATCCAACATTTTTGGAAACCTCCTATTTACAAGAAATGGTACAAGGTACCTTAGAGCAAAGTTAAATTGTCATCGCTAAGGCATAATTTCACTTTTTTTTTTTTCTGCTTAAATGATGGCCGTGGGCATGTATTATCCAGGGCTCTGAGTTAAGGTATTGAAAACCACAATTCTAAAAGAAAAAAAAAATTCATGTCATAGGGGTGGGATTGCTAACATTTCACATCCCTTCCAGTAAGCGTAAACCTTGGCCAATGAACCAGTCACTTGAGAAGAACTTAAAATCATGGAACAAAGAATAGATTGATTTAGATTGATTTTGGTAGGTGTGAGAGTATCTTTTTTGCAACAAACTTGAGGTCCTGCTGGGTGGCAGACACTACCCAGGCCTCTATATTTGGAGACACAGCCTGAACCCTGCTAGCTGGGTGCCCTGGCAAGGAGCTCTGGCCACGTTTAGTGAAGACGGTTGAAGGAGTAAAAAGTCTCTGCAAGAAAGCAAGGGACTGGCTTGTTGCCTAAGAGACTTTTTTGCCTCGGGCAGCCTTGTGAGTGGCCTATTCACCCATCTACCCTGGGAAATCTGACAGACTGCTCAGGAAAGGGCTGTGTTCCTTCTGCAGTGTGGAAAAGTACGTTGTCAAGTCATTACAAGCTCAGTGGAGAGAAACAAGCTCAAACCCATTGGAAGTGATATGTTTCTCGGGACATTCCAGAATCAGTCCACTTGATACAACCATTGAAATACCAACTTGACACCAAGTGTAGCACTCCCTTGTGAGATCCGGAAGCGAAATTGACATCTGGAGTGTCTGCTACTTCAAGGCCCAATACGGCAGCCATGAGTTACATTTAACTTAATTAAAGTGAAATAAAATTTTGAACGTTTAAAAATTAAAGGAAAACTTCAGGTCTTCAGCTTCCTAGTTACATTTCAAGTGCTCCATAATCACATGTGGCTACCATCTTGAATAGCACCCATATAGACCATATCCATCATTGCAGTAAGTTCTCTGGGACAGCACTGGTTTAGGAAATGCCATTATTATGCTTGTACGCTATGTTGTACTATATTATCTTCTTAATTTTCCAGAATGACCATGGAGGGTTTCATTCCCATTTTGCAGATGAGGAAAGACTCTCAGAAAAGTTAAACAATTCTCTGCTTACATAGTGGCCACGACAGAACCTAACAGATATCTGGTCAGTGTCTGGTGAATATCACAATGTCCAGTGTCCCAGTGAATGTCCAGCTAAGCTAAGAAGTGAGAAACCTGGGACTGTTTGACCATGAAGTCTGAAAGTTTGAACAATAACAAGGTTCTTTTCCACTATTAATGCATTTTGAAATCAAGCATTTGTAAACTTTCCCTTCTCCTGGCTCTAATTTAATGACATATCTAAATACTAAAATTACTCATAAAAAGAGAAAGTATATTTCAGTTTTAAAAGTACAAGATAAGGAAGTGGATGCCCGGGTCTAGCAGTGGAATTGGAGAGTGACTACAAATTGGCACGAGGTTTCTTTTGAAGTGATAGAAATGCTCTAATATTAGATTGTGGTGTAAATTGTGTTTCTTAAATTTACTAAAAATTATTATACATTTAAAATGTGCAGATTTTATAGTATATAAATTATACCTCACTAAAGCTGTTTTTTTAAATAACAAAATATAAATCCTGAAACTCTAGAGCAGCCAAAAATTTAATGTTGAAAAGCTGTCAAAAAGCTTAATGACTGAGTCAAAGATTAATTGATGACATTTCCTGAATTTCACTCATGATGGTAAAAGAAATGATGTTTCATCTCAGATCAAACACTGGGAAGCTCTAAAAGGTATGTATTATTACCCTTATTTCACAAGGGAAGAAATTGAAACTCACAAAGTTAAAATAAGTAGCCTAAGATACACAGCCAATAAGAACTGGCAAGTGTCAGAACCAGTACTATCTGGCCCCAAAACCCATGGTTGCTCTACAAGGTTGGACAATTAGGTTCGCGAACTCATCCTAGAAAAAGTGCTACATACCTCATTGCTGAATATCACTATGGTCACCTTCGAAGTACTCCCCTTGGGAAGCTATGCACTGACGCCAGTGCCTAGTCCACCCTTCAAAGCAATTTTGGAACTCTTTTTCCGGAATGGCCATCAGAGCTGTCATCGTATTACCCTTGATGTCCTGAATGTCATCAAAATGTCTTTCTTTCAATATTTCCTTTATCTTTGGATAAAGAAAGAAATCATTGGGGGCCAGATCAGGTGAGTAGGGAGGGTATTGCAATACAGTTACTTGTTTACTGCTAAAAACTCCCTCACAGACAGTGCTGTGTGAGCTGGTGCATTGTCGTGATGCAAGAGCCATGAATTGTTGGAGAAAAGTTCAGGTCGTCTAACTTTTCCATGCAGCCTTTTCAGCAATTCCAAATAATAAACTTGGTTAACTGTATGTCCAGTTGGTACAAATTCATAATGAATAATCCCTCTGATATCAAATTAGGTTAGAAACATTGTTGCAACAAGTTCGAGAACTTAATTGTCCTACCTCGTACATCATGTCTCCTCTCTTTGGGAATAAGAAACCCTTCCATTGTTTGACTTAAGGTAACTTTCTGTGTTCCAGGACAAAAAAACAAAACAAAAAACAAAAACAAAACACCAACTTTCCAGTATTGTTATCAGCATGTAGTATTTTGTATTCAAGAAAATCCATGAAAGATGTGAGGCTGGAATCTGTTTTCAGTATTGAATAAAAGTGGGGGAATCGGAGCCGTATGTTAGTGGAAAGATATGTGTTTCATTCTTTTGATGTTCACTGGGATACATTCTTTTGTGGCTTTTTAAATTATACATATGTGTGTATGTGTAATATGGATGTATGTAATATTATGTATATGAGAAGACTTGTAGCAATTGTTTCCATTTTCCCCCCTGATTTAGTCGGTTCAGTGGAGACTCTAAGATGAGACTTGCCATGATGTCTGTTTAGGAACTTCTGAGGCACTGTCCTCTGTCATGCCTCTCACACGTGGGTTCACATCCCAGGATTGGCTCACTCAAGACGTTGGATGGCTCACTTTTTGCCCATTTTATGAAATGGAATTCTGAAAAATGACAAGCTGATGGGGCTGCCTTTTCCAGCTTTGGACGGCGCTGGTAACCTTTACATCTTCCGTTCTGTCCTCCTAGCATCTAGCGTTATTTCCTTACTCCTGATCATCAATGGTTAACTGGACATCTGGGCCGTCGCCCTCCAACCCTCCAGTCTTACGAAGCCGCTGAACCCCCGGTCTTCCCTGAGTCCTTCCTTTAGTCCAGCCCAGACAGTCTCCTCTTGCCTCTCCGTGGCCCTCTTGTTTTTCTCTCTGCCTTTGTAATAACCTTTTCTTTTCCTTTTCCTTCCTTTCTCCTGGGATATGTCTATACTCACTTGTTGAAACAAAACAAAATTAAAATAAATAAAAACGAGAAACCAATTCTGTACCAAGTCAGCAGATCATGTGGCTGGGCCAAATTCGGGCTTTTGATATTGGCCCTCTGCTTTCTCGAGGACCTGGAGAGACCACAGCAATGATTTCTATAGTCAAATGTAGATGTCATCCTTAGAAAAAACAAAAATGTAAATGTTGTGATGATATAACACTGTAAGTATAAAAATGAATATCATAGTGCTTTATTATTCCCTCTACGGATATTCTTAGAAACAGAGAAGTCAACAGAAGCTTCTGCTTTTACATATTTGGCAATAGTATAGCTTATTAAGTAATTTTGAAATTCTTACAATCTTGGTCACGTTTCAAATTGAAGTTCATTTGCAGGAGTCCTTGAGTCCCTTCTTGTGTGCTCAGAGACAATTGAATGCCAGGATTCGAAATGTCGTTAAGGTAGTTTCAGGAAATTAGCCATCTCCCAGTGTCAACAGTAGGTTGTGTATTTTAGCTGTTCGACTCACTGCTTCAGTGGGCAGCCTGCTTTCTTGTGAACTGTAGTCATTAACCGTCCCCAGCACATGTTTTCCAAACAAGGCACGTGCCTCCTTCCTGACTGCGGTATCATAATCACTTTATGGTCCAAAGATCCTCACACTCCCAGTCCAACACCGTGAAATGGTCCACCGCACACATCGCGCTTCAGCAAAGCATCTCGTGGGGAGGAACAAACGTTCCTCTACCCTCAAGGTTCTTCTGGCTGTTCTAATGATCAAACAGACACGAGGCAAATTCGCCAATTTAATACATCCATATGTATGAGAACCCCATATCCATATACATGAGAGAGTCAGAGACCGTACAGTAGATGCAGGAGAGGTTCAGAGATAGAAAGGGAATATGGGAATATAAGAAATCCTGAGCTAGGGATGAGTAAGGTGCCTTGGGGGCTTCAGAGGGTCATTGCAGGATGACAAGAAGAGGGGTCCTTCAGTAAATAGAAGTTTGCCCTGCCCTACAAATAGATCAAAAGATGTTATCTCTGATGATCTATATGGGCAAAGCCTATAATTCAAATTCTTCTGAGTAGGTAAGGGTTGTGGAGTGGGGACAGAAGTTTCTTTTGAGCCTGTACTTAAAGTCTTTAGCTCAAAACGATCTGCATACCACAGAGGCACATCTTGAGCTGACTCTTTCTTGACACCCCCAGCCCCCACCCCAGTCACCTAGGACTAACTCAAAACTGTTTTCATATATATTTTAGAAACATCGTTTCCTTTCTATCTTACTCTGGACTTCATGCAGGTGTTCTGAGAGAACTCTCTGTTTCAAAGGATTTCAAGGTAGCGCTTTTGAAAGCAATCTATAAAACAGTCATCCTGTATTTATCCTTTTGTAGGTCCAGATTTTTCCCCAGTAAATTAGCACCAAAGAATTTGGTTATAATTAGGTCAGCAAATACATTTTCTCTGTGAAGGCGACTTTCAAAAGTGCTACATGAAGTGCTTGCATTTGGACACATTGCAGTTATCAAACTTACAGTGTATCCAGACAATAGTTTAGTGGTTACCAGAGGGTAAGGGGGGAGAGGGGTGGAAGATGAGGGTAAAAGGGATCAAATATATGGTGATGGAAGGAGAACTGACTCTGGGTGGTGAACACACAATATGATATATTGTTGATGTTTTACAGAATTGTATACCTGAAACCTATGTAACTGTACCATTGTCACCCCAATAAACTTTAATTTTAAAAACAGTGAAAAAACTTATAGTGTATCATTTTGCAATATGTAAGTGAATGAAAATCAACAGGTTATACAATAAGAAAAACAGATACCTTTCAAGATGGGCTATTGTGCACATATAAATGAATTGAAAAATGATAGAATGTGTGAGTTATGTTTTTAAATCAATGTAGAAATGTTAGCGTTGGGAAGGAGACATCGGAGAGGATGTGAATGACTACTCTGTGCCTACTACCTGCCAGGTCCTGGAGAAAATATTTTAATATCAAGTGCAGCTCAGTGTGGGGCTTGAAACTGCGGGCTCTAAGGTTGAATGACCTGAGTGTGAATCCCAGCTTCCACAGTGCTACAAGGATTCAGTGACGTAAAGTGTGTGAAGCTTCTGGCCCATGCTGGTGTAATAGTGGGGTTTTAATAAATATTGGCTATTCATTATATTTTATTCCATATAATCCTTTGATGTCATCAGTGTCCCCATTTCACAGATTAAGAGATTGAGTCGGGAGCAATCTAAGTAACTTGCATAAAGTTTTCAAAATTAGGTTGCAGAGGCACAATTTAGAACTGGAGTTCTCCTGGACACTCTGATAATAAAACTTCTCACCAGGGTACTGTTCTAGCCTTCCGGGAAAATCTGTGCTGGGATTTTTCATTTGTTTTGTTTTGTTTTTAATGGTGGGAAAAACCACACCAGCTATTGAGAATGACACCCACTACAGAAAGACAAAGTTGCCCTTACAGGCAGCAAATTCACAAATAATGTATAAACAAACAAACATTTCTAACTTCAGAAAAACTTTTCAACAGGCCCATTTCAGCAGTCAGCCATTCTTAGAATTCTTTTTTTTTGCATTGGATAGAAACTTCTCAGCTACATGAATAGGTCTACGCTTTTCACAGATGAATAGAATCTGTGCATGATGGATAAAACATGCCAAATACAAAAGTCCTGTCAGGACCTCTGCTATGTAAATGTCATCATCTATGCAAATATCAACCTGTCATGTCAGCTTGAGGAAATTGGAAGGGTGATGTTCTGTTAGCAACTGGAAGGTAAACGTCTAGGGTTTTTTGGGGGTGGGGTGGGGTGGGGTAATTTTTGAACTGCTGTGGCTTTCATCTCTTCTTATGTCATGAGCGGTAAGTGATGCTGGCAGGGCGTCCTCAATCCCTTGGCCACGTCAGTCAGGCTGGATTTCAGTATTGTTCAAATAGCCCTTCTAGGCAGGGGCTTCAGTGGAACACATCCTTGTTTTCATCGTCAAGGGTCATGACTTAGTGGCCATCATGACCAAGGATGGCTACTACAGGACAGTGACTGACATTTTAATCGTGAAAGAGTTCAATGGTATTGACACTGGAACTGGAAAATCATTTTACTAATGCCAGATTCTGCTTTGCTCTGTTGAAACCCTAAACCAATTTGTCACCTCCAACCTAAGACATAGGATGTTGCTCTTAACGATGGCCGCATCTCTTTTTCCTTTAGAGGCATATATGTGAAAGAGAAAACGGAGTGAACCGGCAGTGTCACAAGCGAATATGGGTTTAATATAAAGATAGCACAAAACTAGATGAACTGGGGCCGAGTATCACGTAATTTTCATTGCAGTTTACTTCCTAGCACTTCATCGCGTCAAAATATTTTCTTCACAACATTGCTACCTTTGGAATTACTCAGACACTTAACTATATTCTTAACTGTATTCTAAATTTATATCCGCAGTAAGGCCCAGAGTGTAAGCATCAAATTCTATGCAAATGGGAAGAACTCACTTCAGGATACTGTTCTGGATGTGACAGTTTAAGAACCTCCTCATCACCTCATTTAAACCACCCTGGGTTTTCCTTTCCAGGGTTCAGCGGATTCCTACACGAGCAGGCCGTCGGACTCCGATGTCTCTTTGGAAGAGGACAGGGAAGCGATTCGGCAGGAGAGAGAGCAGCAAGCGGCTATCCAACTTGAAAGAGCAAAGGTGACTTTCTTGCCCTTCTTTGGTTCCAAAGTGGAATGTTGCTCAGCAGGTAACAGCTGCTCTTCCCTGGCCTCAGATTTCCCTGAAAAACTTATTTTATGATCATTCTGAATAAGGCACTGGATGGCAAGGCTCCCAGATCCATTCATCCCTCAGAGAAGTTAGTAACACTCCCAGGCGGCCGTTACCTGAGACACCCTTCACCCTTTTGTGTTTGGTTTGGTGGTGATTTTTTGGTCCTCTTCAAACTTAGTAGTTGTGGCCAATACCCATCTTGCCACACCCGGGGTTGGCAGAGAGCCCCCTGAGGTGTCTGTTTGCTCCATCCATTCTTGACCCCTCTTTCTCCATGACATCAGCCACTACAGGCCACACGTGCTCTGTGGTTCTCTGGGCCTCCCTGGTGGGTCTCTCTGCTTCCCTATTGGTTTCAATGTCCCACCTCAAGTTCCGCAGGAAGTTCAGAACTTAGAACGAGTACTAGCATTTCAGCAAAGACGAGCAATAAAGGCTTTGCCAAAGTAGATCTTCAGATATTCCCCAGGGAGCGGCCCCCCTAAGAATCTCTGCACCCCAAAGAAGCAACAAATTGCGTTTTTGAATGTTAGAATGGGACGAGTCACTAGAGAGCTCCCCTTCTATGTCTTTCGAACTGTTTTTTATATTTTAGCACAGACACCCTTTTTGTCAAATGAAATTTTATGCACAGTAGCAAAATCTAAAGCAGGGATCATGGCCAGCCTTTCCTCCTTGCCCTCGGTGACAGACTCCTGAGGCATATTTGTCAAATCTTTCTCATGTTTAGAAGAAGAAAAACTGAAGCTCACATAAAGGGAATTCCATTTCCTGTTTTTCCAGTAAAATTTTTAAAAGAGCAGTAAAAGGAGAATGATGCAGGTAATAAGGGGTCTTTATTTGCTTTGACACCTGGTTGTGTGCGTGGGGGTTTGGGGCAGGACCTGTGAAAGGACATCAGTGAGCCTCACTCAGATCCTGCCTTACTTATTGCAGCCAGTCATGCTCCCAGCATGAATGAAGCTGCCAATGACAAACCAGCCCGGGATCACAGGATTGGGGATCTGAGTTGTGGCTCTTTTTTGTTTTCGTTTCCTTTCAAAGCCTGTTTTGTGGCCCTTGCGGTCACCCAAATGTCAGCGGCCGTACTGTTAGTGGAGGTGGGTGGTTTGCTTAACTTCTGCGAGGCTACACCAGCCCAGGAGCACTTTGTTGGGAAGGAATTTGTCTAAAAAGAGTTCGGAACCAGATTTTATAGTTCGGGAGACAATGACGTATGAGCAGCTCTGCCCTTCGTGTCTCCCCCACCACCTGGCCTTCCTTTGCCCTGGCAGGACGGGGTAGTCTATTGAACGGGATCCCACAGGTTTTCAGATCTGAGCTACCCTCCTCTTACCCCCGCAACAACCTTTTTATTTAAGACCCAGCACACACTTCCTGTACTCAAAGGGGTGAGGGTGTCTGTTATCATTTAAAATAAGAAGCATAAGTTGTATCAGGAGAGTACAAAGCAGACAGCCCCTCCTGCCTTTCCATCTCTTTCTAGTACATCAGGGCACATTCTTTGTTTGAGATGTTGGAAAGTACCACAGGAGGGAGGGGGGAAATGTGTGGGATGCAAGGACTGAGTCATTTGCAGCGTCATCTCTGCAGTGATGCCTGAGAATGTGAATCCCATTTGAGATCCCCCTTTGGAAAGTGATTTCCCTTACTGCCTGGTACTGTTGTCTTATTACTATGTTTCACTATGAAAACTCCTCTTCTGACTTCCTCCCTCCATCCTTATTCCCCAATTCTATCTCCAGTCCAAACCCGTAGCCTTTGCTGTGAAGACGAACGTGAGTTACTGTGGTGCCCTGGACGAGGATGTGCCTGTTCCCAGCACGGCCATCTCCTTCGATGCCAAGGACTTTCTGCACATTAAAGAGGTAAATGTGGGGCAGTCTGTGTCCCTCAACCTCCCCCGTGGAATCTGAGCCAAATTGTACACAGAGGAGCCCCGAGGAGCTGCCAAGGTGTTATCTCATTTAATTTGCTTGGCCTTCCAAATCCATGCGTGCTCACTGAGATTTAGAAGCCTGCGATCATTGCTTGCATTATCACACATTTAAGACATTGGATCACCGTCCTCATAGGATGGATTTAGGACAGAACTGTGGTTCTCTGGTCACCTTTTAATCACCTTGCATGACCACTGAACCATAGACCTGTGGTTCCAAGTTAGGGAAGCATGAGTTTGGTGGCGTGGCGCCTACCCATGAGAGACCATTTCCAAGGGATGTTGTCATTATAAACATCTGGGCTATAATCCTGTGGACCTTGGCCTTGGAAGCAACACTAGAGAGTATGATAATTAAAGTGCTCAACCTAAGAAGAGGGCAGAGGACTTGGGGAAATAGAAAGGATTAAGGGATTCAGCCGTATCAGGACTTGAGGCGTCTCACCTCGAAAGGTGGAAGAGTAACATCCAAAAACTTTCATTTACTCAGCTTAGGTCTGTTGACATCCTGCTTCCTCTCAGACATTGTGCTGGGCGGGCATTGGGGGATCAGAGAGGAAGGCTCACTTTCCCCGCTGCCAGCGAGCACCAAGTCTGGTGGAAGAGACTGACAAGCACCCAGTTCCTGCACGGGATGACAAGTTCTCTTACAGTAACATTGAATGGGTATAGTGGGAGCCCAAAGAAAGAGCAGAGGGCCCACTTGGCTGGGGAGGAGGAAAATGAGGGCTCCGTAGTGCGGAAATCGGAGGGAGTTCAGGCTGGGGTTGGGGGTGGGGTGGAGGTGGCGACAGGTGGCAGGGACAGCCAGGAGCAATGCCTCATGGGTGCCTCAAGTTGGGAGTAGTACAGGGGATGGTCCAGGGCAGAGAGGCAGGCGCCTGATAAAAAAGGACCTCTTAGGCCAGGGCAAAAAGCCAGGCAGTGGGCTGGAGAAGAATTTTAGATAAAGGACGGATGTGACCAGCCTTGTATCTTAGGACGGATATGATAAGCCTTTTATCTCAACATGATAACTCTGATGGTTGAGGGCGTGTCACAGAGACTGAGGAATCATGGTAGGTCCGGACAGTGGCTGTAGCAGAGAGCATGGAGAGACAGAGCAGCTTGGGAGACAGTTAAGGGGCAAATAGCCAGGATTGGGAGATTTCACATGAGCCAGGATATTGGAGAAAGTGAGATAGAGAGGAACGAAGGGTGGAGGCCAGTTTTTCCAGCTTCCTTAAAAAGGTAGATGGTGGCATCAGCTATCAAAATCAAGAAGTCAGAGATGGGAGAAAGCTTGTTACAGGGATAGCTGTGGTTATAAATTTCCTTTTAGGTATACTGTGTCTGGGGTGCTGTGAAACTCCAATGAAGATACTTAATAGACCTTTATCGATATAATGTGGAGGCCAGAAGAGAGGAATTCCAATTTTCTCTTCCTAAATGCTTCAGGTTCTAGCCAGAAGAAGATGGCGTAGAGTTGAAGGATTGCTTTTAAATTTTGATTTGCTTTTTTAAAAATTATTATTTTTAGGATGGGAAAGATTTAAGGATGTTTTCCATGCTGAGATGTTGAACCCAGTGAAATATAATGGAAGGAAAAGGTATAGCAGATGGAGTAGAGGCTGGAGTAGATGGGAGAAGATGGCATCTGGAAAATGGGCACGAGAATTAGGCTGAGTCAGAAGGAAAGTCTTGCTTTCCTTGAATGTCTCTGTTCTGCACATAATTTTCCAGTGGGGTTGGGGGCATACCCTGGAGGGCCTGCTACTTGCTGGTCTCCATTAGGTCTGCTAGGAAGGAGGCATTGGAAACTGGATCTTAGGAAAAAAGAGAGTGTAAAGGTGGAACAAGAGAGTGAAACCTGAGAATGGAGTAGCCAGAGGAATGTGATCAACATAAACATATCACTTAATGTCAGTCAGACACCCGCATGGTAAACATATAACAGTTTTGAAAGTCCTTGTCTTTGAAACTCTGCGTTCTATAAAGGCATCAATGGCGCTAAGACATAGTTTTAACATTTCCACAATTTGATACCATAGATCAAACATCTGTATGTCTACAGATGTCTCACTATCTTTGTGTGGTGCCCATGTGACCTGGGTGAGGTTCAACATTTGTTTGGTCACTCATTCGAAATACAGTTCTTGAGCTTTTAGTATGTGCCAGGCCCTGGCAGGTGTCCAGCAACTGAAAACAAAGCAGGCAGCGTCCTCTCCTTCATGAACTTAAATGCTAGTGAGGAGACAGATAATGAACAAATAAGTAATTCCAAATTGTGAATGCTTTGAGGGGGGAAAATGAACCAGATGCTGAAATTTTTTAAATATAAAGATGAGGGGGTTATATATTTTTAAATATGGGGTGATCAGAGAAGGCCTTTCTGAGAACGTGACCTTTCAGGATGAGGAGGAGCCAGCCTTAAAAAGAGCACGGTGGGAGAGGGGGACCTTCTAGGGAGAGGAGTCTGCATGTGCAAAGGCCCTGAGGTAGCACAATGGCCTGGCACAATCAATTAACTGGAAGATGGTCATATGGCTGGAATGCAGTGAGCCAGGGGCCGAGTAGCAGGAGACAGAGTTGTAGAAGTAAGGAGGACACAGGTCAAGTAGGACCTTCAAGTGATGGTGAGACTTCAGGTTTTATCCTAAATGTAATGAGAAGCCATTGAAAACTTTCAAAGCAGAGGAGTGGGATGAATTTTTTTTTAATAGGTTCTCTGATTGTTTTGGAGACAGTGGATTGGAGTGGGATAATGTGGAATCAGGAAGACCATTGGAATCATTCTAGGTGAGAGAGAATGGCATTGAGCCAGCATGGTGGTAGTGAGATGGAGAGAAGTAGACAGATTTGAGACACATCATGGAAATTCAGTGAGGAGCACAAGTGATGGCCCATGGGTAGGAACTAAGATTGAGCAACTGGGATGGAGATGACTAAGGCGGGGAGAGAGGCTAGGGAGTGGACGTTTCAAAGGAGATACCAAATAGGAAGTTAGATATAAGAATCTGGAGCTCAGAGGAAAAAACTGGGCCAAAGATATAAAGTTGGATCATTAGTTTATGTGTGGCATTTAAAGCTGTGACAATGAAGAACATCACCAAAAAGAGAAGAGAGGGAGGAGAGAAGGCAGCCCTGGATCAAACCCAAAGGAATTCCATCCTGCAGAGATGAGGTACGTGAAAAGATTCAACAAATAAGGAAACTGAAAAAGGGACGTCTGAGATATAGGAGGAAAACCAGGATAGAGCAGTGCATGGCCAGCAAGAGAGAAGAGTGTATCCACAAAAAGGAAGCAGTCAGCTGTGGCAAGTGTTGTGACATGTCACCTAAGATGACGAGTAAAGGAACGGACGTTGGATCGGGAACATGGTGGTCAGCATCACGGAAGTCATTAAGACCACTGTCTGAAGTGTGGAGATGGAAGCCGAATGAATGGGTTGATGAGGAGGGAAGGGGAGGTAGAAAGTGTATTTAGCAAGGGTAGACCATGCTTCCAAGGAAGCTGACACTGACCAGGCAGTAGTCTGAGGAGGGTATGAAGTCAGAAGAGGTTTTCTTTCAAGACAGAAGCTACTGGAGCGCCTGTGCGTGCTGACATGAACACACAGGGAGAAGAAGAGATTAATGGGAAAGAAGAGAGAAGCAAAGGAGTAAAGTTCTTGAGTAGGCAAGCAGGGTGAGATCCAGACCCTGAGTGGAGGCACAGGTCTTTGACAAGAAGGGGAATACTTACTCATTGCAACATGCAGGGGAAAGATGAGTGCATGCTCGATGGCCTTGCTAAAAGGAAGCAGAGGAAGCATCAACTTGATGGTGTGTAGTTTCTCGATGGTGTATGGGGTGAGGGTATACACATCAGCCTGCAAGGCAGCCACCCTCAACCTGAAACATGGGCCCTGGCATTTGAATGGTTAAGTTGATTTGTCTCACGATTTGCACCAAAAAATGACCAAACCATATGCATTAGTTGCTAACACTCATCGTTTCCAAGGGGAAGCAGCACTTGCAGAGGTAAGAGAAGTTCTCACATATTCCATGCACATTGACTCACACCAATAGACCTGCCTTGCTGCGTGGTATTGCTTTCCTCCCTTCCATCAATAGCCCCAATTTGTCCTGTTGGTTGCTTTTTGAGCTACGTGCTCCTTGATCGATGACTTTCTCTTCAGTCTGACAGTTTGGTGTAATGGCATTGGGCTGGTAATCCTCTGTGGATCAGAGCCACTTGTTTCAGATCTTGAAATATCGGATAAGAAAACATCTTAGAAAGAGAAAGCATTAATCATTTTAGGGAAATCAAAATGAGAATGATTTGAACAACACTGAGGTGACCTTGCCAGAAAGCTGGCACATGCTCCCAGAACATCAACACAAATGAACACATTTCTATAATTAGATTGTAGCCTTTCCTCTCATCCATCGCCTAGGAGGCCATCTATTATGCACCGTTTTAAGTACTTTCTCAGTAATGAAAAGGCTCAAAGACAGAGAAAAGCCACAGCTCTCCTTATCACATACACTAAATGATGAGCAAATTAAGCTCTTGAATGTGTATGGCGACTTTCTCACAAGTAGCTCAAGGAGCTTTCATTTAGGTTGAGTCAGATTCTCACTGTGCTTCACCTATTTCCTAGAACTAAGTTAAGTATATCGAGAAGTTGCAGTAACCATTTCAGGAAGCCCTGTAAGGTCATTTGGGTACCATTTAGTAAATTAGTGTTCCAGTGGACTAACATAATTTCAGGAAATAACTAAGCCCTAGGAAACCGTGACTCATGGTCAGCTTTTTTCCCACCACAGTAAAATTTAAATACCAAGCCTGTGCACCAAAGATTCTAGAAAGGTCCCCTTGCCTTTTGTTAATTCCAAAATGAAAAGGCCTGTTATCTTGAAATAAAAGATGGGATGATGGAAGGAACTACGACCTAGATTGTTCAAGATGTTACATCAAGTCAATTCACATTTCTTCAGTGCAGTCTCCTACTACATGCCATACCAGCCTGTGTAGAAGCGTGCGTTATAAAGGCCAAATCGCTAAACCATATCCTTTTGCTTTTGAGTGTGAGGCTGTTTCTCAGAATTACTCAAAGTTATGCAGAATTTCATGGTGGGGATGATTCAATGAAAGCATCCATTTTTCCATCACAGTGTGTTCCATGTTATATACATATAAATTCCACTTTTCTCTGAGCTAAGCAAAATGTGCTACCTAAAGTTATTACATTTTGAAAAAAAATAGATACTTTTGGATCAAGTTAGAGAGTTGTCTTGCCCAACACTGGTAAAAACAATAAAGGAAGCTTTTGGAATCATCTCTGGAGGATGTAAACAATAGAATTGATATTTGCTCTCTTGAAATCACTTAACTGAAGCCTTCCCTTGAGGCAGGTGGGTTGGATTAAATGTGTCTTCTACTCTAGGATTCAGCAAATCTATAATTATAAATGCAGTTTTGCTGACCCATCAAATAGGGCCATGTTGACAGAGGCTCCCCACATGTTGACTGAAGCCTTTGTGTGGGTTTGTTTTTCAAGTTTACATGTCATGGAACTTTATTTAAATGGAAATCCTGGTGTTCCTGTTGGGCTTCAGGACATTTGGGGATTATTTCAAAAAATCCACATACGAATACATAATGTGCTTAGCCTTTGTCAGAGTAGGGTTCTTTTTCTTCAGGTAGTAAGGTGGACCTTACTTTGCAAACTTATACTTGGAGGTGTGGGGGAGGAAAAATAATTTTCCTTCTACCCTTGTAAATGCTTCTGGCCAATCTAATAACCCAATTGAATGAGACAGATTCACAGAAGAAAATAACCAAATTTTTTACATATGTCCATACAGGGGTTCCTTAAGAATATGTGACCCAAGGACAGATTGGGCAGTTAAGGTTTATAAGTCATTCTGGAGCTAAGGAGAAAGTGTGTGTGGGGGTTTGTGGGGTGGAGGGGAACGGTAGGGGGGACTTCAAAGGGCAGGAAGACACTTTACATGGGATGGAAAAGCAAGTGTTTGGTGTTTGCTGGTCCACTTTTAACAATGGGACACAGAGAGGACTTTGATCAAATGGCCTTGCTAGGTTCCCCGTGTCTATCACCTTTAGTTCCTATTAAACTATAGGTACCTATGACAATAGCTCCCTTCCCGGAGAGGGTCCTCTAGCTAAATTCTTTTAGGTAGTTAGGGGGAAGATTAAAGGTTTGTCCTGAGTCTTTCGTTTCTTGACAATAACTAACTTAAATTAATCAATATCCCAAAAGGCATATTTTGGGGTGGCAAACTCTGCCGGTCCTCAGAGGATTATAATTCTTCCCCAATGAGTAGTTTACAAATTCATGGATTCAATACAAATCCATAGATTCATGGATTTTTTTTTTTTTTACAGAAAGCTTTTGACAACTAACAGACTATTGAATATATTTTGTTTCTAACTTGTCTATCTTGTCTTCCAGAGTTGTAATTACGTTGATGCATATATATTCTTATAAAATCTATTCCTTAAGAATTGGCTAAGGCTTTTCAATAAGGACCAAAGGAATCCAAAGGTTAAGACCTGACTTTAGTCTAGGGATTGACAAACTGTGGCCCACAGGCTCAATTCAGCCTCTGCCTTTTTGGAAAGAAAAGGTTTATTGAAACACAGCCACACTCGTTTACATATTGTCTATGGTCTCTTTCACCCAAGGACAGCAGATTCAAGTAGTTGCAACAGAGACTATGGACAGCAAAGTTTAAAATATTTATCATCTGGGCCTTTAGATAAAATGTTTACAGACACCTGCTTTAGTCTATGGTCCCCCCCATATATAGAAAGATGTAGGTATCTATATATAGATATATCTAATATAATACGAAATTGACAATTAAGTTTGCAAACGCGTCCTAGAAAAAAATGCTACATACCTCATGGCTGAATATCACTACGGTCACCTTTGAAGTACTCCCCTTGGGAAGCTATGCACCGATGTCAGTGCCTAGTCCACCCTGCAGAGCAATTTTGGAACTCTTTTTCTGGAATGGCCATCAGAGCTCTCATTGTATTACCCTTGATGTCCCGAATATCATCAAAATGCCTTTTTTCAATATTTCCTTTATCTTTGGGTAAAGAAAGAAGTCATTGGGGGCCAGATCAGCTGAGCAGGGAGGGTATTCCAATACAGTTGTTTGTTTACTGGCTAAAAACTCCCTCACAGACAGTGCCTTGTGAGCTGGTACATTGTCGTGATGCAAGAGCCATGAATTGTTGGCAAAAAGTTCACGTCATCTAACTTTTTCACACAGCCTGTCAGCACTTCCAAATAGTAAACTTGGTTAACTGTCCAGTTGGTACAAATTCATAATGAATAATCCCTCTGAGATCAAAAAAGCTTAGCGACATCATTGCAACAAAGTTCGCGAACTTAATTGTCAGACCTCGTATACTGTAAATAGTGTTTATATATATAGTATTTATATAATACGAATAGTGTTTCATTCTTCTAGTCCCCTGAAATTAATTAATGGAATGTGAAGATAAATGAATTACTATTGATAGCAGTTTTATTCCTGCATTTCAGAAATATAACAATGATTGGTGGATAGGAAGGCTGGTGAAAGAGGGCTGTGAGATTGGCTTTATTCCAAGTCCACTTAGATTGGAGAACATACGGATTCAGCAAGAACAAAAAAGAGGACGCTTTCATGGAGGGTAAGCCTCTTTCCTTTCTATAAACTTCTCTATTTTTTTTTTTCTTTTTTGGCAGTGGGATGGGAACATTAGGTGATATTTTCAAGTTTGCTTGTTGGGTTCAAAATGTATGCTTTCAAAGTAAAAGAGATTTTTCTGTGTACAAGGTGTTTCTGAAATTGATACAAAGGTTTCAGATAGTTTACTCTTCCTGCAGCCAGGTACCACTGGATCAACATGAATTCCGCAGTCGTCTGCTGCCTCAGCAAACCCTCCATGGGACCTAAGTTGTCCTTTATTAGAGTCACATAGGACATCCTTGCTCAGTGCAGGAAGTGGGAGCGTGACCTGACCCGGCATCATGGCTCTTCTTAGTTATCTTTCAGAAACTCTCTCTTAAGTCGGCACAGAATACGATGGTGCATGCAGGCCCCAGTACTAGCAGCACCTTCTCCACCCGGGGCTTTTTGTGACATCTGCCATCTCTTAGTAATGGGGTGAAGACTCTGTCTAGCTTAGGATGAATCAGCCTCTAGTGAAGTAGCCACATAGATCTCAGAGTGCAGGTATTTAAAGTCCCAGGAATACACTAAAGCTTAAGAGAAATCAGAATCATATTGAACCGACACATATGGTGAGCCTACGTTGAAGCATTGATTTGGTATGTTATCATTTTTTGAAAGCCCTAAAATAGAAGCAGTTCTTTTTTTTTTTTTTTTTTTTTGACTCTCAACCTCATTTTTCTGTTGGATCTTTTTCTATTTCAAAAACTTCTCTGTTCTTTAGGAAACCTTTTGCCTTTGCCATATGGGAACTTCTTAAACGGTGATAGGAAATCACGAAAGTATAGTCAGCCCCACTTTTAGTTGTCGATCTTGTTTAGTATGTAACATGCCTGTAATATCATTAATGATTAATCCTTCTTGTTCCATCTACTCTAGACTTTTTGTCTCTTTTGCTGCTCCTTCAACACATCAGGAACACATGTTTCTGCCTCAGGACCTTTGCACTTGCTGTTTCCTCTTACTGGAACCCTTTCCTTCACTTTTTCACCAGATCATTCCGTCATCTGCTTCAGATCTTTGTTAAATATCACCTTTTCAGTGACCCCTTTCTTGCCACCATATTTAAAATTGTACCCACTTTCCATATCTCTGCTGACTTAGTGTTCACTGTTGCATTTATTACTATTGGAAACACTATATACAGAGGGTACCAAAAAAATTTATACACATTTAAAGAAAGGAAAACTGTATTAAAATTGTAATACTCAATATATACCAATAACAAAAGATGAGTGTAAGTCACGTTTGACTTCGGCAATTACAAGAGATGCTCAAAGTGGTTGCCATCAGTGTCCAGACACTTCTGATTATGGCAAACTACTGCTTGAGCAATGTTGACCAAAATGTCCACATGTATACATTTTTTTTGCACTGCCAGTATTTATCTATTCATCTGTTTGATACTATCTCCCACTAGAATCTGTCTCAATACAAGAAGGGACTTTGCCAGTTTTTTTTTTTTTTTTTTTTTTTTTGCCCCCACTGTTGTATTCCTAGCTTCTAAAGAGTGGATACTCAATAAATATGTGTTGAATGAAATAATAAGTGAATTATTATCATCATTTCTGTAGTTAGTTTATTGTTATAATTATTATTCCATAATATTATTATGTGCTTTTGAACTAAAAGCTTACTTGGTGGCAGGTGCAAGAATAAAGCCAAGAGCTACAGACATGGTCTTATTTTATCTTTATTCCAACCCTCTGAGGTGTAGCTTCTCCTTCTATAGATAGGGAAACTAAGGCTCAATGATGTGATATGATGTGCCGAGGTCCCACGACTAGTAAGTGGCAAAGCCAAGGCAAGAAATCAGATTGTTCTGACTCTGGGGACCATACTCTTAGGCACAGAAAAGGAGAGACACTGGAGAAGTAGGAAGGTGCGTTCCCGAGGTCCCCCGTGAGCTCTAGGAAAGCTTCCAGAGCCATGTGAAGAGACCAATGGTGACAATGTTCCATTCCGGGTCACAGTTAACATTGTGACCAAATCCTTCCTGTCAGTTCTTAATTCTGACCCTCCCCCCTACCCCCGACCACACACACATAATTGCTTCTTAAAAGAAATGCTTCTTTTAGGTCTTATTGCTTGTTTTGAACTATGTTTGACATCCACCTAGTGCCCTGGTGACCGGTGTTAGTTAAGTAAACCACTGACAATGTTCCTGTCAGTTGTTTTTTTCTCCCTAATTTCTGCCTTGAACAACTAGGAGAGAGATTGTTGCAAAGTATTTCCAGGTCTCAGTTAATTCCCCACTTTCTCTGAGAAAGGAAATCAAAGAAAACATTTGGACAGATTCTTGAAGTTCTTGTCTATGACAGGATTTGGTGTGTTTTGAATTATTTAGTAGGATTAAGGCCAAAGAAAGCGTGGTACTCTCAAATTCTCTTTTCAAGGAATCTGGAGAATGAGTCTTAAGTCGTTTTATGTATCCTAGGAAATCCAGTGGAAATTCTTCTTCAAGTCTTGGAGAAATGGTATCAGGGACGTTTAGAGCAACACCCACATCAACAGGTAAGGGTTTTTGTTGAACTCTTTTTAATGGTATGTATCCCTTGCTTAATATTTGAACATACATACATGTAAGTATTTTTACTAATTTGGAAACAATTTAAAAGACACGATTTGAAGATTCTTCTGCTATTTCATTGCTCATTTGTCGTCCATAGTAATTTGATTTGATTTAAAGGATAGTTGTACTAAAAATTCAGAGGTTTGTAATATAATTTTGAAAAATCTTACCCACCATCTGGTAAACCAATCTGAAGCAAGTTTATTATTCCATTCAAGAACGCTACGGACTTTAAAATGGTGAGGGCCAAGGAAAGGGGAGAAAAGTTGTAGACTCTTAAGAACATGCTGTGTTCCAGTTTCCATGGGAAATTTTAGGATGTGTTGGTACAGCCCGGGCTGTGGAGATTGGGAGGCTTGAAGCAGAGAATGAGGTTGGGCCCAGATGACCTCAATTCTACTTAGACAGCAGATGACTGAGCCCTTGAAGTAATGGTAGTGAAGGAGACAGTGGTGGCCCAACCGGGAGTGGTTGTTCCTTTGGAAATTGTAGAGATATTCAGGTAGGAATTTTTCTGCGACTGCATTCCCTGACTCCTATAGGCTAATTTCATAATGAATTCTGATTCATGCTGCATTAGGGCATCCAGTATTACCCATTCAGAATGACAAGTTGAAGATCTATCCTGGCCTACCATAACTGCGGGAAACTGGATTGGTTCTGGAACAATTCTGAGTGTCTGGGTGCTTTTCCATGTGAATCCTTCCTTATCTCAGGGCTCTGAACCAAACTAGGTCTCTGGGTTGCCCCCACATGACCTGGACCTGCTTGGATGACCACAGAACCACTTTTATCAGATGTTGAGTACATTTTGCATTATCCCCATTTGCTGAACATTTAGGGCATTGCAGATTTTCACTATTACAAACAAGAAAAAACAGGAATAAGTGGTTATAAACTGAATTGAAATTAAGGGCCACATAGTAGGAAAAATATGTCAATATCATGGAAAGTGACCCAAAAAAAACCCTTAAGAACGCATAAAGGCTGCAGAATTTCTTCATGGTTCATCAAAATTACAAATCCAAAAATAATGAGTGATTGAGGTGGTCACCCTTTTTGCCCAAGTTGTCATTCTAAGTTTATTTTTATGACATTTTACTTGTCCCCGTTGTTCTCAGCCACACTGTCTGCTGTGTTTGGCAGGGAATAACCCATGGCCCATGCTGGCCCAGAACTTCCAGTGTTGTTATTTTGTCCACTCTACCCACCCAACGTGAAATCAGGATACAAGGTGGTTTGTACAGGGAGGATAGTGTCTGTTTTCTCATGTCTTCAAAATTGGCCTGTCCTGAACGAAATAAGAGTACAGTGTTCTACAGAGTGGGTGATAGTGGAATGATGAGAATTAGAGGGACAAGGTGGTCCATTCTTCCATCTTTTAAAATCATGTACTATTATTTACAGAGATTACATATTTTGATATGGCTCTCATTGTTGTCTTTTAGCAAAACAGAAGCAAAAAGTGGTAAGTTGTGTTTCCTTTTTAAATCTACTGTTAAGGTTTCTACCCATATGTGCCTGCAATGCTCGATGTCAGTGACTTTGAAAATAAGGGATGAGCCTTGTCCGTGGGGACTTGTGGTGATCGTTTTTTCACTTGACCTGAGAAGGATGAGTGTTGTGGCTGTTAAGAGGTGTACTTATCCTCACCTTGTCACGCGTGTCGAATCCTCTCTTTCAGACGGAACATATTCCTCCTTACGATGTTGTGCCATCCATGCGTCCGGTGGTGTTAGTGGGGCCGTCACTGAAGGGTTATGAGGTACAAATACCCGTCTGTTATGCGTCAGCTCTTGATCAAGAATCTAGGAGACAGACATTTGGAGCTGGCTCCTCCGGGGCTTGCTTACATATAGGTACCGATGGAAGCCACCTATCAGCAGTGAGGCGGGTGGTGCAGTGTGGGGTTTGCCTTGGGGCTAGTGAATACTGCTGGGTCATTCCTCAACACCTAGGAGGAGAACCAAGGGGGACATTTTAGTAACGGAAAGTGTTTAGAATGAAAAACACCTTCTACAGTGACCTGCCCCCTCGGAGAGGACTAGGCTATGATAAGGTCTTTGCTCGGTCACAGTACCCTTCCCTTCCACCTCTCTCACTTTTGACCTCTTTCTCTCTCTCTTCTCTCTCTCTCTCTCTCTCTCTCTCTGTTTGCCTCATTCTTTTTTTCCTCACCTCTGCAAAGGTAACAGACATGATGCAGAAAGCCCTCTTTGATTTCCTGAAGCACAGGTTTGATGGGAGGTGAGACATATAGATATTTTTGTATTTTTATTTTCCTTTAACCAAACATGTATGATAGATTGCTTTGTGGATCTATGTTTCCAGTGATTGCAAAAGATCTCTAAGATAGATTGCTTTGTGGATCTATGTTTCCAGTGATTGCAAAAGATCTCTAAAGTTAACTCAGTATTTAGGGAATAATCTGATAATCTCTGAAAATAGGAAGTTATAAAGTATAGCATTGACTCTCCAAGGGAAAAAGGACTTTGAAAAGGAAAATAATCCTTTTGTTTTATTTAAATGTATGTGTTGGTCTTTATCTTCTCACTTGTTAGTGAATTCATACTAAACTTGTTTTATGAAAATTATTCATTTAAAATATAGAGTGTTTCTGATAAATATGGCAGTTTGCTGGATAAGCTGGTCATTATCATTGGGAATTACACGTGTGTATGTGTATATATCAGATGAAGGTATAAATAGAAAGTACTCAACTTCCTCAAAAGAAGAGTACAATAAATGTTTTCCTCATAAACCATTTTGTAGAGAATAGTATGTCTTTAGATGTTTTTTAGATGTTTGTTTTAGTAGAAATTACCTTGTGATTTTATTGGTTTATTTTGTATCCTACCCACTGTTGATATGGCTCAGTCTTTAGCCATCAGATCAATTCATCACTTCAGTTTTGTGAAAAATACCTAGAATGAGCTTCCGTATTTTGCAGGGAAATTGTAAAAAATTCATACTGACTCAATACTAAGTACAAAGCTCTTTCACAATGCAGAGTGCATTCCTTGTTAAAATAACCACCTTCAAATATCTGAAGACTTATCAGAAATGAAGAATACTAAAATAGCATGAACTGAAAAGTATCGTTAAATGAATCCAACTTACCAAGATTTAATAAATACTGTATTTTAAGAAAAAAAGCAAACACAGTATTGCTTTAAGTATAAATTGTATATGTTTGTCAAAAGAAAAGGCTTCTGGATAATTGTGTTAAAAATATTCATTGCTGGGACAATATACAAAGAAATTAAACTGAGATTTTAGTTCCAATAATTGAGATTTAGTTTAAGAAACCAGAATGCTTCAGTGCAATTATGTGAATTTCTAAGCACGTTGGTATAGGACAGGCTACCTTAATAAATCCCGAAATGTATGATTCAAACACAATGGAAGCTTACTATTGCTCATTTAACAGTCTGAGGCCAATGTTCCTCAGCTGGGAGGGGGTGAGAGTGGGGGCAGGGGAGGACTGGGCAGAAAGTTTGTTCCACTCATCATTTAGGGCCCTCCGCCTGAGGGTGGTCTCTGCAGTCAGCTGGTGAGAAACATGCTGGTCTGGAAGTGACACACATTGATTCTCAAATTTCATTGGTTAGAACGTGGTCACGTGGCAACACTTAATTGCAAAAGGGGCTGGGAAATATATAGTCTAGCTATGTGTCCAGGAAGGAACGGTTATAAATCTTGTTGAACAAATAACAGTGTGTGCCGTGTTCATCTAGTGGACCCAAAGAGCTATAAAAACAAAACAAAACATGGGTTTATCTTATTCCCCTCTTTTTTTTAAAAAAAGGTAGGCAAAGAATAAAGTAGTTAGAAAGGAAACACTAGTTAGAATAGCACTGAATACTAGAATATTGGAGTTGGAAGAAAATGTAAAAGTTATTTTATTCTAATTTCTTTTCTTCAGTGGCCACAAACAAATGGATAATCTGCTTCTGTTTGAAAACTTTTGGCTATTGAGAATTCACTCCTTAAGAAAGCAATACAAAGAAACAGCTGAACTCTGACTCTTTCACTTCATAGTTTTAGTTGGTCCTGCCTTCTGATGACCTTTATACTTATGCAGCTCTCCATGGATTGGCCTTGGAGGCAGCTCAGTCTTCTGTGTTCTTGCTTGCACATGCACATGTCCTTCAGCTATGCTTGAAATCACATGGTCTTAAACTGCGGTGCCATTTTGCTAAGGAAGTTCTGAGTAGTGCCTCTCCTTGGGGCTGCATAACAGCCCTTGAGCTGAACAAATTCCATCCCATAACACAGCCTCAGTTTGTGTTAGATTGCTTTGGTCCCCGCATAACATCCTTACACATGATAATGTTAAAGGTTTGGAATGTTTGACCTATGGTAAGCAAGAAAACAATGATAATTTAGCAAAGAGAAAATGAGCGACTTAATTACTGCTTTCACGAATGAAGAATCTGAGGTTCTACCTCAATCCTCAGGCCCAGAAAGAGAAAATACATTTAATTGTAACAGCAGAGATTTGTTTTGAATCAGGTAGAGTTGTCTGCATCAAACACTTATCCACATTATTGATGATGGTGTTAGTAGAAATAGAATTGAAATGCAGTGTCTAGTGTTCCTTGGTATCTGATGACACAGCAGAGGATCTGCAGATATGAGGAGGAATCCAACAGTAGCAAAAGCAATTGCTAGAGAAAGAGATTCAGCCACAGACAGATCTGATGTATGGCAGAGTTGGAGAAAGACAGAAGTAGGTGAGTGGACTTGCTTTCAAATAATTAGGGTCCAGTGCAACAGAAAAACCAATAATGAATCCATTGGTTGAGTGTATGTAGAGACTTTGAAAATGAAGAGATTTGCCAGTAGCTTCACATCAACTCTGACATGTCCGTCCTTACGTTTTGAGCTATGCCAATCTGTTGCATCATGTTTTACCAATTAATAAAGGAGAGAAAACAACAAATAGCCTTTAATTGAAACCAGCCAAGAGAACAATTACACAGAAGGCTTTAGCACAGTGACACAGCATAAACAATATGTTCTGCCGGAAACCTACTCAGAGTTTCGTTGGCTATGAATGCAGTAGGTTAGACAAAATCATTAAGAGAAAGTCGTTGTTTTCAGAAAGAGCGAAAAAGGGATCCATTGGCTAAGAGCCTTGCTTCTTCAATAGTGTTTTTCAGATCTTGGTTAGAAAACAATCCAACCAACGGGGTTAAAGTCAACGGCTTGACTATTACAGAATCATATACTTGCCTTTTCTTGATACCTCAGAAATTATTTGAGTTATTTTAGAGCTACTTATTACATAATTTTATTGCTATAACTGCTATTGTAGGGTCGAACTGTAAGCTATGTAAGAAAAATGAACAGCACAGTATGAACTAGTTCCTGAGGGATCCCTGTGCACAGACCATAAACTAAGTAAGCCTAACAAGCCGCTACCATGGCATCAGCCTGGTGAGGACACCATGGATGCGCACTGAGTGGCACAGAGCTCTTCTCTCTCCATTTTACACCACAAACGTCCATTGGGGATCACCCTTTGCGATGAGGTTTGTTCAGCTGGTTGAATCTACCATTCATAGGCTGAAGAGCAAGCAAACTAAGTGCAATTTGTCGTTCTATGCTAAGAATTTCAAATCCCAATAAAGGTGTTACTTTAGGCTTTTTGACCACTGGATCAGATCAGCTCGATGGCCGTTGTGGGAGACTTGGTCACTGAGTGGTCATAGCCAAAATTCCTAAATGAATAGCATGTAACTTATACAGATAAGATCTGAAGCTAAAGGAAGTGATTAGTTAAAGGGGAAAGAAAAGGATTTGAGAAAGAATTAAAGAAAAGAGACTGGGAATACAATTTAGGTAGACTCAGAGAAGTAGTAGATATTTATAAAAGGAAATGGGAGCAAGGGATGCTATCCCAATGTAGCCAGGCCATGGAAGAAAGAAAACAACTTGTAATTGCTGTCAACAAATGGAAAAGAACAACGTAGTGCCTTCTGTTTCATAATCAATGTCATTCTCTTGCCATCTCCTCCTATCATTCTTCTATTCAAACGGAGACTCATCAGTGGACAATCAAACCCCAGAGATAGTTAATTGAATATTTGAATGCGAAACATGAATATTTCAGTTGGCAGGTTTTGATGATAATATGTCCTACCTGATTGTCCTGCCCTTGAAGCATATATAAATTTCACTGACTCTGGGGATTGAAGAGTTCATCATAGGCTGCTAAGTTTTGAGGATAGGATATAGAGGAACTATCCTTTTCTAGTCTTCACATCTCCAATAATTGTCTTACATATATTACATATGTGCCTATTAGCATAGGATACGATGAATAACGATTTAAGAAAACACTTTTATAAATTACCTTGTTTGCTCCTAATGAAAATCCTGTGAGATAGTTTGGCAAAGCTACTATCACTATTATATTGATTACAATACTCAAGTTCACAATATAGCATGGCTTGGCCATGTGACCAGCAAGGGAAAGATCCGGGAAGAATACTCAGGTCTATGTATGCCTTTCATTCCTGTTTTGACAGTGCACTGTCTGTTCTTTGGAACACTTTTCTCTATGAATACTAAGACTTTTAAAAAAAATTAATATACCAGCAGGGCTGTATATTAGTTGTAGCAAGGACCGAGTATAGAGGGAGCTTACAGCTATTCCATTACCAACATGGAAATACTAATTATTTTTGAATGAATGTGTCATAACCGAAAGTAGTATCTTTCTATAGAAAAATCACAGAAAACTAATACTCATAGCTCACGATGAAATGCAGCAATTATGATGAATTCCAAAACAGAAATAAGCAAGAGTTGGGGGTTCAGATTTGCTAGATTTAGAGAATGATTTTTGCTAGTTTTCAATGACACTTGCTACTTACTATACCCAGTCTGCTGAGGAACCGAACTTCTCTTAGTCTTTTATCTACTGACTAGTACATCAAAGGAAAGTTTCCAAGGGAACTTTTTAGAGATGTATGTCAAACAAGATGCATAGAAGTGCTGAAGGACTCTACAGGATATGAGTATAGCAAGAAAAAAAATGTAGAAGGGTATCATTTTAAGAACAAACAATGTATATAAACTAGATAGCATTCAATGGTGAATTGCTGGGAAGCCTTTAAAAAAAAAGTTCACATTTGGTGTCTGATGTTGATAACAGTAAGCATTTTTCCTTGAAAGTAGAAACTCCTGCTTTGTCTTATTAATGGGTTGTTGGGGCTGTGTATATCTTCTCTTGGCCTCTTTCATGCATGCGCAGTTTTATTAAGAAATAACTTAGTATTAACAAATTAGCTAGTATTTTGTTAACCAATAAAACAAGAAAAAGAACCCTGCATTGGCCACACCTTTTCCTGTTTTAGGAATGTATGAAGCAGTTTCTCTCTCTCTCTCTCTCTCTCTCTCTCTCTCTCTCTCTCTCTCTCTCTCTCTGTGTGTGTGTGTTTGGTAAAAATTTGGATGTGTTTGAAAATGGCTTTGTAAGTTTTATAACCCAGAAAAAATTAAAATGTGCATCTGTTGTTAATCTCTTAAAATTGTAAAACCGAGGGTCACTATTTCGCTTCTTTGGCACTAGAAAATTTGATTTTCACTTAAGCAGAATAGACTCTTTGGGCCTTTCCAAAAGTAATTATTCTAGAAAGTTGAATTCTGCCCATAATCCAACCCACTTGTCTCCAATCATATGTTTGAATTGCTGTGGAACTTGGCTGTGTGTTTCTAACTAGCAACTTCATTCTTAAAACAACAAAAAATAATAACAACAACAACAAAACCAGAAACAAAAATCAACAAGCAAACCCTGTTCTGTAAGTAAAAGGAGCTATGGCCGACCGCAAGGACTGCCTATGAGATTTCATGCCTCAAGTTGCAGCAGGCAACTGAATAATGGTGACTCAGATATGGAGCTCGCGTGACTCGAGCCTGAATAAATCCTGACCATCTAGCAACACATGGCCGGGAATGACCGTGCATCTGCACTTGATGACCTGGCTCACATCTGGAGGTCTGGGGTTGCTGGAGAAGAAGACTGAAACTGTAAGAACTCAATTGTAAGTCAGGTGACTAAGGGTTGGCCTGCTGCTCGAGGCCGTGGGTTTTAGACCTTCTTGGCCACTACTTAAATGAACTGTGTGGAACTTCCTCTCTGTGTCTCAGTTTCTTCTTGGTAAAATGAAGACATTTTACTTGACTGGTGTTTCCCAATGTCTTTTAGCCGTTGAACATCATTTTTACAATGAAATCATATAAAGCCCCGATGTAGAAAACGGAAATGCAGAGGTGTTTGCCTGTTACTGAGGGTGGAAAAACCCGGAGCCCCAACGACTCAGCCTGCCTTTCGTGTTCTCCGTGGCCTTGGAGGGAGTTCACGAAACTCTTGGTTTCTACAGAAGACAATTTGAAGATGTCTCAAGTAATTTATTAGGGCCTAAAAGTTCAAAACATTTAAAACTTTCTGACCATCTACACCTTACACATACAATGACACAAGCAAGGGGTACTTTGCTTTCAAATAGCAGCAGAATTTTTGCTCAGCCTGGTACTTTAAAGAAGCTATTTCCAACCATTTGTGGAAAACGAATATTTTTAATTCCCTGGAGTCAGGGGAAGTGTCTCCTGAGAGTTCTGATAGTGTTGTCCCAGCACTGGTGTGAGCTGACATGTGACTCAACAATTGTAAGTAACTCCGCCCCTTCCCTGCCCCAACCCCCAAAGGAGTCTGGAACTCTGCCACACTGTGAAGACAAGAATGGAGAAAGGTCCATGGTGGTAGGAACGGGCTTAGGAAGGCAGTTTTTGCATTCTACAGGTAGACAATAATCTGAAGTTGCACAATCCCAGTTTAAAAATAAAGAATTTTAAAATGCTGAGTTCCAGTGATTCTCATTTGATGAATCCTATGCAGATAGTCCCCTCTCTGCATTCATTTGCAGTGTCTTTACTTTGTGCTTCCCTTGTGCCATTCCAGAATATGGTCTCACGTACTCTCCTGGCATGATACTCGCACTGTCCTCAGTTATAGTGTCTTCTGTCGGCCCATCTGCATTCAGAGTCATGCACATATGCCAAAGAATGTTGTGCCTGCAGAGAGAAATCGTATTTTTCATATTCTCAGACATAAAAAAATTCCTTTTGGCCTGTGGAGAAATGCTTCATGTATCATGAATGAACTGTTGAGCACCAGGAATGCAACACAGCTACCAACTGGTTGATTGTCTTTGATGATCAAAATGAAGAGGATTTCCCCCTTCAAGGAGCCCCGTTTATATGCCGGGGCAAAGGATTTGTAGTTCCTGAAGGTCTTGTTCAATTGCAACTCAACTGTGAATTGGAGGGAAATTGTATTGCTGCTTCCTAGAAAGAGCATGGTTTATTCATAGGTTTTGAGTCCCTCCTGGTATGGTATGCATTAAAGAGAATTCAGCAAAGCAGACAATAGTGGAGGGAGAGCTGCATTTTTATAGTAAACAGTTTTTGTTAAATAGCCCAAACCTTCCCCCATTCTGCTCTGCTTGTGTTTTAATACTAGCTAAAGCCTGTTTAAAATGCTTGTGGCCAATGTTTATTTTACTGGGGTTGCACTGTAGTATGTAAAGTGGGTATTAAGTAGTATGGTGATGAATCACTTGGAGAGCCCCATAACGTTTTTACTGGCTTGTTTTGTTCTTTGTTCCTATTCATAGGATATCAATAACGAGAGTGACAGCTGACATTTCTCTTGCTAAGAGGTCTGTCCTAAATAATCCCAGCAAGAGAGCAATAATTGAACGTTCGAACACTCGGTCCAGCTTAGGTAAGGTTTTCAAATGTCATACTTTTTCATGCTGTGCTTTCCGACTGCCATGACGTGTTGCTTTTGGGAATGGCTTTTCCAATTTGCTCCCCATTCTGAATGGGGAAGCGCTGATTAACTAAAGAAAATGCCGTCCATGGGAAAGAAGGGAGCAGAGTCCTGCAGCAGCCAGAGCCTCCTCTCTTAGCTCTAGTCAATTAGCTAATTAGTAGTCTGGTGGGAAGAACCCTCAGGGGGCTCTCCTAGTCTGTTACTGCCTAACCACGTGAAGCCACTCACCTCCACTTTGCCCAAGTTTCTCATGCAGCTAATGTTATGTGTCATACCTGAGTCACCACTGACATGAAAGGAAATGACATGTCAGCCCTCTCAGGTCTTTAGAAGAAAGCTGGATCACCGTGTTCTTAGTGTTGCTGCTGATGCTAGCTGGTAGCACCCAGAATGGTCACATCTTTAAATGCACATAGTAAGCACCAGTAATAACATGAAGGGAGTTTAAACATCAGCAGGTAACTTTCCTGGAACAATGGTTAGAAAGCATCCTGAAATTCACCATGATGGAGACAAAACAAATGCCATTATGTGGTTAGCTCCATCAAGCCGTATACGGACAGGGCTGTGGAAGGTGAAATCACCACCCACAGAAGTAAGCCCGTGCTGCTGGTGAATCATAACATTCATCTCAAAAGCCTGTTTGTGGTTTCCATGCATGCCAAGAGTGGTGTGGTCCACTTATAACTTTCTAGGAGTCTCTTTTGTCTTCACCACTGAAGGCAACTTGTTTTACTGCCCTCTTCCTCATGGGCAGGGTAGGAACGATAGGGGTCTTCGGTGCCCCTACATTTTTTAAACTACTGAAATGAACTCTATAGATGATAGGAAACTTAAAAAAAAAAAAAATTCAAGAAAAATTGCTTGTCCCATCAAAAATTCATTGAAGGCTGTGCCTTGACCCCGAGCCAAGAATTGTGCAGGTTGGAAAGAGGCTACAAAGTATAATCTCTGTATTCCTGGCATGGGAATGGCACGTGCCAGGAATGTTTGTTGGATGGCTGCTTTGTGAAAGAATGCTAAACATACCAAAGGGATAGTTGTCAGCGCTTTTGAAGACAAGATCCCAGACATCAGTGGGTTTTAGTTTTCAGTCCTGTATTTAGAGCTTTCCACATACAGAGCAAAACAGTCTGAAAGGCACAGTGTTTTGACATTGAGGAGGTGAAAATGGCAGAGTTGATGATGGTGAATCAGGTTAGCAGCTGTCTAAAGTATCATGGGTGAGAAGCATGCCACATTAGATCGAAGATTTCCCAAACCAGCACCTGTTCTCTGTTCTCTTGTCTTCCATTCTTTTCTTGCTCCTCACAGTGACTTTGACTTTTAACCACTCCTTCCTCTGATGTATAATGAGACGCTGAAGGAGACACTTAAAAGCATGAGCTAGGTTGCCTGACTCTAACCATATGCACCAGCCAAGGGTTTCATGAATATTCTTTGAAGTCATTTGGGTAGTCTAGTCAGCTGTTGTCAGAGTCAATGGAGAAGGTCGGGTGGAGTTAGTGTAAATGCTGAGAAAGAAAAAGGCTAGATGTCAGTTCACTGGTTTGGCCCTTTACTCTGTAAATTCATATACCACAACCACTGGAGTTAATTTAATGGTAATCTCTTATAATAACCCCTCCGTGAGCCACTTATGTCTGTTTGCCTGCTTGTTAATGGCGCCCATTTGTAGATTCCTTCATCCACTGTTTAGTGAACTCTTGTTCTGTGCCGTGCATTATGCCAGATTTAAGAAGTGCAAAAGCGACTAAGACAAAGTATCTTACCCATGAACAAACAGAAAGAGGAAAGAGATGGTTAAAATACTGTCTGATGATAGAATCATGAGCAAAGAGCTAGGGGTATTTAAAAAAAAAAAAAAAAAGGATAGAGTAAGAGGGCCTGAGAAGACGTCACAGAAGTTATATTTGAGCTGGTTCTTCAAGGCCGACAAGAATGTACATCAGCATAAAAAAAAAAACCACATCGTGTGGATGAGGAACAACTAATTTTGTACAGAGCATGCTTAGAAAAAGGGAGTGGGTGGCATGGTTTGAGAGCAACAGAAGAAACTGAAAAAGCAGATTGAGACCAGTACGTTAGGGCTGTGCTAAAGAGATCTCCAAAATAGATTCCATGAAATGTTAACTGTTTTTTTGACATGTTAATTTTAAAAGATAGGAAATAGTTGCTACATCCAAGATGTTTTCCGTGGTCAAAAAAATTTGAACTTATGAATTAAACAATTGGCAGGTTTCTTCAGTGCAAGACTTCTTAGAGCCATTAAGATACAAAGGGTAATGCACGTTTGAAATCCCAAGAGAAACTATTATGGTATGCAGTATTTCCCCTTGCAGAAAACCCTCTTCTTCCCCCCATAGGATAGCTTAGGGGATTAGTGTCCCAGGGTACTCTGGGAAATGTTGCTTGGAGTCCTAGGGAGCTATTAAAGTTGTTCAAGCATTTGGGTAGGAGAAAGATCACAGGTGGTAGAGATGCTGGAGAGCGGCGGGTCCACATCAGTCGTGGTCAGGTTATAGAAGTGTTCATTGAGATGTCTCCAGCATCACAGTCCATACTTAGAGCTTCATTTGTCTGGAAAAAGCTCATGACGGAACTTCCACTGGAACCCTTCTTGAGACTCAGCCAAGGTAGTCAAAACTGTCAGGTTTGATTAAAGATTTTTTTTTAAGAAAATGAGCTATTTTCTTAAATATACCTTTCTCTTCTTCACACATATAACTTATGTATTGCATTCTATCTACATATTATCCAAATGTTGGTCCCACTCCATTATATTCGCGTGGCCCCCTGCAGCCTCCTGGCTTGCTCTGCCCAAGCACCTCTCTGCGCATGCCAGAGTGCCCATGGATCATGGTTAAGCAGTAGGTGTGCCTGCCCTCGGGGCTTGTCAGAAACCACACTCCCTCGTTGCTGGTGCAGAGTAAATAAGGCCATTATTTCTGAGTTATTTGCACAGAGACTTACAGGTTCTCTGTACGAGAGCAGTCCAGTTTCATCACTGCCTTTTTCCCACTACAGAAAACAGTGTATTCAGATGTGACGCTTTAAACAATATAGACTTGTTCTAGTATAGGCCTGGCCAGAAGTTACATTAAACCAGTGGCAGTTTAATGAAAACAACAAATGGAGAGCATACCCCAACCACCTGAGGCTGAAATTTACTGCAATAAAAATCGACTTTATTTTTCAAACTTCTCTCATAAGAAAAATCTCTCTTTTTTTGAAACTGTTTCTGACACGTGAGAAAAGGGACAGGTATGTTATTATTACTAACAAATCTAGAATGCGATTTCAGAAGAATTTTGCAAATAAGCCTAATTGTCTAAATTCTTTACACTGATATCTTGGAAGCCAGTCACCTTTCAAAGCAACATGAAGTATTTCAGGCCATTGGATTGGGTAATATGAAAAATGATAGATATGTTGATTCGTTAAATTAATACTTCTAGTACAGGTCATACATTAAACGTCAATGAAGTTGTGGGAAATAAGAATTTTATGCTATTATCCAAAGCCCAAGAAAGTAGAGTTGCCTGATAGTCTTGAACACTCAAGATCCCACACACCCTGTCAATCCGTTTGGTTATAGAAGGGAGAGCTTTTCGATGGGTGACGTGAACTCTAATTTATGTTGGACAAGCAAAACAAATAATGGATTCTGGTACAAGCCCTGTTCAATGAGTATATTTAAAGCAACATCACCTTTTCCTGGGCCATCTTTGAAGTAATTTAAATTAGGTAGCTGTGTCTACTCTGTGCAATTTGGACATGATTACAATGTTGTTAAGTCACACCTATAGCCAAAAAATAAAAATAAGTAAAAAGCAAAACAAGATCATCTCTTTGAAAATTAAATCGCCTAATTTAGACTTTGGACATGACCCAATCAGTCACATGACTTATAAAATATATATTAAAAAGTTCAGAAAGCCACGTTATGATTTTATAGATAATCTGTTTTGCTTTTAGAAATAGCTGGATTGCTTTAGATATTGACAATAATGAGAGTTTTCATTTGACCAGATTCACACATAGATTCGGGTAACTTGGCTATTACAGCCAGCCAAATAGATTTGCATCTGGAAACATTGCAATAATTTAATCTAATCGGTCTTAGTGTTTTAAATAATACTAAAGATAGTTATGTGTTAGACCACTGGCCCTAATGCTTGAATTAAAACTTAGCAAAGCGCTAGTTATGAGAGTAGACTCAGAATGTTTGACCTGGGGTACAAAAATGTGCACATCAGGAAAATTGTAGGAATTTTTTAAAAAAATCCATAAAATATTAATACTTAAGTAGATGGTTGATAGAAATATTTAAGGGCAATTTGCTTTCCATGTGAGGTTGCTCTGCATGTGTATTTCAGTTATTTCCTAAATGTGGTTTCAAGTTCTACAGTTAAAATAAAAGTTCTTTAGACAAAGCAACAATTAAAAATAACATAAAGATAAATAAAGAGCTAAATATTAGGCTGAGTGTGAGAAACAAATCCAAAGGGCCATCTTAATTTTTTTTCATCAACTGTTTGGTTTTATGAAAAACTCAACCCATCTCTCCTTAGAAAAGATCTTAAGTTAGATAGGAATATGTAAATTTGAAATGTTCTCTTTTTCAGTGTAGACAAACATATCTGAAAGGGGTACTATCCTTTAAAAATATAAGAACTACTTAATAAAAATAACCATGACCTGTTATGTATGACTTCTCCTTTTAGCGGAAGTACAAAGTGAAATTGAAAGAATCTTTGAGTTGGCAAGATCTTTGCAACTGGTGGTTCTTGATGCAGACACCATCAATCACCCAGCACAACTTATAAAGACTTCTTTAGCACCGATTATTGTTCATGTAAAAGTCTCATCTCCAAAGGTAAGTTAGCTCATTTCTAGCTTAAGGATCAGAAGCTCTTTTTTTTTTTTTTTTTTTTTTGTTCTATGATTTTTTTGTTAGTGGGCAAGGAGACTGTCTTGTTGAGACCTTTTTTAATTAGCACAGATTTTAATTCCCACAGTTTGTACAGGTTGTAGAAATTCTGAGATAGCAAGTAAAAAAATAGCACATTCCTTCAAAAATCTCACGTCTGTTGTGGTTCCCTAACCAGGCAGTTATTCAAGAGTATAATAGAAACAGAAAATTAAGAAAGGTGAGGAAAAGTGAACTCTGGCTTTTCAGATACTAGCTTTTACCTTGGTATGTGTCTTGGGTAATACTGATTCTTGTGTCACCAGTTGAGAGAGTATATAGTTGAAGAAAAAAGGTATCTATATTTATCATATGTAAAGTCAGACATCACCATATAAAGTCTCTTATGGAAACATTATAGACCCTTACGTTTGTGCTTAGGTTGGGTACTTCAAGGAACATAGTTATTCTGTGATTAAGCCCAATGAGATATAGTCCATGTATCTTCATGCCACCATGGAAGAAAAAAATAAAAAGTGTAACAGTTTCAAATTGGTCACTTTCGATTTGGGTGTTCTTTCATTTTTAAAAAGTGATGATGTTCTAGAAAATGAATATCAAATAGATTGCCTTGGGAGGTACCACCCTAATAATCAGTTTCTTGTCAGTGCCTTCACGATTGTATTTTAGTACTTAAATGCCAACTCAGCGTCCAACCAGAACAATAGTGTCTCCTCGCACCGGTGGACAGTGCCTAAAGAAGCTGTGGCCGTCTTCTACCCTTCTGACGCCCTGAGCCTTCCCTCTCTGGCTCTAGTTCTGTGCAGGATGAGCTTGACAAAACCGGGACATTTTGGAAATCATTAGAAAGGACTAAAATTGCCTTGACTACCTGGAGGTCTCTTTGACCCAGAACTGAAGGGGATTCAAGCACCCTTCACTGCTGTGGAATAGATTTCAACCCTTCTCACCCCCTGCCCCAGTCACAATGAGGCTCACAAATGTAGGAACTAGAGCTCTTGTGGACATATGTGCCAAGGTCTCGTAGAACCTCATACACTAGTACTATTTTGGGGGCAGGGCCCTGTTTCAGCCAAAAAAAAAAATTAAGGAATAGGACAATATATAGCAAAATGCAGTTACAGCAGTTCCCAAAAGACACATATATCACTGGTTTGTATGTGACAATATACCAGTGCAAATGTTTTGCTTAGATTTCTATCATGAAATTATCTTATTAATGTAAAAGTAAACTGGAATGCCTCGGTAAGTATCAGCGACAAAAAGGACCAAATATATAAATGACTCTGATATTTACCTGACATTGAGATAGTGAACTCCAATATTACTCAACTGAATTTGGACATAAATGACCTAGTATAGAGCCATTCTTCCAGTTTTGCAATTTGAAATCTCTGGGTAAAATCTAGGGCAGGAACTCAAGATTCCACCGAGACCTCACGTGGCACGAGAATAGGATGAACACATCAAATCCACTATAACTGAAAGCTAGTGGAAGTGGATGATGTCCTTGCAGAGTTTATACATATATATATTATATTTCCTGTCTATTAATATGCAGTGCTACACAGGCTATAAAAATGGGCCTTGGTTTATTTGGTTTCCTTTCAACTTATTGACAATGTTATCAGATTCATGTCTTCTTCTATCAGGTTTTACAGCGGTTGATTAAATCTAGAGGAAAGTCCCAAAGTAAACACTTAAATGTGCAACTGGTGGCAGCTGATAAACTGGCACAGTGTCCCCCAGTAAGTACAACCATTTTTTTTGTCCTAATCATTCTCGACTAGTTAGGAGAGGGTGGTAATTTTTATTTCCTATTAGCATTGTCATTTTTATTCTAGAATGATGGTGATATTGGTATGTGGTCATAAACCTAAAGAATTTCTTGGAGCACGCTGAAGCTGTGTGTGGGCTACACGCAGGCCTCCAGACCTGGGTGGTGTCTGCTACGTCATAAGACATGAACTTAATGTCTGGTGCCCAGTGTCCTTACTGCTGCCTTCGTAACCTCGCAAACACTCAGCAAGCTACTTAATTCAGTCACGTGGGCACTTTGATGAAAAGAAAAGAAAAAGGAAACATACTGGTTTGACATCCCTTAACTTTTCTGCCTGAAAGTTTGGATAGGCAGAAAAGATTATGACATTGAAGGTTGAGCATTTGTTGGAACTAGAACAGCCCTGTGGTTATAGCAGATGAAGAGGTCATGGTTAAGTAAGGTGAAAAGCCACGTTATAGCAACTTGTTTCCTCGTGCCATTGCCAGAAAACAGCTGCTGAGTTGGAAGCCAGGCAAATGGCTGGGAAGTGAGTGGGTGGGGCAAGGTAAGTGCTGTCACGTGGGTCACCAATGGCTGGTCAGTGTACACCTGGGCAACTAACTTCCTAGTTCTGTGCCTGTGTTTCTCTAAAGAAAACTGATTTGATTCACTACATTTTTTTATGTATTTGCATAAGGAGCGTTTATGCTCTGTGGAAACATAAAATCCACTTCAGATGTTTAGACAGGCAACACAGCATAGCTGTTAAAAGTATAGACTCTGGAGCCAGACTACCTGGGTTTGAATCCACACTAATCCACACTACAGATTACGTCCCTAGTCATGTAGTCTTGAGCAAGTGTCTACTTCATGGTGTTGGTGTAAAGACTCATTGAGTGAATATATGGTAAAACTCTTAGAACAGTGTCTGGGACAAAATAAGCGTCCTGTAAGTGTTTCTGTTATAAGTACTAGAGATAGTTTGCACTGTGCTATGCCTAACCTATCAGGTTCTGTAAGGATCGGTGCCTCCCTGGTTTACTATTATATCTCAAATTATTTTTTAAAATATTTTTATTAAAATATAGCTAGCATACAATATCATGTTAGTTTCAGGTGTACAACTATAGTTATTCAACATTTATATAACTAAAGAAGTGATCACCAAGATAAGTCCATCAACCATCTGACACTGTACCACGCACTCACAATTTTATTGACTAAATTCCTTATGTTGTACATTAAATCCCCGTGACTTATTTGTTTCACACCTGGAAATTTAAACTTCTTATTCCCCTTCACTTTTTTCTCCTTTTTTAAAATTTTTCAATTACAGTTGACATTCGATATTATATTAGTTTCAGATGTACAGCATAGTGGTTAGACATTTATGTAATTTAAGAAGTGATCCCTCCTTTTAGTCTAGAACCCATCTGGCACTATACATACTTATTACCATGTTAGTGACTATATTCCCTATGCTTTACTTTACATCTTCATGACTATTTCATAACTACCAATTTGTACTTCTCAATGCCTTCACCTTTTTCTCCCTGTTCCCCAAACCACCTCCCGTCTGGCAACCATCAGCGTGTTCCCTGTATCTATGAATCTGTTTCTGTTTTGCTTGTTCATTTATGTTGTTCTTTAAATTCCACATATAAGTGAAATCATATGGTATTTGTTCTTGTCTGTATGACTTATTTCATTTACCATAATACCTTCCAGGTCCATCCATGTTGTTCAAACAGTAAGATTTCATTCTTTTTTATGGCTGAGTAATACTCCATTGTATAAATGTTCCACCTCTTTGTCCAATGGTCTATTGATGGGCACTGAGGTTACTTCCATATCTTGGCTATTGTAAATAATGATGCAATGAATGTAGAAATGCATATCTTTTCGAATTAGTGTTTTGGATTTCTTTGGATAAATACCCAGAGGTGGAACTGCTGGGTCATAAGGTAGTTCTATTTGTAATTTTTTGAGGAATCTCCATACTTTTTTTCTTAGTGGCTGCACTAATATGTAATCCCACCAACAGTGCACGAGGGTTCCCTTTTCTCCACATCCTCACCAACAATTGCTTTTGAATTATTAATGGTGGCCATTCTGAAATGTGTGAGGTAATATCTCATTTTGGTTTTAATTTGCATTTTTCAGATGATTAGTGATTTGGGGCATCTTTTCATGTCTATTGGGCATCTGTATGTCCTTTTGGAGAAATATCTATTCAGTTCTTCTGCTTACTTTTAAATTGGATTGTTAGTTTATTTGGTGTAAAGTTGTGTGAGTTCTTTATAAATTTTGGATATTAGCCCTTTATTGGATATATCACGGGTGAAAATCTTCTTCCATTCAGTAGGTTGTCCTTTCGTTTTGTTGATGGTTTCCTTTGCTGTGCAAAAATTATTAGTTTAATGTAGTCCCATTTGTTTATATTTTCTTTTGTTTCATTTGCCCAAGGCAACGTATCAGAAAAAATACTACTAAGAGCAGTCTCAGACAGTTTATTGCCTATATTTTCATTTAGGAGTTTTATGGTTTCAGATCTTACAGTTAAGTCATTAGTCCGTTTTGAGTTTATTCTTGTATATGGTATAAGAAGGTGGTCTAGTTTCATTTTTTTGTATGTATCTGTCCAGTTTTCCCAACACCATTTATTGAATAGACGGTTTTTACTCCACTGTATGTTCTTTGTAATAGATTAAATGACCATACATGCATGGGTTTATTTCTGGGCTCTCTGTTCTGTTCCAGTGATCTATGTGTTTGTTTTTATGCTAGTACCATGCCATTTTGATTACCACGGCCTTGCAGTATTGTTTGATATCAGGTAGTGTGATACCTCCAACTTTGTTCTTCTTTCTCAAGGTTGCTATGTCTATTTAGGGTCTTTTATAGTTCCAGATAAATTTTAGGAATATGTGTTTGGGTCCTGTGAAAAATGCCATTGGCATTTTGATAGGGATTATATTGAATCTATAGATACTTTGTATAGTATGGACATTTTAGTGATGTTAATTCTTTCTATCCATGAGCATGGTATATGCTTCCATTTATTTGTATCTTCTTCAATTTCTTTCTTCAATGTCTTTTAATTTTCCAAGTACAAGTCTTTTACCTCTTTGGTTAAATTTATTCATAGGAGGGTTTCTTTGTGCAATTGTAAATGGGATTGTTTTCTTAATTTCTCTTTCTGATAATCCATTATTGGTGTATAAAAATGTAACTGATTTATGAATATTAGTTTTGTATTCTGCTACTTTATTGAATTCATTTATCAGTTCTATTGGTTTTTCGGTGGACTCTTTAGGGTTCTCTCTATATAGTATCATGTCATTTGCAAATAAGGACAGTTTTACTTCCTCCTTTCTAATTTGTATGCTTTTAGAGAGCCTCATGCTGGGCAGTAATGTCCAGGCTCCAGTCCCCAGACTGTGCTCAGCCACTGGCTGGGAGTAGCCCGAGAGAGCATGACCTTGGCTTGAATGCTGTGAAGGATCCAGAAGGTGCAGCAGCTCAAGGCTGTCTGCTGCCTGCACTCATCACAGCAGATTCTCACTCAAATGGAAATCAGAGCATGCACCTCTATGAACACCCTAGTAGATAACATTATTCTTACTTTTCTAGAGGAGAAAGCTAAGTTCTTGCTTAGGAAACTTGTTGGAGGTAGGAATTAGGAAATGAACCCCAAGATTCTACCCTAGATCTGTCTGACTCTGACAAACCTCTGTGCACTATGCCACCCCACCTCTCCACATAGCTTTGTAGTGTGGATGAATCTATGGTCCCCAACTTGGGCATGCAGGATGTAGCTCATTTTCTACTTTGACCCCCACCCGCTGGCAGGCAGGATATTTAGCCATGCCCATAGCTACCTTTAACCTAATCTGTGGCAGAATAAGGACCCTGAGTCCTAAGGGTGGGGATGGTGAGGAAGTTGAGGGAGTGATGGGGAAAGTCCCAATTTAGAAAATCGTTCACCAACTCCATGTAATCCTTAGGAATGGATGCCCTGCTACACCAGACTGCGTCTGGAACAGAGGCTCTTTGGTCAGGCAGGGGGACACATAGCCCCTCCTCTCTGGGACATTGGCCAGGGAGCTCCCTATCTTCTCTGCCTGAGGGAGAGGAGGTGTCTCTCTCTTTTCCCCTATTGTTGCTGTTAAAGGAACTTGTTCTCTGCTTTGGTTATAGTAAAAGCATTCGCACCATCTTTTGTTTCCAGAAGCAGTTAGCAAAACCTCTCCAACCAATTTAGGCTTTTGGGAAACAGAACGCAGGAGGGGAAATGGAGAGCTGACAATTTCCTGCCACAAACTCCCTGTGTGACAAGGGAACACAGACCCTGTCACCTGCTTGAGTGGTAGACAAGAATGGGGGAAAATACAAAAGGAAAAACACAGATTACTGTCTCAAAACTTGTTTGCCGTGTTTGTCTTCACAAATGTCGAAAGCTTTATACTGTGAGGGCGGACTGGTTCTGTGAGGTCCCGGAGGTGGCACTAAGATCAGTGGGAGTTTCGAGGAGCAGGTCTGAGTGGACGTAAAAGCAATTAGGGTGGTCTAATTTCATTTGACAGAGTGATCAGATTGACCCACTCGGAGGAAGGCATTTCACAAATCTTCCCAAACGCAAATGCCACAAAGAATGAAATGACTTTCTAAGTAGCGAGCTCTTTGTCTCTAACTGCATTCAATCATAGGCGGGGGTGTGGGTGGAGCAGGCTGTCTGAACAGATGTGAGAGATATTGTGAAAGGAATCTCCTCTGGTGAAGGCTATAGATATGGCATGCTATCTAAGATATGGATGTGGTATGTAAGATTCCTTCTCCACTCTAAGGCTCTGATTCTATCTAGATGTTAGAAGTAAGCAGCATACAGATATTGAATCCATGAGAGTTGTGGAGCCCAGGGAAGAGGAGAGTATGAAAATAAGATACATCAAGTCAGATGAAATCCTCATCATTTCAAAACATCATCACTATCAGATACGCCTGCAGGTCAACATGTGGGCATGTCTGAGGACATGGTATCGCTGTGGCTAAACATGACAAGTTCCAAATATTTAGTCATCTCAGTTCCATGTGGCTCACCTACAATCACCTCTCTCGGCAAGAATTAAAATACATTCAGCGAACATTACGTAAACATGAAGCCTGGTACGTTGCTAGGTGCAAGAGATACAAAGACATGTTCCTGCCTTCAAGGAGTGCAGAGTCTAATAAGATTACATTTTGCTAAGTCAACTCTTAGCAAACAATTTGGTAGGTCATAAATATGCTTACAGATACTACTTCATAAATCTCATAGATTAAAAGAGTGGTTTAAATCAGGGTTCCCTCCACCTCAGCATTATTGACATTGTAAGCTGGATAATTCTTTGTTGGGGTGGTTGCAGTCCTGTACATTGTAGGATGTTCAGCAGCACCCCTGGCTATTGGCAACCCCCAAAGTGTGACAACCAAAAACATCTCCAGACATTGCCAAATGTCCCCTGGGGGTGGGGGGTGGGGAATCATTCCTGATTGAGAACCACTGGATTAGATTAATAGGTGCACAAGTTTTAGGGAATAATGTTATAAGAAGTCTCAGTAATTCCTTGAGATATATGTTAGGTGAATTGAACTTGTTTCTTGTTAATTTGATCTTTTTATGAGAATGAGTTTATTAACATTTATTCTTAATAATAACTAGAGAAAATACTTGTGCCTTTTTAAAATTGAGGTATTTTATTGCTGAGAGGGTTGATAATTGAGTAGTTGTGCATATAATGCAACTTGTTACACCTGAAATGCTGGAACCAGGAAAAGATATGTGTGCATTAAATGCAGATAATACTGTGAGCTGCTTAGGACTCGTCTGTACATCAGGGATTTCAAAAAGCCTCATGCAATGGGGAGACAGCCTTGTCCTATCATTATGTCTCAGCAGGATAAATACTTCCTTGTTTTATATAATTGGTCAGATAACCTGGAGTTTTAAATAAGCAGTCTGGGTAAGAACGGTTACCTTGTAATGAATATTTTCCAAACACTGTTTGCATTATTAAACATGTTCATTTGATATTGTGTGAATAGTATTTGTAATGCTAAGAAGGAATAGTACACTCTATTTTGGCGTGCATGAAGAAATCTCTGGATTATAAAAACTTGTAGTAATCTAAAAATGTGTCTGCATTTGTCCCTGCTTTATTTCAAGACCGTAATTATAATTGTCATTCCAAAGATTGATGATCACTGTGTCATTTTAGTTCTCCGAGAAGCTTCTCAACTTGCTGAATTGGCCACTGAATCTCCAATCTGAAAAGTCAGCAAATTACTCCAGCAGAGTCTCACATTGCTAAGAAATTAAAGGCAGCATTCTTTGGGAAGGGAAGTCTCAAAGAGTGCTGAAAAAAGTGGACTCTCTGTAACCAGAAAATGAATCCTAGGCTCCAGGACTGTGGAAGCAAAAAAGTGACAGGAGCACCTGGTGTGGTATTTCCTGGAGTGCGCTCCTCCTAATATGGTTCCCATACGATGTCCACAGATGTGACGGGGAAAAAGCTCTGATCCCAAAAATGTTTGAGAAAACACACAAACAAGGATAGAATGCTTTCTTGACTGCAGAAGCCTTACTACTGAGCATTTTATATGTCCATTAGGACGGATAGTATGCAGTGCTTCCCCTACATTTTGATTATAGAACCATTTCTCCACCGAGCATCCTATGGGTGTTTCATGGGATACTGCTAGGCAAAGACTGATGCAGTCCAACTTCCTCATTTTATGGAGGAGGGAACTGATACCAAAAGAGGTGAACTGGCTTTCCGAAAGTCATTTGCCTTGGCCCAAGTCAGCGTAAAATCTCTGTCCTCTTTTAGCAAGACTTTAGATAGTGATTAACAACAGGCTAGTTATTATATATTTTCCTAGAGAGAGAATCACGGGTTTTGTGAGAGAGGGGATAATTTCCTCTTTTTTCCCTTCTAAGTTTTTCTGCCTGGTCTAATAATCAAATTGACATGAGACAGATTAGCAGGAGAAAAGACCCAAATTTGATTATGTATGTACATACCGAGATACTATAAAATATCGAACCCAGGGTCAGATCTGGCAGTTAAAGCTTCTATGCCATTTTAAGGTTAGGAAAAAGAGGGGTTGTGGTTTGGGGCTTCAAAGGGCAGGAAGACAATTCACATGGATGGAAAAGCAAGTGTTTGGTATACAGATGTTTGCTGGACCATCTTTAACCATGGGACACAGAGAGGACTCTGATCAAATGGCCTTGTAGGTTCCCTCTGTCTATCCCACTCTAGTTCATACTAAACTATAGTTATCTGTGATGACAGCTCCCTTCCTGGAGCAGGTCCTCTATCTGAATTCTTTTACACAGCTAGGGGGAAGGTCAGAGGTTGTTCGTGAGACTTTTGTTTCTTAAAACTAAAGAGCTTAAAATAATATCCCAAGAAGGCCTATTTTGGGGTGGCAACCTCTGCTTCCTCTCAGTTTCATGCGGCGGGCTTCTTCTAAAAGAAGGTGGCAAGCTTTTTTCAGTAAAGGGCCAGATAGTAAATATTTTCAGCTCTGTGGGCCATTTGGTCTTCTTCACAAAACTACGCACCTGTGCCTTCATAGCAGGAAAGCAGCATAGACAGTAAGTAAATGAATGGGAATGTTCCAGTCAAACTTGATTTCAGGAGCAGAAGGCAAGCTCGATATAGCTAGCCCACCAATGTTGCCACCCTTGTTCTGGGACAAGGTTCTAATTATCTGTTACTGTGCAAAATTCTACCCCAAACTTGGTGACTTCAGACAACCACTAGTTGGTAGGATTCAGCTAGCAGCTGACCTGGTTCCTTTGCAGGGATAGCTGGAAGGCTGAATTAGCCAGCTCCTCTCCCTCTCTGTGTAGTCTGAGGGCTGTTCCATGGGAACTCTCCAGCAACATTCTGCTAGTCAGAGGAGTCACAGAGGCTGCCCGGATCCAAGGAGTGACAGAGGCTGCCCGGACAGATCCTCCATCTCGATGCAGGGTGCATCAAAAAATTCGTGGCCATTTTTAATCTGCCACAGACAGAAAGACGAGCTGGGAGGACGGGCTCCTGAATAGTTCTGCTCTGGAAGAGAGAGAACTTTCCTTCATTGCCCACCCTGGATTCACAAAAGAAAAGGTGGATGAAAACAGAAAGGGGCCTAGGAGATGAGGACCCACAAGCCCATTTCGTATATACTTTTGATATGACCAGCCTGAGTCTGTATTCGTAATACACATCTATACGGTATATTGTTAGATTTCATTTGCCTTCTACCAGGTATCCATTTCCTTTTCAGAGAATTTGAAAGTAGTACATTTTAAGAAGACCAGTACCCCAGTACTGTGGTCATAAGCCCTACATAATGCATAGTGAGAAAAGCAGATAGGCAGACAATTGAATATATAAATGAAATGTAATCCTTTAATCCTACTTAGTTACAGGCTGGCTTGTATTACCAAAAACTGACCCTTAGGCTCTTTGAACTATGTTGTGTGTGTGTGTGTGTGTGTGTGTGTGTGTGTGTGTGTGTGTGTAAAATGACATTGATTGCTCTCTCTGCTAGAGGGAAACTGATCTCCTCCACAGAGTTTTGCAAAGCTCTAACATTACGGTAACCATAGTAGCTCTCTACTATCACCCTCTATTTTCCATTGCTGGATGGACTCGGATTTATTCTATTAAACACAAGAACTCTGAATTGAATGATAGTGCCCAGTATCCTTGATCGTATTGCTGTCCCAGTAGAAATTTTCCACTGCTCTTTTCCAGGCTTTATTTAAATTATTTAGAGTCATGTGGATTCACCCATCTACTTGAAGTGCCATCCCCACCGGTGCTTTCATTCTTACAGAGCCTCTGATGTTCATATTTGAATTTGTAACACCGCTTTTGAAAGAGAGAATAATCGATTTCAGATGCCTCCATCACGAAACAAGGCCACATGGGAGCTTGTTTCTCTCAGTCCAAAGGAGACTGTTCTTGCTGCAGGGACCTCAGCCACCCTGCTTGGATATGCGGCGTTAGGCATAGTTCACTCCCACCAATGCTGATTTACAGCACTGGATGCATATGGACTTAAAAACACTGGGTGCCTTTTCTATAGACAACAGCACTGGTAGGTCGTGTTATGATCTTTGAAGGCGAAGGATGGAGGGAATGACAATAGACCAGATGGAGCGGTATAGGGAGGAAAATGTGGTTGGGTTCATAATGAATGTCACAGATTACTAAGACAGAGGAAATCGAAGGGATCAAAGTCACTGATATTCTTAGCTTCTATGTGTTCCCCACCAGAATTCTGATTATCTTTCCAGTTTAGCTCATTAAGGTACGAACTATGCCTGAGAATAACTGCTAGAACCCCACAATATTAGAAGGCTTTCCTTTATCCCCATAGCACCTCTTAAATCTTTCATAATCCCTTTAATTTACAGTCCAGTTTCTGATCACCAGTTGACCAGTGAGTTAAGTACTCAGGACTTCAAAAGCTTTAACAATATAAAGAACGTAATTTCGATATGAAAGAAACATTAGTAGGTTATTTTATAATTAACATTACATGTTTGCCATTCAACCATTTTATTTCACTGAATGGTATTTGCCAGTTGGTTTTTTAAAAGGTGGAGATTCAGGATCTTTATTTTCCAGTAACAAAGAAATAAAAGTATTCTCACCCCTATTATTCCTTTTTTCTACTTAGAAATAGGAAAGATGCCCCACATGAGGTTTTTATCTATGCACAACAAATAAATGTAAAGCAATGCATATACCATAGCAAAGTTTTTATATATTTAATCTGACTAGCTAATAATCAGTAATGCACCAACTTAAAAAAAAGTTAAAATTAAACTGCAAAATTAATTTCTAAGTTTTAGAAACTTTTTATTAATAATTTGTTCAATAGCAACTTCCCAAATAAAATGTATTAGAAATTATGCTTAGTTTTTGTTTTTAAATTAAAGTTTATTGGCGTGACAATTGTTAGTAAAGTTTTATTAATGAGATTCTTCTCTCTATGGTAGAAAGTATGTCTTTCATAGTCATAAAGAAAGACTTGCCCACTCCCTCTCTATATCTAAAGAAATAAGTAGAACCTGTTCCAATCCTTAATGTAGGAACTCAAAAGTGCTCTATCTGCTCCAGAAACTAGGGTGACCGACCATTCCAACTCTTCCCAGTTTTCCAGATTTTGGCACTGATAGTCCCAAGTACCCAGAAACAGTTGTGGGCAAACCAAGAGCTGATTGCCTAATTCAGGTGCCTTCCCTAGGAAAGTTTGTGATACTCTGTGAATGCAGAACCAGACAGTTCGTTAAGTAGTTACAACTTTTTAAAAAGATACAGCAGATCTTCTTCATTTCCGTTGGATTCAGCTTCAATCTTTCCCTTGCTTTCTTCCCTGTCATTTTCATTCTCTGGACCACTGGATGAGCTAGAGGCATGTTTTTCACTCTTGTTATTTATAATGCTTTAATTGTTAATTTTCCTGAAAGAGCTTATCCAGAAACGGATTGGTTTCGTACTGGTTTGTTTTGACACCTCTGTTCACTCCTTCTGCACTTCAGCAGCCGCGTTCGTTCTTTCTGCCCACTTCGCTGAAGGAAATAGCCCATCAGAGAATGTCGGAGGCGTTTGCTGTGGCAATGCTTTGGAAAGAGGTCAGCACTACCCTTATCTCCGACAGTCACCAAGGACATGATATCATTGAGTGGGTAACTGTTCATGGCTTGTGACTGTCCCATTACCCACACCTTCTTATGCTTAGATAGCTCTCTGAATCCATATACCATGCTGGAGGGCTCACGCACTGTAGTGCACAGTCAGGAGCGAACTAGCCTTGAACTTTTAAATTTATGAAAAATTGGCAAAGCTTGTTTGCATAATCCGTTGGGCTGCTTCTCTTTTTCATGTATAAGTTAAAAAAAAATTGTTTTTCCCCCATTATACTCACTTTCTAACATCCTGGTCTAATCGGCCGTGTTATTTCCTAAACAGTTCAAAAGAAAAATTGTCACCAATATACAGGCTGTGAAATTCTTCTTCATTGAAAATAAGTCGCATATGTCAGTATTTCATTCAGAAGCTGAAATTTGCTTTCCTGTGTGCTTTTGAAAGCCTAAAAGTAGTTTCAAATCATCTTCCATGATATAGCTGTCTTTTTAGCAGTGCAAAAGCATAGTTTACTAGAAATGATTGAGGCTTAAGCAAACAGCTATATGCTGATATAGACAAATGCTATCCATTAGCAAAGAGAAGTACTTTATTAAAATTACTTGTAATTAAGTGTATGTTTAACTGTCTGCAGCCATGACAATGTAATATCTGGGGCAGTCAAGTATATATAAACCTCATTCAAATAACATTCTGCAATGGGGGCTGTTTACCTGGTTTTGCCTTCTCCTCTCTAGGCTTTGCTATCCTGGCTGTGATAGTCAGAACCCTCTGTCCAGGGGTGGCCGGAGGCTTTTTTAACTTAAGACTTTATGAAAGCAAAAAAAATGATTTGTTGAAATGACACACTGGTGAGAACCCACATTATAGAATGAAGCCTATGTAATTGAATTATACAGTTAATATAAATACAATTGTATCAACAGCTGACTCCAAACAACATATAGCCTAGAATTTGTGAACAAGTTTAGCCTGGAGTGGCTGGTAGAGTGGTCCTTTGTTCCAGTGGTGGCTGGTTTCCTCTTTCTTTCTGAGTCTGTGGATGCTTTTTGGGGTAGAGCTGTTCTCGTCCGTCTCCAGTAAGCACTACAGTGCTATCAGAGAATGCAATGTTTACATCAGAGCATTACGCACAGATTCTATATTTGTAACTGTTAAAACTTTACATTAATGGGGGGGGAAACTTCTGATTGCAAAAGACAGAAACTCTCTTGAGTTAACTTTAGTGGAAAAAGGGATTTCCTGGAAGGCTATATGTTCATGAAACTGTAGGCACTAGCAGTTTTCCCCGGCTCTCATGGGTCATGTGGTGATCTTCCAGCATGCTTTCGCTTCTCATTATGTTTTATTCTCTTCTCCCTACAGATAGAATTCTTTGACTTACTCCTAATTTCCCCTCCCTCATAAGTTCAGCTTTCACACGTCATTCTTAGCCTCCTCCTAAATCCAGAACTTTAAGCCGCAGCTCCAAACATTAACTGGCTCCGATTCTTTATCATTCTAAATTAAAGACCCAATGTGACACAGATGATTTTGGATTTTAATACTTGTCTCTCCCACCACACTGTATGTTTCTTGAGTGTAAGGGTCACGTCTGTTTTCTTTGTCATGGTATATTTACAATGCCTAGCACAAAATAGGTACTGAGTAAATATTTGATGAATTAATAAAATATGCAGAACACCATCTGAAATCTACTAATAAATGTTCTTGTTGGGTAATGGCTTCTTCGTGAGTTGAACTGGCTGAGCGTTGGACGGAAGTCACCTTACTCTTTTCCTAGTTGCTAAACATTTCTCTGGGCTCCAAAGACTTTCAAACTGCTTTGCAAATTAAGGTCAAAATGTTCAGTAAAGACTCATGCAATGAAAACATTCACACAGTCAATGTTGGAGGAGCAATTGTTTCCATGGTGATGTCTGCTTTAGGCAGCCCTCACCCTAATGAGTGAGTCAGCTGACCCACCACCGACTCAGTCACCCAGTTGCCACTAATGTACAATCCAGCCACAGTATTAGTGCTGATGGCAGTAACCCTGTATTTGATTCATTACTGAAAGGTTCTTATTTTGGTAAAAAGAGCTCATAAAAGCAGGTGGGTGGTGGTGGCGGTGGTGGGAGAAAGTTCGGATCCAGCTTTCACTTACCCGCGGAATGGCTTTTCTCTTTGTGAGGTGCTGTGGGTTTCTGACTGTCCCTCCAGGGAATGTGTGTCCTCGGTATATCCTGTCTGTATTCCCGACCACACTGCAGTGACAGAAGGGCCACTCGGCTGCTTTGGATGGAAGAATACTTCCTGATTATAGGACAGATGAAGTTGTTACTGACAGAAACACGGACACCAGATACTTCATGTGTGACGCTCATTCCCTCCCACAATTAAATATGTACTCCTTTTTCTTTTCCAACCATTTTACACAACGATCTTCTGTTAGTGGAAATCACTGCCATGTGGTTTTCTAGACTTAATCCCAAACCTTCTTTCCATATTGTTTTACTGTGAGACGGATAACGTCATTTTCGCCAACATTCTGAATATGATCTAAGTTAATGTTATTCCCTTCACTGCAGTTGCTTGGAAGGTGAAATATTTATTCCCATGATATGGTCATTGCCCAAAACATTTTAGAACTCCTCTAAATTAATCGCTTCTCTCATATTCTGAAGTATAATTCACCTCTGTAGGACTCTATGGATGAAGACGTGAATGCATGATCTTTTCCCTCTAGTCTACTTATAAGAGTTTTACACTTACCTTTTTCTTCGACATAATGAAAAATCTAAATATTTAATGAGTACTCTCATTTTTGGGTCAATGTCCATGTTTGCCCGTGGTTAACTGTGCAGCTCGTCGTTTGATTTTTAACTTTAGAAATTGCCAATATGACCCCTCACATCTGATATTTGCTACTACACATTATCACGCCATTATCTGCATTAAGTGGAATTGGAGATTTCATTGCCAAAAATGTAAAGTGTGAGTAAAATGGATTTCTCTTGTCATCTGCAGGAAATGTTCGATGTTATATTGGATGAAAACCAGCTGGAGGATGCCTGTGAACACCTGGGAGAATACCTCGAGGCGTACTGGCGTGCCACCCACACAACCAGTAGCACCCCCATGACCCCGCTGCTTGGAAGGAATTTGGGCTCGACAGCACTCTCACCCTACCCGACAGCCATTTCTGGGTTACAGGTACTGTCACTTTTCACTGGTGCTTTTACAATCGTACTTTAAGTTTCTATGGGGAACTCAATTGGAAGAGAGACCGATTGTCCTTAATCTAAAGAGGGAACCATGTGTGGGCATTATAATTTTAAAAAATCTAAATATTACTGCATCATGACCTACCCTAAACGAAGGTACCCAGACAAGGACCCTTTCCTTAGAACTTTGATCCCTGTTAATTCATAATGGCTTTTACTTAGATAAGTTGCCTCTATGTCTAGACTCTGCTAGGGAACTTAACACCTACTCGGTGCAACTGTCCATTACTTCTCCATGTCACTTCTTAAGAACTGGCAATGGTGGCAGAGTCAGGCACCATGGCAGCTAAGGTATCTGGGGATAGGTGGACCTTTTAACTGCCCTTAATGAATCCTGCCCCAGGTGCTGGGTCCCCTTGCTTGCCCAATGCAGAAGGTGCACATGAGTAGAGCTCCTCTGTTTGCAAACAGTGACAGATCCCTCAGTTTTCAGTGGTCGGGGGGTGTGGAGGCCCACCTTGGTCAACAACTATGAAAAGTATCCTTTAGGGAAGCCGGTGATGAACACAGGTTCTCTCTAGCTGTTAGGTGCTGCACTCAGAGCTAGATGTGGGGAGCCAGAAGCAGTATGATACAAAGTGAATCTTGTCTGCCTCAATTACTATTTGCCATTTATCAAGCAGCTGCTGGAATGTGGCCAAATCCCTAGCTGACCGAGGAACAGGTAGTCAGTTGAGCGCCTTGCATCACGACTAGCTTTGTATTCATGGGTTTTAATGACAGTGATAATTGAAGATTATGATTCATTCTGGAATGCTATTATAACTGGATTACTCTGCTACAAAATCACGTCTTTGTAAACAGGAAAACTGCCACCGAAATGAATAGCTTTTGAGGCTGGAAATGAACGTGGGAACTATGCTAAATATAACATACATATATCCTGTATGTAACATGTAGTACATTGTATACAGGACTGTTCCTTGCCTCATCTCACTGCCTGTGTGCTGATCTGAGTGTGGCATTTCCACTGACTAGTTTGACTTGGCTCCAGATTGTACATTGTAGGATGAGAAATGGATGCATGAAGCAGTATGCTTCTATAATGTACACAGAAATGAAATGTTGCACATTGTTTCTAAATACAACACTCCTGACTGCTCCTCTCAGAGACATCCACCTCCAGTGGTTCTCCCAGTGTCACTTGGGTTAATATGGTACCTTTATCCTGTGGCCTATTTCTCCTAGTAACCATGACATTTACTTGGTAGACCCTGGTTGAGGTTAAAGGCACAGGCTGTGACTGTTGAATGAGTTTCCTTCTGTGTGAAGGTGAGTGTACCTTTAAGGGAAATGTCTCTGGGTCCTTGGTTTTATCAGGAGCCGGTACCTTAATTGAGGTGACCCACCTAAGCAGGTAGGTATAGCTATGTGTTTTCCATGATTTGAAGGAAAAATGCTAAATAACATTTTCTAAGACATTAAATAAGTGTCTGAAGATATTTATTTCAATTAATGGTATTAAAAGGATTTAGTTAATATCTGAAGATTATTTTTGCAGGACATTTCAGTTGAGGAAGCAAGATTCATAAATGTATCAGTTAGTTGGCTCCACAACTGTTGTATACAGAATGTATTCTTTTCCTTTGGAAAGAATAATGCTGAGTCTTACATTTATGTACGATGCAGAGACAAATGCAGTATTTTGTGGGCAGCACAAATCATAATTGCATTAAAATATTTTTAAAAGGTATAAGACACATTTAGCTAGTTAAAGGTGAAGTGTGTGACTATAGGAAGAAAAAGATTTTATCAGTTCAAGAGAGAAATAATAGATGCTGCCCTGAATTTGAAGTTATTTCCCAATAGTAAAATAATCCTCATTTTTTGCAATAGACAGAATTATTAGGCCTTCCTAAATATATTAAGTTCCATTCAGCATTTAACTTTCTAGTCTGCATTTTTACTAGGTAACATAATCATGCAGCATTATGTAATTAAATTCACACACTATCAGCACTTTGGCATCTTTGCATGTTACATGCCAAATAAATAAGATCAGATATTTCAAGCAGACCATTTGTGCATCAAAATGCTTTATTACACTAGATATTCAGCATCTTGTTGTACAGAGCCAACTGTTGTACATACATTTACATGTTCTAGGTGAATGAAGCTGACGTTATTTAATCAATCAACTGTCTGATATTTTTAGAGCCAGCGCACGAGGCACAGCAACCACTCCACAGAGAACTCCCCAATTGAAAGACGAAGTTTAATGACCTCGGATGAAAATTATCACAATGAAAGGGCTCGGAAGAGTAGGAACCGCTTGTCTTCCAGTTCCCAACATAGCCGAGATCATTATCCTCTGGTGGAAGAAGACTATCCTGACTCATACCAGGACACTTACAAACCCCACAGGAACCGAGGATCTCCTGGGGGTTACAGCCATGATTCCCGACACAGGCTTTGAGTCTGCAGAAACAAACAAAAAATTCATCTGTTGACAATTTGCCATAGCACGGCTAGGATAAACCAATCATCTTAACTTGGCAAGTACAGCGCGGTATTTACTGTGCTTATGGGCTGCTGTCATTTGATGCTAAGTAAGGGAAAAAAAAAAACAAAACCAGAAATGTACATTATCCCCTTAACGCTAGATGGATATTAGATGCCCAATCATATAGATATTTTTAAGTGCAACATTTACATAGTAGTTCCTTTTGTTTTCTTCATTAGATTTAGACACATCAATTTGTAATTTAGGGTACTTATCAAGGCACATATAAAATAATTTCCCATGCTGGAAATTCCAAATGACCAGTTCCAGTTGGAACCAATTTATAAACCAATTCCTGTTGGAATTTGGGTGAATCGACTAGAAAGTCTACTTGAGCATGTTGCAATCAATTTAAAAATCTGAAAAAAAAACCACAACCAAACACCTAATTAACGAGAATATCAAAATACTAATAAAGGCCGAAACCAGCTATGGTATTTATTTTCTGGAAGCTAAATTTACACTTAAAGTTGGAATGTATACACATTTGAATATATGTTCATGTTGTCAGAATGGCTTTTCAAACTTACCAAATGTATTGATAGTGCCAAAAAAAAAATAGTCAAATTAATGCAGAAATTATACAGTCTCCTCAGATTTTAATATTTTTCTTTCTTTCCTGACACAGCTGTTGTTTCAAAGTGTTTTGCTTTTTGTTTAGTCACTACTGTTCATTTGAAGCTGGCAAAAAAAAAAAAAATCTCAAAATTTCTTTAGCAGTGAGAGAGAAGCGTAACAGGAAGTCCGTTCATAGCTGGTTATGTGAAATGGAAAATAGGATGTTGTTTCCCCTTTAGTCAGTCTGAGCACAACTACATACATCCAGGAATCTAGAATCAGATAGTAAACATGGGCACAGATCCTCCTGAGTGCAAAGCTAAACGTCTCCAGGAAGAAGTTTATTTATCCAACTTACCACAAACATGGGTCCCATATTTCCCACTAGGCACAATTTAGTATCTTTCCATTGCTTCACTCAGTCTCTGTCTTTGAACATCTGAATTTTCTAGCCCTTCACCAAATTCTTTATAATCATGGTAAGGATTTTAATTTTACATGGACGCATTCAACTTCGATATTGAAAGATGTGTTTATACAAAACGATTACTTTTTGAAAATGTGAAAACAAACGATGGCTTTCAAAGCTTGAAATAAAAAGTAAAGTCATAGATTCAGAATATGTTTGTTCACTAAACTTACAGCATTTTTATTGCAAAGAATTATAAAGAATGTGGAGCTTGAGCTGCCTTATTTCTAATCAACACTCCTCTTCACCTAGTATTAAGTCTTCACAATTTTTCCAGTGGCTTATAATTATGGAATTGGTGACCTCCTCTCTTATATTATCAAGGAAGCCTTAGCTTCACTATTAACCAAGACACTATTGAAATTGACCCTTTTATACAACGCACAAATGTCTTTGGGAAAAGACTCTTGTTTCTAAAAGTCCATAATGCATGCATTTTTCTAAAGCCCCAATAGGACCTGCATAAAAATCCTTTTGTACTGGTACATGTCATAAGACCTATTTTTTGAAAACAATAAGAATTCATTTTCTATTATCTTATTTTCCCCCAGGCCTTTCAATATTTAGGCTCTCAAAGCATGCATCAGTTCAATCATTTTCCTTACCATGAAAGTAAGTTTCATATTCTTGATTACTGATACATACCTTAAACCCCATGACGACCTCCCACATTCCCTCCTCTCATGTTCACAGTACAGATCCCATTATGAAGCTGTTTAGCTGCTAAGGAGGGTGCCTGTAATTATATAAGTTATCTCAAATATGTGATACAATGAAAAACTATGGGCTCAGTAAATTCAAACAGTGATCATGCAATACTGGCGTAGGACGTTATTTGTCATCTGGTAAAGCTTACAGAACTTTCAGTTAAGACATTTAAAAGAGGGGTATCCATTAGGCACTTTAATAAACATATAACCTGCCATTACTGAATACTTTGTTAGAGCACAGAGAGCATTTTCCAGCAAACAAAAATATATTTATTAACATGTACAGCACATACTTGCATGAGAAAGAAAACATTAGCCAAAACATTTTTCTAGATGCTTTACTGGTTTCTTGTTTGTGCGCATTAAAGTATTTAATTGCAAAGAGTGCACCACAGTGTACAAATTTAGACTTAGACAGCTGTTCAGCTTTTTCTGTAGTAGCATTAGCAATCTGATCATTTAACTACTTTAAGATACTGACATTTTATGGCAGGTCGCTATAACAGCATTGACATATATTTCCTATTCAGCAAGATTACCATTCTTTCAACTTTTAAAAACCACTTTTTTCTAAAGGCCTCTCAAAGCCTTGTTTCTAAGTCTTCCATGCTGATGAAGCGAGAGGTCCATTCGATATCTGTGCACAAAACCAGTATGTCATTTACCATCCAGTGTCCATACCTGTTTTGCTTTGCATTTTTATTCAAAAGCTAACCATCTTGGAAAGGGTATAATGTATATTTTCTTGATGGAGATATTTAAAATTTTACTTTGAGATGACATATTCTTCTCCCTTCCTTTTGTAATAAGTTTATCTCCTCCAAATAGTAGATAATGCATTTTCCTTTCTTTTAAGCCTTAGAGTTTATTGTGTAAATGATACTAAAATACAGATATATACTAAATAAAAATTTTTATTTTTGCCAAGCACATCAAGCACCTTTGAAAAACACATACTCTACAAATACTCTGTTTTTAACTGATTTCATTTAAAAATAGCAAACACATACTCTACAGAGACTTTGTTTTTAACTGATTTCATTTAAAAATAGCAAACGATAAGCAGGAAAAACAAGTCTTACAATGTTTTGAGACTCTTTTAATTTGTAGTGTAAACCACATATTCTGTAATTTCAGTCATCGAACATGTAACAATGTAGGCTCACGTGACAATGTGGAAATGTAATCCTGGAGAAAAAGGAATGCAATTTGCCAATACTGATGTTAATTCTCAAGGCTATATAATGTGACTCCAATATTATAATCAACAGTGTGATCTTGTTTACTCCAGTACTTAAAGCAACACTTAGAAATGTTTATAAATGACTGATGGTTCTCTCTTATCTTTATACAGTTCTAGGGGAAAGAAAACTGAAATTAACAATTTAGACTGAGTCTTTCCTAAGAGAGAGTCTTAATTATGTGATGATATTTCACTGCACTTAGTCCTTAATGAAATGAATTTTTTAAATACAAAACAAATTCTGAGAAAATTATTTGTTCCCTTTAAATAATTTGTTAATTTATTATTGTTGTTCGCAAATGTATTTTTGGAATGTTAACCTCTTTTCATACCTGCATACTTGAACTTGTCTGTTGTGTGGGGGCCTTAAAATTCACAATAGGAAGCTAGGGCAGTGAAAGGGAGGGAGAGAAGAAAATTATGCCAATAGTTGATTTGCAAATTTAAACTCTTTGAACGAACATATCTTAAAATGTTGTTGAGACCCAGGATGTCAATTAAGAATGTTTCTAGGCAATCTTAATTTGCATGCTAGTATATTTTCTTAGTTATACAATTTTATTTTAGTATTTGCTAAAAATAAAAACTATGTAATGCCACTATAGAAATGGCCCTATATGTTGATATTTATACTACCTCTTCTCTAGAGAAGACAAGCTGTCTTTAAAGAGAAAAACACTTTTCAATAAGTAGTGATCAAATTTACTACTATTCCTACTAACCTTGCTGCAAAGCTAAATACATAAATTGTTAAAATATACCTTCCTTTTAGATTTTAAACTAAATGCTCTTGTCACAAATGCTCTTGTCACCCTTTCATTTCTTCCATGTTAGTGAAGTTTTCTTTGAATTGGTTCACAGTTTATCAGGAGGCAAGGTTAATTAAATAAATCATTCATCATAGGGAACAAAACAAACTGCAAGGGAATTGTCTTTGTGTGCAACTTGTTAAAATATCTAGTTCTAAGTCTGAAAGAGAGTAGATCTAGAGAGGATGTTTAAGTGCATCTGGTTTGAAAATTCAAATTTTGTTGAACCGTGACTTCTCCTATGGATACTTAGGCATTTACTGGGTAAGGATATACATTCTCTTGGATGCCCATGTTATTGAAAAAAAAACTTCATAAAATCTTTCAAATAAATGGGAATGTACCCCTTATTTCTTTTCTATTTCTGCCTTTGTCTTTCATGACAATGTTGCATGTTCTTTTCTTTTTAATTATATAAAACTCATCTTTAAATGACTATATGAATGAAAACATTATAGGAAATTATATAATAAAATTGTTGCGTTAGCTCCTCATACCTTTGAATACGGTTAACACTATAACTGTTACTAAGTTACTTACTCAAGCTGGTGTTTGTAGGTCAGAGAACAGTCCTGCTCTTTTAAAAGGCAATCGTGATCAAACCAGTCAATATAAAAGCTGTCAGACAGAAAAGGATAACATTTTCGTTGTTAACTTTACAGTCAAGTTAGTTAAAAATAGTAAAATTGGCTTGTATGGACAGACAGAGCTACAACATTGAAAAATTACTTTTTGAAGTTTTCTTCTTTTCTTAAAACAAACATTCTCAAATGAAATTCATTCTCTTATAGCAACTATATCTACTTGTGGCTAATTTAATCCCAAATGCTTCATATAATTGAGGAACATTATGCGAAGGCTAGAAAATATCTCATCAGATAATCTTGACTAAGGGCTGTAACTCCCACTTACCTAAAAAAATGTATAAATAAGTGAATAGCAATGAGTTTGGGAGAGTCATAGTTACATATGAATCTTTCCTTTGTTTCTTTTGATATATGTAAAATGTTTGCGGAAAATGGTAAAAAATGTTTCTAGAATTTAGAGTGGTTTGGGGAATACACTGATGCTTCCTCTTTGAAAATTATAAGGAGTTAAAATGAGAACTATCTAAGAACCAAAAGTGGCTGGCCTCTAGCTTTCCAACACTTTGTAAGTGTTCTTGTTTATGTTTTGAACACTTAAATTTCTCAACAAATGGCTATGTCTACATTTATGTAGGGGCCACTCGTCCTACTTGCATGCCACTTTCACACAATTTTAACTGAAATCAGTGTGAATTCTGTATGCATAAGGGATATATTAAAGATGCAGGATCATTAATGCTATATTGTTGCATACTGTTTTTCATATGCCTTACAATATTTTCTGGGATGTTATTAAAATGAAAGCATTTTATTGCCAAAACAAATCTATGTTGTTCTACTCTGCATTCGCAGTAGAAAAATAATGTAGCAAAAACATATATTGTACAGTACAAAATTAGAAAAGATATATATTTTGCCAATAATATGAAAATAGATTGAGGAGAAAGAAGCACATTTGTTATAGCACAAACTTGCAACAAATCCACTGTTAAATTTGGCAGTTGTATTTTTTAAAATTATATAGATTTAGTTATAAGTTTTATCAGATTTATTTCATTTATCATCTTTCTAACTCGCTGCTTAATACTTTTCCAGCAATTTGCTTCATAGCCTTGCAATCTGTGGATGTAATTTATTTTACTTTATCCCCTTCCATAAACTTATTAAATTTTATTTTGTGATAAGACTCATACTATATTTACTGTTCTTATTTCTTCTTCAATCACAGTTACAAAAAGTAACACCAAATGAGTTCATAGGGCTACTATGAATTTTGGACATATTTGAAATGTTATATATTTTTCACAGCCTAAAGTCAGAACAATAAAAAATGTCCCAACAACAACAAAAAAGTATTTAGGGATTCTTCAATGTGTTTTGTACTGAATATGATTTTGAAACATAAGTTAAAGCCATTAGCTGTTTTTGTTGAAGGGGTGGCGGGAGGGAGAAAGAGAAACTTACGAATGCTAAAAATAAAATGGGAAATTGATGAAAAAAGATTTCCCTACTATCCTGGGGGCTGTTGATATCCCAAGCTATTGCTATATCTCCAGCTACAAAGTGGAAAAAAATAATCACCTTTGTCAAGTAATTTTTTTCCTTTCTTTAATTTTAATTACTTATTTTGATAATTTACCCCTTTTATTTGTCTTCTATAGGTAAATGTGTAGCATTCTACAAGGCATGCTGGGTAAAATATACTATGCAAATGTGTACAGTGCTGCATGTTTTGTTCTCCCTCTGCTTCAGTGGCTTTAAAGGGAAAAAAAAAAATGTGTTGTTATTTTTGTGAACCAAAACATTTAACAAAGAAAATGCAGAGTGCATGCATATAGTATCCTAATTTCTATGGATTTGTTTTATGGAATTTCAATGTGTACAAATCAACTGCATTAATTTTTTCTTTTATATAATAAATGGAAAAAAAACACACTAAAACCAGCGTTATACCTCTCCTTTATATTCTAGAGATATAAGGAAGAAATACTGAAGATCAATAGGTATATTTCGATACCTTTTTTTAAGGAGAGCGCAGCTCACAGAGGCTCATGCGGAGATCAAACCGGCAACCTTGGTGTTATGAGCACCTCGCTCTACACAACTGAGCTGACCGGCCGCCCCTCTATACGTTTTCTACCAAAAGAAAAAGTCCACATTCATCCTCAAAACAGATTCAATTAAATGATGATTTCCTGACTACTCTGCTCTGTGCAATGAGCGATCACAATAAAAAAGAAAAGTACTATCGGTATACTAGTCTTAGGAAAGAGCTTGTAAGTTAAATACACACATGAAATAGAATAGAATATATGTGTGAAATAGGGTTGAATACAGTGTAGAAAAATAAACTAGATAAACCTTATTATTCACAAGAAACCCTTAAGTGATTAATGTAGCAGTTATCAGATGTTTCTAAAGATATTCTGGACCCATAAGAATTCCATGGATGGCATATGGCTTGTGACTTGAATTTCATGTGCTCATTGTCAGTTGACCATGCTTTGATTTGATTGACATTTGACTGTTCTCTCATTGCAGTGTACAAGAAATTCAAAAGAAATGTGTATTAGGTTGATTATTATCGCTGCATTAGAAATAATTATATAGTCATTTATTACAGCCAACTTATCTCACAAGCTTCATCACATGTAATCCATGTGATCACCCTGGAAAATAGGCAGGGCATAGATTATTATTAGACCCAACTTCAAATGAGGAAACTAAAGCTCATTGAAACTTTTCTTTTTCTCTAAAGTACTTTTATCTAAAAATACGTATGTTAGATGCTTTTAAGCTGGTAGTCATCGGAAGCATACAAAATAATGTCTGGAATACAATGAATGTTGACCGAATGAACGGTACCTCAGTTACTGGAGTTCTACATGAGGCTTTTCCAACTATCAAGGCATTGCAACCAACAATCCGAAGCTCCAAACTAGGAGAATTGCAATCACTTTGTGGACCCGGCCAAGTGCCTGAAGCCACCTCTTGTCATCAGCACCTCTCCACTAATAAGATGGATGGTAGAGAAAAGCCATCTTGTTTGTCCTGCCACACTACAGGCAGATCAGCATAGTGGTTAGACTGGGGCCTCTACCTCTCGCCTGGGTTCAAAACCGAGATCAAGCAGCAACTAGCTGTGAGCTTGGGGCAATCACTTAACTTCTCTGTGCCTGGATCTGTTTCTGCAGAGGGATTTTTCTTTTGGCTGTGGGTCACCCTTTCCTGTTTTCTTAAATAATCAAAGACCTGATTAATACGACATAACACAGAAAATTATTTTGATAAAAAAGAATCTTTTCCTGCTCGGCAGAAAATGTTCGTAATACCTTATCAGGAGCAGACCAATAATCCAAGAAAATTTTGTCTTTTTAGCAGATGACAGAATATTAAGTTTTAGTACACTATTGATATTAAGCTTAGGTTTAAAACCCCTTCTAACAAATTTATTCAATCTCATCCAGCTTGATCACATATAAAATTTTTTCCCCAAGATTCCTTTTTACAAACCTACAAATTTTCTGTATCTCTTAGTTTGCCTCCTCTTATTCTTTCAGATATTACCAACTTATTTTAGGATAAACCATTTTCTTTTAATTTCCTCAAAAATGCATTCCATACCTTATGTCTTCTTTTACTGAAAACACATATCCTTCCATAGTAATTAGAATTCTAAACCCTTAGAAACCTTAATTTCTAATGACAATTAAAAAGTAAGCAATTAGCATTCTTTAGATTGGCAAATTTATAAATACATTTTATAATCTCTAGGAATACTGGCAAATATATTTCATAATTTTTAGAAATGTCCTTCCTCAACAAAGCACAAAACATTCATTAACAGATCCAAATCTTTTAGTATCTCTGTAATATGAAGTTAAAAGTAGATAAAGTTATTTTAACAATGTTACAGTATTTTATCTTATTTGGAAATGATCTGTATATTCAATGAATTTAACCTGGCTCATCATTTCATTTGGCAAAACTCTTAAGATTTCAAGTTACCAAAAGATTTTGGGAAACTATTTAAATGGATATAGCATAAACATACCAGTAAATAATGCTGAAAAGTTCACTCCAAACACTTTTTATCCCATCTACATGTATTTATTTTACTTGTTATTAATAATTGTGTTTGGGTTACTTATGAAAATTTCATCATACTGAGTTAATTTTTCTTGCTGACAAATTTTGCAACAGATGAACTTATTTGACTAATAAGCCCAAGTAGAATAAAAGTATTATACTTAACGCAAATAACTCTAAAGTCATGCCTATTTAACCAAAGCAAACTAAAACCAACTTTAATATTAAATATTTTCTAAGATCACATGATCCTGAAAAGCATTGGGGTAATTTCTATTATATTTTTGAGAATTTTTAGATAAATGCTTAATTCCTTTAAATCAATTAAACAGTTTTTTACAAACAATTCTAGCAATATCCTCTGGAGATAAAACATACATACCGTGCTGTACACGTTCATAAATAGATGCAACCAGAGACCTGATAGTTTCATTGTGAATTTTTGGCCCTGAGACAGATACAATAAGGTAAACAAACAAACAAAAAAGTTAATTTATAACAGTTGGAGTAAGTTAAGTTTATTCATTCAGATGGCTAAGACTTTTTCTTACTACTATTTGTGGTGAAGACAAGATTTGTATTTTTCCTTGACAAGGAGCCTTGGAGACAGAACAGCAATTTGTTCTCTAAAAAATGCTTCTTTCCTATTTTTTTTTCTTCAGTCAGGAATTGAGGATGGTGAAGATAGGTGGGATTTGAAGTACTTCTAGAGTTGCATTTCTGATTTAGAAAAGATTTATAAGAACAGTTGCTTTCAATTGCCCCCCAAAATTAGGTTGTAACTTAAATGACACCGTAGGTTGATCTACCTGTCCAACTACACCATTCCTAATTTTCTTCTTTTGCTCTGGGTACTGTTTTAACTTAGGAGAGGCAGCCTTAAAATTATTCCTAACAGGCTATGAATCTTTAGCTTCCAATTTTGCCAATTTACTGATCAAAATTTAAATACCTTTACAGGTTTTAGGCAGAAAAAACAGTAAGCATCTGCTCAGATGGCCACAGTTTCTTTTAGATTCCCTTTTGAGCTGTTTTTTAAATGTCAGTTTGTCTTTTAGAAGCTTCTGCATATCAATCAAAAAATGCATTCCATTGTCCCTAAGAGGTTTGGAATTTTTTCTTTAAGGGAGGCCCCTTAAAGTGGACTTAAAACAAACTTTTCCTTAATGGCCATTAAAATTTTTAATTATTTTGGCTAAGTTGGCCCATTTTATTAAAAAGGCACAAAAGGAGGAAACAAAATGTTTGTATACATGAATAGCTAGAGTTCCAGGGAAGGAACTTCTTGAGAAGTTTTTAGAGGGTCCCATGTTAATGATAAATTCCCCTGTAAGTTGTCATGGCCAGACAAAAAGACATATTAGGGCTATCTTTGGATCATTGAATTTCTTAGAGGCCTCTAAATACCAATTGAAAAATGCTTTTCATTCAGCTTGTTTAACATTTCTAAGATTCCCTAATTATGCTCATAAATATATTAATTTCAGAATCTTGAAAGATCTCCAGAGTGGCCACTGCTAATTCCAAATTGCCCTTCATTTCAGAATCCATCTAGACAAATACTTAGCAGAGGATGGACCATAAATCCAGTTGTTATTCCAGGACGGGACTGTCCCTCTGTAACAGACTTAAAAATAGGGCACCCCACTATGAAACCAGTATCAGAGGACCCAACAATAAAGGTAACCTCAAACAAAGGAAGGAGGGGCCAGAACAGAGAGTACTCACAACTGGAATCCCGGAGCCTTTGGGAAGGTGACAGAACACAAAGGCCTCGAGCAGGTACTTTGCTTGAATCCAACGGTGGCACTGAAATTGAAGTGGAGCATTCTTTGGATCCCATGTTAAAACCATAAATGTTGAACAAACTCAAAAAGAGTCTGGAGGCTTTGCTAGAAATAAATGAGTAAGATTTCTTCAAGGGTCCTAGGATTTGCAAACCAGAAACACAACTAGGCAATACCCAGTGTTCCAAAGAAGAAAAAACAGCTGCGAGTTCTTATAGCAGAAAGTATATTTTTGAGAAGAATCAGCCCTGCATTCTTAGCCTTTGGATGAGTCTGAGATGGTAATCCTCTAAATGACTAGTGGTCTGGATAATGGATGTTGGGTGGTCTGGATATGTGAATATTCTTTCCTTTGTCCTTCAAGGGGTAATCAGAGGGTTATCTAGAGGTTTGACGTATATCCAGGCATTGACACAGGACTGGAAAGTTCAAAAGTTTTAAGTTTCCAGGCTAGTTAAAACTAGAATAGCATTATTTCCTGATACCTCAACCTACTTGATTTGAGTATTGTAGCAGCTTGACAATAGTGACTCCTTTTTACGAGTATTTCTTCACTCTATTCCTCAGTGGATTAATATAAGTTTCTTCCCCTTCGTGTGTCTTCTTTAAACTTTGGCTTTTCAACCATAAGCCCCCAAAGAAATCAAAGACTTTTGCTTGCACAGATGTTCAAAAAGAGGCACTTTTCACTTATCAGTGCTGCCCTTTGTGTTACAGATACAAGTTTTTTCTAGCTCAGACAACTAAGAAAAACTGTAGACTCTCTTGCGGTTTTACTCACATTCTCTTCTTTTCTGTGTGTTGAAAGAAGATAGTGTACGGCTGAGAAAGATGCGGTACAAAGGTGTAGTTTATTGTAGATTTTAATTTCATTCAGCTCTTGCAGATGGGGGTCAAAGCAGTCCAAAATGCATTTTACAGCCCCCCTCCCCTTTCTTTCTCTTCCTTTTAACCAAACTCAAGTAGAATAGAAGGGGATGGAGCCTTTTCAGGTTTGTAGAAGAGAAGTAAACAACATTCATTTCTTTTTTTCCATCTCTTGCCTCTAACAAGATTAGAGACTAATTATTGTAGTCATCAGATGACCTAGAATCAAAGACCTCAGAGACAAATCCTCTGCTTTTACATATGTGAAAAATGAGGCTTAGAGAGGTTAAGTAACTTGCCCAGCTTAAAAATAACACATAGAACGAGAACTCTAATATCAAGTTAACTAATGATTCACGTATATTCTCATTTTCAACTAAATATCCCACAGTAGAGCTTTGATTAAATACAGTGTTAACACTCGATACAGTTGTTCAAGCCGTACAGGTAAGAAGACTGGAGAAAGAGAGAGAACATTTGACCAGTTGTTACCCAGCTTGGAATAACGTAAGTTACAGCTGGAAAGGACAGCTGGGGCCATATTGTAAAGTTTGAGTATTTAAGGTGTTTGAATTTCTGCTCAGTTTTAGTGCCCATAAAGATTTTAAAACATGGGAGTGACTTGATCAAAATTGTCGCTGAGGGCAAGATTGACCTGAAAGCAGAGGGAGATTGACGAGAGAAGAGCCCTGAGGTACAAAGGTGGCCATAAGGCTACTGTGTAGGTAAGGCCACCCCGCTAGGTGTCGTGGGCAGAAAGGTTCGAGAGAGAAAAACGCTGAGCTTCTCTCCAAGACCCTGCTGGAACGCCATGTGTTTGAGAGCCAGGACGTGGGAGTTTTGGTCCTGCGTATGTGAAGCGTTGGGGATGGGCAGTGGGCATTCCATAACATGTTTACATTATGGCTCCGTGGAAGCAATGCAGAGAAAAACAGAACGGCAGCGACACTCCAGCTAGCAGTTGAGGGCCATCTGCCCCAAACCCGCAGCCCGCATTGCCCGGGTCTCCGGGCTCAGTCTCGCCGCCTACAGGTCGCCTGGTTCAGCTAAGGGCAGGCGGGCGCCCTTTCCCAGGCCCCGCCCCTTCGGCCGCGCGCCTGCGCCCTCCCGCCCCGCCCCGCCCCGCCCCGCCCCTCACCTCCCCCGCCCGCGTGGTCTCCGCCACCGCAGCCGCCCGAGAGGAGCTGGGGGAGGACGGTGGCCCGCGAGGCTCGTCGTAGACAACGCGGCGGCGATGTCCGCGAGCCAGGAGAGTGCTGCGGCGGCAGCGGCGGGGCCTCGCGCGCGGCAAGGCGGCCTGGGCTTCGGCCTCCCTCCGGTTTCTAGGAAGCCGGCCGGCGGCCAGCGCGGGAGCAGCGGCAGCAGAGGCGGAGGCTCCGGCGCGTCGCTCTCCTCCCCGTCAGCCTGAGCCGGGGGAGGCCAGGCGGCCCGGGTGGCTGTAGGGGGTCCGCTGCCCGAGAATGGGAATTCTCTTCACCAGGATATGGAGACTGTTCAATCACCAGGGTGAGGGGCTCAGGCCGAGGGCCTACGGGTGGGCGAGAGGGTCAGCCCCGGGCGGGTGGGTGGGGGGTCCCCGAATACTTCCGGAGTGTCGGCGGCGTGGTCCCGCGCGTCTCTGCGCGGGGTTCCGGCTGCGGGGATGCGGGCCCGGCTTGTTCAGCCCCACTCCCGGCTCGGGGGTGGTTCCCGACTCGCAGCTCTTTGTCTGAAGGTACCTTCCTGAACATCCATTCCGCAAATACACCCATTGCTCCGATTTCGGTTGGGAATCGCAAAGATCGGTGTAACGTCCCTGAGGGGCATAGCCTTGCCTACCTTTCATCCCTTTGCCCTCCAGCAATTGGGTTTGCACACCATGGAGAAATGCTGGGGTTCTCTGGGATGAAGGTTATAGATTGTGGCCCCAGCCGCACCACTGAGCGACCGAGGGTGGCAGAATGCGGAAAAGACGAGGAATCGCTCTCGGCTTGTCCAGTACACCTCAGGTTTATGAGCCTCCCCTTCACCTGCACCCTCCTTTGGGGACACTCTTCTGCATCCTGAGTAGTGGATGCATATTTCTTTCTGGCATATTTATTTATAATTGTGTTTAAGGTTAAGCTTAAGGTCATTTTTCTACTTGTGTTGCTTATTTGAGGTGTTTTTTTTTTTTTTGGTGGGGAGTTGGTTCGTTTAAAAATGGTGGTGTTTCACCGAAAGCATTTAAAAACCGTACCATATGAAGCATTGTTGATCGTCGGTAGCTAGCAGGTCCCCCACAGAATGTATTACTACGAGGATGCTTAAGTTCATCTAAATTCACATGTTACCCTGAAACGCACATCAGGTTTATTAAAATTTGTTACAAAATGATGCATAAAACTGGGAAAGAGGATGCAATTTTAGCAAAAAGTCTCTATGGTCATTAAGATCCGATGTAGTTAGTGGTACACTTTTGTTTCTTTTCAACTCAAGTTGGGTGATTCATCATTCCTGCTGTCAGTAACTTCATTTGTGTTTTTCTCTTGTGTATGCTGGTGGTGGTGTCACATCCCAGTTTTCCAATACTGAAATGAATGCTGCCATCTATTATGTACAACCATTAACCCACCTCCTTCATGATTCAGCTGCACGACTCTAAGAAGGTGATGGGAAGGTAGCAGAACTGGAACGTGTGGTCTGTATGGTATCTTTTTTTCAAAAATAAAGTGTAGATTACATGATACTAAATGGAAAAACAATATTTCCATTTATTTTTCGGACATGGGGATTTTTCATAAACTGGAGAAAACCAGTTCTAATCCCCACTGCCTCCTGCTAGCTGTTTCTTTTGGGAAAGGGGGAGTGGGAACCAGTCACTTACCCTCTCTTGCTCGGTGTTCTCACCTAGAACTTCAGGGATCTTGACTATGTGACTGTTGAGCCTACAAATCTTGAAAACTTTAGGTCTCAGGTATTGAAACTTACATTGCAATAAAGCTGGTGGTGCTTATAGTAGGTAAGATCTATTCTAGTTTTAACATTCATAATTTTGTGTTCTTTTTAGTGAAGCTAGTATTTCAACTCTGCTAAGAGAGTTTAGAAAGACTGCTTGTAAATTGATTCTAATACTGCAAGAAAGTTGGATATCTCCACTTTGTATTTTGAGTCAATGATAAAATTATTTGTCTCTGTAATTTAAGAATGAATCAGAGATTTGCCAACTACTTGCCAGTAGTAAGTAATAAGGATGTGTGCACTGTTATCACTAAAAGTCTACTAATTGTAGTGTTCTTATTACCTGTATTTCATTGTAAATTTTGACTGGACATTTATTTCAGGGCTGAGAAATTACTAGTAAGAGGAATTAATCAAGTTAAGTTCTAGAAGTTTAGATGTTAATATTGTGAAAATGTGAATAAACTGTTTCTCTTCAGCTAAATGATATGATTGTGTTATCAGTAGGGTCACTTTTCAAAACAGTCACCATTAAATCTAATGTTAGATACTTGTTGGTCTTTTTGGTTCTCTATTAAGTTGGATATATGTAAGTTAGATGTATCTTAGATGCTTATTTTACCTCCAGTAGAGACAAAACAACCCTGTGTTCTTTCCACATGAAGTCTTGGAAGGAAGATTTGGGGGAATTACGGAGTTTGCTATGCTGATGAAACTTTATGCCATATTTCTTTTTTCTGAAACCCCTTTAGAACAACTTTTTCAGTTTAAGCTTAGATAGGTTGTACAGTGAAAGCTGTACAGAAACTGCCCAAACTTGAAAAACCAGAGTTTGCATTTAGGTGATCTGTATTTAAATAAAATAGAGTACAAACTGTTCTAGATGCTGTCGTATACATATCACTTAAAATATATTTCAGTAGTCCTTTGAAGTAGTAATTCTTTTCTATTGAAAAGAGGAAATTGAGGTTCCAGTGGGGTGATTTTCCTAGGTCATACAACTGGTAAATCCAGGCAAGTTAAAACACTGAAGGAATATGTCACTGATACTTGTCTTCTTCAAGAAGACATTGGTATCATTTTTTCCTTTTTTTGCCCCGTTGACTCTTAATCAGTTACTAACCTATAAGTTTTTAGGACTTGGAAGCGTTGCCATTAGTATCTTTTAGTATTGAATGGCATGTGATCAGTGGTTGGTTTCCAAATAATGGAGTATTTTTGAGCACCTATTTTGTGCCAGGAACTGTAGCAGGGGATAAGGCAGGGGAGAAAACAGAAGATAACACCTGCCTTTATGGAGGGTTCATTCTTGTGTGGGGAGACAGGAAATAAGTTAACTTCATCTCTATAGATCAAATAATAACAGTTAACATTTACTGACTATGCAAGATTAGATCCTAAGTGCTTTACACAGATTAGTTGATTTAGTCTTCACTTAATTGATTTACTCTTCACAACAACCCTAAAAGATAGATATTCTCCCCATTTTATAGGGCAAAGAAACATTAGGTAACTTGCTTGCTTAAGGCGCTGCAATTAAAAGTGACAGACCTGGGATTTTACCAATCGTCCAGTGCCAAGTTAGCACTTTAAAAAAACACACACACACACACACAAAGCTTTCTTTGAACTAGAAAGATTCATATTAGTTAAAAGGAAGAACTTTCTGAAGCTGATGTGAACTACAAAAGAAATTACGAAGTTTTCTTGTTGATAACCTTGTGTCATTCTTCTGATTGGTCTTAGAAAATGAGTAAGTAGTAAATAAGTTCTGGAGAAGGTGTTTGTGCTGCGGGAGCCCGGTGCTGGGAAAGCCACCTCTACTTCTGTTGTTGTTTTGTTGTATGGGAAGTCACACGTGTAGAAGAGTGCACATAGAAACTGAGTAGCCCAAGCGGTGGACGGTGTCAGTTATTAAATATTGTAGCTCCACATTCACAATTTGTGCATGCTCTGTGGATATGGAGCTGGGTCCTTTAAATAGTTTTCTTTTGCTAGCTGGCACAATGTTAACCTTTGTCAGTAGACAGCATTGGAGGGACACTGCAGAAGGAAAGGGTTTTTCTTTGTGGGTAAAGTGTGCTCTCAGCAGGATGTGTCCTGCTCTTGCATTGTAAATACCTCCAGTGGCTGGTTCTCGCACTGCATAGTGGTCAGCAGCAGCCAGCAGCTTCCCTAGCACCCCCCACTTCAGTTGATTTCAGAACGGAGACCCTCCAGCAGAATACCTCCCAGTGAACAGCTTTCCTAAGCACCCTAGAGCGAGAGGATTTTCAGCTACTTCTCTGACATTCAGTGAGCCACAGTCAGGCCCTCCAGCAAAGTCTGCATGCCAGTCCAGGAGAATTGGAGGAAGGTCTTTGTCAGCCTCAGGGATAGTCAGTGCTCCATATATTTGTCATTCCTACAATCTTTAGAGTTATTTCTTATGAGCCAATCCCTCATTACTCCAATCCCCTGTAATAGTTATTTTCTTTAAATTAAACTTCGCAAGTTCAACTTATTGTGTCATTTCTGTTTCCTGATTAGGTCTCCACTTTTGCCATGTATAACCATTGCTTTTCATTCAGCAACCTCTTACTGCAAAAGAAATGGGGTATTTTCCTAAAACTTGACTACCATTACTATAAGCAGCAAATTTATTTTCAAATTTTGTTTTATACTGATGATATTTTTAGATTTTGAAAATGGAATTTTTAATACATATTAATTTCATCAGTGATCTCCCTTCTAACCTTTATATCATCTAGATTCATTCATTCATTCCTACGTTATTGAGCACGTGCTTTATTCGAGGCTCTGTGCTGTGGGCTGAGAACTACCGCACACACGACGGACATGGATGTTTTGCTCTATGTGAGAGAATCGATAGGGCTTGGTGATAGTTTGGGTATGAGGTGAGAGTGGAGAATCAGGATGACTCTCAATTGATCTGCATTAGTATTTGTGTTTTCGGACTTTGGTATGATTCCAAGAGAGAGAAGGTTTCCAGGATGACAATGACCATATATATATATATATATATATGCACACACACACACATATATGTATATATGCTTAATTTACTCACTGGTGGTTTGAAGAATATACTGGGGGTGCCAAAAAAAAATGTATACACATGACCTGTATTCATCTTTTGTTATCGGTATATATTGAGTATTACAGTTTTATTAATACAGTTTTTTTCCTTAAAATGTGTATACATTTTTTTGGCACTCTCTGTATATTGACTCTTAAAAATTGGTAGTAATTGGAACTGGTAGGCTGCCTGGGTGTATCAAAAGGGAAAGTAGAAGGATTTTCATGACTAAACAGTAAAGTACTGATTAGGATACTAAAGCCCAAATGATAACTCAGAATTTCATCGAAATATTGTAACAGTGCATTGTTGTTTTGGCTTATCTGGATAACTGCAAGAATGCTGTGGCATAGATATTCTAAAAGGAAAATCATACTAAGCAGTGAACTTGTAATGAAGCACATACATCAAAGAATTGGAATAGCCAAAAATTTTATTACATTTGCCCATAATAACATTACCTCTTAGTATGCATATTTTATGTTCTATGGAGTATTTGTTTTGAAGTATATTATAATACTTTATGGCTACACATTTATGTTTTGTATAGAATGCTGTTGCATCTTGGTAGTGCGAGGAGACTGAAATAGTGCAAAAGCCTAAGGATGGTCGAAGGAAGTTGATTTAGTATAGGCATACCTCGTTTTATTGCACATCTCTGATACTGTGTTTTTTACAAATTGAAGGTATGTGGCAACCCTGCATCCAGCAAGTCTCTCGGTGCCATTTTTCCAACAGCATTTGCTCACTTCCTGTCTCTGTGTCAACATATGTTCACTTCATATCTCTGTCACAATTCTAACAATATTTCAGACTTTTTCATTATTATAGTTTTCATTATGAACAAGCTTATTCCTCTTTGTTGTGGTGATCTGTGATCAGTGATCTTTGATTTTACTGTTGTTATTATTATCTTGGTGCACCACAAACAATGCCTATATAAGATGGCGAGCATAATAAATGTGTATGTTCTGATTGTTCCACTGGCTGGCCATTCCCCCATCTCTCTCCCTCTCCTCAGGCCTCCATGTTTCCTAAGACACAACAATGTTGAAATTAGGCCAGTTAATAGCCCAACAATGGCTTGTAGGTGTTCAAGTGAAAGGGTCACCAGTCTCTCAATTTAAATGTTAGAAATGGCTAAGCTTAGTTAGGAAGGCATGTCAAAAGCCGAAATAGGCCAAAACGAGGCCTCTTTTACCAAACAATCAGCCAAATTGTGAGTGCAAAGGAAAAGTTCTTAAAGGAAATTAAAAGTGCTACTCCAGTGAACACATGGATGATGAGAAAGTGAAACAAACAGCCTTATTGCTGATATGGAGAATGTTTTAGTGGTCTGGATAGAAGATCAAACCAGTCACAACATTCCTTTAAGCTAAAGCTTAATCCAGAGCAAAGCCCTAACTCCCTTTAATTCTATGAAGGCTGAGAGAGGAAACTGCACGAGAAAAGTTTGAAGCAAGCGAAGAGGCCATTTCCATAACATAAGAGTTCAGGGTGAAGCTGCAGCAAGTTATTCAGAAAATCTAGGTTAGATAATGAATGAACGTTGCTACACTAAACAGATTTTCAATGTAAACAAAACAGCCATATATTGGAAGATGTCATCTACCCTGTTTCCTGGAAAATAAGACCTAACCGGACAATCAGCTCTAAGTCTTTTGGAGCAAAAATTAATATAAGACCCGGTTTTATATTGTTACATTATATAAGACCCGGTCTTATTGTTACATTAAATAAGACCGGGTGTTACGTTAGTCTTCGCTCCAAAAGACGCTTTAGAGCTGATTGTCCATCTAGGTCTTATTTTCCGGGAAACAAGGTAGGACTTTCGTAGCTACAGAAATCAATGCCTGGCTTCAAAGGACAGGTGACTCTTGTTAGGGGCTTATACAGCTGGTGACTTTAGTTAAAGCCAGTGCTCATTTACCATTCAGAAAACTCCATAGCCCTTAAGAATTAGGCTGAATCTATTCTGCCTGTGCTCTATAAACAGCATGGTTTACTGACTATTTGAAGCTCACTGTTGAGACCTACTGCTCAGAAAAAAAAGATTCTTTCAAAATATTGCTGCTCGTATGTTACAGTGCACCTGGTCACCCAAGAGCCTTGATGGCGATGTACAAGGTTAATGTTGTTTTCATACTTGCTAACAAAAGTTCCATTCTGCAGCCCCATGGATCAAGGAGTAATTTCGACTTTCAAGTCTTAGTTAAGAAGTAAGGACAAAGTAAATTGAAAAATTTCTGGATAGAATTCACCATTCTAGGTGCCATTAAGAATATTCATGATTAATGGGAAGAGGTCAAAATATCAACATTAACAGAAGTTTGGAAGTTTATTCCAACCATCACAGATGACTTTGAAGGGTTCGAGACTTCAGTAGAGGAAGTAACTGCAAATGTGGTAGAAATAATAGTATGAGAAGTACAATTATAAATGGAGTCTGAAGATGTGACTGAATTGCTGCAATATGATGATAAAACCTTAATGAATGAGGAATTCCTTCTTACGGATGAGCAAAGAAAGTGGTTTCTTGAGATGGAATCTGCTGGTAAAGATGCTGTGAAGATTGTTGAAATAACAATAAAGCATTTAGAATATAACAAAAACTTAGTCGATAAAGCAGTGGCAGGGTTTGAGAGAATTGACTCCAATTTTGAAAGAAGTTCTGAGGGTAAAGTGCTATCAGACAACATCACAGACTAGGAAGAAATTGTTCATGAAAGGAAGAGTCAATCAATATGGCAGACTTCATTGTTATTTTAAGAAATTGCCACAGCCACCCCAACCTTCAACAGCCATCAAAATCAAGGCAAGACCCTCTACCACAAAAAGATGACTACTCACTGAAGGCCCAGATAATGGTTAGCATTTTTTAGCAATAAAGTATTTTTAATTAAGGTATGTACATTTTTTAGACAGCATTATTGCACACTTAATAGATTACAGTATAGTGTAAACATTTATGTGCACTAGGAAGCCAGAAAATTTGTGTGACAAACTTTATTGTAATATTTGCTTTATTGTGGTGGTCTGGAACCAACCCTGCAATATCTTTGAGGTCTACCTGTATTAAAAAGTATGAATAATCTAACCTCATTTGGCTGGCTTTTTACCATTGAGTTACATTTCTGTCTTCAAGCCCGTTATACAATTATGTCTTAATTGTGTAGTTCTCACTGGGACCCACATGCTGTACTACTTAGACTTAGGAAGCTGTTAAAAACAACCACGGGTACTTTATTGTAAAAACACATGGAAATTCAAATAGAGACAAGTCTTGGGAAGGAGTGGATAGAAGTTGGTAATGAATGTGGGTGTAGGTGTTCAGGCAGGATGAAGAGATCAAGGTCTTCTGGATCATGGATTCCTCATTGAAATGTCCTCCAAAGAGATCTCATACTGCTCCACAGAAGTGGGAGGGGAAGGCGAGATTAACGGAACACTTCTCCTGGTCTTACAGGATGTTCTCTTGAGTTCCAAGAAGGTGTAAAGTTCCATGCACTGATTTATACCATAGCTGGAAAGAAAGGGTAAAATAGGACATTTAAAAAGTTTGTTTTTAATTAACAAATCATTGGTGTTTTCTTTATTTCAGAGCACAAAGTTATCATTGTTGGGCTGGATAATGCAGGGAAAACCACCATCCTTTACCAATTGTAAGCATTAACTACTTCAAAATTTTTATTTTATTGTTTATAGTGACTTTTTCTGCCTGGGTGATATATTTGTAATGAAAGCAACAAATTATATGGAATCTAAATTATTTTGTAAGAAGTCAGGTCAGCCATAAACCAGGAGCCAAATTTAAGAGACTGTTCCTAGAGGAGCGAGAAATTTATATGGCACTGAGCATGTTCAGTTGTTTTGCTTTTAGAAAGTAAAGAAATGTGTGTTTATATAGTTTCCTGGAATGAATCTCGAGTGTTCTAGATAGTCTACTTCCTAGTTCCACCTCTGTTTAAACCCTTAGCTCACTCTTATGAGGTACTGGAAAAGACACATTTGGGTATATAACACAAAAGGAGGACATGCTGATTTATCCTTGATTGAAAAATATTCAAACAATCTAACTTCCTCGCTAATGGCAATGTATTTGAACTCTTTTTTTTCAGTTCTATGAATGAAGTTGTGCATACATCCCCTACAATAGGAAGTAATGTAGAAGAGATAGTGATTAATAATACACGTTTCCTAATGTGGGATATTGGAGGCCAAGAATCTCTTCGTTCTTCCTGGAATACCTATTATACTAACACAGAGGTAATGTTTCTTAATATACTAAAACTTCTATGAGCAGAAAGCTTGGAAAACACTGTCTAGATATGAACTCTTATAGTTAATCTCTTTGAAATATCACTGTATGTTAACATAAGTAGAGTTTAAACAGTAGAATTTTTGATTCCCTGTTTCAGAGTTATTGTTCTGTATGTCTACTCTCATTGAACCTCTATAGAGAGAATTGGTGATTGATTAGTCTGATTGTGTATTGATCCCAGAATATGTCTTAAGTAGTTGTTTTTATAATAAGTTCCATCTCACAATTTGTAATTTCATTTCTTTTTTTTTTTTGTCTGTAGAAGAAATCTACTTAAATGACAGATCTCTGGTGGTTTGAGTCCGGGTTAAAATTTTACTGTGGATTTTCTTTTATGCAACACAATTGCACATTAAAGAATTTTTTTCTTTTTGGTTATAAAACTATTTATACAGAATCGTGTTTTTATTTACATGCTATTTCCCGACAGGAAATTTCAGACCTATGACATTTGAGAACTTCATTGTATAAACCTTATAAATTGAAGGACTGTGACAATTGTTTTTGTAGTGCTGATTAAAATTTAACTCCAAATGTATATAAAGGTGAATATTATGCCATTAAGACTCTGTTAAGTGTTTCTAATGACCCAATCCCGTAAAATTCCATTATACATTTAATCATGTTTTTTTAGAGAAGGAAATGTATATGGTTACTATTGCTATATATAATGCTGCAGGTAGCAAATTCATGGTAACACGTTGAAAATTAATACTTTATTAAAGTGCCATGAAATAGAATGGGTCTTATAGTAATAAAGCCACATATCAATATGGAGAAAAGTGAGAGAAGAGGTGAAATAGCAGTTCTCTTATCCATCTGCCTAATGGTTAATGAAATCTGAACAATATGAAGAATAGAACAGACCCTGAAAATTACAGTTTTTTTGGAAATGAAAAGCAAATTGTACAAAATAAAATAGTGCATGTCAATAACAAGCCGTCAGAATTAATTTGGGTATCACAAATGCCATCACAAAGTGACTATGTTTCTCTGTTTCTCTGGTGCTTTTTGGTGGTTGTGGCATTGAGGAAGAGGTGCAGTGTAGCTGAGTCCTGCACAGCTCTTCCGAGTCTTCCATTGCATCTTCTGATACTAGTTTCATCCTCAAGTCGGGACAGAGTTGCACTTGCAAGTAGCAGGTTGGAAGAGAGCATGGCTTTAGATACAGATACATTCTTTCAATGTGTTGGTTTTTAAAGATTAATTTCTTTATCACATTACTTTATTCCCATACACATGCCCTTTCAGATTTTCAAATCTACTAATAAATAATATTTATCTGGAAGTAACTTAAATTTAGGACTATAATGTATTTTTTCTTATTGACTTATATTGTAAATAGATAGATATAGGCCTGTTATTCAGATATTAATTTAGAAAACAAATGTGTTATAAATGTGTTATATTGGTTAGAATATTAGCAGAATATTTTAATAGGATGTTAGTATCATATTCTCTTTTCTTGTATTTTCTCTTAAAATTTAGTAAATAAATTTGAATTAAAAATGGATCAGAATTGTAGGCTTCATGATGTATAGCACGTAGCTCTGGTTTTCCAATAATACCATATAATAAAGTTTTAATTTCTTGATATTTGTAGCCTGTAAGTCAAATAAGCACTTTACAAATTTTTATAAATATCAAATTATGTAGTCACTAATGATTTTTTTTTTTGTAATTATTTTAGTTTGTAATAGTTGTTGTGGACAGTACAGACAGAGAAAGGATTTCTGTAACTAGAGAAGAACTCTATAAAATGTTAGCCCATGAGGTAAGTAGGAGTCTGGCAGGTATGGGGGGGATATTTCTATCACATTTCTTCTTTCTACTTGTCATGAGGATACTATTTCAAATTTTTTAAAAAAATTATTTATCTGCTGGCCATGCCTGCTTTATAATTTTGACACTTCTCAAAATGGAAGTGTATCTGAAAGCAGCAGAAAGATTGTGGAGTCAGTTGTAGAATTTTATTTCATTTACCCTAGATAAATTTGATCTGGAAGTTTTCCTGAGTAAAAGACCTAAATTGGCTTTCATTTTGCATTTTGAATAGATTAATTATACAAAGGATTATCATTGGAAATGAGATTTTTAAAGTCTCACAGACACATAGCGAGTCTTGATTTTAACTCTGTTCTGAGACTAATATTTAAATATTGTTGCTCTTAGGTTAATCGGATATTGTCCTTTGACTAAACAAAACTATGTGACTATCCACATTTTTTAGTCCTTGAGAAATATTACTAGTAGCATTATTTAAAAATTGAATAAACTGAATAATATAGTCAATAGTGATAATAGTAACTGTAAAATCGGAATTTATAGTGGCAGTTGATTTTTTTGCATGCCTTTTACTTAACTCATTTATAGGTAGAAATAGAGCAATGAATATTTAGATGTATATTATGTAATTTTTTATTTTAGTGGAATTTTAATAAAGCTTAAGAAAACTGAGATACCTTTGTAATAAAATTTTATATTAATTTTAATATTGATTTTGAGATTAGAAATTTGGTATATTTCAGGCAACTATTCAAAACTTAAGGAAACCTAGTAAAGTAGTTCTGTAAATTGAAGTTCCTGTTTTTCTTAGTGATCATGCCCAGCACATGTACTTTCCCCTGTTTTGGAGTGATTTTGGGCAGTGGTGATAAATACTTCGGGTTTTTTTAAAAAAATACATCTTGCCATTGTACATGCTTTTAACAAGTTCTGATTCTAGTCTGGGAAACAGACTATATAAGAGAGGCAGAAGGTTAAGGATTATTTTTCATTTCCCCTTTGTATTTTACAAAAATGCAGCATTTTTCAGTTTATACCAAAGGGTTATTTTGTTGTTGTTTATGAAGACTTGGGAAAAAGAAAACTAAGAGATGTATATTTGTGTCTTGGCTATATTTTTTATTCTGTTAACAGGTAGTCTCCCTATCTTGAGTTTTACTCTAATTGGCCAATATGTAGCAGGATCAGTAGATAAAGAGCCCAGTCAATAGTCGGGCTCAAACAAAGTCACTTAATTTTACTTGGTAGGGGCATTAACTTGGGCAGGTCACTTGACCTCATCTGTTCTGGATGAGTACACCAAGGCCCAGAGGTTTATGTGACTTGACCAGCATTTTAAGAGCCAGGATTTGAATTCAGGCGTTCTCATCATTCAGGCTTCTTGCTTGGGGGGGCGGGCGGGGGAACAGAAATAGGGCCTATTTGGAAAGTGAAAGGAAACTGAATGGGGGGATTACCAGAGAAGAAAGGAATAACAGATGAAGTTGGGAACTAGAGTTAGTCACTTAATAGGGTCACGAAGAGTCAAATAGAGTTCTGGAAGGAGAGAGAGAAATGGATCAAAGAATAAGAATGTGTTAATGAAAAACAAATTTTGACGTGGGGTTAGTTGGATGTTTCATGCATAATACAATAACCAACTAAATCTTATCATCATTACTGATAATGATTCTTTACAGGTATTACTAAGTATAAAACTTTAAAGTGTTTTAAAATACTGCTGAAAGCTTCATCTTAAATGAAATGCATAACTTTGAAGCTCATGAATTTTAAAATAGTTCCAAACACAGGACAGATGGAACTTTATTCAGAATGACTCAACTTCTAGGAATTATCTTCACAAATGAAGCTTTGAGGAACAGATTGACAACTACATATGGCACATAGAAGATGCTAAGTAAATATATCTTGCATGTGCTATTATTCATCTTCTTGACTAAACTAAAATATATTTTTAGACTCTTAAGACCAGAAATCTGTAATACACAGTAGAAAGTTTTTCAAAGTGTTTTAAAGTGGCTAATGTACAAAAGATCACACTGAGTACTTTGACCTGTTGTTAAGGCAAGTTAGTGAACAGCTTTAATCCAATGTCACATAATTGCTTCTGAGGTTCTTTAATAAAAAGTAAAGGAAGATTTTCTTTCCTTTCTTCCTAAATATTTAAGAATAGGTAAAATAGCTGGGGTTTTTTGTTTTTGTTTTTTTATCAAGAAACTCCAATAAAAAAGTTTGAGCCTATACGATCTAGAAAGATTATTATACTCAATATGTATGGGTTTTATTTTGTTTTTTTGAGACCTTTCAATATATGGCTTTATTTCTTATGCTTTCCAACTTTTAATTTGGGGGCCTCTCCAAATAATTTCATCACTAAAAGTTATGACTATAGATTGTTTATAAATAAAATAGTACAAACTTACGTTTCCTAACTTGTGCCGAGTATTTCTGTTGTCAAACATTTGTTCTTTGAGCATGTCAGCATTATCAATACTGACCTATATGAAAGATTTCAGCTGACACTAGCAAGAGATATTGAAAACTGGAAGATAGGAATTAAATCCCATGGAAAGTCCATCGACTCAGTGATTCAGCCACATATCAACTATTAATCATCATTCCATTTCTGTTTAGGATAAGAGAAAAAAATATGTGTATCCTTGATTTTTTTTTAATATATATATATATACACACACACACACATATATATATACATACATATATGTGTGTGTGTGTGTGTGTGTATAAATAGTAGTCCATTCAGATTTTTGTCTTTTATATAGACAGGTGAATGAACTATAGGTAAATTGAGTATGAAATCTTAAAAGTTAACATTCTAGAGGATCCTTTTCTGACCACGCTATTCAGGTAGCTGCATTCACTGCAGTTGCATAGCTGCCATCTGCAGAGGGCACTGTACTAAATGTCAGTTTCCATTGTTATGTAAAACATTTTACACAACTCCTTTTAACCAAATAAGAAATTTACTACTATTATTTTTATATCAGTAAGAATCAGAGATGTCAATGAAATTATATTCTAACAAAAGTAAAATACTGTGGAACAATGTCATTTTGTACCTATTGAAGACTTTCTTGCTTCAAACACATGTACACATGATTGAAGACAAAATATTCCACTAAAATTCCTAAGAAGAAAGATGGTATTCAATACAGTTGAGAATACTTACAGGCATAGCACCAAAACCTCAGTACCTTTTAATATATTTAGGTAGAATTTTAATCCACTGAGTGCATCCATCATGGATTCTTAGCCCAGGATCCATGAATGGACTTTACGATATCTATTAACACCTTAAAATTATACATAATTTCTTTTTTCATGTATGTGCATTTATATTAGGGAAGGGTCTGTAACTTCCAATAAATTACTAGGGAAGTTCCTGGCTATAAAAATGGTTGGGAGAAGTGAGAGTGGAGTAGAGTCAAAGCAGACTAAGAATCGTAAAACATCATACCAGTCATTTTAGGTAAAGGTAATTCTTATCATCGGGGCAGTAAGTGAACTAACATTTGTTGAACTGTCACCAAAAACCAGGTACTAAACTGAGTGTTTTACATGTATTAATAGTAATTCAATGAGTCATTCAAATAACATCTCTAGGATGAAGGTGGTGGAAAATTATACATAATTTCTTTTTTCATGTATGTGCATTTATATTAGGGAAGGGTCTGTAACTTCCAATAAATTACTAGGGAAGTTCCTGGCTATAAAAATGGTTGGGAGAAGTGAGAGTGGAGTAGAGTCAAAGCAGACTAAGAATCGTAAAACATCATACCAGTCATTTTAGGTAAAGGTAATTCTTATCATCGGGGCAGTAAGTGAACTAACATTTGTTGAACTGTCACCAAAAACCAGGTACTAAACTGAGTGTTTTACATGTATTAATAGTAATTCAATGAGTCATTCAAATAACATCTCTAGGATGAAGGTGGTGGTCTCAGTATTTCACAGATGAGGGACAGTAGCCGTAATGAATGGAAAGATCTCAGCTCAAACTGGGTCCTAATGTTGAGTAGCTGTATCACCTTGTATAAGTCACTTACATGTGAGTCTTATTTCCTCTTCTGTAAAGTGGGACTAGTAAAGCTTACCTTACAGCAATCTTGTGAGGATTAAAGAGATTTTGTTTGGAAAATCGTTAGTATGATGGGTGTCTCGTGCAGATTAGACACTCAAATGTTGGTAATGAGGAACAAATTCAGAAAGGTTAAAGAACTTGCCTCGGAGTCAAAGCGTAGAAATAAAACTATCTGACTGAGAAGTTTGATATGTTTAATATAGTCAATCCAAGATGGTCCTATCAGATATTCAAATCTAAGAAATCTGCGTGGACAGAAATAGAGGAGCAAAGTCTCAGAAGATGAATAGGATTGGGTTAGATTAGTACCTCTCAACTGAGAATTAAACCCTACGGTTCTAAGGCATGCATTGTGTAATGAATTAGTTTCTTTCCTATGCACCTTGAAGGTGCCACCTTTAGGTATAGGTACCTAAGGTATAGGCTGCGGTAGAATTTTGAAAAGCTCTTGAGTGCCGTGCTAGAGTAGTTCTTAGTAGCCACAGAAGCCTAGTTTGGCGTAGGGGGCATAGAGGATACATATATGAAGACATGACTGTTTGTTAAATATAGCACTTAAAACTATAAATGTAATCTAGGACTATAAGAAATATGTAAATTCATACAAGTATAGATTGATTTATTTAAAATGTGTTCAGCCTAAGAACTGTGAGATGCTTTTATGTCAAGTAGTTGAGAAATGCTGTGTTACAAAGATTATCAAAAATACTCTGTTGTTGGAAAACCTATGGAAAAAATACACTGGCCCTTATGATTTTGTTTGTTTTTATAGGACCTAAGGAAAGCTGGATTGCTGATTTTTGCTAATAAACAAGATGTTAAAGAATGCATGACTGTAGCAGAAATCTCCCAGTTTTTGAAACTGACTTCCATAAAAGATCACCAGTGGCATATCCAGGCATGCTGTGCTCTTACTGGCGAGGGGTAAGAAGTCTTCCTCAGGGATAACGTGTTTCGCTTCGAAACATGCATTCTTAAGATCAAATATTTAAGGTTACCATGTACAGAATGTTGTAAGGGAGAGATGTAAGACAGAATCCATGTCTACAATGAGTTTTTAGCTTGGTTCTGTAAATAATAAAGCACACAACATACATATAACATATAGTACACATAAACATAAATGCTTGTGAGCATATAGATAATAAATAGTTGCTGTTGGAGTTCAGAGAAAATTGTAATGTCATGGAGAGCTGGAGAAGTCAGGAAACAGTTCTTACTGGAGGTGGGACTTACACTATAAGAAAGGAACTAACACTTGCTGAGTGTGTCCTGTGTCTTCAGTGCTTTTCATACAGTGTATCATTTATTTCTAACAATTATGTAGGCCAGTTATTTTTAATTCATACTTTATGCATAAAAAAGCTGAAATAGAAGAGGATTCATGTGTAAGACTGGATTGGGGATGCTCTGTTTTGCCATCAGTGTTGTCATGATGGAGTTGTTGCACTTAGAAAAAAATGAGTTAGAATTGGAGAGAGTGTGGCATGAGGGTCCTTGGTTCTGGAGAGAAAGGTAGGTGCCTACAGTAGAATTTTGCCCTAGTCTAATGCCTAAAGATGAAAGGACTTAAAGAAGGAAGTGGTTGTCAGCATTTTTGAATGTAAGGTCAAGGACCAGAAAGATGGAGAGAGTGCTATTAGGAGAGATGGAATAGAAGAGGTAATAAGTAGGATAAAGAGCTGAAAGGGTGAGCGAGTTACATAACGTTGTTGTTGTTTTTCCGAAAGATGGTGGGTCTGTATTTAAAAGCAGAGAAAAAAGAACTAAATTAGAGATGAATTCTAGAGGTCTTAAATTTGGAGTTGAGGTTCTTCAGGTGCTAGGAAGGGCAGAAGAAACTTGAGGCACAGACGGATCACTTCAGGAACCCGTGTTGATTGACCCTTCACCACAGTCTTGAAAGACAGAGAGTTTCTCCCACTTCAGCTAATTCATCAATTTATGCCCCAAGCTTCTGGCCTTTCCTAACACCTGTAGAACTTCAACCAAAGAGTAAGGCCTCTACTTAGACTCGATTAGGTATGCACTATTTAAAAGCAGAGGAAAAAGAAGTACATTGGAGTGAAGCTGAATCTTGAACGAGAAGGCACTATTACCTGGTTACATACATTTGGAAGAGTGTAATTAGAACTTCACAAAAGCAAATCTGTTTATTTAAAGAAAAAATCATAGATAATACCAACTGTCAAGATATATATATTGTATATATATTATATATGTTATCTTCGTCTGTGAAAGGTCTTTAAGCAAAAGCACTGATTATAATACCAAATTTGACAACAAAGACAAATCATCTAGGATTGATAGAATTTTTAACTTACATACTTTGAGTAATAAGTTAGAGTAGATATGAACTTAGTTTCATTTTGCAGTGCCATTCAGTTAGCAGTGCCATTTGCTAACCTCTAAGCCTGGCTGCCCTCTAATATGGGGGAACTAGTCTTAATGTTGTGAAGAAATACTAAAATAATGAATACTAAGTGCTTAGCACAGTTTCTAGGTTGCTATTAGGTAACTACTCTTCATTTAATAATTTTAAGTTAAATAATTTATTCATCTGTTATTATTATTTTGTGCCATTTCCTATCAGTAATTTAAAAGTAAGGAATCTAGTATCAGTAGAAAGTATGGACCACCATGAAAACAACCATTTATGTACCTCATTGCCTTTTCTTTTTTTACCTTACTTCTTCTTTATATTGTTCGACTCATGACGGTGGGGGCAGGTGGTGAAAAAAGTATTTTAAATAGTCTTGCTATGTATTGCTAAATGACTTCCTCTGGGCAGTCAGTGTATAATTATTGAGCTGTTGTTATGTGTTAGGCAGTGTCAAAACAAACAAAAAAGCACAGATATACTGTGTATGAGAGTGTAGCTTCACCACAATTGCACCAACATTGAATATTATTGATTTTTAAATCTTTGTTGTTTAGGGGAATGAACAGTGATGATGCCTTCTTTTAGTTTGCTGTTCATAGCTTTTTAGTGGAGAATTTAATCAAATGGTTTTATTTTCTGTCTAGATTATGCCAAGGACTTGAATGGATGATGTCACGACTTAAGATTAGATGATCTCTACTGATCTCTTCTCATAGACTTTGTATAAACGAAGTGCTGGACTTTACCTGAAAGCTGCAAAAATGACTGGTTCAGATATATTTATAATAAACTGATTTAAACTTTTTCTATAAGAAGAAAAATTGAGACCACTTATTTGAAAACAAAGATGAAGTCTCATCTTCCCATCTGCTTTCTTGTTACTTTCCTCCAAAGGATTAGTTTCTTCCACAGGTCTTAAAGCTGTGATCGACATTTTTCTCATAATGAATCCTCTCAGGACGTTGTATAGCTGTGGTAAGTGCAAAGGGAGAGGAAGACATTTTTAACTTCAAGAGCTTTATTAATCAGTATAACCCTCCTTAGTCGAATGTTATTCTCTTCTTGTTCCATTAAATCAAAATACAAATCAGCACAGATACTCAGTTTCCAATATTTTAAAATATTATGTTACTTAAGAAAAGTATTTTGCATAAAGTTGTGTATGTATTGTGTATATACCTCAAGTTCAAGTTAATGACTTTGATTTATGTTCTAAAGAAAAGTGAATAACAAAAATTAATGACCTTAATTATAACCATAATGAGATAAGTACTGACATTGGCGTTAAGTGCCAATTTGTACTTTTCACCTATGTACTCTGTATTGTACTAACCAACCCCTAAAATTGTTGAGCTGCTCTTCAGAAAAGAATAAGAAAAAGTTTGACATTGTATACCTATTTTTTTGTTGATCAGAGCACATATGGAAACGTATAATATAATGAGTGGAATATCATATTCTTGGCTTAGTATTACTAACGGGCACAGTTGCACAGTGAGCAGTGACCAGTTATCAGATTGTCCCCTTTCGTGGACCTTACGCCATCTAAATTACTGAGTAAATTGTTAATCCATTAATCAGTCTTAATTGTGATTAAAATTACCAACTGATTTTTTTCAACATTAATTGAAAACTGTTGTGTGAAATGTCTACCCAGAGAAGTGTCACCTTATAAATTTTATCAAATAATTTCGATAGATTCTTCTTAGGTATTAAATTATATATTATATGTCAAGCCTTTAAAGTGAATTTGAGATTAAAAGTAAAGTATATTTTCCAAGCAACAAAGATAATTTCTTAATTTGAAAAATTTTTATTTCTTGAGTTGAAATAGTTTGAGATTTTTTTGTTTCCTGTAAGTTTTCTTTTATATCAAATGAATACATTGTTTGACGATTATACAATGTAAATTTTTTTCATGCTTTTAAGAATTTGGTTTAAAAATGATTGAAGTGATATTTTTATTAAGAAGTAACCTTTTATGTTTGCTTAGGCTTTTTTTTCAGTATCTGAAAGTCAAAGGTAATTTCTGTTGTAAACAAACATCATAAGTGTGTTAAAATGTATTCTTGGGTATTCTGTATCTTTTATTCCCTAAAAATCTGAAGGCTAATCCAAACTGGCATATTCAAGAAAAAAATTACTACTTTTAGTACCAGCCTTTTAGATTTCATGAAGATTTTGATGAAGAATAATAGTACATACTATAAGCACTGACAAAACTTTGGAAGTTCCTTTCTATAAAATTAAAATATTCAATATCTGAAAATCCAAGTCGGACACGGGAGATCGGTGTTTAACATTGGGTATTTTATGTTTTATATTTATATTATGTTCAAAATGCAAGTATAATATTTTATTATTTGTCAACTTTTACAAAGCAAATCCTAAATTACTAAGCTTTATTTGTTCGTATGTTCTCAGACTTTTTTCTTTCTTTTTTTTTCTCATCACATTTGTCCCAAATTATGATTTAATGAAAAGTGAGCTGCCTTTAAAGATTTGAGTGGTCATAAGGATACATTATTTGAGACTGAAATATTTCCATATATAAATCAAATTGACATGAATATCAACAAAATTATACCAACTAAAATGTGCAAGAAGCTACCGAAGGAAAGGTGCTATTGAGGGACAGCATCTACACTTTGGTCCATCTGGGAAATCTAGAATTCAATCCACTAAATTGAACCTTAATTTCCCAAAACTCTTTTGAAATAGCATTTCCATTGATCTGCTTCATAATGGTATGACACTGTGGTGACAGAAAGATTAAAATTACTGTTTTAGCAGTACACGACTAAACTGCTAATATCAATCTATATCTATTAACAAATTCTACCTTAGAATTTTAAGGGCAAGAAAATGTCTTTCCTCAAAGTGAAGCACCTCACATGTCTAATTTTTATTTGCTGGATACAATGTATGTTTTTAAGTTGTTACAGAAAATACCGTTGTAGTCTATATATTTTTAATATTCAACTACATTCAACATTTCACCATCATCAAATATCTGAACCCTGAATTTTCTTTCAGGAAATTTGAAAACCATCTTTCTGGATACTTCTCTTTCTTCTGATACAATATTCTTTAAAGTTACTGAAGTCATTTATTAGCTCTTATTTCTCTCCTGCCGTATATGACCTTCTTTTTGAGTTCTAGCTTGAAGAATTTTTATGTCATGATGCCGGCCTCTGATATTAATCACTCTTCATTATTGTGATTATTTTAGCAAAGATCTTCCAGTTGCTGTCGAAACAACAGATTTTCACTTTGTAGCTGAGAACACATCTCCTCTAGGGATTCCAGCTTTCCATTGTATGTGTTCACTTTTTCTCCTTCACTTTGATACATGTGTTCAATTTCCTTTTTTTGACACTGTGCTTGGCTTAGGTCTCTGTGAACACGTTCTAAAACCGAAGTTGTTTCTCTAAGAGCAACTCTTGTGTGATGGCACTCAGTTTCTAGACAATTGAATTTACTTTCAGCTTTAGAGAGTTGTTGAGAAAGAATCAAATTGTTATGTTTTAGGTTAGACATATCAAAATTGATTTTGTCCCAAAAACAAACCATTCATCTCTTGCTCCCTGTCAAGCAAGCTGTAGGTCTCTGTTGGATTTCTGCCTTTGCTCAAGATTATGGATAGCAGTAAGCAGTCTGGAAATGTAGGATTCAACTTCTGTTTCCAGTCTTTCTTCTTTTGTTTTACATTCTCCTGTTCAGAGGTTAGCATTTTATTCTCAGCTGTCTTATGTTGAGATACTGTTTTTGTTAGTGTTTCCTCATTCAGTTTTATTATCTTTTGAAGACGGTCATTCTTTTATTTTAAAATGGCAATGTCCTCAAAATACTTGCTTTCCATTTCCTGATTCTCATTTTTGACTGTGCTTAGTTCCAGTCTTAGTATGGCGATTTCATGCAACAGATCTTTTTCTTTTTTATGACTCAGAAACCTCAGAATTCATTTTATTAAGATCTTTTTCTTTCTCCCTTTGGTTGCAAAGATCATTGGTCAGAATTGTATCTTGTAATATTCTGTCATTGTGTTCTCGAGAACATGGCCTCTGAGTGTCATTTTGTTCTAGTGTGACGTGAGGGTGGTTATGTTCACTTCCATCAAGCCTCACTTGCTCTTTCTCTGATGTCATGCCTAAGTGTAGTTCTGCTTCTCCAGTAAGAATGTATTTTCATCTTCGATCTGCAGTGTCAGAGAAATGATCAACATACTTCTGTGGACGTCTTGCAGAGAAACTCTCAGAATCCCCAGGTGATTTTGCATCATCTTCTCCTAATCCTAATGCTGACATTTTAACTTTTTTCTTTCCAATTGCCGGCTTTGTTGCTTTTTCCTTGGCATCAACATTGAAGCCTTTATTCTCTGATGTAGACCGTGAACCATCCATGCCAGGTTTGCAGGAAAGACGCTTCATCCTGTCTCTGTCATTCAAGCTCTCTGAATAGAGCTCGAGAAGTCTCTCTCTGCACTTGTGGTCCGTTCCCCGTGCAGGCGGCTTTGTGGATCTTTCTGAGATCTTTCTCTCGAATGTAGTAGTTGTCTCCAGTCTCAGGCATCCTTCCAACACCATGGCTCTGCCAGCTGTTTAAGGAGTCCAAGGGCAACACACGCATCTGACCCCCAAAGTGAAAAACGTTCCTAAGGGCTCCGGAACCTCCTCAGCACTCCCCAGGCTTTTCAGTCTCCTGAGCCCAAACCACAGTGGACTCTAGAGCAGCCAGCTGCCTCTCCCAGAATATCCCAGCAGGGCAGTTAGGCAGTTTGGAATCTCTCAGCCCAGAATGGCTGTCACCAAGCAACGGTGCACGGGTCAGAGGCTGATGTCATTGTGCATGCGCACAGAAGCCCCGTGGCCAAGGGCACCCAGAGGTCACGTGCAAGGCCCAGGCGTCCCCCATCTCAGAGGGTGCTTGCGGGCAGCGCTGGGTTCCTTTTGCCTCGTGATTTCACCCATTTATTCAGTCGAGAATGGCCAGAAAAGATGTACCTTTCTCATACTTTTTTCAAATCACTCTAAGGAATTATTTGTTACATATTAAAAACTCCCTTAAAAACTCAGATCTGTTTTGTAGATAGTGTGGTTTCATGAGAGACAAATAGTCTGTCCAGTAGCCCAGCAAATCCACACCTTTCATCCTTTTTATTTTTTGAGTAATCACAGTGTAGTCTCTTGGATTGCTGCCACATCCGTTCGACAATATACCAGCACATACCCTTGTCATGGTGTGGGCTAACGTTTATTCTCAACTGGATGATTAAAGCATTCACTACATTGTTGCGGTTGGTTAAGTGTAGTATATTATTGACATGGCATCATGCGAATGCATAAACTCTTATACTACATTTGCAAAATATTTTTTTGTTATGTTTTACCCTTCCAGGCTAACCATTAGAAATAACATGTTATCTATATACTTGTGCATAAAAGCAAAATTACAGTGGGGAAACATTTTTAATTAATGCATGAAAATGCATTGAAATAATTTTAACAGTATTCTAAATAAGATGGAGAGGCAGATGAATAGTCATATTGGCAATTTATATGTAGTTTAAGTGGAATTATGCAAAAGGCAATGCTTTTGGTTTTCAAATATGCTACTTTTGGATATAAATAAAGATCTTATTCAGGGTCATTGTGCTCAGCTTTAAAAAGAGCAAAGCTTCATACCTCTGTCCATGTGGCTGGATTTAAATATCCTGTGTTTGACACTAATTTTGAAAGTCACATGACTTCTCTTGATGTCTCGGTAAAAGTCACCATATGCTATAAGCATTTAAATATGTTTAATTTTGTCCTAATAGCATTTATAAGCATATCTTACACATTATATTGAGGATTCTTGTTTGAAATTTTCAGCTCTATCATCTTTGGCTCTCATGATGGGCAAAGAATAGATTGAAGGGAGGTAGTTTGGAGAAGGGGTAATTGGGTAGGGAAAAATGACATTTTGCCTTAAGAAAAAAAAAGTGCTTCAGCACTGCTTACTGGCATTTTTAATGCAGGTAGTTAGAGTGAGTTTAGAAGTGTGGCATGGATAGAAGTTTTCTGGCCTTTAAGTAAAGTGCCTGGTAGAAAGTTACACTGAGATCACAGAGAAATGCAGGGTGCTTGAGGAAAGTCAGGATGTCCCTGCGATACTCTTTTCTTTTTTGTCTGAGTGTATAGTATTAAGATGCCTAGAAGTGGGATCCTAATGCACCCTCTCTTACAGGCGCTTAACATTTCTTGCTGTGACTACAGCAACCACATACAGTACAGACAACCTCAAAATCTGTTTATATTAGTGTAAATAGAAAAACGATAGACAATTTTCTAGCTTTCTCTGCAGGCATTTTGGGGAATATATCTTTAGTGTGTCCTACTTTGTATATAGCGGATAGCAGCACATCCCAGATTATCTATGGACTTTGGGGTCATCTTCTTTCAATCGCCCAGTTGTATCTTGGCATCACTATGTCTTTCAGGGCTGGGTAGAGACAAGGTTTCTTTGCATGACTTAACTTTGATCCCTCCTACTGTCCAAACATAATCTGAAACTTCTTGCTTCAGGATCAGCTTTCCCATAGCTCAGCCAGCCTTTGCTCTCCTGTATCTTCATTCACCATCAGTGAAGATATGTTATCTCGGTCCTAGAGGTATTCTAAACTTTGCCTATATCCGTTGTACCCCAAACAGTTAGTTTCTAGAACATTTTCTAGTTCTTTGCCACCCTCCCACGACTGGCTTGATTCATTGACTTTGCTCATTAGAGAGTATTGTCAGAGTTGTTGAGTTCATCAAAACACTGGCTTGCTGTTATACGGCATATAATGCCATAGTAAAGTCTTTTAAATTATACTCTATTTAACATTTGAATGCTTCTTAATTTTAGCTTCACATGCAGGAAAGTAGATTCAGAAAGATAAGAGAACTACCTAGACTCTGCCAGGTCCTTGAGCTAATAAGTTAGATGTGGAAAGGACTCAATTATGTGAGTATTACCTTTCCATTACCAAAAATGGGTTACATTTTGTAAAATACCAATACAAATAATTCCAGTTGGGAAAAGATGTCAAACCAGATTTATATGTAGTCTTTAACCTGAAGACATCTTTACATCCTTAAAACCATAGACCACGTTCCATTTTTTTCCTCATGTTTACCTAAAGACAAAAGATACTAGATACCTAAAGGAATTAGTAATGAGAAGCATATCTTTACAAAATAAACCTGTTAAAATGGACTTTAAAAGATATTAAAATCATCAACTGTTAATGTGTTTACTGTGCAGATGCAGACATAGCACAGTAAGTACTTCTTTCAAGGTCCACTTACACAAAAATAAAACTTGGATACCGTTCTCCCTCAAAGAATTGATGACAATTTGAAGACCATAATGGTGGAGTAAAAGAAAGAAAGACAGAATTTAAAAACTGTGGATGCTAAAAAGAGTAATTGCTTCTACTCTAAAATTGTGTGTGGAATTGTAAAGAAATTGTACCAGGATACAGTTGGGTTAATTATGCAATATTTTTTATCAATTGTCCAGCTCCTTATATTCTAAAAACTAAAGCTTAAGTCTTCATGGTCTTGCCTGCTAGATAGATCTTTGGTAGAAAACTCCTATAGTCTGTACTCAAGAAGTGCCTAAAATTGATCTGTATTGATTTTTAAGTCCTCTAATAAATTATATGTGTTTTCTATGGTATTGTATGTGCTTGGCTTACTGATGGGACAGTGCTGAGGGTTTCTGAGTCACTATTTGTGCTTAATTTGAGTAAAAAGCTTTGAAATTGAAAATACCCATCATAACCCTCAACAAACCATGGTTTAAAGAACATGAGTGAAACCATTTTTATTCCTTCCTAATACAAGTATTCCGTGACCCTGATGTTAGTTAATGCAGAGACTAGAAAACTGAATTCTCTTTCTTTTTTTAAAAAGTTTTAACAGAAAATTATATTGTGTTTTGTAAGACCCTAGTGAAAGTTCGTTGCTTATGTAAGAGTAGCCTCTTAATTCTCCTCATAGTGATTTGTAATGTTGAGTCATACATAGCATTTAGTTCTTGAGCCATTTCATGTGTGTGCATGCCAAAATCCTTCCTCTTTGTTTAAATTCTATGTAGTAACCAAAATATTTGATAGAATCCTATTATGTTTCTCATATATTCTTACCCTTTCTTTCTTTCATTCTGTCTTTTTTTTCCTATCCCCTCCCTTCCTCCCTTCCTCTTTCCCTGCCTTCCTTCCTTCCCACAGAGTGTGACTGGAAACTCCAGGGGCAAAGACTTGACTGTATTTTCAGTGATTTACAATTACATTGTGTTCATGTTTTAAATCATTCTGCATGGAAAATGTATTTTGTGTATATGATTTTCAAGTATTGTAATGTATACTCCTTTCTTCCCCAAAACTGCTTACATTGATGATATACGTACAGAATTCCTCTAATAATTTTTGCTTGACACTAGTCCTTTAGATTCAAATAGTCTTTTCTTACATATGTCCCTGTATGGTTCCTTGAGAGGAGGTGATAACCTGCAGAGCACTTTTAAAGATATTTTCTGGGTTAATGTTCAAGATAACACGTTGAAGAGGAAGCTATATAACTATGTCTAATGAGGGTTCTTCTGGTTACTAGAGATGAGAAAAATGTATACTGATTTTAACTTGTGCTGAAAATACATTTTACTAATGGTATTGATTTTAAATGTGACAGATTCTTCTTGTAAGTACTCATCTTCCTTGCTTATTGTATGTTCCTAGAGAAACCTACATGAAAATGTGTTCCAACTGGTATCTTTGTATAACTCCTCCTCCCCAGTTGAGCTCTGTGTACACTGACATAACTGAAACTGCGTTTAATACAGCAAACTAGAAAACCCTTTGAAAATTTTTAGGTTTGTTGTATTGGAATTTCTAATATGCTAAAAGGTTTTGACTCAAGCTTTATATGTAAGAAGAGGTAGAAAATTTGTCTTATCTCTATCATTTTATGAACTTTCTGTTTCTCTATCCTAGGAGAATTTTACACTCAAGGAATATTCCAAAAAGCCATGATCTTAGAGCACTTGGGTGCTTTTGTATTTCATAAGTGCTGATGTGTTACGTGCTCAGGGAGATCATGCTTCAGTACCTTCTTGATAAGACAACTTCCTGGATGGCGGGGGGGATATTTACGTTTGTGCTCAGGTTGGGAGGGAATGGCCAATTGGAGCAGGGACCTCTCCATTGATAAAGCAGTACAATCCGCTGCTTTACAGGTGTGTTAACTTCATTCTACTTGTAACAACATTCTTGTCTCTGTGACTTATCAAATGGCAAGCTACAGAGCTGTAAGGCATTGGTCCAGGTGACCGATAGTAGGACCTTGTTTATAATAAAGTAAAGAATAATGTTAAGATATGTTTTGGGGGAAATGAGAAATAAGGTTTTACTGGTGACATTCTATGTTTAATATGTACACTTACTTTTTTTAAAAGTTGCATGTTAATCTGGGATAAAGTATTGTCTCTGCTTTATGCTTTACTGAGTAAAAAGAAAAAGAAAAAGACAAGTTAAATTGTTACTCTATTATGTACTATTACACGCATACCTTTTCTTTTCGAAAGGGCTAATTATAATTACTATTCACACGTCTCTGTTGTCAGTGTTTTTATTCTGGTTTATTCTCTGAATGTGTGCAGATGTGATGGTGGTTCTGGTAACTGTCCAGGGCTGGGGTCTGTCAGGGCACTTGTAACGGCATGACAGCTGCATTATGCAAATGGAAGAAGGTTGTCCAGATCGTCTCTGTGGAACTGATCTTTTATGGAGCTTAATTAATAGAGAGCATTCTATTATTTACTTCTGCACATTTGAATTGGACATGAAACCTGATAAATAGTGACGAGCGTGTATGATCAATTTGTCTTAAAATGTAAGGAAAATCGAGTCATTTAAAATGCATAGAGTTAAAATGAATATTCATAAGAATGGTTGTTAGTAAACAGAAAAAAAATGAGGGAAAAACGTTGGGGATGATTACTCACCCTCATGCACACCTCCCCTCCTGTAGTTTATAAGCTCCGGGATGCCAGTGACCGTGACTGTTGTGCTTACCACTTTATGTGTCTCAGTGCTGAGCACAGTGCCTAGTATGTAACAGGTGTTCAATTTATATGTGTTGATGAATGAATGAATGAACGAACGAACTACTAATGTTTTTGTGGGGTTTTTTCCCATAGCGATAGGTTTTTCTTACCTATGTGACTTTAGCACACTGCCTCATTTAATTCTAATGTCAACTCTTATTTAAATCTGCCTTACTTCAAAAGGGATTCAAAGTGATTACCGTGTATCACCAAAAATAAGACCAGGTCTTATATTAAGGTTTGCTCCAAAAGACGCATTAGGGCTTATGTTCAGGAGATGTCATCCTGAAAAATCATGCTAGGGCTTATTTTCCAGTTAGGTCTTATTTTCAGGGAAACACGGTATATGTTTTTCTCATTAGTTCTTGTAGTAGAAATCAGACTTTTTCAGGCCTTTGAAGTGGCCTGAAAGCATCATTCAGTACAAATCAATATGTACAAATTTTATTTCTTTGAAATCTATATGGCTCTTGTCTCTAGAAATGTCAGGAATGTACCACGTTTGTTGTAAGCATCTGCAGACATTGAAAGAGTAAAATTGTACAACAGCTCTTTTGGAAAAAGATCTGTGCCATCTTCTTCATCTTTTATGCCTTTTATTTTTAGTTTTCGTATCTGGAATATCCTCTTTTTGCTAGTAAATAACCTTTGTCCCATGAAAAGAATAAGATTTTTACAACATAAAATAGCCTTTGGTAGTCCTTTCAACCATGTTCCTTATGACTGGTACTGTGTTTCCCCGAAAATAAGACCTAGCCAATCAGCTTTAGTGTGTCTTTTGGAGCAAAAATTAATATAAGACCCGGTCTTTTTTACTGTAAGACCGGGTCTTTAATATAATATAACATTATAATATACTATAATATATAATACTGGGTATAATATATAATACACTGGGTCTTTATAATATAGAATAGAATATAATGTAATGCCAGGTCTTATATTAATTTTTGCTCCAAAAGAAGCATTAGAGCTGATTTTCCAGCTAGGTCTTATTTTCGGGGAAACACGGTACCAACCTTTTGAGATTCCATTAGTTGGCTGCCCTTCACTACACGCCTTACATCCTAGCAAGTCATTCTGTATCAAAGTGGGCAAAATCTTTTTGAAATAGTTCCAATGTTTGTATTCTAGTGTTTAGATCCCCAGGTAATATTCCACTGTATTTCCATTTATTTTTTTTTGTACATACAGTCCCTGACTTAAAATGGTTCGACTTAAAATTGTTCAACTTTAGAATGGTACAAAAGCAATATGCATTCAGTAGAAACTGGCTAGGCTATGGTGTGGGGTAGGTGAGGTGTACTAAATGCATTTTTGACTTAACGACATTTTTGATTTACGATGGGTTTATCAACGTAACCTCATCATTTTAAGTCAAGGAGCATCTGTTTGTAGAAGGAACATTGTGATGGGCATCATTCACTTAAAGCTTTTTTCATAGTTAAGAGTATTTCTTTTGGCTAGAATTCCAGAAGTGAAATTACTGGATTAAATGGTATGATGGGATTTGAGAATGCCTATTATTCCATATTTTGTTAATATTGCATATTTAAAAAAAAAACCCTTCCAACTTTAATAAAAGGATAAGCATGTCTTATATTACACTTATTTGATTGAGACTTTCTATGTTTCAGTTTCCTTTTAATTATTATTTTACTTTGTTCACTTATTAGAATCCTAGTGTTTTTCTTGTGAATGAAGTAAGTTATTTAAATAGTAAATATAGTAGCTCTTGGTCATGTTTTTGCAAACTTCCCAGTTTGCCCTTTAATTTTTATAATTTTTAGCATATACAAGTTTTTATTAATGTACAAAATTACATAAGAAATACAATTTCTTTGAGTGAAAATCAGAAAAGAGACATAATAAGCGAAAAGAAAATTAAAATTGTTCGTTGTCCCACCATTCTAAGCAAACCAGTATCAATACTTTGGGATGGAGATACGTACATTAGAGGTGTGACAATTAAGTTCACGAACTCATCCTAGAAAACGTGCTACATATCTCACTGTTGAATATCACTATAGTCACCTTTGAAGTACTCCCCTTGGGAAGCTATGCACCGACGCCATCTCCTAGTCCACCCTTCAAAGCAATTTTGGAACTCTTTTTTTCTGGAATGGCCATCAGAGCTGTCGTCATATTACCCTTGATGACCTGCATGTCATCAAAATGTCTTCCTTTCAATATTTCCTTTACCTTTGGGTAAAGAAAGAAGTCATTGGGGACCAGATCAGGTGAGTAGGGAAGGTGTTCCAATACAGTTACTGGTTTACTGGCTAAAAACTCCCCCACAGACAGTGCCATGTGAGCTGGTGCATTGTTGTGATGCAAGAGCCATGAATTGTTGGTAAAAATTTCGGGTTGTTTTTGTCTAACTTTTTCACGCAGCCTTTTCAGCACTTCCAAATAGTAAACTTAGTGAACTGTTTGTCCAGTTGGTACAAATTCATAATGAATAATCCCTCTGATATCAAAAGAAGGTTAGCAACATCGTTGCAACAAGTTCACGAATTTAATCATCAGACTGTGTACATATACATTACATGGTGTGTATGTATGTCTGTATACACATTTAAGTCAAATGTTTTGAATGGAATTTTAAAAAGCCCTGAAATTTTTCCACAATATACTATAAACATCTTTTTACATATAAAATCATTATTTTAATGGATGTAGTTAGTTTGGACTGTCATCATTTAACCAGGCTTCTGGTGATGCACATTAAGTTGTTCCTTGTTTTTCTCCATTACAAACAATACTGCAATCAATACTTTATTTTTCATTCAGTTTACAAGTTGAATTGCTGTGTTAGTATATGGATTTTTAAAAGGCATTATTGGCATATTTTACATTGTCTTCCCAAAATATTACCCACATCCTGGTCAATTTTTTCCTAGTTTGAACATCTTCATAGATATTTGGTCATTTGTATTGTATACATTTTCTACTTGTACATTTTGCTGCTGGCTCTGTGAACGTTCTTTTAAAGAATATTAATCTTCTGCACTGCCATTAATATTTTTACCTTTTTATGATGCTTAAAGTTGGTCTCAGCAGAATTTAAAATTTTAGTTGGATATATTAGTCTTTATGGCTTGTCTCGTTCAAAATTTTTATGATGGAGAAGATGAAAATATAGCTATAACTAAGGGTCATACGATGTGTTTATTTGTACCCCGAGTGGATGATAGTGACTTTCTATTTCTACCCCCCAATCAACTTCCCCCCCCCAATAAACTGTTTACAGTTAGTGTGATAGAATCAATAAACAGGACATGATTGACTTCTCAACCTATTGGAATATATGTGTTTTTAAGAGGTTGCAGGACCCTACTTAAGCCATATATTGAATATAGTGTAAAGGTAAAATGTTGGAAGGCTGTGTTAATTCATTCAAAAATATATCCAGTGTCCATCCATCAATATTAAGGGATTTGTTTAAGATGAAACATGCTGCCATTAAATTTTTTTACAAGATTTTAATAACATGGGGAAATGATGATTGTGACATGTTTAGTAGGGAAAAAAAGGTACAAACTTTTACATCTAATATGATCTCAACTATGCTTGGGGAGAAAGCATTAAAAAATAGGAAGAAAGTGTGCTATAACATTATATATTACAGGTTGTTGTAAGGCAACAGCATTATGTTGATATTTTTTTGATTTTTCATGTTTGTATTTCACATATTCTACATTGAACACATTCCATTGATAATTAAAGAATAGTATTGGATCATTTTGTTTGTTCTAAAGAAACTTGAAGTGGGAAAGAATACAAAAAAGTTTCTAATTTATAAATAAATAAGGTACAGCTTGTTTGTTTTTCTCTTCATCTAACACTGCATTTGGGGGCATTATGAAGAGAGCAAGATGATTAGTAAAAATTAATTCACGGATGTAATACCATTTGCAACCTCCAGGGCAAAGCTCAGTGAATTTGATAAAATCCCCATCAATCATTGTGGATATAGAGACTACTCTTTTAGCTTATTACTTGATACTCGACCACTTTTGAAGGATTCTCGAGCATAGAGAATCTCCATTTAGGTGGTAATTTTAAAAAGATACAAGCAAAATGCAGTGAGTTAGAAAAGTGGTATTTCCAGTGGGGGATTAAGAAAGCTTTGTATAAGCGAGATGGTACAGTAAACCAAACGCTGGATTGGGAGACAACCTGGGTTATAAACAGGTCTGCCATGAATGTATGCACGGCTTTGTTCAAATTTTCAATGCTTTAAGCCTTCAACTTCATTTTTTATAACTTTTTCAAGAGTGGAACCCTTTTTCCATAAGTGATATCCTGTGTTTTACCTGTATGTAAAATAAACAAAAATATTCTTTTTCTGTGTATGTTCTGTAAGTTCCCACAATATTACTGGGTGAAAACAGGGTTAAATTAACAAAGTTAATTTAATATTTTACATTGATTTTTAAATTTATTGTGTTCACCTCTTTAAAGTGGGAATATAATTGACCAGAAGTGGAAAAGATTAATTAACCTAGATAGAAATTATCAAAATGCTTAATGGTCTTAATGTACATATAAATGGTTTTAACATTTTGGCTTCATTTTATAAAACTTAATTAAAGGAAGTATTTTAGAGAGAGTGGTAATATTTTTTAAAGAAAATGTAAAATGTCCTTCCAGATTATAAAGTCACCTGCTTTTTTTAGAGCTTGATAAATGAGAGCCAAATTAAAATTATTTATAGTTTAATGAACTTCTTTACTAATATATTTGCCAGATGAGAAAGTTACTTCAATAAAAGTTGTAAGATAAATTTATACATTTTTAATGGTGAATATGGCTCTAAAATATTTTATTTTTTACATTACTATTTGATTAAATAACAAAGTCATTTGATTCAGACAAATCATTTGCTACCACTTAAAATGAATATGAGCCTACCCATGAAAAGCAAAATTGATATGTGAATAAGAGTCAGAAAGGAATTACAGTAGATGGTTAACAGTGGCTTTTTGTAGGAAATAGGATTGTGGGAATGCAGTTTAACTTATGCCAAGTATAAAAATGACTTAGTTACATAACGATTACATTTTCATTTTTATTTAACTATTGTTATAGTTAATATCAAATTAATTATAATTAAACTGTGTTATAATTTGGATATTAAGGTGGAACAAAGAAGTATAAGTATATCTAATGAATAATGAATATAAACATAATTTTTAATTCTCTAGTCTGACTTAATATTATCATTAACATGCTGTTTGAATATTAGAAAAGCTAGCACTTTAAGCATTAATAATAAGTGCATTACAATTAAAAAAACTTTTACTTTAAAAAGGGATTCAGGTAATTCATGCTCAGCTCTCTTTTGACTTAAGTTGCCAACTGATAGAGTCTACAAGTGATAACTTTCTAAATGCCGTTTCTGTAAACAAGAATATATTGGGTTCCTGCTATGTGAAAAAGAGCCAAATGTAATGATTGTGGTTTGATTCAAGGACAGAGTACTGATGACATCATTTCCATAGACGGGACAGTGGCACAGCTGGCTGTGTCAGTCTAGGAAGAGAGCTCACTGAAAAAAGACCATGAAGTAATTTGCAATTCAGGGGCAATATTTTAAAAGAAGTAAGCTGGAAGTCTTCTCGTGAAAGGCAAAGGAAATCTTGTGCTTTTTTTCTTTTTAATATTTTTGTTTCTTCAAATACAACCACACCAGCTTGTATAGCCCATTAAGAATTCAAGAAAAGGTGACAGTATTAAGAATTCTGCTTTTGGAGGGAGAATGTTGCTTTGGAGGGAGACCTTGGGGGGAAAAATATATGTGTCTGGAATTTAAACCTACATTGCTCATTTCATTTAAGACATTTAAGAGATTTGTTCCAGAGATTTTTATTAGTTACCTGTTCCCTCACAGTGTCAGGTTTACAGCATAGAAGTGCATGAATCCCAATGGCATGAAAGCAAAAAGTCAGAAATCCCACCCTCCTTGGCTCAAAGGAAACAAAAAGTGAGTAGCATTCAGTGGACCAACAACCTGGCCAAACATCCATTAAGTTCATATTAAATTTTCTTAGGACAACATTTTCCCTACAAATGATTTTTTGATACTGTGTATCTATCTCCTCACTCCCCTTTTCTAATAACCCCAAAATGTGTCCTTTGGTTTCCTATGTACAACAGCAAAATAAAATTCAACAGATACCTGAGTATCTACCAAGTCTTAGAAACTGTGCAAGGCGTCAGGTGCAGAGAATGAAACCATGTCTGTTCCCAGGTTGCTTAATTTGGTGGAGAAGATCTATGAACAAATAGCTTGTGCAGTGTTAGAAATGTAACAGATGTAAGTATTTCTGCTTTTGGTCATAACATATCTGCCCTGTGTACTCTTGGAATGGCCCGAAGATCTGTAAGAAATAAATCTTATGCCAGGGCATCCCTCCTTTTTTATTAGGTATCAGTTGTAAGTTTCGTTTTCTGTTGGGGTATTTTTTTTCGTGTTTGTGCCTGCGGCCTTCTCTTTCACATCTGTATTGCCGGCATTCCTTGAAACAGGCCACCACCCTGCTACTCCAAGTCAGTCAGGGTTTTACCAGACTTCCCTCTCCATCCCTGCCTGACCTTCTGTTCTGTCTTTAGACTCAGGTCACCTACAGATTCATGTTGCCTATGTGATTCTTCAGATGATGTCTGAAATGTGATGTCGACATCAGAAAGAATTCACCTTCCCTACCACCCACCTCCTGCTTCCTTCCCAGTTTCCCAAATTTCAGTACCATTGATCCTGGTGCTGCAAAGCAACAACCTCCTAAAACAGAATGGTATCTCCTTTCTTCCCCTTCCTCTCTCCCTTCCACCTTGTTTACTGTTTCCAGTATCTATGTTTCTTTCATTCTTTCAAACCTCAAGCAAACAAACTTTTGCAAGGTTCTTCTGGTTTGAACTCAAAACTCCTTTTCCTTCCTGGAGTCTGTTCTTTTCAAAATTACTGCTCAAGTTACTTAATACTAACCAGTTACATTTTTACAAAACTACTAGGACACTAAATATTTTTCAGACAATTTTAGCAGAACAATGGTAACATTATTTCAAACGTAATTTCAAATTATTAAATGTTAGTAATTATACATTTAAATTAATTTTCCATATTCATGTTTCTTGAATTTACTGTCCACTCAACCACAATGGTATTAAAATTAATTCTAATATATTGTTCGAAAAGTAAGTTGATAGGGAATAGCTCTGAGTTGAACTTTACCACGTAGTTAGAGATGTTCCCATTGTCCAAGCCTTTATTTTTTCTTCCTTCAAATGCTGGAACCACATAAATAAGCCTATTGAATCTTAGAGAATACAAAAACCAAAACCCCGTAAAAGGATCAGATGCTACTGAATTCAACTGGCTAATTTTCTACACATTTATCTACTTATCTATAAACCAATACTTTTCTTTTTGCATTATATGCTTCTTAATAACCTGACAACAAAATTAAGTTGGAGATTCCTTGAAGTTGTTTATATCTCCCAAAATGGCAGGTGTTCCTGTTTGATGGCCAGGTACTTCTGTCTTCTGGTTCCACCATCCCCAAGGCCTGCTGTCATCTGCATCAAGCCTGAGGAAAGGGACAGAGAGCTTCTTAAGGCCTCAGCCCTGGAAGTGGCATGCCTCTCTTCTGCTCACATTCCATCTGCAAGAGCTAGTCACGGGCCATCCCAAGATACAAAGGAGGCTGGGAAATGTCATTCCTGGCTTTACATACTTCTCACTTATCACCTTATCATAATTGATAAGGAGAATAGGGTTTGGGGGACCACTGCTCTCTATCATGTAGAGTGTTTGGACAAGTTAAATAATTATAACCCGCACTGTAGAGAAAACATTTAACTCAGTTAACTCAGACTGAGGGATAGAGCAAGAAAGGCTTTAGGGAGGAAGTGGCATTTGAGCTGTGTCTTGAAAGAAGAGGGTAGGCTAACCAAGGGAAGAAGAGGAAAATGATTTTAGGTAGAGAAAACATGGCAAAAGATGACGTATAAAAGAACATGGTCTATTAGGAGGATGAAAGTAATGCAGTGTAAGTTGGTTGTATTGTGAAGCCATGATAAGCAGATTAGCCAAAAGATGTGGTTGAAGAGCCATTAGATTATAGGAAAAATTATATATTCAAGAGATTTTTATAATATATGAGATGTGAATATGGTGAATGTTTAAAAATTTTTACAGTAAAAAAACGCTTTGTCATTAATCCACCCTCAAAATACTCCCCCTTGCTTTGAACACACTTATCCCATCGTTCTTGCCACTTTCTGAAGCAGTTCTGGAAGTCCTCTTTTGTGTGTGTCTTTACTTCATCCTCCATTCTCCATCCTCCATCGTCCGTGTCACACATCGTTTCTGATATGGCAATTTCTGTCAAATAAAAACATTACGGTGTGTCCTCATCCACTTTATTCACCAGATCTGGCACCATGTGACCTCTAGCTCTTCCCCAAAGTCAAAATGATTCAGGACACGGAGGCAGCCACAACAGCACAATTAACGACACTCACAAAAGAGGACTTCCAGAACTGCTTCAGAAAGTGGCAAGAATGATGGGATAGCATGTTCAAAGCGAGGGGGATTAATGGCAATGTGTCTCTTACGACAACACATTTTTAAAAAGTATTCACTGTATGCTTTGATCACACCTCTTAGAATGCATAGGTTTGGAATGAGATGTGACCTACACAACAAGAAATATCCAGGTCAGTGAAGATCTGGGGCCACCACATCCCAGGCAGAGGGGAATAGGAGGTGCAAAGCCTCAGGTGGAAATGGGTTTTGTTGGCTTGAAGAAAACAAAGGCTTATGGCTGAAAGGTATGTGGTAGGAGAGGAGGCCTGAGAGGTGATGAGAGGCCACATCACCTTGGGCCTTTTAAACCATGGTGGAAATTTTGGATTTTTATTCTAAATCCAATGGAAAGTTATTGGAAGATTTTAAACGGGAGTGATATCATTCGGCAATAAGACTAAGGACACACAAGTATTCATTCAATCACCACCAGTATACTCTGACTACTCTCCCAAATATAACATTTTAAAAATTATTCATGCCAACGTAGTATACTAATAGGGCACTCATTATTGTAGTGACACTGACATGCTTATTTGAATTCATGCGCTCAGCTGTTCATGGTGAGAAAAATATCACACGGAACAGGAATAGAGAAAGAAAACAGTATAGGGAGAGAAGTGAAGGAGAAAACAATGCCGAATGCTGCTAATCTTAATTTTTAAAATATGAACATTTTGGGTATAGTTTTGCAAAAACTGAGTCAAGATTCAGCATTGGGGGAGGTAGCCAAAGAAAATTTCCCTCTCTTGTGAGATAATGGCATCATTTACCCGAAAGGCTGTGTCCTGATTCTCTTGGGGTCCATGAAAGGTGCTGGCCCAACAACATGCAGAGGATTCTGGGAAGAGTTTAAGAGAAGTTCAAGAGAATTGTAAATTAGAAAACAAGTCCTAAATAAGAAACTGAGACATGCAAGTCTGCAAATATACTTTTCAAAAATGCCCTCATTAAACCCAAAGAATAGTTTTAGGAAAGGGGAAAGTCTCAGTTACAGAACAAACTTTGACACAGTTGCCTATAGGATGTGATATGAGAGGCATTTCTGAGAGGATTTTCTGTTCAAAATGCCTCCCCACAACCCCTCACTGACCCCCAGGAACTTTCCAAAGGGCTTGGTAGTAAAATGTCATTCTGTTGGTTGGGCTGAGATTTTCATCTCTTATCCTCATCTGGCAGATGCACTAATAATTGAGCAACAGGAGCTTAATCTTATACGCAGCGTCTCCTGACGCACCTCACTCAGCACACAGAAGGTGCTTTTCCTTGGCGACATGAAGGTCTTGCAATAATTCGATGGACAAGTCAGGTTTCCTCCTCCACTTTCCTTTCCCCAACCTTGGCAGACAACCTTGCTTCAGAATTTAAAAAAATAAAATGAAATCCAGGCCACAGGATGGTGTACACTTCTTGGTTTTCCTTCCCGCTTGTCTACACATTTATCTCCCTCTGCCCATTTTCTGGGAATTACATCCCCTCAAGCACCGAGGCTGATTCAAGCCTCCTTCCATAACCATACTCTTGGTTCTGTTTTCTCTTGCATTAGTTCCTTCATTATTTGCTTCCTTCTAAAGCATTTTATTGAGCTCCTACTGTGTGCAAACCGTTGTGCTTGATGCTGGGAATTTAGCTGTGATAATTAAGACGGCCAAGATGGTGTTTCCATTCTAGCAAGAATTTTCCTTATTGGATTTTCAGTCTCTTTCAAGTGGCTCCATCTCTACAACCTAAAATTGCGTCCAATTCTCTCCTGTTAAAAAAAAAAGTAGAAAAAGAAATTAGAAGTCTCAGCTTTATGCTCCCTTCTTGATACTACCTCTCTCTCCTCTTCCCTTGTCAATATGAGGAAACATGTTACAGTGTTTCTAAAACATGAGTTCATATGTACTATTTTAGAGAACATTGATCAATATCTTGCACTCTATACAAAAATAAACTCAAAATGGGGTAGAGACCTAATTGTAAAACTTAGAACTATAAATCTTCGTTAAAAAACAAAGAAGAAAGTCTTTGGGACCTTGGGAGAGGCAAAGAGTTTAGATATATTACCAAATCTGAGCCAAAAAAGAAAAAAAAATGGACAGATTGGGCTTTGTCAAAATTAAGAACTGCAAAAGAAGCTGATAGGAGAATGAAAATATAAGCCATACATTAGGACAAAATATTTGCAAATCACATATCTTAGATAGAACTTATATCCAGAATATACAAAATGTTCAAAACACAGCAACAAGAATATAAACAATTGGATTAACAAATAGGCAAAAGGTATGAACAGACATTTCACCAAAGTAGACAGACAGGTGACAAGCACATGAAAAAATGCTCAACAGGATTGGTTATTAGGAGAATGCAAATTAAAACTACAAGGAATTACTATTAAAAAGGCTGCCTAAGCCAAGTGTGGGTGAGGATGAGGAGGAGCTGGAACTCTCATACAAGGCTGGTGAGAATGGAAACTAGTACAACCCCTTTGGAAAACAGTTTATCAGTTTCTCAAAAACTGAAGCCTACACCTAGCATATGACTCAGCCATTGCACCACTAGTTATTTATCGACGTGAAATAAACATATGCCCATACAAAGACTTGTACACAAAGGTTCAGAGCAACTTTATTTGCAATTGCCCAAAACAGGAAACTGATGTCCTTCAGCAGATGCATGGTAAACAAATTGTTTTAGAGCCATACACATATAGTATGTGGAATACTACTCAGCAATAAAAAGGAATGAACTATGCATATGCACAGTAACATGCATGGGTCTCAAAAGTATTATGCTGAATGTAAGCCAGATGAAGATTGCATACCGCATGATTCCATTTCTCTTAAATTCTAGAAAATGCCACATAACCGAGAGTGACAGCAGATCAGTAGTTGCTTGAGGATGGGGACCAGGAGGCATGGGAGGTAAGATTGCAAAGTGTCATGAGGAAACATTTTGGTTTCATGAATGTATACATATGTCAAAACTCATCAAATTGTGTCCTTAAATATGTGCAATGTAGATGTCAATTATACCTCAACCTCATATACCTCAATGTATATGTCAATTATATTTGTTCAATTTTTTTAAAAGGCTGTGTAATATTCAATTCCATTAATATGACATTCTTGCAAAAGCACATAGATAGGGACAGAAAACATCAGTGGTTTCCAGGAGCTAACTAGGGGTGACAGCAAGAGTTAACCACAAAGTGGCATGGGGGACGCTTTTGGAAGGATGGAACTGTTTTATATTTTGATTGTAGTGATTGCTACATAACTATATACATTTGTCAAGATACATAGGACTGTACACTATAGAGAATTAATTTTACTGTATATAAATTACACCTTAAATTTTAAAATAGAAAATTAAATGATTCTGTGAACACCACTGTTGTTCTCATTAAAATTCCACATAGTAATATACATATACAATCAAGTATATTTTTTCATAAATCAGATTTATCGCATATATTTAAACCAAAATACATTTACAAATCAAATTTTAAAAACTACGAATTTTAAAAGCAACATTAATCAACAAGATGGACAATGTTATTTTGCTGTGTACATTTGTGGGTGCAGAATCTTTCTCTGAGACCACCTACCTAGCCACCACCACCATTACCTATGTAGCACAGAATGTACTCTCTCTCAGGTCCTATCTCTCCTCCTGGATGGTCCCTCCCTTCTTCTCCTTCCCTTCTCCATCCTCACAGCACTCCACCCCACAAGTATCCAGCTTCAGTTATGTCTCAGCCCCAGGCATCAGTGGCCAGTCATTTTCTGTTCCCCATAGATCTCCTGTTAGATAAGAGAAAATGGGAGCTTCTGATCCTAAAACTGGAAAAAATGGAAGAGAAAGCTACCACATGGGTTTGACCTGAGGACAGAAAATCCGAACAACAAACTGAGAAGGTGACACACCTGCTGACACAAATCCTTTTCTTTATGTCGAGAATGTCTCTCTCTGTCACAGGAGAGAAGGACCCCTTCTCTTACCTTCGCCTTGGAGGTGCCAGGCTTGAGAGGGCAGAGAGGAGGGAAAACGTGCCACCCTGTCAAGCCTATTGTGCCCTTGTAGGTGTGCCTTGTAGGTTCAAGCCTATTGAACCTCTTGAAGACCAGGACTTGAAGTCTCTTATTAATCTTTGTGTCTTGCAATACCTGATATATGTCAGCCAATCAATGAATGAATAAATGAGTAAATGAATCAATCAATCAAATTCATTCAATTGTAATGAATTAAATAAAGGTTCAACTATTAAATGGTACAACGCAAATACAACTTAATTTTCACCTTAATTGATTAGTAGGTATAACAGGCATCTGTTTTATGCACCAACACTGAATAACAACCCCCAATTGATGTTTGTCTTTTCCAGATGCCCTGTGATCTGGAAGAGGCTTTGAGGACTGACTTTCACAGAGGTTTCTGTCCAGTTTATCTTACTAAAGAGCTTCAGACATCCACATGTTTTTAAAAAAGAAGGTGCAGACTTTGTTATCTTAGGCAAGTTTGATCATTTCTCTGAGACTCAATTTCTATACCAGTAAAATGGGGATAATAACAGCAACAACTTAATAGAGTTGATGTGAGGATTAAATAAGTCAACCCATCTGAGGAGACTGGCCCTGTACATTCCACAAAGTAATGGTGAATGTTGACTGTTCTCCCACCCCCTCCATTACTACAACTGTCACCACCACCCCAGCATTTGCTAGTATTTTTACTTTCTATTTCCCATTAAGATCTGAGGATAGCTTTGCTTAACTGGAGGAAGTATTATGAACATTACCCGGTCTCTCTTTCAGCTCACTTGGGAGAGACTATAAGGAATTGTCGTCTGGCATAATTTCACTTGAGATCTCCATAGGAAACTATTGCTTTTTATTTAAAGTTCAATAAAATAAATTTAATGACTTGCCAGTTCCTGGGCACATGGAATTTGTCCTTAAGGGGCCAAAAAAAGGACAATCACTTTACTCTCAGGAGGAAAAATGACACTAAATTAGAATGTTATTTTGGACATACAGATTCTCTACAATCTGTTCTTGGCTCTCTAATCAGCTAGGTAACAAGTGGATTTCCAAAAGGGAGGGGAGAAGGTGGTGGTGTGGTGAGGAGAAACATGACCTTGCCTTTGGGACCCATCTCTGTGGAAGAGGAAGAGTAGGCTGGTGGTGGTCTGCCAGCATTTAAGCTGAATTCAGTTTTGAATTGTCTCTCCATTCCTAACAGGTTGTGTGATTTGGAGCAAATTATTTCTCTGAGCCACTGCTTTTAGCCTTGCTTTTCTTCATAAATGGGAATAAATTCTACTTCATAAAAGGACTAAATGAGGTCATACAAGTGTGAAGGGAAAAAAATGTAATTTAAAAACCTTGTTTCAGAGGCTTCCACGTGAAAGGGCCTCGACAGAGGAAAATTGATCCTTGTATTTAGGAAAGGATGTTGATGTGCCATCTACTTCTGAGAGGCAAAGCCCCAGACCCATCTGGATGGCAGAAGTTGACATGAAAGGGTAGTAAAGGTTAACAGAAGTAATGAAATATTGGGACTTACACATTTTCTCCTTGAGGCCTGAGAAAAGGAGTTTGGATCCTGGAACTAGAGGAAAAAGAGATGGGGGAACAAACCCAGAGTGCTCTTCAGCGTCAGGCATTTTGGATAGTGAAGTGAAGATTGCTTTTCCTTTGGTGCTCGGTTTTTTGTTAGCCTTTCCCGTGTCTTCAGGGAACTTTTACGCCTCCCGTAGACTTGTCTTAACACCGTCTCAGGAAACCCGAGAAAGTCATGTTCACAGCAAGCTGGGGCGGCCCACAGGACCAAGTATTGAGTCTAGATTAGGGAGCAGAAGCAAATAGTGAGAGAACCACCAGGAACATCTGACTTCCTCTCGGGCACTCCTCGGAAATATCAGGGAGGAAGCTGGCCTCTCCCAGTTATTAATTTATTTGCATTTCATTGTGTCTGTTTTCCTTTGAGCCCTGAAAGCTAGAGGACTCTGGGACACGTGAAACTGAGCGCTTTCTGCTGCCACCGCCTTAGGACAAGCTGCCAAGCCCTCTGGCCTGGACAACCGCATTGCCTCTTAACTTGTTTCCTTGTGTCTGTGTTTGTCCCTTCCAGTCCATTCTTTACTCAATTACCGGAAGAACTTATTTTAAGCATCAAATGGATTACGTTGCCACCCCTTTCACATCTCTTCATGGGCTTCCTATCTTACCTTGAATGAAATCCGACTCCTGATCTTGACCTGTCAGGCCTGCATGACCTGCCCCTGCTCCCACGAGCGGTGTCACATGGCACCCAGTGGCCCCTCACCCATAGTGCTCAGCACCCTCGTGGTCTGTCCACCCTGTCTTCCCTTCTGAAATCTTCTTCCTTCTGGTCTTCACCTGTTTGGCTCATCTCACGTGCAGGTCTCAACAACCAGTGTCACCTTCCTGGGGGACCTTCCCTGGCTACTCTGGATACATAGATCTCACCCACTGACCCTTGTTATAATCAGTTGCAACATGCTGGCTGTTTCTTCACCACAGTTTTATGATTATTCGTCTTTTTGCTTTCTTATTTACTATCTGTGTCCACGAGGGCACAGGCTTTATTTCACAAACCCCACTATGCATCTGGCATCTGCTTTAGTGCCTGAACCTTAGGACGCCCTCTATCAATACGTGAAGGATTAAAGTTTTAATGAGATAGTTTGCATTTTTCTATATTAAGTCTTCATACTCTTTTACGTGTTTTCCACTGACTGCACATTTCAATTTGAACGCGACACATTTCAAGTGCTCAAGGGACGTCCGTACTGGACAGTGCAGGTCTGGAGCATTCTATCTTCAATATGTGGTAGCTGCTAGATAAGGAAAATCATGCAAAGCTTCCAAGGAAGAAAGGCTTATCCTGAGAACTGTGGGAAAGAGCAGTCAGTGGCCCCTGGCCAAGTCCACCGGGTGAGTCTCGGTTTGCCGGCTAGGATCTGGAGCGGCAGTGAGACCTTGTGTTTGCCCTGGGTGGATGAATAAGGCCAATGGACCGGGAGTTTAGCGGACATCTATGCAGAAGCCCTTGCCTTCCAGACAAACACGGGGAAAGTAGAGAGCAGAGGACACCCAGAGAGCACCAGGCTTGTTGCATGGGTGGGAGGAGATAGGTCGGCAAGGCTTCTGCCTCAGAGTATATCAAAATGCAACCCATCTAGACACCATGGCAGATCTTCCAGAGACATGCTGGCACTGGAGTTTGTTGGTGACACAATATGTAATGTGGGTTTTTCTTTCCTCCCTCTCTCCCTCCCTCCCTCCCTTTCTTTCTTCTTCCTTCAGCTCATTTGAGACCAGCTTCCAGCTGGGAGGCTGGAATGAGCCAACCATGCTGTCTAGTGAAAAGAATTTTACCCAAGTCTCTGGTTAGGAAATCCTCTTCTAAAAAAGTGACTTTTAGATGTGAGCCACTCACTCGATAATATTCACCATCATATCTGTGGCACAGTGCTTGGAAGAAAAAAAATCCATCGTGTATATTTAAAACTCAGTTTTAACACAATGAGAGTAAAATGTGTGTAGGGGAAAGAGATAAACCAGTTACTCTGGTATCCAAAGCAAGAAAGGTCTCCCATTCACATTTGACTAATGATTATGTTTCATCGCTCAGTGTCACCACGAGTTGCTGAATCAGATGGACAAAGGGCAGTTAGTGCCAAGTCGCCAAGCCCATCTTTTTGCTCTTAAGGAGCAGTCTGGACGGTGGGTTCTGAATCATCTTACACAGACAGTTCCCAAAGACATCGGTGGGGATCTGTAAGTAGGAGGGTGATTAGAGTATTTAAGGAAGAATTCTGCTGTGCACATCTCAGAACTCAGCCTGCAGCTCAGAATGAACAATTTTAACATGTTGACGTTTCCAGAAAATGAAGACCCCCCCACCCCTGCCCCCAAGTTTCTAGTTATATTTTGTTGGAGATCCATGACTTACCAAAGGTCCAGTGATTTTGGTGAGAGCTTTCCAAGGCAGGGGTGAAGAAGGTAAGGGACTGTTTCCCCAGCACTAGGAAGCCTGCTAACTTGATAAAATATCAGCTGCTGTTTGACAACAAACAGAAACACACCATGAGAGCGCAACTGTTCTTTTCAGACTGTATTAATAGAAAAATCTGGTAAACAAGAAAGATTAGTACAAGAATGTTCTACCAAGTAGATCCAGTTTCTCTAAGGAAATGTTAATTCCTTCTCGCTACAGGCTTTCACATTTAAAAAAAAAATGAGTCATCACTATATCACTGATTATTTTAAGAGATCTTATAAAGGTTAAAGCACGTTAGAGTCAAAGGAGCCTTTTACATTTTTTTTTTGCCCCTTTAATATTTTAAAAGAACGTTACAGATACATTTTTAATGAAAACATTAAAATATAAAGATTTTTATGGGCCTTTCGCCAACTTCATTTCTCTTTCTCCCTAAACTTAAATTATACTATTATGTCTCAGTCCCATGCGTATTTTCTACCGGGGTGCCAAAAAAAATGTATATGCGTGACTCGTATTCATATTTTGTTATCAGTATATATTGAGTATTACAATTTTAGTATAGTTTTTCCTTTCTTAAAGTGTGTATACATTTTTTTGGCACCCTCTGTATATATATGGATATATATGTGTATATATATATATATATATATCCATAGATGAAATAAAGTATTGCCTTTGCGTATTTTAAACTTTAAATAAATGTAAACTACTACTAATAGTTTATGTCTTCTTGAAGAAATATCTATGAATACACAAGAATGTATATATTTTTACATAAATAAGCTCATACTATACGCACATTTCTACACCTTGTGTTTTTTATTTACGCTATCATAGCTATCTTTTTATATTCACTTATATATTCCCCTCATTCAATTTAACAGCTGTAAATATTCCATGTCAGATGTGCCTTTATTTATTGATGGGCATTTGAGTTGTTTACTTCCCCTGTTGCAAACATTCCTCTATTACTAATACTGCTGAAGATACTTCTGTGCACTCATAAAAGTATATCTATGAACTAAATTTCAAAGGGTGTGTTCATTTTAAATTTTAATAGGCATGACTAAATTGTTCTTCAAAAAGTATGAGAGTGTCTGTTTCCCCATATTCTGAGTATTAACAAATAATTAAACGTTAGTCAAGCATTGTTGAAAATGGCATTTTATTGTGTGAATTTGCATTTCTTTGTGTGTGAGAAAAACCTCTTTTCATCTGTTTATTAGTCCTTTATTTTCACTTATTTATTTTTCTTTAAATTAAAATTTATTGGGGTGACAATTGTTAGCAAATTTACATAGATTTCAGGTGTAGAATTCTGTACTACATTATCTATATCTCACATTATGTGTTCACCACCCAGAGTCAGTTGTCTTTACATCACCATATATTAGACCCCGTTTACCTTCTTCTAGAGCCCCACTCCCCCCCGCCCCCTTACCCTTTGGTAACCACTAAACTATTATCTGTGTCTATGAGTTTTTGTTCTTTCAGTTGTTTGTCTTTTTCTTTTGTTGTTTTCGGTGTATATACCACATATCAGTGAAATCACATGATTCTCTATTTTTTCTGTCTGACTTATTTCGCTTAGCATTATAATCTCAAGATCCATCCATGTTGTCACAAATGGTCCTATTTCATCTTTCTTACCGCCGAATAGTATTCCATTGTGTATATATACCACAACTTCTTTATCCATTCATCTATCGAAGGACATTTTGGTTGTTTCCATGTCTTGGCCACTGTAAATAAAGCAGCAATGAACATTGGAGCACACGTGTCTTTACGGATAAATGTTTTCAGATTTTTTGGATAGATACCCAGGAGAGGGATTGCTGGGTCATATGGTAATTCTATTCTTAATTTTTTCAGGAACCTCCACACTGCCTTCCATAACGGCTGCACCAGTCTGCATTCCCACAGTGTATGAGGGTTCCTTTTTCTCCACAGCCTCTCCAACACTTGTTACTATTTGTCCTGTTGATGATAGCCATTCTGACTGGGGTGAGGTGATATCTCATTGTGGTTTTTATTTGCATTTCTCTGATGATTAATGATGCTGAGAATTTTTTCATATATCTATTTGTCATTTGTATGTCCTCTTTGGAGAAATGTCTCTTCAGGTCCTTTGCCCGTTTTTCAATTGGGTTGTTTTTTTGTTGTTGTTGTTGAGTTGTATGAGTTCCTTGTATATTTTGGATATTAGCCCCTTATTGGAGGCACTGTTTGCAAAAATCTTCTCCCATTCAGTTGGTTGCCTCTTTATTTTATCGATGGTTTCTTTTGCTGTGCAGAAGTTTTTAAGTTTGATGTAGTCCATTCATTTATTTTAGCTTTTACTTCCCTTGCCTTTGGAGTCAAATTCATAAAATGCTCTTTGAACCCAAGGTCATAAGTTTAGTACCTATGTTTTCTTCTATGCAGTTTATTGTTTCAGGTCTTATGCTTAAGTCATCATGTGCCAAAATTAATTCAAAATGGATCAAAGACTTAAGTAGTTTTTCTTTTGAACTGTCTATTCATAGCCTTTTTTCATTTTTTAAAACTGGATTCCTTTTTCAAATTGCTGTGTAAGTGTATTAGGAAATTAACTACATTCTCCTATGTATTGAAACTTTTTTTTTTTTACTAGTTTTCTTTTGACTTTGTTTATGGTATTGTTTAAATTACTAGACCCTGCAGAATTTGATTCTTTCTTTCTTCTCTTTCTTATTCTAGTCTGGCTCCTTGCCACTCAAAGATTGGATAATTACGGAACTAATGCAGGGTATTGCCAAAAACAAAAACAAAACAAAACAAAACAAAACAAAACCTCCCTGGCCCAGCTGGGGAACGAGGAGTTGGTTTGTGTGACATGTGAGACCTCCAAGGGCTGTGGTGGGACCATCTGTTGATCAGGCAGGATGCAGCGTATCCATCTATCCCCCTTCCCAGCCCACACACACTGTGTTTGCTAGCTTCTTTTCAAAGACAGACATATTCCCTTTTCTGTTTACACAATAGACACTCAGTAAATAGCAAATGTTGGTAGTCATAATAAACCATGGTTGATTCAGAAAACAATAAACTCTCAAGTAAACGCAGCAATAATGGCCTCCAAACAACGGTCCCTCTCAGGCGCCGAGCAAGCTTGCTATTTGGTAGCTAAAGATCTTTCCGTACGAGCCCACTTCTGGGTATCACTGGAGGACGACCAACTACTTTTCCAGAGGGCACAGGGATGGCTTCTGACAGCTGTGTAGCCCAACTGTTTGATGTCACCTCTCTATTTAGTCCATGGACTAGGTCTGAGAAAAGAAAACAACAGCAAGTTCTAAACTGTAAACATGACGTGGCAGTGAAAATGGCTTTGCTTAGGTATTGGGAACGCTCCACAGAGGCTTGCTGGAAAGGGAGGCTAAGCCAAAATTTGGGGTCCCCATTCCTCAATTAAGGCCTTCAGAAGTCTGTGTTAGTTTAACAGGTAAATTCCTCAACTGATGTGAGAGTGTGAGTCTGGGCTGCTGACAGGGGGAGAAGCTATTAAAGAGAAGGCGATGGGTCCTATAGAGTGATTAATCATCTCAGATTTCTTCAGCGCTGGAAACAAAGATCTTCCTACTTGGTGGTGTGGTGTAGTGGTAAGGAACCTGTAGTATCTGGACAATAGCCACCGACTTCTGGCTCTACCTTGGCCAAGACATTTTTTCTTTAGCCTTAGTTTATCTCAATTTGCCCATCTGTGTAATGGGTGGATCAGACTTCATTAGAAGACCCCTAAGGTCTTTTCTGGCTGCTGATTCTAAGAGCTTCAGTAACCTTTGCAAACTTAGAAACCAGAAACTATCCAAGAATCCTTGGCTTAGTCCACAAATAGGGCGTATGAACATTTTTTAATGACCTCTGTGAATTTTATGTACATGTTGCTACTCCATAAATCTTCTCCATGTTCCTTGGACTATTTGGACTCTGAAGAGGGCTAGGGAGATGGTACAATTTCATGGTTTCAGTCATTGGAACAAAGGGAGTTTGTTTGACATGCTGGAATCATTAGTCAAACTTTTAAGTTTCAAGTCCAGTACTTATCTATCACTGTCATTGATAACAAACACAAATACATATTGAATATTCACAGTGAGGCACTGATTCTGCCAGGAACTTGGGTAAAAGGAAAATCAGCCCTATGCCTGACAGGCCACACTGGTGTTGTAGAGGTATATTTTAAACAATGGTATCATTTTGTGGATTTCAGTGGAAAATGCGATCAGGATGCTGTATGGATAGAGAGAACCCTGACACAAGTCTTGACGGAGTAGGTGCCAGTGCAGTGAAGAGTTGGGAGGTGCTTCTCTGGGTGCCGCAAACCTTTGAGAGACCCTAGGAAAGTCTGCAGCATGAGCTAAGGTAGGCGGTTTGTATGAAAAAGAGGCTTGGGTGTTGCCTGAAAGTTGGACAGGGAGGGGTCTCCAATCATCAGGGAGTAGTGAACAAATGGCGTTAGCCAGCCTTTTGGAGATTCAGATATGGCAGCTGCCTGCGTCTTCACTCTTGGGAAAGAGGAGGGCTCAACAAAGAAACAATGGCCTCTGCCAGTTCCTCCATCCAGGAGAAAGACACCTCTCCAGCCCCCGTCCCAACCAGACAACTCAGTTCTCCACGATATGTCCCTGCTGCCTCTCCAGCCACTGCCCCAGCACTGGAGCTCAGAGCCAGTGATTCTGTTGGTAAGTCTTTGCATGGGCACTTTAAGAGGAGAGGCTGGGACTCCAACTGCCCTCCGTCTCATTCAGTCACAATCTCTGCTGGTTTTCACAACCAGAAATTGTGGGGACTTCTCTCCCCGGCACTGGAATCATGGGCTGGGGTAGAGCTGGGACCTCTCACTCTTCTGGGGAACACCTCCACAGCTGAGATATCTCTCCTGATTTTTAATGGTCACACGTGGGTGTGGGACCAGCCCCTTCTGTGTCTCCGTCCCTACTACCAGTTTCCAGGTGGCTTTTTCTGCATGTCCTTAGTTGTACGGCTTTGGTTCAGCAAGATTTTAGGCAATTCCCAATAATGTTTTTTTGTGTGTAATTTAGTTGTAATTTTGATGTGGTCATGAGAGAAGGTAAGCACAATGTTTACCTACTGCAACATCTTGATCAGAACTGTATATCTTTCTTTCTTTCTGCTACTTGGAATACAGATGGTGTGGCTGGAGTTCTAGCAGCCACCTTGGACCAGGAGGTGACTTGAGAATGAGTATCATGTGTTAAAGTTTATAGAGAAAAAAAAGGAAGCGACTGAGTCATTAATAATGCTTGGAAGCACACACTAGCCCAAACCTGCTTATCACTAGATTTGTTTTACACGGGAGAGAATTTTAAGGCCCAGTTCTTCAGTATTTTTCTGTTACATTTTCCTATCTGAAAAAGAACCAGATTGTGGTAGGTGTAGGATTCTAGAATAAACTGTTTCAATTTAATCCTTTAGAATCTAGGAAACTCTACAGATTTTCAATCAATCAATTATATAAAGGGTGCCAAAAAAGTGTATACACAATTTAAGAAAGGAAAACTGTATTAAAATTGTAATACTCAATATATACCGAGAACAAAAGATGAATACAGGTCACGTTTGACTTCTGCAATGACAAGAGGTGCTCAGAGTGGTTACCATCAGCGTCCAGACACTTCTGATTACGGTGAACTACTGCTTGAGCAACGTTGTCCAAAGTGTACATACACTTGTACACATTTTTTTGGCACCCCTGGTATTTTGGGCATCAGACACTACGCTAAATGCTGGAGGGATATTAAGCTGATTTTTGGAAGGCCATAGTCAGAGGCATTTTTGTGGCTCATCTGAATTAGAGCTTCCTCTATAGTAAGATACTCATTTTACTTTTTGGCTTATGTACCATCAGAAAAACAGTCTTGATTATGCTTTCACTGCCCACGAGCACCTAGAATCTGCCAAATTCATGGGAATGTTTGGCTGAAGTGGGGAAGCTGGAGCATTTTAAAGGAAACTTAATATCTTTAATGTTCACTCAAAAAATAAACCGGGAGCAAATATAAACTCCCCTCACTTTCCCCCAACACACACACTAGCTGCTAAATCAAAAATGTAGGGCTGTGCCTCAAAGCCGATTTCCTGACCAGCTTTCAGATGCTCCTGGTCCACAGACCACGCCTTCTGTAGCAAAGTTCTACGAAAATTACCTGTCCTAGGAAGTGCTTTTGTTTAGTTTCTCATGAGCCCGGTGCCAGTAAGGATGACCCCCGAAGCACAATAAGGAAATTGATGACATATAATGTTTGTGGTGTTCTAACGCTAAAACGTGGAGCATCCAGGATGGCAGTCCCATGTGTCTAAGTATTCTCTTTGTAGTAAGAATGAAAGGTCATGATAAAGATGATGTAAATAATAGTAAGCATAATAATGGTTTTGAGGATTTACCATTTGTCAGATATTGCAAAAAGTATATTACACGTATTATTTAATTCAATGCTAACAGTAACTCGGCGCAGTAGGTATTATTATACTCTCCATATTTCACATGAGGCAACTGAGACTCAGAGAAGCCAGGTAACTTTCCCAGGGTCACACAGTAGGTTCATAGTAAAGTCGGAAATACTTCCCTACTCCTTTGAGAAAGTCAGTGAGTCCTCTGTATCAACCCAGACAGCTGCAAGCTGAGTCAAGGGTGCTGAGCAGCGATTTTTAGGCTAATGGGAGGATTTATCTGGCTATTTCAGAGATCAGAACATTAATTTTGACTCCTTGGGCTTAGAGAACATTTTGACAGTGCCATCCAAGCATACTATCTATAGTGATAGTCTAGTGATGTTCTTGTTAAATGTATCATAGGAAGAGAGCGAAAATATTAGAAATATATGTAAGTTATCTTTGAAAGGCAAATGTTAACTAGCTGTTTATAAATTTATCTTGTTTCTTAAAGATTCAAAATGAGTGCATTTGGGGTACAGAGATAAGAAGCTTTCCTCATGAACCATGTATGGGTCACAGTGATTCTAAGAAATGATGATTCAGCAAAGTGATTCAACAGAAGATGACAGTAAGAGAACTATTTCAAGATGTCTTAGAGCCTGGGGGCTAGAAATACATGAGATGCTGAGGTCCCCGACCTCCATGATGGGAGGCTGTGCAGCCATCTTCTGTACCCTTTGAGTGATAGCAGCTACTGCCTCACCAAGCAGGCTGCTCCTTTTGTGGGCAGCTTCAGTTATTATAACATCTCTCTCTCTGTTAACCCCAAATCTACCTCTCTGGAACCACCTTTGCCCTCCCTTGAACTTTATCCTGCCCGTTGGACCTGCTTGGATTCTTCCAATAACACTAACACATGGTCCTGTTTCAGAGTTCCAACTCTGAGGTTGCCTACCTCTCATGAAAAAAGAAAGCTGTGTGTGTGGCATGTGGTGGGGTACGGGTGTTGGGGGAAGGAAGGAGGAAAGACAGAATCTGGTAACCACTCAGGACTAACTGGTTCACTCTGGTGCTTGAACATGTGTGCTGAGCCCACCTTTGCTAAGTGCTAGCTGGACTTGCCCAGTGGTCATCTCTAGCTCTTTCTGTTGCCTGTGAGTTAACAAATGAGGGAGAAAGGGAGAGACTCCTGGGGAAAGCAGGTGCCCTTGAGCTTATCCGAGTCCTTGGAAACCTCAGAGGATGGGCATCCAGAGGAGCTGTCCTTCCAGAAAGCACCTCTATGCCTACAACAGTGCCCTCGGCCCCCAAAACACATACCCTAAGCTCTGAATCAAAGGTCAGACCATTGCCCCGAAGCTGATGAGGGACAACTCAGTGGGCTCATTAAGAACCTGAGAGACTACAGTTCTCACTGTAGTCCCAGAGGCATGTATCCATGATGGCGACACCCATAGGCAGACCTGGAGTCTGGTGGAGGCAGCTTAGTGTGGGAGTCCGGCAGTGCAAGTGGGAGAAAGGGCTGTGGCACCAGCACTGCAGCAATTCGTGATAGCCAGTGTGTTCATTTGTCAAATCTGGGTGGGACTCCCTAGCTCGCCAGCTTCAGCATGTGATGCTACTCAGGTCTCTACTTATTTCCTTTCTTGGCTCAAATTTTGAGTGCTGAGACAGGAAGCCACATTCTGAATATCATTTACTTGAGATGCCCCTTGTGGTTCGTTAGAAGCAAGAAAAAGGGAGAGAAAGAGCAAGAGGGTAGGAGAAGGAGAGAGGGAGGGAGAGACGGAAAGAGGGAGGGAGGGAAGGGGGGAGGGAAGAAAAAGGAGGGAAAAAATATGGAAGGCAGCTGGGCTTGGGGCTTAGAAGTGTGAACACTGTCCAGAGTGAGTCGTGACCCTGCACCCCTAGCCCCAGTGTTACTGCTGACTGGCTGTGGAACCCGGGAAAGCCATTCTGCCTCTCTGGCTGGGCCTCATTTTCCTCATTTCTAAAATGCAAGCCATAAACTAGGAAGGAATTGCTCATGTATTATGCCACACAAAAATTCTGATCCTTGTTCCTGCTCATTCAAATTTATTACATACTTTACACATGCCAGGAGCAAGCCCCGGAGGTCCCTACTCTCCAGGCGCCTGGGGTCCTGGGGAGGGAGACACATAATAAATAGACAAATCATAGCAAGGTCAGATAGGGATGAGCACCACGGAGGGCAATAAACGTGGCAACGGAGACAGACGGGGCTAGTGGGCGCTGGCTCACGCAGGTGGAAGGAAGTGGTTGCAGGTCAGAAGCCTGGAGCCCCCAGCACAAAGGCCAAAGGACTGGAGTCCACTCGGGGGTGACAGTCAGCCTAGAGGGACAAGAAGGGGGTGATGGAGGAGACTGGATTTCATTCCAAGTGTGAGGGCTTTCATTTCATTTCAGCTCTCAGAGCTGTGGTTCAGTGTGGTAAGAAACTTCTCCCAGCTTCCTTCCTGTGGCGAGTGGTGGTGAGAGGTGAGAGGTGGCGGTGGTGACAGGGGGAGGTTGGGATGGGGAGGATGGAGAAGCATGTGGGCCCCACAGAGCTCCCTGGAGAACTTAAGGGGTCGATGACTGTCGTGCAGGGCGTCAGGCGGGGTCTCTAGTCCCACTCCCCACACAAGAACGCAGGATATGGTGAGGCCATAAAGGAACACCCATGGAGCCATAGGTAGGGGAGTCACACCACTATACTCTCACTGGCGGCTGGGTTGGAGACACAGGAACCAGGAGCAACACAATCCTCAACCCTCACTGTGCCGCTTGCAGGCTCAGCCACCATCTCCTTGCTAGCCCCCATTTTCCGTGAGCCTAGCCATGGCAGTTATATTCATGGCTAATGGCTCACTGGTTACAGCTGACGGCCAACTAGCCACAGCTGCTGGCCATTTGATCACAGTCGATGGCCATTTACTACCTGACCCAGCACCTTTCTATGTGAGGCCGAGAGCCTGGAAACTGCTTTTTGGGGCTCTGTCCCCACAATGACTGAAGGAAGGAGGCTGGAAAGGGAACGCATCCCAGTTCATCTAGTATTTTCAAACTCGGAATTCACTCTTTAGAATGAGGAGAGAAATCCTGTTTCCTCCCACCTTTCCTTTTTCTCCTGGAGCTAGAACACAGTGATAATTGATGTCAATGCCTATGCTTTGTGTCTTAGCTAACTTTTAAAATATTTTCTACACTGAATAATTATGTGTTGTGCAGAAATTGTTCCCATATTATCTTCCAAAGTCATTCTCTCAATAAAACCTTTTGAAAGCAAAGAAGAAGAAAAGCCACTACTTTCCCAGCTCAGGCTTCTCCTTAAAGAAATAATAACGTAAAATAAACTGATGAATACATGAGAAGAGCCAGTCTCGGGCTGGATTAGTGACTGTAAAGTAACGGGCAAATACCAGTGGTGGACACGGCGCAGCCACTTTCCAGACCTCAGATGAGCTGTTGGCTCACCCTTCCTTCTCTAAACTCGGACCAAGTTGAAGGACCTGAATTGACTGATTTGCAGTTTGCATTTTGCCGCCCTCCCAGTTCACCTTTCCTGGAACTCTGCTGATGAGCAAAAGCTCCAGAGGCTGGGTAGCAGGAGGAAGGGAAGATATAGTGGGCAGAGCGATGCCCACTCCCGAATTAGCCCCAAGAGAACTTGGATGGGAACCTACTCCCTGCAAGTAAAGGTGGCCCTCTAGCCATCCCTGAAAAGTCTGCCAAGGATACCGGCTCAATCCTCAGAACTAAGACCCTTTCCAAGATTATTAACGTGACCCACACTGCACATGGATGCCACTCCCCTACTTAAAACCTTCCAAAAGCATGCGAATGGCCGACGGACTCTGACTCTGACAGGTATTCCTGAAAGGTCCCCTGATAATCTCCTCCATCTCTCCCAGCCTCCTTGGCTTGGCTTTTTCTTGAACACATCAAGCACATTCCTTCCTCAGGGCCTTTGCACTTGCTGTTTCCTCTGCCTGGACCTGCTCCCTCTCTTCTTTCACTGATGCAGTGTTCCAGCTTCGCTGAGCTTCTGTGGCTCTCCCAAAGAGCTTACCCCCTGCCCTTCCCTCTGCTGTTAAAATATCAATCTGTTCCCATGTTTACCGTCTGTCCCCTAGCTAGGATGTTAACTCAGGAGGGCAGAGTTTTAGTCATCACCATGTCCACATCACATTTCCTAGCACATAGTTGGCACTTTGCTCAATGGGTGCTTTGATTTGTGGAGCAGAGTCACACTTGTTGGTCCACCCAATGTCTCCAGCACAAGCTTGGCTCGTGCGCCTGTGAATATCATTTGGATTAATGATTAATGTGTGTGTGTGCGCGCATGTGCATGCATTTGCATGTTAAGAATAGCTCTAATAAAAGCGCCGCTTTTGTTTGATTTTTGAAAAATGGTAAAATAGGCATGGCTGCAAGTTCAGGAGCCAGTTTAGCCAGCAAACAGAAGAAGCACTCAGAACTTCAGCCTTGAAGGCCTTCACTAGTGCTCCGGGAGGGGTGGCAGGCATGCCTACCTGCTGTCCCGTCCTGCTGTCCCGTCCTGCTGTCCCGTCCTGCTGTCCCGTCCTGCTCGCACGTAGGGGTGATGCTGTCCAGGACGTGCCTGGCCTCTGGGCAATGCTAAGGACGGGATTGGTCTCCAAGAGAGGTTCCATGTAAGCTGGCGGCTATAGGAGCTGTGACATAGAGACTCAGATCTTTTTGGGGTCCTCATTTCTCCCACACAGCCCCAGGGTCCTCTGTGGCTTCAGCCACTGTGGGTTGGGAGTTTGATTGCTTTTTTGTTTGGTTTCTCTGTTTACGTGAAGCAGTTAAAGCTCATGGCAGGACCTTAAGATCTCTGAATTCTCTTTGCCTGGATTCCTCTCTCTTCCCTCAGAGGAAGAGCCCATGCTGTATGAAATACCCATAAGGCAGTGCCAGGAGGAGGGTCGTTACCTGTGTGTGATTCTGACAGCTTTCATGGACGAGGTCTTTTTGGTCTGGTTTGCATTCGTAAGTGGTGACATCATGTAGCATATGCTAACCCAAAATTCAGGAAGCGTGTATTTTGGATCTTTAAGGTCATTCAGTAATTATTTACCGAGTTCCTGCTATAATGCATTAAAACAAAAAATCAAATTCTGCCCTGCTTTTCAAGTGCAAAATTCCAGTGTGGAAAGGAGGGGGGAAAATGGAGCAATTCTATGGTAAACTATTTGGGGTAACCCCAAAGGAACTCTTACAATGACCAGGGCTCTGAAGACCGCGGTCAGAAAACCTGTAGACAAGAGTATTTTTGAATGTTAAAAAAACAAGTATTCCTCCTAGGTCTATCTCAATAGCTGGTTTTAATTAACATGCTTCCGATTTTAAACCACAGTCTGGTTAACCCTCTGGCAAACTGCTGAAATTCACACTGCATGGCAGGTAGGCAGACCTGAATGTCCATTCAGAGAAAGACAGGTCCCCAGTAACCAAGTGTAGCATCTAAAACACTTGTGCCCAAAGCTATGCATCTAGAAGGATCAGAGTCCTCTTGATTTTCTGACCTCTTATTGTTCAAACTGTACCATACAGTCGGGATTCTGAGGATTCAATGTGAGGTATCTTCACTGGAGGGTGGTCACATTAGAGGAAGCATTTGCCTTTCTGGCGACTGATTTGAAGGCGAGCTGCCCTGAGACCTTGGATTTTCTGGATGTTTTCTCAGGCAATATGGGAAGCAGCCGGCGAGCACGTATCTTTCCCGTCTGATCCTTGGGGCAGCTATTGAAATGGACTGGACTGTTCAAATGTTCAAGTCATGATGGTTCTCTGTTAGAAATAACTCAATTTTCATCTGGGGATAAATAACAAAATGCAACTTTGTCTAGTGAGGTATAAATTGGATATCTTTGAAGTTATACATTTTGAAGAATTTAAAATGCCCAATACTTCTGAAAACACATAAACTTGAATGAGTTGATTTTTGTTTTACTGTTCCTTTTCCTTTTGTTATATATCTCATTTTTTCATAACTGGTATGTTTAATGATAACATGATTATTTTCAACCAAATGGCTGCATATACAGTAAACATTGCATTAGCCCCATTGTAAAGGTTGTAATGTATCCAATCAAGTGGTGCTGACACCACTATTAGAAATTTATGCACATACCTACTCACATGTGTAGATGTGTGTGTGTATGTTCACATGTGTGTGTTGCAATGTATAGAGAGGGAGAAACAATGAATGACAGCTTATATCACACTTAACATTGACGCGATATTCATTTTTAATTTCAAGGAGTTGTTTTCCAGGCAAATCAGTAAGGCAAGCCAATTGTCGATTGCTTACTTTTAAGAAGACCCCAACAGACTAAGAGTGTAGCTCTAGGCGGCTCAGAGGTAAGGGACAGATCTGAGGTCAAGGCTGCGTGGCCAACTCAGTCTTAGGTCCCACAATGTCCTTCAGGTCCATTTTGCTGCTGCTCTGGTTTCTCATACCTGGCACCTCTGCGTACTAATTAAGTTGGAAAGTAGTTCTATATTGGAGGTCTGGAGGGTGGATGTAGACCAGGGCCATGGTGAATCTCAGAGGCTCTTTAATATTCATTCATTCATTCATTCAAACATGCATTTACTGAGCAACTACTATGTGCAGAGTTACAGGTAAATAAACATCGCTCCTGCTCCACACTTAGTGAGGAAAGGCAAACATAACGCAGCCCAGGGGATCCTGTTCTAACAGATCCCTCTAACAGAGGCTGTGGAAATAGAGGGAAAAATGTAACCTTGTGTGACAGTTTCCAAGGGCTGCTGTAATGAGGTACTGCAAGTTGGGTGGCTTAAAGCAACAGACATTTACTGGCTCCTGGTTTGGGAGGCTGGAAGTCTGAAATCAAGGTGTCAGCAGGACTATGCTCCCTGTGAAACCTGTAAGGGAGAATCCGGTCCTGCCTTTTCTAGCTTCTAGCGTTTGCCGGAAGTCCTGTCATCCCTGAGCTTGTAGATGCGTCATTCCAATCTCTGCCTCCGTCTTCCCAGGGCCACAGTCTGCTTTGTGTCTCTGTCTCTTCACGTGGCATTCTCGATATCTCTCTTCTTCTTACAGGACCCCACTCAGATTGGAGTAAGGCCCACCCTATTCCAGCACGACCTCATCTTCACTAAGGACAACTTCAGTGGCTCTACTTCCAAATAAGATTACATTATTGATCCTGGGGTTAGGACTTCAACGTACCTTGGGTGGGGAGGTGGGGGGTGGGGGAGGGGAAACTTAATTCCTCCCATAACACCCTGAGGTTTATTCTGTAAAATTAATATAAAGTTCCAGGAGACCCAGTGCCCGGCCTATTCCCCTTTCTCTTTGGAGATTCCTAATCTATTAAAAAATAATTAAAAAAAAATTTTGTAACAGAATTGGCAAGATTGTAAACATTGTATGGCACCTGAAATGTTTTCAATCAACAGATTAATGTATAAAACAAACACAGAGTACAATATAGCTATGTTATTCACAAGATAATTGCAGAATTTACTTTAAAACCTTCATTAATACTGTACTCTGAGAAATGGGATCTTAGTTTTCAGTTCCCTGATGAACGGCCACTTATTTTAATCCCGTTGTTTTATCTCAGTCTGTGACTGTGTAACCTCATTAGACATAACGCCTTCTCTTGACGCTCTTGGTGAAAATGACGTTGGGCCAAGGGACTCGGACTCCCCACAGATAGCACTGCCCCCCCCCTTGGAATGAAGCCTTTTTTGATCGGAATGTGCCCGCTTCCTTCCCTTCTACCCACTGAGGGGGCAAGCACACGCTGCCATTGCTCTGGATTAGCTTTCCTCACACCCTCATGCCCCTGACTCAGAGCCGGCCTGCTGTCCCCTGTCTTCTCCTCGGCTGTGTCCTGCCTGCTCTTCGCCAAAGGGCCGGACATGTTACTGTCCAGCCCACAGGTGGAGGCTATTTGCAGCAATGAGCTCCACAGTCAACACTGTGTTGAGCCCAGGACTTCAGCCTGTTTGCTCTTGTCTGGTGATCCAAAGAGTACTCCAGGGCTCAAGATCATTTTCTAAGTGCTGCAAGCATTCTCCCGAGGCATTGGGATTGCGCCTATAATATGTTCTCCACATTTCGATGGAGAGGGATTGTTTTGCTTTCCTGCATTGCTACTGCCCTAGAGAAATGATAAATAACTAACATTTATTGTACGGTCATCATCAATTTGGCCCTGTGCTCAATGGTTTACATGAGTTCCCTCATTGACTCGGCACAAAATCTTATGAGGCCAGTACAATTGTCTTCCTCATTTTACAGGTCAGGAACCCAAGGCACAAAGCAGGTAGGCTACTTGTTCAAGGTGACACTGTTAGTATTTTTGCAGAGCTGGGACTCACACTCAGGTGCTCTGACCCCTGGGACAAGACCCTTCCCTACTCTGGCCTCCTGTGGAGGACGAGGATGGAGGAATGGTGAGTAGCTAGATGGATGGATGGACAATAGAACAATAGATTGCTCCCTGCACAGTGAACTTGACTAGCCGGTCCTAGGATAGGTCAGGTCCTTCGGATAATGTCTCATATCCGTAGTCACAGGCACGCTCGTAGGGCAGTAGCTCACAGGGTTTCAGAGTTTGGGCTCTGGAGTGACACTACTAGGGTTTGAATCCAAGCTCCATCGCTTTCAAGTTGTGTAACCTTGAGCAAGCTTTTTTCTACATCTGCATGGCTCAGTTTCCTCTTCTGTAAAATGGGGGGATTATCATAGTATCTTACTCTTGGAGTGTTAATAAGATTAAATAAAATGATGCATGTTAAATGTAGGTTAGGGCCTAGCAGATAATTAGTGCTCACTAAATGTTGGCTAGTGTAATTGTTTAATAATAGTAATACCTTACTTTTGTTACTCAAAACTTTTAAAGTTTGTTATAAACGTTTCCTCATTTGAAACTTAATCAGCCATCTGTGATAGACAAGCAAGCATTTAACTCAAGTTTACAGAGGAGGAATTCGTCTCAAAGAGTTTAGGGTCATAGGAAATTCTAGAGCCAAAAATAGTAAATGCAGAAGGGGCTGGAGGCCACAGGGCTTGACTGGGCCCTGAGGGGTAAGCCCTATCCTGAGGAAAATTGTAAAAGCAGAGAAAAATCTAGCTTGGGCCCCTCACTCCTTCTCTCTGCTGCAGCCTGAATTGCTTTAGGCTTCTGATCCCCTTCAAGACTTGATATTGCCTTGAAGGGTTGTTCTTTACGTGCCTCCGGCTTGTTTAAGGAGGGGCACTGGAGTGGTCTTTTAGACCCTAAGGAATGCATCTGTGTCAGAGATAGTTCAGGCCCTCCTTGAGGGGATGAGTGGGGAGGTGGGCTGCAGATACTTTGGTGAGTCTGTAATCCAGAAAAACTTAGGCAGGAAGGAGCCAAATCACAATGGCTTGTATGCAGAGCCTAAGGGTCTTCGACTTAACATTTAGATGACAGGAAAAATTTGAAGCACTGAGGGACATAATACATTTTCATTTAAAAAATATAAATCTAGGGGTAATAACTTCATAACTATCAACCATTACTTTCAATGTAAGTGGATTAAATGTTCTAACCAAAAGGCATTGGGTTGTTGAATGGATAAGAAAAGAAGACCCCCACCCCCCCCCAAAAAAAAGAAAGAAAACAAGACCCTTACATATGCTGCCTACAAGAGACTCACTTCACATTGAAAGACACACACAGACTGAAAGTAAAGGGATGGGAAAAGTTATTTCGTGAAAATGGAAACAAATAAACAAAAAACCTGAGGTGGCAATACTTACACCAGACAAAATAGACTTTTGAAACAAAGGCTATAACGAGACAAAGAAATATCCAGTAATTCCACTTATGGATATTTATCCAAAGAAACCCAAAACTCTTAACTCGAAAAGACATGTGCATCCATATATTCATTGCAGCATTGTCTACAATAGCCAAGATATGGAAGAAACCAGTGTTCATCAACAGATGATTGGATAAAGGAGATGTGGTACATATATACGATGGAATGTTACTTGGCCATAAAAAGAATGAAATATTACCATTTGTGACAACATGGATGGATCTGGAGGCTATTATGCTAAGTGAAATAAGTCAGACAGAGAAAGACAAATGCCATCTCATTTTACTTATATGTGGAATCTAAAAAACAAAATAAACAACAAAAAACAGAAGCAAACTAGATACCAAGAACATTTTGATGTGGCCAGATGGGAGGGGGGCTGAGGAGATGGATGAAAAAGTGGAAGGGGTTAAGAAATACAAATTGGTAGTTACAATATACAGAGGGTGCCAAAAAATATATACACATTTTAAGAAAGGAAAAAAATTGTATTAATATATACTGATAACAAAAGATGAATACAAGTCATGTTTGACTTCTATAATTACAAGAGGTGCTCAAAATGGTTACCATCAGCATCCAGACACTTCTGATTACAGCTTGAGCAAGGTTGACCAAAGTGTTAACATCTCTTAAAATGTGTATACAGTTTTTTGGCACCCCTGGTAGTCATGGGGATGTAAAGTATAGCATAGGGAATATAATCAACAGTATTGTAATAACTATGTATGGTGTCAGGTGGGTACTAGACTTATCGTGGGAACCACTTTGTAACTTATATAAATGTCTAATCACTGTATTGTACACCTGAAACAAGTATGGTATAATATAATATAATAATCTATTGAAAAAATAAAAAAAATTAAAAAAAAAGAAGTATAGGAAACTTCAGTAGAGAAAGGCATGTTATACAGGGAAGAAAAAGCAGAGCTATTAAGTCACAGTGCAAAGCATGGGCCTCAAAATGATCTCAGCCAGGGCGGGAGGGAACTGGGGTATTTATACAAAAACTCCTGACAGTCATTGGGTGTGGTATCTGGTGACAAGGCGGGGTGTGTTAATTGCTTGGTGCTCTGTTCTGCAGCTTGCTGGGCTCTTCAGTTTCCCTTAATCCTGAGGAAAAGAGCTTTAGAGATGTGACTTTAGAAGTGGTGGAATATATTCAAAGGACCAAGGGAAAGACTACACCGATATGCCTCTAACTAAATGCCAGAACTGGTCCCAGTAAGGCTCCTGGTCTGGGTCTGTAGGCAAAACAAAACACAGCCTTGTGATTCTGTGTTCATTTCCATACTGTGCATCTGGAGAAAGAAAATCACTAAGTTGAATTGAGGTGAGATAGGGAGATGAATTCTTTTTTGTTTTCTAAGGACGCCTGGTACTTAGCCTCTGGGAGGAGTACATTTTAGAGTTAATATTCTTCACCCATTCCTAACATGTAGGACTATTCTTTACCTATTCCTTATCTGAAGAACTATTCTTTGCTTCTCCCAGGAAGCAGAAGTAAATTCCAAACTGCGAAGGTGGGTAGGATTTTGTTTTGGATTGTCACTTGAGGTTAATACATTACTAGTTTATCACATAGTTTCTCGCTATTACTTTTTCTTGATGAAACTACGAAGCCTTGGGAATTTCTTTAAATAGTCTTCCCTGAAAGGCATATTTTCCTGGCCATTCAAATTAGATTTGCATTTTATTTTCGGTCCCTGCCAGTCTCTGCAGCCTCGGATTCAGTTGGAATGGTATTCCTTTTGTCACCATTCAGAGTTAAGGAAAAGAACAGAGCAACCCAAGGTTTCTGCTCCTTGTTAAGCTCTTGTGGTGGTTGAATGAGGCACACCTGCAACCAATCCAGAACTGTGCCAACCACATTGAAAAGGTATTTTATTGCGTTTTACAAAAAAAGCAAAAAGAAACAAATAGGAATTTTCTAGGTAAAAAGCCATTCTTAACCCCCTCATGGTTCCTTGCATAGCTTTAAGGTGCATTGGCTTGCCTCTTGGATGTTGTCCTGTCCAGAGAAATGGCTCTGTAAGTACTGGTTAGCTTTAAACTTATTTTTTTAAATAAAAATCAAGACTATAATTTGGATTTCTTAAATAAAAAATATACCATTGCTTTATAATGTAATGTAATGGTTTAAAATAGTGTAAAAGATGTTTTCTTGGCAGGCAAAATGGTCTTGTTTGAAAGTTGCTACGTGTCAATCTTCAGCTATAAATTCATCCTGAGACCCAAGATTTGGAACATCTATTTATGGAGGATTAGCTGTGGTGTCTGTCAGTCAGTTGCCCAGGGGGCAATGGAGAGGTCAAGTTCTAAGGTAAACCTCACACATGGGAAGATATTTCATGTGATGACAGAGCTGAAAGGGTCATACAGCTCACGCATTTTACAGATGACGACAATGAGTCCCAGAGCAGGGGAATGATTTCCAAGAGTAACACATTTGGGTGTAAATCAAATTGCATGAGTCAGAGATGAGGAGGAAGAGAAACTGACTCTCTTCACAGCCTTGGGGGCCAGTTTTTCTCTGTGTCAATCCCAATGATTTGGGTTTAGACCAAGGCAAATCTGGAATTGCCACTCTGGACAAGTGTTCACATAGGGATTCACAGAGTATGTTCAATGAGACAAAATTAACTGATGTTACTTAAAGATATTGTTCTGTGGTTGTGTAATTTTTAGACATGCGAGGTGAAACAAAAGAAGTTGGTAGGTTTCTTTTATTTTGAGGCTCCGTTTCTTGGAGCCATTACATTGAATGTGCCAGCAAATCTCATAGACTGGTTATAACGCCCAGCATTTTCCACACTTGTTGACAACGGAACCCTCTTCTGATGGACAAAGTTGTGAGACTAGTGATTCTCAAGAACTCATATTGAGAAAGTCGAGTCCCAATTTCCTTGTTTACTTATGAGGAAAGGAAGCCACACAGGTTTTATGGGACCAGGCTTTCATTTTGCAAAAAACTATTCTCAAGTTCAAGCAAGGGCCAGACCATGCCAACTCTAGGCAGCTGTCTACTGAAACGATAATTCCAGGTGTGCACCAAGTTAGGCTACGGTTTGGATCTGAGATTGTCTGTTTAATTCAGGGCCCATAGGATCATCTTGGCCCTCCCTAAAGTACATCTTAGGTCATTGGAGATAATAGAATTGACCCAGTGTTTTGGTGGCCTCCATACCACTTATGTTCAGCTAGACTGTCCGTCCATGATGAGCTGGATTTCAGGAATACACCTGCACTTCAGGGATCTTCCCAGGACTAAATTGCACTTGGGACTCAGTGGAACAATTATCGTCTACTGTCTACTCGCCCGTATTTGCTATATTGTCACCCATTCCAATGCCCAGTGCTATGTGACCGATTATGAAAACTTACTGCTGACAAGCTCCCTCCTCTTCACCTTCCTCCTTGGAAAACAACCTGTTCTGCTTCCAGTGATAATGACAGAGATGAGATAGGTATTAGCGCAAGCTCTGTCAAGCGAGTAAGACCTTGTTGAACTGCTCATTACCTTATACAGAGCATTAGAAATGATTTAATCAATTTAAAAAAGAACTATCTAATAAATCCTTGTCCAAGGATGGCATAGGTGGGTTCGTTTGGCATATCCGGGATCTCATAAAACGCGACCTCCTCCGTACAGTCTTCTATTGCTAACCAGAAGTGGATACAACAGCTTCCTCCCCCCAGACCAGCTCATATGTAAAGTCATGAACATGGAAATATATATTCAATTTAAAAATTGTCTTCCGAACTAGAGGCACCTTTTATGTTGTAAATTCTGTGGCTGCCTCTATGTTCATATTTACATATGAACATATATGTATACATGTGTATATAAGTACATGTAATGAATAATTTTCAAACACTAGACCTTATTTCTCACAACAATATAAGGACTTATATACTCAAACTAGTATTTGAAAAGTCATTTTCCTGGGAAAAATACACACCTGCATACACACATATACATATGAGTACACACACACATGTACACATACACAATTTGTGTGTGACAGTGAGCGTTGGAGGTACTGCCTATGAAATTAGTTCACAAGCCATACAAGAAAACCAACTTTGCTATCTTACATTTATATCTCATATGGGAAACTCCTTAGAAGTCAACAATGTAAGGCTGGCATTTTTTGAGACCCGTTCATTTATGAAGTCTGGTTAGAGGTGGGCAGTAAGTTCCTGTAAATAACAATTGAATAACTGGATAGTGGATTAAAAGAACAATTTTGGGCTGGACTGTGCAGAGGGGAGAATAAAAGCAAAACACAGAAAACCCTTGGCTCTTCTCATTTCAATGCAGAGAGCAAGAGAGATGCTGCTTCAAAGTCAGCAACTTAATGAAGAGCTCACTTAGAAGATAAACCTATGTCCAAGTCATAGAAGAAAGCAGGGACAGGAAAAAAGAAAGCTAGAAATGGGTCCAAGGGCAATTTAACATTTTTAAATCGCCCTCTTCCATGTTTATCTATTTTTCATTGGGTCTGATTTTAGGGAATATTAGTGGGAGGAGTACGAGGAGTATTTAGAAAAATGAGTAGGCATCATTGATGAAACTTACTGTGTTTGACATGGATTTTAGAAAGCAGATAACACTTGGCAGTTTTGATAATGTGAGGAAGCTCTTGCTCATATCTATATATGCTGCTGTGTTACTGAATCTGCATGTTTCACAATTGATTATGTTGAATTGTATACTGTATAATGTGTGTTGCTGATGTAATTCTACTTTGCTAATGTCTGATTGACTCAAAGCTCCACACTATGTAGAAAGTAATAGCAATACGACAGTGTCAGAATATACCATTTTCTACTGCTTAGCTAGGCATTCAGGGCCCTCCACAGAATAGCTTAAACTTTATAGTCTTTCATTACTTCTCTCCATATTCCTTACTTAATCTAAACCAGATCCCAACCATTCATTCCCCAACCATGCCACACACTTTCCCACCCGTATGCAATTGCTCAGAATATCTACTAATTCTGGCATGCTCTTTCCCCTGTTGTTTCCAGCTCTTACAGTCCTCTCCAAAATTCACTCAAAATGCTATGTCCGTGCTTTGGATTCAAAATAACAGCACACACACTTATTTCCACCTTTCTCAAAATCCTAATGAATTTTATGAAAAAGTTCATAGTAATAGTAAACAAGAAATCAATGATAACAATAAAAAGAAACTTGATAAATAGTGTATATTAGAAATTCTACACAAAATTTAATCTACAATGAAAATAATGCTTCAGTATACCTAGGAGTATATATACTACTTAATGTGCAAGAGCTATGTAAAGAAAACCATAAAACTTTATTGATGGATGTAAAAAAGGATCTAGATAGAAAGATTATATAATAGAAGTGTCAATTCTTGTGATAAATCTACAAATTAACAGCAATTATAAAAAAAAATCCAAGGATAAGTCTCATGAAACTTGATAAGCCAGTTATCAGTATTTCTAAAAGAACAGAAGTATTAACAATAGCCAGATGAATTTTAGAAAAATGGGGGCAGCTTGCCCTACAGATATCAAAATATACTAAAGACCTACGGTCACTAAAACATTGTGATACTGACTAAGGAAGATCAAATAGATTAATTAAAAAAAGAAACTACATTTTTTAGGGAAATTGATTAGCTGCTTCTAAAATTTATATAGACTATTCAAAAAAAGAAAAGCTAAAACTCTCTTTAAAGAGAAAGCATAAGATGGGAGGACTTCCTCTTCCAGACATCAAGGCAGATAATAAAGCTACAGAGTGACAACAATGAGGTATTGGCAGGGGTAGACAAGTAGACCAGTGGATAGGATGGGGACCCCAGAAAGGACTCATACATATCTGGATAAGGTTAAGAGCAGAGAAGGAAATTCATCCAGAGGGGAAAACAATGGAATTTTTGATAAAAGGTGCTGGCACAATTGGCTATTTGTAGGCAAAAAAATAAAATTAGGTGTCTTGTTCATAGTACAAAAAAAAAGTTTCCAGGTAAATCAAAGACTTAACTGTGAAAGGGGAAACTCTAAAGCTTTTAGAAGAGTGTGTAGGAACATCATGACCTTGGGGTAAAAGGATTTTTGTTTTATTGAAATCACTAGTCACAAAGGAGAAGATGGATGAAGTTGACCACGTGAAAATTTAGAGCTCCTATTCATCAAATGTTAGTATGAAAATAATAAAAAGATAAGCCACAGAAAGGGGGAATATATTTGCAATACAGATAATTACCAAAGGATTAGTATCTAGAATAAAGAGGGCTTATAGATCAATGAGCCAAAGGCCAACAACTCAACATAAAAACGGGCAAGAGAATGAAACCGACGCTGCTCAAAAAAAACAGAAAACACCCAAATGTCTATAAACATATAAAAAGGAGTTCAACTTTATTAGCAATCATGGAAGTGCAAATTAAAACGTCGATATTATACTATTCCACATCCAGCAGCTAGGCAAAATTTAGAAAGTTTGACCTTAAGTGGTGACCAGGTTAGGAACATACATGAGAATATAAAGTGGTACCAACATTGGAAACCAGGTAGCATTATTTAATAAAATTGAAGATAACACACCCCTTGACCTATAACTTCCACTTTTACTTAACATATTCAGATCATCAAAGTGTCTGTGAGCACCAGAATACATGTGCGAGAATGTTCATTTCATCTTTGGTCTTAATTGAGAAAACCTGGAAATACTCAATTCCTCCGCAACAGTAGGATCGATAAGTAGAAGTGTAGTCATACATAGACTATTATGCAATAATAAAAATCAACAAATACAATATTAAGTGAAAAGTTAAGTTACAAAAATTGCATATAACATACATCTATTATATAAATTTTAAAAACAGACAAAACTAAACTATATTGTTTAGGAATGCAAACAGAGGTGATAAAACAAAATAAAAGCAAGGAAATCATCAGAATAGGGATGACCTTTCTGTACTTGAGTAGTAATTATATGGATGCTCACTTTAGCACCATTTGCTAAACTATACACATACCTTTTATATAGTTTTCTGTATATTATACTTTACAATAAAAACAAAATCAAATCAAGTAAAAAATAAAAACAAAAACACAGAAAGGCAAAAAAATGAGACTCTAGAAACAGACATATATATTAATTCAATATGTGCTAAAAATGGCGTTTCAAATTCAATTCATTCAATAATTAGTGTCAAAATTGGAAGGAAGGGATTGCCAGATTTGACTGCAAATGAATTGAAAACACTTCCATGGCCACAGACACCACAAACAACTTGGAGAAAATGTTCACAACACATACAAGAGACAAATGGCTAATATCCATAATATATTAAGGACGCCAATAAGTCAATGTAGGAAGGGAGACATGGGCAAGAAATACACATTAAAGGTACAAATGGTCAATAAACATATGAAAAAACCAACTTTATAGTTGGTAAAGTGCAAAATAGAAAAAATTAACATAAAATATGCAGGGAAATTTAAAACAATCACAACATAATTATTTGTACAATTATATATTACTTATTAAATTATAAAATAACTATAAAATATAAAAATTAAAGAAGTCATTAAAGGTAAGGCTCCTTCTAGCTTTACCATTCTTAGTGTATGACATACACTCTCATAGTCTCAAAATGGCTGCTGTGCCTCAGACATCGTATCTGTGTTCCAGGAATAGAGAAGGGAAGAATGGCAAGAGGAAAACAGTACATGCCATCTGAATTTGACCCTACTCATCAGTAAAATTATAGCGTTCCCAGACGTCTTAGTCCCTAGAATTACATTTAAATCTTACTGGCAAACTGTGTCACTTTTAGGGAACTGAGGAGTGGATTTTTTAAATGAGCATATTTCTGTTCCAAGCTAAACTGTGGTTCTGTTAACAAGCAAGCAGAGCATACATATTGCTTAGTTAATTAGTGGTGCCTACTGTGTGAAGGGAGCACCTAGAACACTGCTTGGTACACTGTACATACTCATCAAATATTAGTTAAATAAAGGAATTGGAATTTTCGTATTGTAATATGCATAATCTCCAGAATGACAGTGAAGGCGAATCAAGATGAAAACTGAGCACCAGCCACAGAGGAAACTAGTCCTGATGAAACAAAAGTCTCCCTGAGAGATCTAAGATGTCTTTCAAAATACCAAGAGCAGATTTTGACAGAAAGTTTGAGGTAGTTAGTGATCAATGTCTGGAATTGTTCTGCTCAACACCATAGCTGCCAGCCACATGTGGCTTTTTAAGTTTAAATTAAATAAAAAAATGTAAAAACTCAGGCCTAAGTCACGCGAGTCACATTTTGAATGCTCAGTAACCACATGTGGTTAGTGGCTACCATATCAGATGGTGCTGGTAGAGAGCATTTCCCTCATTGCAGAAAGTTCTAGGGGATACTACTTGTCTAGAAAAATTAAGCCAAGGGAGGGAGGGAGGGAGGAGGGAAAAAGGGCGAGGGGGAGAGAGAGAGAGAGAGAGATAGAGAAAGAGAGAGAGAGAGAGAGGAGAAAAATATCAACTCCCAGACAAACAAACCCTTGTGCAGGACAAGAAAAATAATCATAATATATGGGGTTCAGCTATGAATAACCTTTTGCTAATCACAACAATGTAAGCATTGCATCCTGAATTGCACAAATAAAACTTTATGGGGGGTAGTGGGGATAGAGGGATGGGAAATGAGATTTGTGTCTCATGAGAGTAGGAGTTTTTCAGAAAGAAAGCTAGACACGTCTTCCAAGGTGGGAACTTAACAGATAATGCCTGTGACTGAACAAAATCAGAAAAGAGCAACATAGATGTTTTGTTAAATACAAAACAAAACAGAGATAATATATTGTTGTTAGCAGATAACAACATGTTCAGCTGAAAGAATTAAAATGATTGTTTTCAGGCAGGGAAAAATAAAGGAAAAATGGGAACAGGCTTTCACTGATTTTAGTATCAAGGCTTGCAAAATTATTTGCTTCTTTTGTTTATAAGTTCATTGAGATGACACTGGTTAATAACATTATATGTTTCAAGTGTACAATTCTATAATACATCATCTGTGTACTGCATTGTATGCTCACCACCTAGAGTCTGATTTCCCTCCATCAGCATAAATTTGATCCCCTTTACCCTCTTCATCCTCCCCCACCCTCTTCCCCTCTGGTAATCACCATTCTGTTCTCTGTGTTTATGAGTTTATTCGTTTGTTACTTTCTGTTTTATATTCCATATATGAGTGAAATCTTATGGGTGTTGTCTTTTTCCATCTGACTTATTTTGCTTAGCATGATACTCTCAAGATACATCCATGTTGTCATCTATTTGATTCTTAAACAACATGCAGATATAATTTAATTAAAATAATTAATAAAATCAAATAAATTGCAACAACAAAAATGGTTACAATACCATCGTCCACATCAGATCTCTTCTGGTCCCCAGACACAACACTTCAATACTTTGATCTTTTTTTTTTTTTTTTAAATAACAGTTGGCATTCAATATTATTTTACATTTGATTCCGGGTACATAGCATAATGGTTAGACATTTATATAATTTACAAAGTGATCCCCCTGATAAGTCTAATACCCATCTGGCATCTTACATAGTCATTACCATATTATTGACTATATTTCCTATGCTGTACTTTACATCCCTGTGACTATTTTGTAACTACCAATCTGTACTTCTTACTCCTTTGCACCAGCACCCACTCCCCACCCCCACCTGGCAACCAACAGTTTGTTTTCTGTATCTATGAGTTTGTTTCTGTTTTGTTTGTTCATTAGTTTTCTTCTTTAGATTCCACATATAAGTGAGATCATATGGCATTTGTCTTTCTCTGTCTGACTTATTTCACTTAGCATAGTACCCTCTAGGTCCATCTGTGTTGTTGCAAATGGTAAGATTTCATTCTTTTTTATGGCCAAGTGATATTCCATTGGCTATACTTCGATCTTTAGGAAAGCATTGCTTGAGGGTGTGCTGTTGGCACTGAACTGTACCCTGCTTTGCTTTGTAGTCAGTTATACAGGCTTCTCGTCAAACTCCTAATGACTCCTAAATTCTTAAACTAACTAAAATCTGATTTTAGAAGCTTTGCAGTATTTTGGTATTTCAGTCTAATAGAGAGTAAAGAGTAAGGACTTTATTAAAATGTAAAAAATGGTAATAATAATTCGAAAATTATAATAGCCAACATTTATTGAGCACTTACTATGTGCAAGACATGTGATAAAAACCTACTGATAAATCAGGGTGTCAATGTATTCTTCTTCCACAGAAGAGACTATAGAAAGGCCAGAAAAATAGATAGAGTTGCTCTTTCATCCCTAGAAGGCATAATTCCAGATTAGCATTAGAATGTATATATTTATTTTTATTTTATATAAGTTTGTACTATGTGTTTTTTTTAAAAATGGGGCCTGTATTATTTTTCATTTTTACACTATCTTTTAAAACACATAATGAGTAATAAGTCACATTCTTTTTGTATGTAGGAAACAAATGAATGTTCTCATATTACACACGTATCCCTTGGTCATAAGATCTGTGAAAATATACCAAATGAACAGGCATAATTAGTAAAGATGACAAAATGGTGTTCAACTTTATTTACCACCATATGGATCACGGAAGGGGGAGAGGCACGTGTGTTCAAAATAATATTACTTCCTAACATTTAACCAAAAAGAACTGTTACAACATGTGTAGTCTCAAATCCATATCAAATCCATATGGTAACCTATAGGGTGTTTGCCTTCGTACAGAGGAGTGAAGACAGATTAAATCAGTGAAAATTGTCTTCAGGTAGGAAATTGTCAGATAATTTTTACAAAGTCAATGTCTTACATTCTGACTTGCCTAGCAGAGCGTTATCTTCTAGTAGTTTACTGATACGGATTTCTATTTTATCTGTTCTTGCTGGTGAGAAATTGAACTCTTTTGGGCCTGCATTCCCATTTTGCTTCTAGGAGCCATCTGAGTAAATATTAGAAAGTCAGTAGTAACCCAGTTACATATGGGAGACACTCTGTATCCCTAGCAGCTAGCCTTTCCCAGGGAGGGAGAAAATAAGGAATATGATCTTGGCACATCCCCCTGGTTTAATGATAGGAAAACGATGGGGCCTAATCTCTCCGATTACCTCTGTGAATATGTTATCTACTGTCACCATCAAATATTTTCACCTATCACTTCATTTTATTACATATTTAAAAATTGTTTTTGCCAACTTGATTTTTTCTGGATTTTATTCCTCTGTTTCTTTCACACCAACACCTGTAACTTACCTGTAGCTCACCTGGTGAGCTGTACGAGAGTGAGCATGTTTACTTGTGAAGATTGGACAAATGATGTGAAGAAAGTAGTTACAGACATGTCAAAGCCCCTCAAAATCATGCTTATTTTCTCCTAAACTCTTTTACACAAATATGGTATTAAACAAGGCTGTAGTAAATGAGAGAATTAACATAAATTTGAATCCCATATGCTGGAAGTTAGGTAAAATTGCATTACATTTGAATAGTTCTAAGCAAGCAATTTGTTACCCTTTATGCTTTAGTGAAATTGATGAACAGGTGGTTTTCAGAAGATCACTCTGTATATTTAGCTTCTGAAATTTGAGCAACTCAAGATCTGATTGGCTGCTCTTGCCACATGATAATTTGGAGCCCAGGCAGCACCCTGGCTCTTGCCTGGGGTTCTCAGGAGGGGAGAGTTGGGAGAGGCTTTGCTGCTGAGGAAATTTGTTTGATAGATTGAAGGTAAGGACAGTTCATGGCTTTTTCTGTAATGTTTTTTTCAGGAGATATTCCACAACTTCCCTTGAAGTACTTTCCAAAGTTTTGGGTCATAGCTGGGGAAGTTAGTGATGGAAACGATGACTAGGCAATTCTGTAACCCCATTGCCTTACTCAGGCTCTACTAATATCGGACATGTAGTATGTGGCTAAAGTCAACTCCTGTACTAACCAATTTATTGCTTGACTGAGTTGGTTCTCTTGTCCAACAAATTTTTTTTTTCTTTTTTGCCTTTGATTTTTTTTTTCTAACTATATTAGTATGAAAAACAATCTATATTCTATGTTCCTATATTTATCCTTTTCCACTGGGCTTCATTTGCCTCAGAAGGAGGGGCATTTTTGCTAGCTTAACAAAACCAGCCATGGCAGGGTATTGGTTTACATGGCAAATATCTTTGGGTGAAGGGACAGCTGTTCCAAGCCATCATCCCCTTTTATCAAGAGAGAGTTCCACTCTCTGGTGTCAAACTAAGAAGGCCTTGGGAGATCCTTTCGTTATTTCCTGAATTAGAAGCTTAGGCCAAAGACCCACAATCTTATATGTCCCTCAATCAACGCTTCAAAACTTTGTTATTTTCCAGGTTTGAACAAGAGCTACAGACGCGAAAGAGAAAAATCCGTACAAGCCAATGGTGTTCGGAAAGAAAATAACCGCATTGCCTTGAGGTTTTTATTTTTCTTTTAAAATCTGTTGACGGATTTATTTTTATATGTTCTCATTTGAAGCATAAGATATACTGTGTACCACGTATTAAAGCGTACGGAAAACTAAGGCAGCCCTCTTAGAAATTGGCTGCTACAAGGAAATATTCCAACTGCTTCTGAAAGCTGAGCTGACTTTCACTAAAATTTTTGTTTAAAAATGTTCCTCTCCAAGTATTTGGACATTTAAATACCCTGTTCCTTTGAATGTAAACCCTCTCACCAGCTTACCTCAACTTCCTTTTGCAATGTGAACTAAGTTGATCTGGTAGCTACAGGTAGCAATCCCCAACATGTTCCCGAGGGAATCCAGAGACAGAAATTTGAAGCTTCAGTTTTTCAGACCTGTATCTGAATGTTTTCTCTCACTTACCCTGCAAACATACATGAATACACAGAACAGATACGTTTCAAAGTCTGTTTTTATAATGTTATACAATGACTTCAGTCCTGAAGATAGATGCTAATGTATTTTCGTTTGTCTGGAATATGAAAAGTTTGTAGGTGCCACTACTGCTCCGGGAAAATGGCAGATGATGAAGAATATGAGGAAGTGGTGGAGGTAAGACGAAAAAACCGACTCTTGACAGCAGAGTATTCTGTGTAGCAACCATCAAAGCCATGTAGGTGAATTAATCAGTCGAAAAATACATTGTCTATTATAACTTCACGAAGATTTACCATTAAAGCATAAGAAAGGAGTATTTTATGTTCAGTTTCACTATAATTATGTGGGATTTAGACTTGAAATATCACTGTTTCCCACTTTTGCTTTTCTTTAAACTCTCAAAAACAAAAAACAAAAAACACAAAAAAAACACCAAAGTGTGGGATAAAGACAGATTTTAATTTGTCTTCTAAAACTATTTTCTTTCCACCTCCCAACCCCCATGATCAAAGAGACTGAGAAGATGGAGAGAACATTCTGGAAATAGAGCTCTATTTCTTAGTGTCTGCATAGAAATAGAGCTACTTTTTGCTTCAACGAGCTGATTATTTATAGGGTGATATGAATTAAATGTTCAGAATAATATATATGAGATTATATGCTTATATGAGATTTTTATGTACATGGATATATGTGCACACACACACATATGAAAATAAACCCATGATGCTCCCAAGTGACAGTTGGAGCCACACTTTCCCACTAACTTCATTGTATTTACTCAGGGAACAAAACTAGCTTTTGCATTTGAATTTTGAAAAAGAGCAGACCATCTTGAAAAAATTCCCTCCAGATTATTGGTGGGTGTCTGACACATTTTACAAAGTTGTCAATTACTTATTTTATATTTATTTGCTATAATTTTTTTATCATGTTATGATTTTCTTCACCAGTTCTTGCCTTTAGCTTCACATCCATATGAATATACTGCCATTGAATCTGAAAGTGCTGAATAATTACCAATTAATGATGCTCCTCTAAATACATATGTGAACTTGGAGGCAGTTTTGAAAATCTGTGCTTTTTAAAAAGAATAAAATTAAGTTTAAGAGCTAACCAGAATCAAATTCCAAATGAAAGTACCAAAATTTGTCTTTGGAAGATTATTTTATGGACCAGTCTATGTTTAGATGATACAAATTTTATTTTACTCTACAAATAAAATTGCTTGTATTACTGCAGGATATATGTTTTTGAAAAAACCCAGAATGAATCTTATACAATATAACCTTCAAACTCTCTGGCTTACATGCCACAGGCCACATCTTCAATGTTCAAAATCATCACTAGTATGCATTTTCCAGATGTCCCAAAGGGTCAAATTATCACTATCAAACACTAACACAATTATAAATTAAATTGCCTTCCCTATGATGGTAAAACCAGGAATACTTTTTAGCTTCCAACTTAAATATCCCTTGACTTTCTTAAAATAATTGTGTTCATCTGTCACTGGAAATTGTCCTTAATGCTAGACTTGATTGATTTAACTAGATGTCATAATAATGGAGGGGGCTATTTTTAGGTGTCTCCTCCTTGCCATTTTGTTCCCATTACTGCTTCTCGGTCTGACCAGCAGGTGCTAAACTAATAGACTTCCTGCCAGAGAGTGTTGAACCAAGGTCTCTCTGACCTCAAAAAATATGACAGGAGAATGGGATCGTGGCAGATTCGAGAAAATAGTGAGGCAACTGTTCACAAAACACACAGGAACTAGCTTTAAAAATATGTGTCCTAAGGATCTTGGACATCTAAATAAAATTGTACTGTCACTTTCTACTCTGGTTTAAACAAACTTGGAAAGAAAGGAAAAGAAGCAAGGATGTACTATCTAATTAGTGGCAAAGCTCTTTTTAAAAAGTGAGATTTGGCATACGAGTTAATGCCAACCATTCGGACAATGTTGCGTTTTTTATAAGCTTGTTTCTAAAATACATTTACCAGTCATGAGAGCACAACAAAGGTAAAGTTGGATGGTTACCAAAGAGCTGCTTTTACTTGGATGCTCACAAAATTCAAAACAGTTGTGAGTCATTCACTTTAGTTTAATATTTCTTCTCTATTTACTGATGTTTGTGTGGCCAGAGGAACGGTTCCATGTGGATCAGCATCAAACAGTATTTTTAAAAATGTCCTAATGATATTTTCCATGTGATGAAGACACAAGCATGTAAAAGAGAAATTCTGTGTCCTGTAAGAACTTGTGACTTCTGTTGCCATGTATAAAGACACAGAGATGGAATTAGATTTCAAATTAAAAAAAAAAAAATAGTACAGGAGCAAAGAAAGCTCGAGTGAGGGACATTAGGCATGTTTTATAGTAATTTTACTGCAAGTGAAATAGAGCATGTGGCCTATTGACAACGATTAAATAATTTTTGAAGGTTCACTGAACCAAGGGCAGAAGAAAGGAGGCCACTGAGGGAAATGTTGCATGTCAGTGTTTTTCCCTTTCCCTGAATATATGTTTTGGAGGCAGAGAACATAAAAATGAAGCATACAATGTTATACATTTGTTGACTGAGAAAATGAGCCTAGTGTTTCATTTTTATCCCTTTTTTTTTTTGTATGCTTTGGCCTCAACAAGTCTTTCCTCCTATTCACCCAGCTTTGCTGGGTGATGCAGGGGGCAGGATTCCACTCTCTTTACGCATCTGAAACAAAATGTCAGCCAGTTCCTATCCATGTCTATTTATTGCTGGTGATGTCAGAAGTAGAACAAAAGTAGATTTGATTTCAGGTCCAGCCTGCAGGCACCTCAGAGCCATCAATGGCGAACCGCTAACTTTCCCACATTTTGTGATGAGAATCTTCTCTTTTTTTCCTTCTCCTGTTGGCATTTGTAAATTTTCATCTTAGGACACCCCTTTTAGGACTACCATGCTATCGGAAAGGATTCACCCATCACTCCAGAAGAAACTCTTAGTTCTTATTGACCAGGGTGATGAAGGGTTAATTGAGAGGTGTATATGCCTTTGGATCTATCATTTCCATGATACAATCCTCTTAAAAATTTATTCACAGTGAGGTTTCTGTTTGTTTTATTGTTAGTCAGCAAACTGGGTTTTATCACAGTTCCTCTCTGCCCAACCTACATACTCAAGATATGGTGATTATATTCTTTTGTTAGCAAATTCTACTTTGGGTGTCAGAAGAAAAAAAATTTAACTTGTCCTAAGTAAAATAGCATCCCGTGATTAATAACCAGCCTCGGACAACTTTCTCATCCCTGGACATCTCCTTGTCCAGTCTGATGGCATTCATTCACTTTAGACTCCCTGGTTTCACAAATTTAAAATCGGGTCCAACATATGAACAGGCTCCTTCATTGGCTTCCTTCCCACAGATATAGCAAACCAGCTGGGCTAGCGAAATAACCCAAGTGGTTCAGCTGGGGCAGAGGAGAGGTGATTTCTGCTTTAGTTCTCATGACGATACTTCTGTGCTTTATTTACAGTACTACACAGAGGAGACCATCTACGAAGAGGTGCCGGGTGAGGTAAGATCCAGCCCACCCCTGCACTCACTGTATGCTGGTTAAAGCAGGAAGAGGCTTTTCTCTCACACACCTAGGGCCACAGAGCTGGCAAAAGAGAGACTCTGAGGGAGGATCATTGACCAATGTGTGCTCAGCAGCTGGTGGTACAAGAGTAAACGTAACCTGTCTGTCAGGTTTTATCACCGTTTTTGCTATTCAGCATATCCAAGGTGGCTGCAGGATGGTTTCCCCCATTGTCCATGTGGTATTGTTGGTGTAGGTGATGCTACTTAGAGTAACACCAGTGGCTGTCACCATTCTGCTTGCAGCAAAGACATGGGCTTGAACTTGGGATCTGCACAGGAACCCGCAGTTTTATTGTGTTGAGTTGTAACTTGTAGGGCACCATCTCTGCCAACAGGATGGTGCCTCCCGGCCCTTGTCCTCGATGGTGCCATAAACTGCTACTTAGATTTTAGCATATAAGGAATTCCGAGAAAGCCATTCCCATCAGTATTCCAAGTTGGAACTTTCTTTTTTCCAAGATTAAATACCTCACACATGCTTCATTTTCTGCCGAGTTGTTTCTCTTAAGCCTGGCAAACGCTGTTATGGATGGCTAACCCTGAAGCTTACTCACACAGCCTGTGACTGCATGGAAACTAACATATGTAGATACTATAAATTGGTTAGTTTCTCACAGTCAACCATTCATCACTAATAATGAGTAGAAAGGAGCCTATTAGCAATGCTCTGACAACACTAGGGGGAGTTGTCATAGATATACAGTGTCCTTATTACTTAGGTTTCTCTTTTCAAAATTGATTAGAACTATTCCTTTGATATGGGTGGTATTAGCTGTGAAGGAAATTAAACTATGAGATGGATTGAAGATTTGGCTGCTTATCTTCTTTCCTCACATACAGTTTTTTGTTTTTTTGGTTTTTTTGTATCTTACTGTTTTAATTTGCATTCCTTTGATCTGTATTGGGGTTGACTTTTTTAAAATTAAATTTAGTGGGGTGAGAATGGCTAGTGAAATTACGTAGGTTTCAAGTGTACAATTCTATAATACATCATCTATATATCACATTGTGTACTATTTTAACCTTGGACGAGAGCCAAACTTTTTATAAGAAACAGTAATTTCCCACTTACCACATGCATAGGAATGTTGGGGGGACAATTGCCCCATTACATTGTCACCATCATGCTTGCCCACCTGAGCGTTTATCAGTGTAAATGGCCTCCAATTCACATTAATTAACTGACTAAGGCAAGAGAATGGTAATCACTTGTCATATTGAGTGATTCATTTTTTTTGTTTATTATTCTTTGTCTCATACTACAAGAGAGAATGCCTAAATTCCTGAAGAATAAGCAACCAACTTCTTAGATTTATTTAAAAGTTAATATTAAAAGTCAAGAACTTAAGCTTTATTTGACTGGCTTAATCTTTTGTTCTCTGATCCCAAGGTTGCTTTTATTTTAATGCAGACAATTTAAGAAGCTTTTTAAATGTTTAAGAATATTTTGCTTCTGATTTTTGGCTTACCTTAAAGTTTTTTTTCTTTCTGCAAATGGAATTTTAAGACAATGTTTCAAATTAGTTAGGTGCCACCTTAAACAATTAGCATTAAGATTTATGCAACAGACTGCTTTCAAATGGATATTGTGTGTGATTTTCCGCTGTGACCTGTTTTAGTTGTGGATATGGAACAACAGGAATATAAGTCTGACTTAAAGTCACAATACCAAGATCCTGGTCATCATCATTTACTCTTATAACCATGTTGAACTACCTGTCACATTTTCAGACAATAACAGAAGTCTATGAAACTACGACAAGGACAACGTCTGACTATGACCAATCAAAACCTTCCAAACCAGCGCTGGCCCAACCAGAATCGGCAAAGCCAGTGGAGAGGAAGAAGGTTATCAGGAAGAAAGTGGACTCTTCAAAGTTCATGACCCCCTACATTGCACACAGTCAAAAAATGCAGGCTCTCTTTAGCACAGTAAGTTTCAAATGACTTCTTATAATCTGGTTTTGTTATGGAGAAATTACTGATCTCAACCAACTCTGTTTAGGATGCTGGCTGGGTTTTGTTTCTCAACCTTGTGTGAGACAAAACTTAGTTTGCAGAAATATAAACTCTTGTGAATCTCGAGTTGTCATTTTCCTGTAATTTATTTGTATGATTGTGCACCATCAAGGAAAGCATCCAGATTGAAATTATACCCACAAAATAAGTATACGGCCAATTATAGAGCATGTACTGATCTGTAGTCACTGTTAGTTAGCCAATCTAGAATAATGAAATCATAAATACAGATTTAGTTGAAATCGGTTCATGGAAGCTAAATGGCATCTACTTAAGCTATGTCTGAGCAGGATGCCTCTGAAGTGGACCAGCTAACAGTATGTAAAAAGGTTTCTAAGAGATGGATAATGGAGAACACGTAGTTTAGAAAACCAGGATTATACTAAGAACTCATCTGCAATGGAGGATCAGAATGTTTATACCCTAGAACAGTGGTTTTGAACTGTGGCTGCACATTAGAATCTCCTGGGAGCTTTAAAACTACTAATGCCCAAGCTATTCTGGTTTAATCAGTCTGGGGTTGGGGCTGGTGTAGAAGGATTTTTAAAAACTGCTCAGGTGATTCTAATGTTCAGTCCAGGTTAGGAAGCACTGCTCTTGATGGTCCCTAGTCCTTAAAGTTCTGTAAGTTACACTGATTGGTAGCAGATTCAGACCCATTTGAATGGACCTAATGTGTTCATTGTCCATGGTGGGCTGAAGGCTCACAAGGTAGCCTGATTGCATGTCCTCTGGATGCTTCAAAAAAATGAAAAGTATCTCAGGGAACATTGCTTATGTCAAAAGCATCTTGTTGTGGTTGGCCAATAAATATTCATTTTTGGTTGAGTGTTAACTCTTGGGGACTTTTTGGTAAATTTCTAGTTCAGATTCTTGAATGATCTAAAATATAGGCTTCTGAGACTTAGATTTCTAAAAACAAGATTATCTTGTCTCTTTTATAACTGCAGTATTCAGCAAAGACAGAACTTTTTTTGTCAATTCATTACCATAAAATCTCATTAATTCAGACACTAATATCCTAGAATTTCTGATAGACTGAGCAGAATGATGGCAAAGGTTTATAATATTTTTAAAAGGGTTAGTAACTAAATCAATAATATAACTTAGATCGTTGACTACTCCACTTCAAGAATACTCTTGAAACATTTATAACAGTAAATTATGCACATTATTTTAAAGGCAAGAGCTCATTGTAAATTTAGCAAAAATAACACAGTTGCATTACTTTTCAAAATACTCCATAATTTAGACTTTCCATTGATTCAGCTGGTGTCTCAGCTATCCACACCACTGAGATTTAGCTGCAACTTTTGAATTGAATATTTTTTCATTGTATGGCAATCAAATCTTTTCACATTTGACTCAATTTTTCTACATTTATTTTCTAAAATTATTAAGGTTCAAGCTTTTTATGTGTGCACTCAGACAATAAAAATATTGAGAGAGGGAATTTCCAAGACAATAGTCTGTAATAATAACATTTCTACTGTCTCCATTATATAACCATGTTTAGAAAGAGCAATTAACAAATCTATTTTAGTGTTTGCTGAGAATCGGGACAGAGGACAAAATGAATGCTATTTATAACTGATAATTGTTATAACTTGCAATATATTTTTTTATCAGATGGGGATGAGTGCATTGCCTGAAATTTCTGCTGCTGTCTTATCAGGTTTTAGGCTAATATCTATATTGTTTTCAGAATAAATACAAGGAGAACTATGAGAAAGGAAAAGGACAACCATCCACCATCACAGCCGATACCCCAGAACTTCGCAGAATCAAGAAAGTACAAGATCAACTTAGTGAGGTGGGCTACATTGCTAAAATGAAAAAGAGACATTTCAAAAATATACCTACCACTGGGGATTGTGGGTTCTAAATTGGTGTAGAGACTAAAGGGTTGAATTACACTGAGCCAGTCCAGAAATCTAGAGGAAGCACTGGCCACAGATTATGTTGCTCTACATGTGAACCCAAAGAGGCTTCTAAAAGTGTAATTTAGAAATTCAGCTTAATTGGTGATGTGAGATGGAAGTTCCAGCTCACTGTGGTCCTCCATTCTGGAGCACAGGTCAACTGAGATTCAGCCGTGAAAGCAGACAAACAGTAAACGCAGATGCTGTGCAGATGTCCGGAGATTTTCTCCCTAAAATGAAGAAACTTTGCTTCTGATGCAGATGTAGAGTGATTGGATCAATGCTCTTTGGTTATATTCTTTACTGTACTCACATGGTCATGCCTGTTGTGAACTCTAATTGTGCATTATTTCTGCAGGTTAAGTATCGAATGGATGGCAATGTTGCTAAAACTATCTGTCACGTAGATGAAAAAGCAAAAGACGTTGAACATGCAAAGAAAGTTTCGCAGCAAGTCAGTAAGGTAAGGTCATGCTATGGATGGCCAGGATACAAAATAGAATGTGTATCCCCTCCGCCTGGCCTTAGAGGACAAAACTGGACAGGCCTGATCCTGCTCACCAGTCCCACTGGAATCGCAGGCCTGTGAGTTCTGATGCCCACACGTGTCAGGGAGGCTACACCGTGACTGGAGTGTCCGTGGGAGCTGTGGTGGATTGCACATCCCGTGCCTTGCAGTTCAGCTCCAGGCCTTTTCTGCATAGAAGGCAGTCCCAATGTCCCCAGAGTTCCTTATTTATTTTTTAAAGAAGTTAGAAGCTGAATTTTTATGATAAATTCCAAATTTCAAAGGTAGGAAACTCATTAAAAACCTTTTTGAAAAATACCATGGAAGTCAAAAGAAACATGTCTATCATCTAACTTTAGTCAACGACTGATAGGTTGCAAACTTTGAAAGGAATCTGTAGAGCATCAGAATCATGACTGAATTTTTAAAAAATTAGACTTTTCAAGTGAAAGTTTACGAAGTCAGGCAAAGTATTATGGCATGTTGACATGGTCAACGTTTTCATAATGGCTGCTAGTAACACACTGACACCTTGGCAGCCTCTGTGTGAGGACACCTATGAAAAACTCTTCACAGTGCTCTCCTTTGTTCTCTCAGCGTTAGTGCTCTTGGAGAAGGCAGCAAGCCACGGTCCTCTCTTCTTTCTGTCTAGGTTTTATACAAGCAGAACTGGGAAGACACCAAGGATAAGTACCTGCTTCCCCCTGATGCCCCTGAATTTGTCCATGCCATTAAGAACTCAGCCTTGTTCAGTAAGGTAAGGGCCCCTGCTCTGTCACCTCTTCTATCCTCCTCTGTCCTCCTGACACATCATGTAGTGAGCGGAATACTCAGTAAACCCTTGATAATCTGAAACACAGTTCAGATTTTAGGCTATTATATGAATAGCCTTGTGAATAGCCTTGAGACGTGTGGGGCCGCAGGGGTAGTGCTTGGCAAGGAGGAACTGAGAAGAAAGTTCTTGGGCAGAGCAGAGGGAGAAGGTGCTATCAGGAACTTGGGCAACCTGGGGAAAGCGTGTGTGGGGAGAACACAGATGCGTCTGAGATCCAGCTCTGGAGACCCACAAAGTAATATTTTTGGCTCTTCTGTTGACCCTCTGCTACACTTTAGATGCTCCTGGCTGTCACTCTTATTAAAGCTCTATTTTATGGCAGAAACTACACTAAGTAGTTTCCCGGCTCTTTACACTTGTGTTAGTACTTGATGCGGGAGGTATGTAAAGTCACAGAGCGGAGAGGAAACAGAATCAGATACATCTGCTCTTCTCTAAGTAAGATTTGTCACGAGATGCAGGAGAAGATATTAATAAATATGACTTGGATTGGATGGGAAAGGAGAGGTTATTTGTGAGTTCCGTTTACCTTTGCTCTCCCCTTGCCCTGGGTTCTTTATGCCACTGATGAATTAATCGAAAAGTATGTATTTCATGTAAGTGTGATTTCACTTTCTAACAACTTTTCACTCTGTGCTGCTTAGAAACTGTACACTGAAGACTGGGAAGCAGACAAAAGTTTGTTTTACCCATATGACGATAGCCCGGAGCTGAGGAGGGTTGCACAAGCCCAGAAAGCTCTCAGTGATGTAAGTAAACTGCAATCAGCACCACGTTAGTGTGGAATCAGGCAACTCGAATTATATCTTCTGGCCAGATGTCCGTTGCAATTCTTCTTTAATACAGACTACAACGCCTGTTATTATCATTATTGCAAAGAAATAGATCTAGAATCATTATAATTTTTGGTGTCTAATTTAAATTAGATTTTAGAATTTATAGTAGATGGAATTTTGTCCAATCCCCTATTCTTACTGGTGAATAACTTGGGTCTAAGGTCACATAGGTAATTAGTGGCAGAGCTCAGACTAGAAGCCTGGTCTTGTGATCCCAAGACCAATGTTCTTTGCACTAGTGCAAGCCCCTCCTGTCCCCTTGGCTGGAATTGAAGCTTTTCTGCACAATAGAGTGGCATTTTAAAAATCTATTGGAATCATAGCCACCTTCCCAAATTTATTAAGTGAATAATGTTATTGAAAGATTTTGATTTGCTGTCTCAATCATAAAGTCTGAATTGTGATGTGTCCCCCTTTTCCGCCATGGGGGAACTGACTGATGCACTTGTCCAGATATGTGTATGTAGTAATCTCACAAAGAACCTTTGCCACTGATGTACATAGAGGACATTTCAGAGTTAGCAAAACATCAGTGGTCCCACTGGCTAGAATACTAGTATCCTGGGCCTTGAAAACTGTTTATTAGAGAAACACAGAAAGCCTAATACCATCCTTAGGGTTGAAAGCAGCAGCAGCACCGAGCCCTGCATCGGCCCAGCACTTCCCCTTGTTTTGAGGTACTTTATTTCTTGGGCCCTGGATTTGCTAGGGGCCATGTTGAAAATTCAAAGGCTACTGCTTTAGTCTTCAGGCGAGCACTGTATTATAAAATAACAAGTTATTTTTCATTCAATGTCAGCTAAATCCCTGGGTCTTCTTACATTCAATATGGACTTAAGCCAGTTGGCATCTTAAAACTTACTGGGATTTACTTCTAATGAATTTTAGGATTCTATCTTACCCTGAACTGAAATTATATATTAACTATCTGACAGTATATCCAACATTTGAGGTCTGATTTTTGTTGTCTCTCACTTGATATCACCTGCAAATTTAGTAGACATAATTTCATCCTAGTTTGTGTGTAATTGGTTAAAATAAGGCACAGATATATTCCTATCCTTCCAAAGCATAAGTTAGGAACTAAAGAAGGTACAACAACATTCTAAGGCCATCTAGTGCATGGCACCAATTTTAATGTGTAGGGGCCTTCTGCTTCTTTTTTAAGATTAGCTTTTTGGTTCTATCTCTCATGAATATTAACATTGTGTGACCTTTATCGTGTGATTAATAATAATTTATTGAAAGACCATTATGCATTCATACCTGGCAGGACAGAAAAGTACAAGAAGTTTTCATTCTTTTCCTTAAGAATTTAGAATCAAGCTGGTCAGATGAAAGTTTTATATATTAAACCACAAGAAAAAAGTTAAAACAAAGAACCCCTGCAGTCTAATACTTGCTAAGAGAAAGACAGGATACATGTGTGTCATCAGAAAAGGACATGTGAAGGTGGTGATTCTGAGGGAATGGGCAGTGATGAATAGGAAGTGCATTTCAGGTAGAGAGCACTTGAACAAAGGGACAGAGGAGAAGTGAGTCTGGGGCTTTAGGGAACAAAGAAAGTGAATGCTATGGGTGCTGAGGTAGGCGGGCACTTGTAAGAAATTTGCAGTAGGACCTTGATCAGACAAAATAGATTTGACATGATACGATCGTCAATAAGAGGCATCCTAAGATTTTGGAGAAATCTTATTACATGATAAGAGTAGACTCTAGAGAAATTTTGATGGACAGTATGGTGGATTAGGACTAGGACAAATCGTAATAATTTGTAGAAGACTATTTTGGTAATATAGATGGATCAGAGCGATGACGGGGACAGTGGATATTGGAGACAAAAGAGTGAAAGGAGACACAGACGAGTTTATGACCAAGACTGGCAGTCCGGGTGGATAAAGGTATAACTGGTAAAACTGCTTTAGTGAATGAGAAAGAGAGTTGAGATAAAGGAAGGAACATTCAGATCTAGGCATCCTATGAACAAATTAGAAATTTAGTGCTATTGCATAAATGTGAAATGAGGAATATTTGAGTCATCAGGATATAAGTGACAGCTGAAGACGTGAAAATGTATGAGGGAGACAGAACAGTGTGTGGCCAAGGGCAGAGTCTTGGAGGACACCCACACTGAGGACATCTGGAAAGGAGCCAGCAAAACAATAAGGGGACAGACGGTTGGAGAAGTTGAAGGGGAACCAGGAAATACATGTCCTGGAAGCCCATGGAGAGGTTTCCAAGAAGACTCTTAATCTCCTAATGTCTCCCTTTATCTGTAAAGTGGAGTTATGAATGGGTTACCTCCACGCCACTCTAGTGCTATGGACTTTGAACAATTAAAGTTGACCACATTTTTTGAAATACTCTATAGAAGACATAATGAAGGAGAATTGTAATAATGAAGTAAAGTCTTCCCATGCTTCCTCAGAAAGACTTGGCAGTTAAGATCTGCTTTTGTTTTTATTGCAGCCCAAGTATGCACTAAGTATCGGATTACCAGCATGCCTATTAATCCTGTTGTCAGCTCCATGAACTTGTACAACGATTGGGCACCGAGCCCCAAGCAAGCTGTTGTTCACAGAGCATACCCCTGGGGAGGCGGGTAGATGTCAAGCTGGAGGCTTGGGCTCAGAGGCTCCCTCTCCCTCTCCTGTACCTTCTTCCTGAGTTTTTCTGAACCCTAATTATCATGTTTTCTTTTTATCTAAGTAGAGACTGAAGACTTTGCAAACCCTAAGAGAGTCTTTAAGCTAATGCAGAGCACAGAATTCTAACTAGACAGAATTCTGACCAAGGTTCCTTAGAAATTAGGACATCTAGATCTGATTTCTCTGCAAGTTCGTGACAGGATGTCCTACTTAATATCATTTCTCCTGCCAGGATGTTGCTTTCTCCTTAAGGATATAACCAGTCATGGAAAAATACAGTTTGCCTTATGCCTAAAATGTCTTCACTTATTTAAAAGAAATTAAGCAGTCTAATTAAATGAATACATTTTAAAATCTGTCCGTATCCCAATTGATTTAATGTCCATGAAAGTTTTTGTTACAGGCACTAGATAGATACTGTTAGGATAAGATACAGGTGGAATTGGCTAAAGCATAAAGAAAATTACTGGGACCTTGGAACTACCATGTTTCCCGGAAAATAAGACCTCACTGGAAAATAAGCCCTAGCATGATTTTTTAGGATGCTCGTAATATAAAATAAGCCCTACCATATTTCCCCAGAAGTAAGACCGGGTCTTAAATTAATTTTTGCTCCAAAAGATGCATTAGAGCTTATTTTATGTTATGAGCATCCTGAAAAATCATGCTACAGCTTATTTTCCGGTTAGGTCTTATTTTCGGGGGAAACACGGTATTAATATATACGACGTCTTTACTTTATAAATAAGAATACTGCCGCATGGAAGGGGATGTAATTTGTAGAAGTCTCACAGTTGAGTGAACGAAGAATTGGGTGGATGAGTCTCCTCTTCAGACTTGCCCTGATGGTCTCAGTGTGAAAACCACACGTTGAGAAATCAGTCCTTGAACCCTCACTCTAGTCAGGTACTGCACAGGCCACACGCATTCCCAATGAGAGGATATGTTCTCTGCCATCCCAGAACTCACAGTCTAAGGAGGGACAGACAGGTAAACAACCAGTTGCAGTGTCACCTGATAATTCCGTTAAAAGAAGTAAGGTCTAAGTTGAGTGAGATCCCTGGAGAAGATCCTTGAGTCAGGGAGGGTCCAGGAGGGGAAACTGAGCTTGTCCTGAGACCTGGAGAATGAGTAGTAGTGTGCAGGCAAAGGGGGAGAAGGTGGAGTTGGGGCATTCTGGGGAAAGCGAGCAGTATGTATGAAGTCCAGAGACGTAACACAGCTTCCTGTGTCTGGGGATCTATGAGGATTCTGCATTGTCGGGAGGCAGGGGTCAAGATTGGTGGAAGGTAAAGCCTGAGGAGTCAGTAGTGAAGAAAAAGAGTGAAGAGGATGCATGATTAATGAACATACTTATTTCAAGGTGAGAGGTCTTTTATAAGTGAAACGAAAGGAGCAAATGAAGAGGGAGAGGAGCAGTGACTGATAGAGTTAGGTACAGAGGGCTGGTGGTGGGAAAAGTACCCTGAGTGCTGGGCTCATGCCCTGCCAAGGATGCTTCTCCTCAGAGCCGTGTGAGGGAGGGGTGGGAGAGGCAGGGATGAGTATGGAGAAAAATCAGTGTGTAACCTGTCTTTACTCTATGAAAGAGGAAGCTGAGGGGCAGGTAGAGCTGATCGGGGGCTGAAGGACAGTGTTGAGGTTTTAGATGAGCCACTAGCAGTAGAGACTGACCAGAGACACATAATGGGATGTTCAAGCTTCATTGAAGGCAAATGGCAATTGGATAAATTCAGAGGATTGGACACAGAGCCCCAAGCAGGCTGTTGTCCACAGAACCTATCGCCGGGTAGGCATGTAGATTTCAAGCTAAGGACTTGGGATCAACAGTCTCCCTCTCCCTCCTCTGGACCTTCTTCCTGTGTCACTATTAACCTTGCTTATCATATTATCACTACCCAACCCATAGAGCTGTGTGATTTTCTTCAGAAGCATTCAGCATCCTGGATATAAAAACACAGATATGGAAATGTGTTAAGTTGATCCAGAGCTGGCAGTTTGTTAACAGATGTGATGTAAAGACAAGAGGTTAGGAGTCGAGGATGCTGATTAAGAGAATAATTTTAGTTGCAGATCATGACATGAAAATAAATGGAAGGAAACTGACCTAGGGACAATAATGTTGGAGAAAAGAGAAAACTCAAAGAGAAAAATCACCAGTAGTGCTGAGAGAAAGGGCATGTAACATCTACAAGCATAAACTACGGTTACGTGATACACGGAAGATTAAGACTTCAAATAAGATGAAAACACAGTCTTTTAAAAAAATGCCAACAAATGAAACATGAGATGTAGAATAGTTATCTGTGGCTCATGGGCATCCCTTTTATTTTGTCAGATTTCCTACAAAAAAGGTCTTGTTGAACAGCATACCCAATTCACATCTCTACCAGATCCTCCTGATATAGAATTTGCCAAGAAAGTGACTAATCAACTGAGCAAGGTAAGTAAATAGGGCTGGGACATTGCCGTCCTTGAAAACTATGCTGAATAACCTCAACCCTCAGAAAAAATAACTAAGATGAACCTAAAGACACAATGTAAACACTGAATATTTTTGCATATGCCCCTAAAAATGCTACAGCAAAAGCAATACATCCATTAACATCATGGTACAATGTTACATGTTCAACCAGCTCGATGACTCAGTGATTGTTGATACATGTGAAAGCTGCATTTTGAAAACAAACCCATGTCCTACTATCCTTTGACATTTCACTTATGAAATGTCTCTGTTAGTCTCACTAACAGAGAACCAAGTAACCACACCTTTCCACAGAGGATCTGATTGTTTTAATTCAGTGTGAAGACCCAATATAGTTTGATGCTCTCAGTCACACTTGGAGAAAATAAGAATGCAGGAGTGGTCTCTCAGACAAAGCTTAGTTTGGCAGGCATAGGAGGGCACCTAATAACTTTGAAGGCCCTGGCAAACAGCCTGGACTGCCTATATTTAGGCGGGTGAAGTAGCTCTGAAGAATGCAGAGAGGCAGATGTTCAACTGCTGAATAGACCCATGTTAAATTCCTTTTTAAAAATTGGTCCAAATCAGGCCACTTTCTCCTGGGATACTGCTATTTTTAAATACTTTTCTTTGCGCTTTGTGGAATTGAGTCTCAGTTTGGTCTTCTGCTTAAATTTTGATGGAACCTCAAGATTTCTATCTTGTTCTAGTGGGTTTTTTTTTTTTTTTTTGAAAGGCTATCTCTAGTAAAGGAGAAGGAGGAAGTTATAGAAGATGAAGTCTATTCAATGATGTTTTTTAGTGTCTGGTATTGCAGATTACCTTACGATCTAACCAAAGGCTAGTTGGATAAAAGATCCAGTAAATACCGTCCAATTTCACTAACAGGAATACCATGAACCTGAAATTTTGCCCAGGGCTAAGCAGAAATTAACTTTAGAACTGTCTATAAAGAGATGGCCTTCTATTTAGTATTGTAGATAAGACTGGAGAGCAAGGATGATTTATCATTTTGAAAGAAAAAGCTCTATTTGAATAGTCACTTAGAAAGAAAAATAAATCTGTTTAAAAATTTTATTTAAAGCATATTTTAAAAAATATGTTACTAAGGCAACATTCTTGTTCCTTATTTGAGTACGCAGTATGGGTACCTGAAAGTGATTAAAACAGTCACTTTCAACCCCCCGCCCCCACACAGTCAGCCTCTCACTAAATCAGTCTTGCTGATTAGTTTAGAGTTATACTCTTCAGTATAATAGCTACCAGCCACATGTGTCTATTGAATACTTGAAATGTAACAGTATGAACTGAGAGTCCTATATGTGGGAAATATCCACTAGATCTTGAACACTTATGACAAAAAGAAGGTAAAAATAGCTCATTAATTATTTTATGTTGATTGCATGTTGAAATGGTAATATTTTTGGATCTATTGGGTTAAATACAATACATTATTAAAATTAATTTCCCACCGGTTCCTTTTCACATCCTAAGATATGGCTACCAGAAAATTTAAAATTACAGTGGTGGCTTGCATTATATGCCTATTGGATTGCAGTTGGATATGGTGACATCACTGGGTATTTTGAAGGCATTGCCAGGGCGGTTTGCCCTTGGGAATAACAATATGAGCCGAGGGGAAGATGGCTGTGGATGAAGGTCACCAGGTTCAGCCATGGTGAGAGTTATTCATCCCAGTCTTACCCATATTTCCAAGTTCTTAATGGCTGTTGCACATCCCAAATAATAGTCACCTTGAGAAGAAATGTTTGTGGTTGGTTTGCTGGTGCAGCCCATTCAACAACAAACCATCCAATAGGAGAAGTGTAGGGCTACCAGGGACTCGTTTCCTTTCTCTTGAAGTCTTCCCCATGGTCAAGCTGCTTTGACCCATGCTTCAGTATCATTTTCTTTCTCTACAAAATACGTACAAATCTCTTTTATCTATTCATTCTCATGAATTTAAATTCTTACCTATCCTTGTTGAATCGTGTCTTCCAGATTCATCCCTTTGTCTTACAGCCTTCCATCCATATAATATAATGAGTACATATCTGTAACAATTATATTGCAGTTACATTCTGTTTACCAACCTTCTCTCCTATTAATATATCTGTCAGAATCCATACTCTTACCTTTGTTTTTGGCCAAAGCCATCAACTACATGCCAGCACCGCCTCCTGGCTCAGCTTACTTTGTAGCTCTAGCATAGATGGGCAGGCAGGCAGAGCTGTCCACGTAAGCAGGCATTCCAGGAGAGGAAGCTGTGCCCACGACAACCAGCTGCAAGTGGGGTTCTGCAAGGACTGAGAAGTCCTTTTGGTTTCTCTGTGCCTGCCTCTCTGATTTCTTCCTGATTCACAATAGGAAAATATAAGATTTCAGGTTGGGATTTCCAGCTGATACCCAATTGGGATCTAGAATTGAAAGGAAACACTGTGTGCTATACTCTCTACTCATAAAACTACCGGTCACCATGTGGTTAAGCAGGACGTTCGGATGCCTGATTTATGGCCCAACAAAAGCACCCTCAGCCGACTTCTGGGGAGGAGCGACTATGGTTTGGTGGAGAAATCTTCCTACATCTATCGACGTGTGGTTACCACAGAAGGTGTCCCAGAGCTCATAATTGACCTAATGTACTTCCCTCTGTTAAATGAATGAATACAAAATCCTAGAAAAAGTTAAATTGATTCTTGCCTCCAGGTTTCCATTGATCGACTCTAATCATGACAGAGTTGGAGAGTAGGGTTAGGGCGAGGATTGGGGCGTGTTGGACCCCTGATGTGGCGACTCCATCTCCGTGTATCACACAAACACTCAGGCCTCACTGCCAGACATGCTGAGTGAGGCCCCTTGGCTGGCAGAGGGGGGGTCCCACGTGGACACATACTCTACTCTTCATTCCTCTAGCTGCAGACCTTTATTTTTTTCAACTTCTCTCCTACCCCAAATGAAGGGGAAGGCCACAACTTCCTCAGCAGTTAACAAGCTCCAGCCTTCTCCCTTGTAGTGAACAGATTCTCAGACTTGGGAGTACTCAGGAATGGACTGAGAGGTCCATCTCTATCCTGACCCATTTCAGCCCTGGCCAGGGGATTGGGAAGAAATAACAAACTTTGGCTTATGAAGAGGAAGACGAGATGGGGGAAGATCTCTGGATAAGGGGGCTGGGTGGTCTTCCTCTCTTGTTTTGCATCTTGTTTTGATCTTTTTAAATATCAGACATCTGTCTCTCACTGTGAGAATTCATCTCTTACTCAATTTTGCTTAACAAATCTACATATCTGATTCTTATTTCTGTATAATAACCAACTTTTGGTCCTCATTAAGAATATCTGCTGGCTTCTCAACTTTAAGTTATATTATAAAGTTTTCTATATCTCAATTTGGGGGTGCATCTAGGCCAGTTGCTCCCCATCCCCAATCCTAGAGTTTTCTTCCTTTGAGAGCAAGCAGAGGATTGGCAGTGTCTCTACAAAAAAATGTAGATTAGGAGATCTTAAGCTTGAGTGTGTGTACATCAAATACCTCTGAAGTTATAAGTATGTATGGGTATTTTACGGTTTTCTCAGATTCCTGATGTGGTCGTTCTCCAAAAAGATTAGAAACACTTCTATAGGCTATCTTAGGAAATGGAAAAATCAGTTTGATTGACTTCAATTCTTTAAAGCTTCAAAAGAGGATGGTGGGCAAATTAATTGGCAGTATAAACTAAATTTTACCTCAGCAAGAATTTCCATTGAAGAATACACACACACACACACACACACACACACACACACACACACACACAGTTGTCTTTTCTGTAGAGTTTCTTACTCTTTGTTATGTTGCAATTATTATACATTACATTTGTTTAGCATTGTAGAGTTTACAAAGCACTTCTTCAGTATATGACCTTATTTGATCTTCCCCAAATCCTCTGTGTAAGTACGATTATTACTGCCAGCATGTGTGGTTAAGAAAACTGAAGCTTAGAAAGGCTAAATCACAATTTTGGAAATAATGGAGTTAAGTCTTCGGTCCAGAGCTTCTGAACTCAGGTCCAGGGCTCTATACTTTATAGCCATGGAAACCTCTTGGCTATTAATTAGCATATTAATCTTTTGGGAAGAAAGAATATAGGGCATTTGAAGGAGGGCTGGGCTTCCTTTAACTTTGACATAAACTCACTAGTTCTACCGATCAATCACCCCTGGTACTTGTTCTGTTGAAGATATACCAGAAAACCACTTTCTTTTTCCTTGAAGAGTATGATGGTGGTTTAGGCACGAAAACACCTTGAGACATATTGGTTATGTTGAACCCATTTTGTGAGCCAAAGAGGGGAAATTGGTCTAACCTAGCTCTGGCTCCAGCTCGTGTGCCCAGGTGTGGGGTTGGCTAGGGTCATTATATTTCAGTTCTAGGTTGTTCAAAACCACATATCATGGACTCAGTTCAACTTAGTGTAGCTGAACAAACCTTTATGAGGTAAATTCTGCATGCTGCATTTTATGTTAAATGCTGAGAATACAAAAACGAAGAAGACATAATTCCTCTCTCCAAGGAGCTCACAGCCTGGAATTTAGATGGTTTGGTGTTTGGGAGTAAGATAGGGCAGCAGTTTAATTTTTGAATTACTTGCCAGTTCTCACTAAAATTTCTTTAAGTCTAAATTAGGAAGTCTTATTCACTGGTCTGCAAGCCAATTTTGTTTTGGTATTGCCTTCTGTGTAACTAGGAGTTTTGGTAAAGCTCAGAAATTAATGGTTAAGGTTATCTGGCACGGAAATCTGGGGTTGAGTGGTTTTATTATAACTATGAGTTACAAGTGGAAGATGCTTCTAATTCTCTCCTTCCTCAAACATCAGGAAACAGCTGTGAGTTCTCAATGAACTAAGTACCCAAACTCAGTAAGGGAGCAAGAATTAGGACCTCTATCTCCCTCACCCAATTTTCTTGTTGGATAAATTGACACTATACTAGAAGATTTGAAGACATCTGTTAAGGACCCAAGAAGGGTCTAGTCAAGATATTTTTGAAAGTTGTCAGTTACCGCTTAATTTGCTGTCTTATTTGTCAAGTCCTGGGTTTTGCTAGTCCACTTTCTTTATTTTTTCCTCCTAGCAAAAATACAAGCAAGACTATGAAAATAAAATCAAAGGCAAATGGAGTGAGACACCCTGCTTTGAAATTGCAACTGCCAGGATGAATGCTGATAACATCAGCTCAGTAAGTAAAAAGGATGGCCGGATATTCTTAGGTTGAAAGGGGGACCCTTCCTTTATGATTTCTAGCCTCCTGCTTCACCTGAAGTGGTACGTGAACATTCAGAAGTCCTGGCACCTCTTCTTGGGAGCAAGACTTGTGTTGACTTCCCTTTGAGAAAGAAATCTTACAATCTTTCCTTACTTTTGAGAAATATTGTTTTGATTAGATTCCATTACTCTTGCCTCGGTTTTCATAGAAACAATATGGTTTCAAAGTGAGTACAGGTTGAAGGGGCCCTTCTTAATTTATTCTTTGCTGGGAACCCAAACAGTACATTTATGAAACTGATTAGTTTCTTCCTAGACTTTTCCTTTGGAAAATATAAGTCCTCTTTTTCTTTTCTCTTAAGTTCTCTGTGACTGGACTTCAAGAGCTCCTTCTTGGAGTCTGTCTTTTAGCCCATTGTAATTGCTCCAAATCTCTGTTAAGTTGTTAATCGTTTTTGTAATGACACCACATGCTTTCATTGTAATTGAACTTGGGTAGCGAAGAGGAGCAGGCTTTGGGTAACTCTCCACGTGGCCTCTTTGTGTAAAAGCCTTGCATAGTTTGTTGCCACTGCAGTTCTTCAGTATGTTTAATGTCTTACAGAGGAAATACCAACAAGACTTTGAGAATATGAAAGACCAGATCTACTTCATGCAAACTGACACACCACAGTACAAAGTGAATAAACAAGCTGGATTGGCAGCTAGCACGGTAGGAGGAAATTCCTTCAGTTATCCCAATGGTCTCAGTGTGAGTGAATGTCTTACAACTCTTGTTTTTGTATATTTTGGAAAAAAAATAAAAAAGACATTTCTTAGGAGACAAAAAAGTACTTTGGTGTTATCATAGGGCTACCAAATTTTTTAAAAAAATTTTGCTGTGTACGAACATCAACAACTCCCAATTACCATCTTTAGTATTTCATAAATGACCTTTGGTACCCAGAAGTAGAAAGGCTATAATCTCAGAAGACAGAACAGGGGTTTTGAGACCCCTTAATAAAAGACAATTGGTAGCCTTATGTGAACATAGATACTCCCATACTCATTACTACCATTATTTTTCTTATATTCCTACTAACTAGTGAAAATCTAGTCACAGACAGAATACATGGATCCATGGATATGCTCATATACTCTATAGAGTGACTTTGGTAAATCTTCAGACTCCTGGGCATTCTAAAGCAGGTTGGGCACTAGAAAGAGTATAAACTTCAAAGCCAATCAGACTTGATTCTAACCCAGGCATTGCCTCTGCTGGAGGAGTGAGGCCAGGAAGATCACATCACTTAGGAGGCTATTTCAGCATCCAGGTTCAAAACAGTGATATTTTGGACCAGGAGGGAAGCAGGACAAGTGATGAGAAGTATTTTGCAAAGTAGAGCTGACGTGATTTGCTGCTGATGGGTTGATGTGGGATATGAGAAGAGAGTTTTGGTTTAAGCAGCTAGATGGATGTTGTTTCCTTTTATGAAGATGGGGAAGACTGTGGAAGCAGTGGATGCTTTTGTTTTGGCGGAGTGACCTGAGCTTAGCTTCACACATGTAAGATTTGAGATGCCTTATTTAGACATCCAAGTGGAAATGTCAAGGGGGCGGTTGATTATATATGAGTCTGAATTTTCAGGGGAGCTATCTGGGAAGGTTGTATAAATTTGGGAGTTATCAGCATATGAATAGTATTTAATGCATAAGAGTGGAGGCCATGAAGGGAGCGAGTGCAGACAGAAAGCTGTCAGGACTGAATTCTGGGGTGCTTCCATGTGAAGACATTAAGGAGATGAGGTAGGAGCAAAGTCACGAGAGAGTGATTTCTTGGGAAGCCAGTGAAGAGAGAAGGAAGTGACCAATGATGTCAATGTTTCTGAAATGGATTTATCAATGTATGGTCTCTGGTGAACTGAACAAGAACACTTTGGTTGCGTCTACGTGGAGAGGGTTCATGAAAGGGATCATGAGAGAAATATAAAAATACGAGCATACTCAACGCTCTCAAAGTGTTTTTCTGAAAAGGAAAGAAGAAAACGGTATAGTAGCTGCTAAGTAAGTGGGGATATTTTAAAGACAGAAAACAAAAACACTGTGTTTCTATGCTGATGGATAAGAACTCTAGCACAGAGGGAAAATGTGTTGACGTGGGAGGAGGCAAGAAGGGTAGGAGCAACGTCCTGAAGAAATGAAAGGGGAGGCGATCTGGTGCTTACGAGGAGGGGATGGCTTTGCCACACACCCTGACGGTTCATCCACAGACAGGACAAGAGGCTGCAGAGCTCAGATGCAGGTAGGGGGATAGAAAGGTCTGTGGGATTTCCTTTCTGCTTATTCCCACTTCTCAGTGAAATATATAATTCTATGAGACGGAGAGATTCTCTGTGTTTCCCCTTCCTGTACCTCATCCCCTGTGAGTACTCGCTGTGAGTTGCAGGGGATCGCGCAGCTGCTTTCCAGTTGTGTACATCCTGCCTTTGGATACCAAGCTGATTGTATTTGTTTTCTAAGGTTCTTAAATGTTGGTACATTATCTAGGATTCTTTGAACTTGTCTACATTGTATAGTTATATTTGCTGAGTAAATGGCTGGCCCTGGGGATCATGGTCAGCACTAGAACCAGTTCCTTCTCCTCCTGCAGGTACGTTAAATACACACACACTCACACACACACTCACAGATGAGGCATACAAGGGTAGATTCATGATGCTTCCAGCTTTCTTTCTTTAAAAATGTGTTGGCAGGTAGGTAGGAGCTGAATAATGGTTCTTCAGCAGCGTGATGTGCTGTCATTATTTGTGGATCTTTCTCTCTCCCATTATTTATGTATCTACCTATTTCTAGCTTTGAAGGCAGGGACTATGTGTTATTCTTTCTTGTATGTGTCCCAGTGCCTAGAATATAATAAGTACTCAAAAATATCATAATGAATATTTTTGAATGAGTAAATGAATGGTAACAAAAAGATATCTTGGAAATTTATACAGTTTCTCTGCTACTGTTATGAGTTACTATGAGTATTTTGTTTGTAAAATGTCAAGCTGCCATTTTTCTAAAGAGAAAATTGATTTGTGGAACTATGTTATAATAGTCGTAATAGAGATGAGAACAAAAATAACCCAGAGAGTTACTTTATCACTTTATTTCACACCTACAGATAAAATACAGAGAAGACTATGAAAAGAATAAAGCAAAAGCAGATTATAATGTACTTCCTGCTTCAGAGAACCCACTGCTTAGGCGGCTGATGGCAGCAGGAAATACCCTAAGTGATGTAAGTATAGTCTTGTCAAAAGTGTTGTTTTAACCTTAGCTGCAGGAGAGATGAAATCTATCTCCTTTTATATTGACTAAATGCAAATATAACTTTGCAAATACTTTAAAATTATGGTGTAGCAGTCCCCTGGAACCATCTAACCACAGGAAGGTATTAGTGCCTCTGAATATGATGTGTATCATTTTTTTTTGGGGGGTGGGGGTAGAGGTGGGGGGTGCTGTGGATTTAGTTCAACGAGCAGAGAAATCCTCATTTCCTTGTGGGCTCCAGGCGCCTGTGCCTCCAAGGCTAGTGTGCATTGTAAGAGATGTGTTGCGATGTTAACAGAGGCAGAAGGAAAACTTTGAAAGGGGAGGAGAAAGAGAGATGAAGCAGTGTTAGCTCTCTGGCCTTGTGTCCGTCAGGCCCGCTGCTGGGAGAAGAAGGAAAATGTCCTGTGTTTTACGACTTCTCTCCCCATGGCTGCCCTTTTCTCCTCAGATCTTGGCCCCAGAAACCATCATTTGCAGAGACCAGAACTTGTAAGATGCTCCCCAAGTCTTCACAGGAATTTCTACTTGTGGAATTGTTAGAGCCTGACTAATCCATTAGATTTCAAATAGATTAGATAAGTGAGAGCTGGGCCTGGCATTAATAGACTAACAGCCCAAGACCACTTTGCCTATACATGGAAAGAGACTGAACTTGTGATCAGTTGAGTTTTTCCCGTATGGTTAGGTTGAAGTAAGCTTTCCCAATATTTGAGGATTATAGGTGGGGCTCTCTGTGTGGGTTCGTTATCGTTTCTGTGTCCCTTGGATTACGTCAGCACCTGAGAAATGAGCACATGTGACTTAGAAGTGCCAGGTGAGAGAGCGTAAATGGATCTGTTTAAATAGCTCTGCAGAAAAATCAATCCACAGCACGTCTCCTGCTTCCTAAATGACAGCCTTTTTTTATCAAACATAAAAGCCCAGGTGTAGATCCACTTTGCTGCTAAAGACAGGAATGGGAAAATATTAAAAATGAAATGTAAACCATTTACAATGTCAAAACCCAACATAAAAAGGTGACAGTGATCTGCTGTCTCAGTTGTGCATTTAACATCCAATAATTGTTTATTGTTATTGCTAGAGCTAAAGACAAATCCTAGCAGAGAAGAAGAGTTAGTAGGTTCACGATCTGAGTTCTTGTACATTCTTATTTTTAAAGTACAGTAAGGAATTTTTCCTCGGTCGAAGGAGGAAGAGAGAATATGTATTTCTTAAGGTTTATTAAAGTTTTTCATGAAGGTTTGTTTTAAAAAAAAAAGAAAAATTCAGTGCTGCTCACAATATTCCTGTTTGTTGGGACACCATCAGTGAGGGAAGAGTATGTGACCTGGGAGATGGAGAAGGCCGCATTTCAGAGATAGATGCGAATCTCTGCAACTAAGGGCTTGGTCGGAGGCACCAAACTGGTTTCTGATTTTTTTTGAAGATTGTTATACACTTTGGCTTTACCATAATTGCTAACAGAAAAGGTTTATCATTCACGACACCCACATATCTGATTGTCAGTTTTTAAGACAGTTGACAGGCAGTAACTTTTTTTTTCTTCTTTTGTTTGGTGTTGGAAAATACAAGTGTTATAATCAGTGTGGGAGTGACAGCAATCTACTTTCACTGAGTTTTTTTTTTTTTTTTGCAGAAATTGTACAAGGAAAACTATGAGAAGACAAAGGCAAAGAGCATGAATTACTGCGAGACCCCCAAATTTCAGCTTGACACGGTTCTGCACAAATTCAGCAGTGATGTAAGCCATCCTAGGATCACTCCCTGCTGTCAAAGAAAAGACACATAATTTCACACACAAATAAATGAAATATGTTTTGTCTTTCAGACTAACTACAGAGATTCCTATTTGAAGAATGTTCTAGGACATTATGTAGGCACCTTTGAGGATCCGTATTATACACACTGCATGAAAGTCACAGCTCAAAACAGTGATGTACGTTCTAAGACCATTGTTTAGCTTTGCAAATAACACATTTTTTTTCGGGTATGAATGCAATGGTTGTTGCATCCTTATGTCTGATTACTTTTCCTCATAGAAAAACTACAAAGCAGAATATGAAGAGGACAGAGGCAAAGGCTTCTTCCCCCAGACGATAACTCAAGAATATGAAACTATCAAGAAACTGAATCAGTGTAAAGACGTAAGTCTATAGTATGAACTGTGAACGTTACTGCCCTCCACAGTATCTAGTGACCAAGGTGTGTTTAACGTTTTGACACTTTTACAAATAAATGCAAGCAAAAAAAAAAAAATTGTAACACAGCAAATTTATAGTAGATGTACTATTTTTTCCTATTATCACCCAAACATTTCAAGAGCTAATTCTAGTTAATTTTCCCCAAGAAGAGTTCACATCTGAAAATATGGGAAAGTTTCTTGTACGGATAAGAACATCTCTCAAAGACACTGCAGTCTAATTAGAAAAAAAACAATGTGGTTTACTAATTATAGGTACCTTTTCTTAGGGGGAATGGGGTTCTGCTCACTTCTCCTATAGATCAACGTGGTTTTGACGAGTGATACAGCTAAACCTGTTTCCTTTTCTCCCTCACAGCATGCCTATAAAGTCCATCCAGATAAGACAAAATTCACTCAAGTAACCGACTCGCCTGTTCAGGTGCAAGCCCAAGTTAATTCCAAACAACTGAGTGACGTAAGTTCCTCTAAATATCCAGGAAATCCAATTATGAGGGATAATGTAGCATAACTCTATACAGAAAATCTAGTAATTTGTCACATTTACCAAAAAGGCAACGTGAGTTTTAGCAAGTTTAACAAGTTTAATATGTGTAATCACCTAAACTATTTTCCTATTTAGATGCCTTGCATCTTCTTGGGTAGATAATAATTATAGTAAAATGGTTTTATAAGGGAAACGAATGTAGCTTTATGCACTGGAAAGAACATGAGTTCTCAAGTCAGATAAAATTAGATTCAAATTCCAGCTCTGTCTGGGCAAATTATTTAACCTTTCTATGCCTCATACGTGGTTGTTTTGAAGATAAAGTGAAAGGAGATAGCACACACCCTGGCCCAGAACAGGTATTCAACATATGGGATTTCTCTCTCAAAAAACATTTTTGGAAAATGGAGTGTTTGAGATAAGTTTACCATATGAGTTTTAAGTATGAATTTCCAAACTTGTGTTAAACTAAGAAAATAGGAATAAATGTAACCTCAGTAGATTTATGGCCAGAAATGAAGGCTTTAATTAGAGTATCAACATGTATGTGAGAGGACATAACCATTTTTGTTAGACAAGATTCTCCAATGAGAATTGACAATGAAAAGGAAGAAAGGGCTGTCACTCTCAATCCATAGGGTTCTGATATGGGTGATATGAGTGAAGGGGACCGTATATGAAAGAGCCACTTCCTTCCATTAGGGTCCCACCGTGGTAATAGATGTGATAACAACAGTCACGTGTCCAGCACACAAGTTGTCAATAACACAGCGTGGCCTACCCTAGCTCTGGATTTCTGTTTTAATCTTAACAACTTTGTCAGTTGTTATTTAACAAAGTGTATTTTATAATTTATCTTATGAAAACTGCCACTCAAGTTTTTATTTTTAGAACAATTCTTCTTTAGAACTAATGGTTCTCTCTCTCTCTCTCTCAGCTAAATTACAAAGCGAAACATGAAAGTGAAAAGTTTAAGTGTCATATACCTCCAGATACTCCTGCCTTTATTCAGCACAGAGTCAATGCTTATAACCTAAGTGATGTAAGTTCCTTACGCGTACTATGCCATGTGATTCCCTGACAGCATAGACTTTGATTTTTGAATTCTTTCATTGAATAACTATTTCAATGTTAAAGATAGGAAGAACAGTTAACATTTGTGTCATGTTCCTAAGCTGCTGACAATATAACTTTGAATTCACCTTATAAAATGTGTGTGGCAATCTTGTAAGTAGATCCATACAATTAGACAATCTTAATATATTTTAACCAACCTTAAAAATGCCACCACTCATGTATGTTTAATTGCGAATCTTTTAAAAATTTTTATTAAATGTATTGGGGTGACATTGATTAGTAAAATTACATAGGTTTCAAGTGCACATTTTTATAACACACCATCTATATATCACATTGTGTGTTCACGACGCAGAGTCAGTTTTCCTTCCATCATCGTATATGTGACCCCCTTTTCATTAAACTGTTATCTGTGTCTATGAGTTTTGGTTTGTTTGTCTTGTTTGTCACTTTCAGTTTTTTATCCCACATATAAGTGAAGTCATATGGTTCTCAACTTTTTCTGACTTATTTTGCTTATTTAGTGTGGCAATCTCAAGATCCATCCATGTTGTTGCAAAATTGCAAATCTTAATGTTAGATGTTTCAGTCACGTATTCATTTATACTATACTATAATTAATTTCTTTCAGAATTTGATATTTTTAAGATTCAATTTCATTTCATTTATTCCCCGAGCCTATAATGTTCCTTATTACGTACAAAATGATACTTATTTCTACATGTAAGAGTACTTGCACTAATGAAGATACAGGGTATTCAAAAGGCATAAGGCCAGTTATCCATTACTATCTTTCATTTCCAAACATAATTTTATAGAAAAGTCGAATTACTTTGGGGGTTTCAATTTCATCAGCAATTCTACCTTGTTCCCCCGGAAATAAGACCTAACTGGACAATCAGCTCTAATGCGTCTTGTGGAGCAAAAAATTAATATAAGACCCACTATTATGTTATATTATATAATATAATATAATATAATATTATATTATAAATACCTAATCTAATATTATAGTAAAATAAGACTGGGTCTTATATTAATTTTTGCTCCAAAAGATGCCTTAGAGCTGATTGTCCGGCAACGTCTTATTTCCGGGGAAGCACGGTGTAAATAAGTATAAATTATCCAGCATCAATGAGTATTGTAATGATTCATGAAATAGCATTTGCAGAGAACTTTGAAATCAAATGAAAGTGATGTCTTTATATCATAAAATTTAAGTCAACTATAAAATATTTGTGCCATTCTATAGAACATTCAGTATTAGAAATCAAATATTATACGATAACTAGAAGTATCTTAATTGGTGAAATATTCTAATAGAGAGTAGAGAAGCTTAATCTTGGAGAGTTAGAAGCTTCAGCTTGAAGAGAATTATCTAAAATATGCATGATTTCGTTCACAAGAAAAAAGGTCTATTTATTTTATATTAAGACAAGGGACTGGGTTACCCTTTAGTCTTTAAAGTGTAATAACATGCACACCATTTTTACCAATTCCTTTGCTGAAATTTCCCTGTCCAGAATATTTATAAGTACGACTGGGAGAAAAGCAAAGCTAAGAAGTTTGACATTAAAGTGGATGCCATTCCCCTACTGGCAGCCAAAGCCAACAGCAAGAATGCCAGTGATGTGAGTATGGCCTGGGGACCTGGGCAGGGGGGCCTCAGTGATGTTTCCTGAGGAGCGGGACCTGGCACATGTGGTGTCTTTGCAGGTGATGTACAAGAAAGACTATGAGAAAAACAAAGGGAAAATGATTGGAGCCCTCAGCGTTAATGATGATCCCAAGATGCTGCACTCTTTGAAGACGGCCAAACTCCAGAGCGATGTGAGTGCTTTTGTAAATCTGTCTTGCTTTCAGATGTGGTCACACTTGGTGTTTAATGTAACCTTGGATGGGAGGTTAATGCCTAAATTAAATCTCAAATTCAGGACGACAAATCAAACGTGAGAGCCCTGCGATGAAGGATGATTAACTTCCTCATTTTGGTGATGTTTCTGTACTTTGCGACACCAGCGAATGTTGTAAAGATTCCCTTCATCTCTTTAATGCCTTCTGTTTTATTAGGAGGGAAATCATACTAGCAATATCATTTTCTTTATTGCCTTTCCTGGAAATGGGCTCGAAATCTCAGTATGTATAAACGTGTATTCATTCCATGCCATGACCTGACTTAAGGTACTTTGCAAAAGTACATGTAGAAAAATAAAAGGCAAAAAGTGAGAAAATCAGGCGAAAGACAAAGTAGCAAAACTTAGATGAAGCATTATTTCAAAAACAATGTATTTTATTTTAAGAATTTTATAAAATACTGATCTCATTTAATTTAAATTACTTGTTAAAAATAAAACAAAACTCTACAAAAATTGCTGTTCTAATTCATACCAAAAACAAATACTCCCTATTAATTTACAAATATTCCTATCTTTATTCAGTATGATTTGGATTTCCATATGGGAGAATTTAAAGAGAATGTAATGAAATATATGATACATTCAATAAAACAGAAAAACCTATCTTTTCATGTATTATTGCTATAAAGTAAAATATTAGGTCTTAATGATAAAAAGCAATTTCCGGAGGTGTTTCAAAATATGTTTTCATCAAGTACTGAACTGAACACTTTTCTAAGGCTGTGCCTAAGAATCTAAGGTTCACCTTATCCATTTTACCTCATTTTGCACCAACGCTTAAAAAAATTTATTTTCCTTCAGACATTCAAGTGGAAGGAATTATTTTAAGACAAAAAGTTGCTTAGGTAGCAGCATTCGTGTGCTCTGATTTATTCTGGCTGAGAAATATTAGGATAAGTAATGAAAACATACTTATGATCAGCAGACTAAATTATGTAAGAGCACCATATTCATCCTGCTTTTTTGCTTTGTGGGAAATAAATGCTGAAAAAAAATGCAAAATTTGCCCTTTCCATTAAAGTATAGCAATGATATGAATGGCTTTTTTTCCATGAGATACATTTTTTTCTTTTCTTTGTTTGATTTTCTTTTACCGTTGACAGAGATTGTACAAGGAAAACTATGAGAAGACAAAGGCAAGAAGCGTGAATTACTGTGAGACCCCGAAATATCAACTTGATACTCTGCTGAAGAAATTCAGTGAGGTTCGAAAGGCCACAGTTACCTCTGGGCTTTGAGGGCTTTCCTACTGTTTGCATATAACTGTCAGTTTGAGTTGTATATGTTTTCTTTTTCAGACTAAATATAAAGATTCGTATGTACAGAATATTTTGGGACATTATATAGGCAGCTTTGAGGACCCATATGAAGTACACTGCATGAAAGTTTCAGCTCAAAACAGTGACGTAAGTTTGAAGACAGTTGCTCAGGCCTCACAGTGACCCTGTTTGGGAACAATAACAATCATCATCTATTTTTGTTCTTTCTCATTATAGAAAAATTACAAAGCAGAATATGAAGAAGATAAAGGGAAGTGTTATTTCCCTCAGACAATAACACAAGAATATGAAGCAATCAAGAAGCTAGACCAGTGTAAAGATGTGAGTCGACTGCTCTGAATTCTCGAAATTGGGTTTGGGATTCTTGTGCCATCTAGTGGTAAACTTAGAAGGAGTTTAAATGCTAACGTCTAAAGGTTAGCTAACGTTAAATTTTAAATTTTGGCTTTTGGGTAGAATTGGGGAACACAACAATTACTGTGAAGAAGACTGTTACAAAATAATTTCAGGTTTTATAAACCTTTGTTTCCACTAGTTTATACATACATGGCTTCAGGAAAAAGGGAGGACATAGAGATTTGTGAGAGATGGGTGTTTATTCACCTAACAATTTTACATGAGGGACTAGCTTATGCCAATCACTTTCCTTGGTGATGGGAGAGAAGAGGGCACAAGGTGGGCTGCCTCATGAAACTTGCATTTTCGAGGGAGAGACAGACAATAAACAAAGAGCACAGAAGCAAAAACGATGTCAGGCAATGATAAGACTGCTGATGTAGAATGATGCTACAGAATCACAATAAGTTGATGTGGGAGAGAGAGATTCGATGGGCACTGTAGATTGGGTGGTCAAGGAAGGTCCAGGGCAGGAGTATACAGCCATGCCTACATCAAGATAAGGGCAGCAGGAAGAACAGCCTAAGGAGAGTACAAGCGTGGCATTTAAGGAATTGTAGGGATGAAGTGGCTGAATCGTATTGGGGGGTGGCGGGGCAGTAGTAAGAGGTAAAATGGTAGGAGATGGAGGAGGGGATGGATTCTGTAGGATAGGGTTTATAAGCCAAGGTAAAGATCGGATTGAATGCCGAGTCCAGTAGAGAGAGAGCCATGTAGGAATGCAGCAGGGGGAAGATTAACCTGGTTGCTGATTTGGTGCAGGGAGACCAGTTTAGAGGCAACTTAGGGAGAGAGACTGAGAAAGAAAGAGAAAGTGAGACCATATCAACCAAGTTTTCAGGAAATAAATTATTTTGGCTGGAAACTTTTTATATGTTCATGTATATACAAATGAGACTATAAAGATATATTATAAAATTTCATTAAGGAACATCTTCTTTTCTAGCATACCTACAAAGTCCCTCCAGATAAGACCAAATTCACGGCTGTCACTGATAGTCCTGTACAGTTGCAAGCCCAGCTCAACACGAAACAGCTTAGCGATGTAAGTACCTTGATTTATGCACACATGGGGGACCCAGACTGCTTTGCTTATTTGAACCGTAAGCATTTGCATGCTTAATCTTCATGGGCACATCTATCATCCCAACAATGTCGTTTTTCAAGATTTGTTTAATGAAATACATATGTAACTGCTAGATTGAATTGCAACCTCAGGAACAATGATGTTAGACAATAATTAAAATAACTAATAGTTCTTCAATAGCTCACCGATTTTTAGTGTGAATTTAGTCATTAGGATCATACTAAAAATAATGCATATTGAAAATAAGGCATGCTAAATTTTCATGGCAACTTAAATAAACAACAAAAGCATATATGTACTTGAGTAGCTAACAAGGCTAGCATTTCCCATTCTTGAGTTTCCTAATAAAGACTTTACAAGAAGAGAAAGAGCACAGAAACAAGAAAGATACCAGACAATAAGAAGAAAACTAACATAGGATAGTGGTACAGAATTAGAATAGGATGATGAGATACAGTGACTGAGTGAGCACTTTAGACTGGGTGATCAAGAAAGATCTATGTCAGAATGATCCAGCCATGTCGAGATCAGGGGAAGGGCAACAGTGCTTCTCAGACATTCATGGTCATATGGATCACCCATTGACCCTGGTAAAATGCAGATTCTGATTCAGCAGGTCTGGAGGGACCCAATATTCTGACTCTCTAAAAGCTGGTGGTGCTGGTGGTGCCGATAGGTAGAACCCATTTGGAGTAGCAGGGTGCTAACACAGCTAAATCCTGAGGACAATAACATGTACAGTGTGTTCTACCAGGAAACATGTCTTAGTAACTCGAATTAGCTCATGAGCAATTGGGAAAGAAGAGAATGGTGTTAGTATAACCAATGTAAGTCATATTGGTCCACATGCAATGCTTCCTAGCACATTCATATTTGGTGCCCCAGAAAGAACAGCTAACATTGTTGACCCCGCTGAACCTGGTAAGCTGCAGAGGAATGTCATGCTGTTTCCACTGTCCAGTCCCCACACGCTCTTCTCGTTGGCCTGGTGAGGCCACGGGCTCTGTTTTGGACATGCGTATTGCACATTCCTTCTCAGTCTGGTCCATTGGCCTTTAGCTCAACAATTCAACAGCCCCGTTCCCTCTTCACACTCCTTTCCTTCCACCTAATGTTATTTTAAAAAAATGTTAAATCAAGTCCTATATTTTGTAGGTTTAATAAGAATTTACATATCTTTTCAACTGTGCTAGTATCTTATTTAGAATTGTTATTATTTTTGTTAGTGCTCTGATTACAGAATTTCTTAGGTTTTGGGTGTTCATGACTTCAAGGTTCAGCCTAGAAATTTAGATCAAACAATAAGTTCCCCATATATTTGTGATAGTATTTACAAAATGACCACCCAAAGTTTGGTTGCACTACAATCCCAGAAGAGGGACTGAGAGTCTGGGCCTTGTACTGCACTTCTACTGGACTGACTCTTTCTTTGAGGCATTTACCTAAGAACGGTAGTAATGACTTAGCTATATATATGCTGCTATGTGCATTCAGCAACATTCCTACCCTGAACCATTTGGCTACCCTCTGTTCTGTTTTCAGCTGAACTACAAAGCAAAACACGAAAATGAGAAGTTCAAGTGCAGCATACCAGCAGATGCTCCACAGTTCATCCAACACAGAGTTAATGCCTATAACCTGAGTGATGTAAGTACCAAAGTCACAGCATCTTATGTGTGTGCGCCTGAGGAGAGGAAGTGGTATAGGTGTTTACAAAGACCAGACCGGGAGTTATGCAAACAAACGGCCCCTGAAATTGTTAACCAGAGTATACTCTCAAGTGGAGCTTTTAAGGCCTAAATACGCTTAAGGTTCTTGCTTAGCTATCAGATTTTATTTTCCACAGTCTCTGTTACTATCAGAAACATTCTCTCAATCACCCCTCTGCTAATCCCTAGAGTGTTACAAGATCTTTCCTAGGCAAATAGTGCATGTCATCTTCTCCAAGTGGTTTTCATTGTATATTATCATTTATAGATCAGGATAGTGGAGTCTTTAGAAAGTTCACAGAATATTAGAAAGAGTATATTATACTTATTGGGTGGTGGTGGGACAAAGCTGAATGACAGATAAATCAGTAGTGATACTACCATTTGGTAAATACAGTATAGTATTATCAGGTGAAATAAGTCCATATCTACAAATTTTCAATGTTTTGGTTTTTTAAAAATTTTTACTTGGTGACTCTGTTGTTTTTACAATTCCTTTACTAACATTTCCCTGTCCAGAATATTTATAAGTACGACTGGGAGAAGAGCAAAGCTAAGAAGTTTGACATTAAAGTGGATGCCATTCCCCTACTGGCAGCCAAAGCCAACAGCAAGAATGCCAGTGATGTGAGTATGGCCTGGGGACCTGGGCAGGGGGGCCTCAGTGATGTTTCCTGAGGAGCGGGACCTGGCACATGTGGTGTCTTTGCAGGTGATGTACAAGAAAGACTATGAGAAAAACAAAGGGAAAATGATTGGAGCCCTCAGCGTTAATGATGATCCCAAGATGCTGCACTCTTTGAAGACGGCCAAACTCCAGAGCGATGTGAGTGCTTTTGTACATCTGTCTTGTTTGCAAGATGGTGTTCCTGTGAACATGCCCAAGGGTAGAAGCATGTAAAAGGATTCCAGATCCATGGGTTTTCTCAGGTTCACAACAGCACACTGCTGGGGAGTTTAGAAGTGGAATGATCCCCTCCAGATTCTTGCGCCTCTCACAACTGAGGAGAGAAAATACTGATTTCTACTTTATGCCCATTTCACTTTGAAAAAATGTGAAAAATGTGTTAGTATTTAATAGAATATCGGTTGTAATTCTCAAAACCTTTTGGAAAACATCACTAGATGTTTTCATATTTTCTTCTAATTGAAAAATCACCTTTAAAATGATGGTTTTTAAAATTTTCTTTATTCTAGAAGAAAATCATGAGTCACAGATAAAAATCTTAGTATATCATTGTTGTTTATTGACTTTGGTATTTAGTATCGGCATAGGTCCAAGAATTGATGATAGGCCCCTTTGAGAATCTGATAAAAGATTTGGATCATCCATCTAGAAAAACAAAGTTTTTTCATGCCTTGTGCCTGAATTTCAGAGAATGTATGGATTCCTTTAGGTTTGTCTATGGGCCATCTATTATCTTTTGGTTAAAATTCTTACTATAGAGAAGCAAGCATCTACTATTGCAAATTGCAGTATACAGTGTGTTTAAAAATGTTTAGAGAGTCACTTAAAAGTGGTAAGAATGTTCAACCTAGCTTGCAAATATTACTTTTTTATAACTAACGAGAATGTTTATATCATTAGCTTTCATTTTACCCATGTGCTCTTTAATTTATTTTGCATTTACTATATAGTGATATGGCACTTTAAAACATCCCACTCAGTTACTTTGTCTAATAACTTTACATTGAATTATGTCAGTATATAGTGCTTACATACATAAAACTATCTTGTTCTCTAGTTCCTTATCCCTTCTCAACTCGAAAAGGTTATAGCTCTCTGTTGACAGCACATGTATCTTTATCTTTTGTTTTTCATCCAATCACAGAACATATTAGAACACTAGGCACATAATAAGTGCTCAGTAAATACTTTTTAAATGATTGATGTTGGCAACCAAAAGAGATAGTCAATGATGAGTCAGTCTCACATAATATACAGGCTAAATGCTAAGCTGAGATATAGAACATGCACAGCTTTTAAAAAGAATCTCTTAAAGCCATTTGGACCTTTGACAACATTTTACATGTGCAGGTATGTGTGAGCTGGTATAAACATGAACAAAAGAGTCAAAACAGTTTGGTCAAAAACACTTCCATACACCAACTGCTTTTGCAACATTGCTTTATCAGTTTATTTCTAATACAGACAAACTGTCTTTATTTTTCCAATGGTCTTGAATACCATCAGAAAGTTTCAATATTTTATTCTTGTAAACTTAGATCTAGATTTTATAATTAAATGATAAATTTATTCAGTGAAAGTGACTACCCACAAAATATTGGAAGGAAGATCACAGTCCCTAAAAATGCTGAAAGATTAAATCACTTGCAAAAGGAGTTTCTACAGAAGATTTATAATGCGTATCCGTACTTGCTAGCTTGGGTCACTGTCTTTAATGCTTATATAATATTGGGAGATATAATGGATTTAGAATTTTCCTAAAGGCACCAGGTCAGAATTTTCTCTCTGTTCAGGTAATTGGTGAATGGAACTGATGAAGCTGGGATTTTGACCTAATTATCAGCCTGTCTAACCTTATTCCAGAAAACTAGCAAATGAAAGTGCCTTCTGAGGCTCAGTCAGGACATTTGGTTTATGAGAACACTGTACATAATGGCCGAGGTTACTTTGATGGCTCAGTTTCACAAACTTTTCTCCTCTGAGGTCTTATAACTGCTGCAATCTGAAGCTTCATTTTGTTACCAAAATTAAACTCGGTATGAATTTACCTTTGGGATACTCAGCGAGGCCTATCTATTATCAACAGGAGAATGGTAAAGTTGAAAAATCAGCAACTATCCATTTAAAAATGACTTTAGAAAAGCCAAGAAGTCAAGTGTACAGATCTACTTGTCAAGCAGTCATTTTATTAAAATCAGAAGTATGAAATGATTGTCACACTATTTTTATAAATCAAAAAATACTTTTTTATTGAAAAACTCTGCAAAGGGTAGATTACCTGAGTAGCAATAATGCTTATTAGTCTTTGAAAACTCCTGTTTTAAAATAAAGTAGTACTTTGATCTTAAAAGAGATTTGAGAAGGGTTGTCCATGTATGATTTTCAGAGATATTTCAACGGTGAGTAACATATAAACAAATTTTAGGGATAAAAAAACTACTCAGATGTTTGGATCTGCTGTTTTCTAACTTATATTTGTCATTTATGTGAGATGTCTGTGCTTTTCTGGAAATCCATAGAGGATCTCTGATCATAAATGGTAATTTCCTATCCACAGCGTGAATATCGTAAAGCCTATGAAAAGTCAAAAACTGTCTACACGGCACCTCTTGATATGCTCACAGTCACTCAAGCCAAGAAATCCCAGGCAATTGTCAGTGACGTGGACTATAAGCATCTCATACACACTTACAGCTACCCGCCCGATAGCATCAACGTGGACCTTGCCAAGAAGTCTTATGCACTGCAGAGCGATGTGAGTCATCAGATTTTCTCTATTCCCTCTTTTCAATAGGGAAACTGAAAAAGATTGCTAAGTTGAGTGACATTTTGGGCAATTCTCAGAGGTATTTGCATTGTGTTCTGTATGTAGCAAGTATGTAATGGGGAAATTACCCTTGTGGTTCAATAAGAACACACTCTGAAGTTAGAGAGACCTGGGTCTAGCATGACCCCATCCCTGCTTCCCTTTGGGAAAGTTATCAACTTTGCTGAGTCTAATGTCCTTGTAAATCTGGAATAAAACAGAAGAATTATTTTGAGGATTTGAATGCATGCAAAAATACTTAGCATGGTGAATGACCTGGTGAATTCTCAATAAACGTTCACAATTATTGTCACCATGACTACCATAACAATCACAGTCATCATTATCAATAAGTTTTTACATAGATTGCTAAATACAGGACATGATTTACAGCATCTGTTTTTATAATAGCTGGGTTTTTTTGCAGATCAAAACTTCTTTAGGCAAATTAATTTTCCTGAGCTACACAATCAAACACTTTATCCTAACAATCCTGTTTTCTAAAAATGTGGTAAAATGCACATAACGAAAGTTGTCATCTGTACCATTTTGAAGTCTGTAGTTCAGTAGCAGTTTATTACATTGTTGTGCAACCAATCTCCAGAACTTTTCCATCTTGTGAAACTGAAACTCTGTACACATTAAACAACAACTCCCTAATTTCCTTCCTCGTTCAGCCCCTGGCAACCAACCACCTTTCTATTTTTTGTTTCTATGAGTTAGACTACTCTTGAGACCTCATATAAATGCAACTATACAGTATGTCTTTTTGTGACTGGCTTATTTCAATTCGCGTAATGCCCTCAAGGTTCATCAATGTTGTAGCACATGTCAGTTTCCTACCTTCTTGAGGCTGAATAATATTCCATTTTATGTTGTACTACATTTTGTTTACGCATTCATCTGTCAGTGGACTTTTGGGTTGCTTCTAGTTTTTGCCTATTGTGACTAATGCTGGTATGAACATAAGACGCTGCATTTCCATTGCTAAGAATTCTGTTCTATGCATCATTATTATCTTATTTATTTGTTGAATTTTTGCTATATTTCTTCCTCCCAAATAGATTGTAAGCCTCTCAAAGGCAGGAGTCAAATGGTTTCTTGATTTTTTATTCCAATTAAAAGGTCCACACTAAAGAACAACAAGTTGAATTTTGTATCTAGAATGTAAGTTTTAGGTACCATCTATAGCCATACAACAATAGTAGCTCATTATTTTGATATCATTAGGTAGGACTAAAATAGGACCAATGCCAAAGGATAACTGTTCTCTATAAGCAAATTAACCAGTGCAACTGTGTTAAACTGCATTGTTAGCCAAGATAGGAACACTCCTAAGTGGACCATTGCACATGAAGGGCATTGTGTGCAAACACTTAGCACCAATAACTACTATCAAGTCTTATTTAATCAAAAATGAGCAAAATCATCCACCTTCAACGTGGCCTCCAGTCCTAATTTGACCATGGAAGCATAATACTTAGAATTCCAGTGAGCAAACATCTCACATTTGATTATCTAAACATAACACTTGTATTCCTGTATTCCTTGAGATATAGCTTTGAATTTAGCATTTTTTTTCAGATTGAACTTAGAATTCCACATTCTTCCATTCAGTTTTAAAATAAGGATGAAATGGAATGTATGCCCACTGGAAAAACAGTGAAAACCTAAGGGCTGTTAAAATCTCTCACCAAGGATGTGTTTAAAATAATCTTAACGTATGGAGTAAGGAAGCTCGTCAGAAATCTTAAAAACATCTTTTCGGGTAAAATGTTAATGATTTTACAAATAAGGATGATGCTGAGCCAAAGAATTTTAATCTTTTTCTTGGTGTTTTAGGTCGAATACAAAGCTGACTACAACAGCTGGATGAAAGGTTGTGGCTGGGTGCCTTTTGGGTCCTTAGAAATGGAAAAGGCAAAGCGAGCTTCAGACATTCTTAATGAGGTAAAGCCAGTTCCTGTGTCACAGAGATTTGTGCGTGTGTCATGTTAAAAACCCCCAAACCATGGCAAGTGCCTCCTTCACTGCTTCATTCTCTAACAATTGCTGCTGAGGAAAAAACTTACCATGAATTATTCTGGTAGATAAATGTATCCCTTTACACCACCAAAATCATGTACGTTAACAATTCATGATAAAAATATTTTTAACAACTTTATCAAGATATATTTTGCATACCATAAAATTCACCTGTTTTAAGTGTATCCCTGACAAGTTTTAGTAAGTCTATATGGCTGTACAGTCATCCTTACAATTGAATTTTAAAATTCTGCTTATACCCCAAGAAGTTTCCTTGAAAAATTCCTGCTCCCATTTTCAGTGCCAGGCAACTCCTCATCTGCTTTCTGTCTCAATAGTTTTGCTTTTCTAGAAATTGCCTTTATATCAGGCTTCTTTCATTTAGCATAATGTGTTGAAGTACATCCATCACCTCAAAGTGTCTGCCATTAATTCCTTTTTATTATTGAGTGGCTTTCCTTTAAGTGGCTATGTTGCGTTTTGGTTATCTAGTTAGTGCACATGTGGATTTTTTCCAATTGTTGATCATTATGAATAATGCATATATATAATGAACATTCTAGAAATTTTTGAAGTATTAATACCCTATGTCATATTCTTGATGACTCTGCGGTAGTATATAAATTGTTACTCAGTCTAAGAAAAAATGATGATCTTGCAGTCTTACAGCAACCAGGTTATCTGTCCCTTCTCTGCCAACAGCAAAACATTCCCACCACTGTCAGGTGAATCCATCATCAAGGTTGAGACCCCATAAAGAAAGGACAGAGGTGCTCAGTGAACAATGTCTTCCACAAGATTTTGTTGTTCTTCTTGTTTTGTGCTTTTATTTGTCTTGGGCAAAAAACCATTTTATCTACTCAGATTTCTCAGAAAAAGTTCTTCTGAGTTGGTAGTTGTCAGAAGTCTGAAGTTGAAAGAGCGATGCCACTATGTACCTAGGGATGTATGTATAACATGCACAAAGGAAGAGACTGGGAGAACAAATGGAGAAGGAGATAGGAATTTGGGTACCTAGAAGTTGCCAGCTCCCAGTTGGAGCACCTTCCAATGTTCTCTCTCCTGTGCCTCCTTTGTGCTGTCGTAACAGTCTATGTACTGATCATATTAAGGCAAAATCCCTCCCTCTCTTCGTAATAATCCTTATCTGTCGTCCTAATTTTTCAATTCCTCCTCCCTTAACCAGAGAGATTCTTGACTTCAGCTCCTGATGGAGTGACAGGGGAAATGAGATCCCTGAGAAGTTGTTTGTGTCATGCAAAGACGCTCTAAATTGTTTTTCTACATGGTTTTCTGTTAACCTTTTAGAAAATTTTGTGATGTTTCTGGATTCTGCTTAGCTGAGAGTGCCCTCTTCCACATTATAAGTAAGAAATTAGAAGAGTAAAGTCTGGTTCCTGAAAGTTGTGTGGGTCAGTAGTGCCCCTCAAAATTTCAAGGTTAAGCAGATTTTTTAAACACTGGCTTTTGTATTGAATTCATTTTTTCCCCCTCAAGCCAGCCAAAAATCTACTGTTTTTACATTTTAAATCAGGAAAACACATGTCTCTCCAAAATAATTTTCAAGGATTTTTATGTATTAGCCTCCAGTGAATTCAGTAATATTATTGTTTTTCTTTTTTTTTTTAATTCTCCAAACAGAAAAAATATCGCCAACATCCAGACACTCTCAAGTTTACCTCCATCGAAGATGCTCCAATTATAGTGCAGTCTAAAATTAACCAGGCCCAGAGGAGTGATGTAAGTGTTAATCCTACCAGTGTTTTAACAAATGTTAACTAGTACAAAATTTGTTTGTGTTGCAAATGTACTGATTACCTGTAGTTATTATGCAATCAAAGGAGACTCAGTTACACGAGCAACTGTGTAATTCCCCCAGCTTTTCATTGATAAAGCACACCGAATAGTATCTTTAGAGGATGATGTATAGTGTCCTGACTGTCCTTTCAGGATTTTGACATTGCTTTCCAAGGAGAAGGTACGAGGAGCTTCTCTTGGTGATAAGAAACATTACAAGCCTATTTCTAGGAAAGAGCACGAAAACGAACATAGCACTACATCATCTGGAGTTATATTTTAAGTCAGAGCTAAGCCAAAAATCTTATACAGTGAAATCTACCCCTCAGTCCCTCTAGTAGCCCACAAAGTATAACACGGATGGTTGGTGTGATTCCCACCGTATTAGCCTTTCCTATGCCCAGGAAAGTGTCTGCAGGTTAACATTGTCGTCGGGTCACCTTCCTGGACTAATTCCCTCCCGGTGCCCCTACCTAGGTCCAGAGGTTCCTAGTGCATACATACCAAGGGACCTTTGTCAAGGTTGACCCAGCACAAAGATAGGACCCTGTGCGATGGCATCTGAGACCTGGAATGCCTACAGATATTTGCAGGCGAATATGGGGACAGCACAGAGAGTCTTTCATGAAAAGCACCTGCTCTGAAAAGCAATGTGATCTGCTCTGAAATTCTTTTCCTGTGCCGTGAAACCCTTTTTCCTACTTTGTTGTTCATTTGTGCATACATATTTTTTTTCTCTTTCAGATTGCCTACAAAGCCAAGGGAGAAGAGATGATCCACAAGTACAGCCTGCCGGCTGACCTGCCCCAGTTCATCCAGGCTAAGGTCAATGCTTATAATATCAGTGAGGTAAGCGCACGGTCTAAGCTGCTGAGTGCATGAGAAGCCTTTTCTAAGTGAGGACTGAGTTACATTTAAGTGACATTTTTCCTTTCAGAATATGTACAAAGCAGATTTGAAGGATTTGAGCAAAAAGGGATATGACCTGAGAACCGATGCGATTCCCATCAAAGCTGCCAAAGCTGCCAGGCACGCGGCGAGTGATGTAAGTCCAGCTGGCGGTCATCTGTGTGACTAGAAAATGGGGTGGGGTGGGCTTGTTACCCCAATTGTTACCACATCTACTGTCCCTGAACGGAAGCAAGTCTGGTTGAAAACTATTCAGGAAGGAAAGTTCCCTGAACAGATTGAATTTCTCGGGGATCAGGATTCATATAACTTTTACTGATCAGTTCTAATCAAGCACCCTAATTTAAAATTCTCGTCTATATTTCTGCACAAATTCACAGGATTCCTTCTATGGAAATAAATAAGTTACTTACTATTTAAGTCGGAATAGCCTCCTGATGGTAAAATATTATCTCAAAACTTGCTTAATTTATATGAATTCCCCCTTTCCTTACTTCTCTCTTTTTCCTTCAATGCTTCTACAGGTGAATGAATTGGACTCAAGTTTCATAGCCCCTAATAGTCACTTGGTTCCATTAAAGTTAGGCACTTTGTTTCTTTTGCTATCTTACCTAAACCCAGCTGTGAACTGAAGTCACTTTGTTCTTTGAGAATTAAGGAAAATTGACTCAAGTCTTTACCTGTTGTCCTATAGGAAGTGGGGTACCCTCCCTGTGATTGCTGCGGGTGTTCTGCCGTTTTCGTTTTTCCATTACCTGTCTCCTGGTTTGTACATGATGGGGTTGCTCGGCTCCCCTGGGCTCTCCTCCCCTGGATTCATTTCTCTTTCCACTCTGCATGATCCAGGGATGGAACACAGCCCCTTCCTTTTGATCTCCGCCCAAGTCCCAAGCACAACTTTACTGAGTATTTGCAATGAAGTGGACAGTGCACCGATGTAAATATGCGACAGTTGAATAAATAATGGCTGTGTCTTAAAGGCCCTGCCATCCAGAATTTCTCACTGATCCCCTTTCTCTGTGGGTGCTCTCCTCCAGCCACCCAACCCCCACAAACGCACAAAACTTTCCTCACATCTCTGCTTCTCAGTTTCCCCCAAGGGAGCTCCATTCTCCTCGTTTTATTTTTCAGAACCAGTTAGTGTTTGTACACTACTGGCTCAGGGTCTCCCTTTGAATATGCAAAGAGTCCTTAAAATTCTACTGCTACTATCACTACTACTACTACAATTCTACTACTAATCAGATAGCCAGCTATTTGGGATCTTCTTTAACAACACAATGTAATTGGTAAGAATTGTGAAATATTTATCTTTTCATTTGTCTTTACCAGTATCTAAATGGGAAGGAACTTATTTCACTTTGTCACTGATATGAATTATGCTTACACCCCCACCCCCACCTCTCTCGAGTGGCAGAAGCAGCTACACACAATCTAATGGGCTTGAAATAACATTTTAATTTTACCTGGCTACATTTCAAAATATACACAAGCAAACATCTAATTATTTGTTTATTGAAGTCATTTCTGGGAAGCTCCATTGCTTCAAGTCATGGTCTCATTGTTCAGTAAAATCTTCATAACTACATTTAAAAATATGCCCACCTTTATTTCCAATAGGTTCAGTACAAAAAAGATCATGAAAAAGCCAAAGGGAAAATGGTTGGCTTCCAAAGTCTCCAAGATGATCCTAAACTGGTTCATTACATGAATGTAGCCAAGATACAATCGGACCGGGAGTATAAAAAGGACTATGAGAAGACAAAGACAAAGTACAACACGCCCCATGATATGGTCAACGTCGTGGCAGCTAAGAAAGCTCAGGATATTGTCAGCAACACCAACTATAAGCATTTGCTGCATCATTACACCTACCTGCCTGACGCCATGGACCTGGAGTTGTCTAAAAACATGATGCACATACAGAGCAATGTAAGTGACATTTAGTCCACAAGACAGTCCGGACCCCTCTAAGGTCGGAGCCTGTATGAGAGAATCCCTTGTCTTAGGCGCTCACCCCTCTTTTTTTCCCTTTGCTGTAGAATGTCTACAAGGAAGACTTCAACAACTGGATGAAAGGTATCGGCTGGGTACCTATTGGGAGTCTGGATGTAGAAAAAGTGAAGAAGGCGGGTGATGCCCTGAGTGAAAAGAAGTACAGGCAGCATCCAGACACTCTCAAATTTACCAGCATCGTGGACTCGCCAGTGATGGTTCAGGCAAAACAGAACACACAGCAAGCCAGCGATGTGAGTACAACGAAACGGAGGGTATAAAGGACGGGGGGAGGTTTTAATAAAATAAATATCAGCTCAAAGTTTGTTATTCTTCTATGCCAACATCTTTTCCCTTTGAAATTATTTTATTTATTTAATTTAAAATTAATAATTATAATTATTTTTAGTTCGGGCACTAATAGTTTCTTTGTTTTCTGTCTGTGTTTTTACCTTCCTTTTTAAAACCTCTTCCTTTTTAACTGCCTTAAAATACCATGTTATTGGAAAATTTGACATGGTGCACAAAATTCTACGCTAGTACTACACACACACACACACACACACACACACACACACACACAATTTAAACTTATATCCCAGACATTTTATTGTGACAAATTCATCATATTCAATTCTATAGTATATAATTTTACCCCTCAATCATCATATACAATTATTATAGACTTTTTTAAAAACGTATATCTTGGTGGAGATTAGAATATTGTTTGCCTGCCTGTCCATGAGCAATGTACATGGTCTGGCTAACGTCAGATAAAGGAAAATTTGGTGTATAGGACAGTTAAAGGGACATCAAAAGCATTCATTCATTCATTCATTGAATGAATGTTTTTGAACACCTTCCTTGTGCCAGGCGCTGTATTATGTGCTGTTGGTATAAAGATTAAATAGATGAGGATTAGTGGGAGATAGGATATAACAAGGACATAGGACAACAGTGTAAGACAAAGGCATAGACAGAAACAGCGTTGCCATTTGGAGCAATGAATGCTCCAGGAGAGGCATGTGCTAAGTACCAGGGAAGAGAGTGACTGCCTATCAGAGCTTCCCTGGCAAATAAGCGAAGGACACATTTCTGACAAAAGGAAAAACATAATGACAGTCAAGAAGCAATGAATGGAAGGACAGTGAAGGGTTCAGGATTGTAGCCTGATCACTGTGAGTCTTGTACGCTAATTTATAAGTCTGGACATTATAGGTTAGGTAACAGGAGGTATTGAATATTTTTAATCTATGGAGGTGCATTATCAGGTCTGAGTTTTAAATGATAACTCTGCAAAAAGTGCAGAGGCTATACTGGAGAGAGCAGAGACTGGAGGCAAGGAGATGAATTAGAAAGCTGTTCCAGTTATCCAACAGAAGGCTTATTTGCACTTGAACTAAGGCAACAGCAATGGGAAAGGAGATGTTTAGAAGGCACAATAAATGAGATTCTGTGACTGCTTAGGTATGGTTTCTAAGCTCTTGGATTCCTAGAAGAAATCATTTAGTATTTGGGTATTCATTTAGCTATCAGCCATTTCAGACTTCACTTGTGATACGTGCACACCAGTTTTCATGTGGTATTCCACATAGACATGCTGGGAAATGGGGTGTGTATGATAAACGACAATCAAGAGATTGAAAATCTACTTGTGATTCCAGTTGTGTTTGAGTTTTAGAATTTAAAGCAATTTCCTTCTATTCCATTAACAAGAGAATACAATACGATTTTCTACATCATACACTTATTATTTCTCAGGCATCTTTAAATGACAAAACAGGGTACGTATGAGACGGTAAACCTTTTTATAATCCAATATACTGGATTTATGTATAAGCACCTTCATAGTATAAGGAAATTATTAATGCTTTTACTGATACAATTATAACTGGAAAGTTTTTAGCAGAAGTGAAAGACTCATTCTAACTACCATTTTCTCTCTAAGAATAAAAATTCAAAAGAAAATAAAACACTTTAAGAACTATTAACTCCACTAGCAAACTTTCTGGCTTTGGTGAATTCTGTTATTTATGTTAGTGTTTCCCATTTGAACATATCTTTCATTTGTCTCTGGCAAAGATTTCTATTTTCTTAAGGATTTTTTTTTATTTTAATTCACAGAATTGTTGGGTCTTCTGAAAGACAGCAAGATACTTGAGTTTCTTAAAAATAGGAAAATGCCTTTGATACTTTTTTAACAATAGAAATAGTGGAGGATTGTGCTAGGAATAACTCCTTTAAGCATGCAATTAATGTATTTCCCTTTTGGTGCTATCCTTAATGCACTTTATTTTTGTGACTATATGTTGCAGATATTATACAAAGCTAAAGGAGAAGATGTGAAACATAAATATACTCTAAGTCCTGATCTTCCTCAGTTTCTCCAGGCCAAGTGCAATGCTTACAATATAAGTGATGTAAGTAGCGTCTTTGATGGGGTGTGAAATCCAGACCTGATGATAAAATAATAGAATGTGAAGAGTCTGATGAAGCCTTGACAGCTATTTAGGTCAATTTCCACATAGCCCCCGGGAGCATATCCCATGATGATGGTTCTGTACTCTGAGTTGGACTTTTCAAGTTTAGGACAACTCTCAGGGGTCTAGCATTCTTCCTTGTGTGGAGCTCAACGTCTAGTTCTCTACAACTTCTACTTAGTTTTCTTGTTTTTGCACACGGAGGAGATTATCCTCCAGAAAAACAAGATATATCAATCCCCTCCCCCCCTTTTTAACAACAACCCTAAAATTTCTAAGGCTAACTACCAGATCTTCCCTTGACCTTCTTTTCATGAAACTGAACAAGTTAATTTTCTCTAAGTGGTCCTTACACACCATGGTTTCTAGAACCTGTATTCGGCTCCTCTGGTTTCACTCTGGTTTCTCAATATCCTTCTTCAATATGTGCCCAAACCAGATGTGGGTGAATAATTAGTGTAGAGTCCAATAATTTCATGCTATACAAAGTGTGACATGTAGCTACCGTGACGTCCTGAAACAGTATGTCCTATAGGAGATGCTTTGAGCTTCTGTCTGGAAAGGAACAAAACAATCCCAATAGTTGAGGAATCATTTGAGCTGATGAACCCTCAGCATGCTGACATCCTTTTTATTTTTCTGTCCCAGGTCTGTTATAAACGGGACTGGCACGACTTAATAGCCAAAGGCAACAACGTGTTGGCTGATGCTATTCCCATCACTGCAGCCAAAGCGTCAAGAAACATTGCCAGTGACGTGAGTAAACATTTTAGGTGAAATCCGGGTGGTTGCCTTTTAAGAAAAAGGAATCAAATGTGTGTTTGTTTAAACGATACCACATTGAAAACAATACGTTGAATTAATGACATTCAAATTCTCCACAAAATAGTGTTTTGGGAACCTGTCACTTTTTCAACGTTGTGTGATTCTTTTCTGTTGACCCCACTTGGTAGAGCTGTCATAAATCTGACAGCGGCTGTCTCCCCTGATTGTGAAGATGACCCTCAGTGACACTTTTCCTGACAGCCCATACTTATTTCCAGTGAGAACACCCTGACTGACAGTAACACGTGAAATTCAGGTGTCTGCCTACATTATAATCGTATGAAGAAGATTGAAGAGATGTTATATATAATGCACAGATTTTATATGCCACATGCGCAACAGCCTGCTGTTCTAGAATATAATTTTGATTTATATGAATTGATGCCCATTTCATCTATAACAGAAAACGTATACATGTCTTCTTCTTTCCATCATTGAAAAACCAAATCTTCAAAAAGCACGCATGCTCTGCAGACTGCACTGTCACACACTGTTTGTTACACACTGTTCCAGGGGCTACAATCTTGGTTTGAGAAGAGAAGAAAGAAACTATCCATGTGTAGACCACATGGGAGATAGGGGTGTAAGAATTCTACAGCTGGTGCTGAAAACGCATTCTTCAAAGTTTTGCACATCACTATGAAATGTATTTCTAGTTTAAGGAGAAAGTGAAAGTCTACAGTATGACATTATCTTTTTTTTTCAGCACTTACACAGAGCTTTTTCTAACATGCCTAGAGATTACTTGATAATTTGTTTGCTTGCTAACTCTTGTTGTTAAATCAGTGCTTAAACGGCAGGAACATAGTGTTTGTAGAGTTTGGGTGGACTTCAGTTCTTTTATGTAAAAATAGATGTTTGGACCAATTATAGACAATATAGCTCAATCTATACCCGACTGCCGATTCCAGCAGTAAGATCCTGGACAGCAGAGCTTTTGTGGTTAGGTTTTTCCTGATTGGGAAAGTTCGCAGCGGTTCCTGTCCTTACTGTACATCCTTAATTCATCTGCCGTTGCTCAACAGTGAGCTTGGAGAGTCGCTGCTGAGAAGTGGGTGGGTGAAGACCTAGCTACCTGCCTAGGCAGCATCTAAATTGACACCACCTAAAAAGAAGGGGGGTTTTGTTTTAACTCTATTAGGTCAACCTGAGGCAACAAACACAGTAATGTTTTCCACCCCCCACCCCAAGAAGGTATGAGTGCAAATGTCTCACGTGTAGTGTTCTGTAGGGTTTCTTCTGCACTTGTTGCATACATATCACTAGGCTAATCACAATAGATAATGGAAAGTTTTCTCAATAATTTATAAAATGCCATGATGTGAAATAATATAATGGACTTGGAAAATTCACCTCCCTGGAAAACCAAGAGCTATTGATTGGTCTTATATTTGGAATGTGTCATGTTTATATTAAGTGTGACAATTTAGTTGGCTTTAAATAAAGTCCTACATGTAAATCATCTATTGGATTAATAGCAAAGAAAAGAAACTGGTCCTGAGTTTATCATGACACCCATGTGTAACACAGCAGTGACGGAAATAAATGCTCTGTCTCTGAACTTTCTGGGGTGTGTGTGAGGGGATATGGTTTGCATTTCTTGTACCATCTTCCAGAAAGCCACAATGTTCTGAGTACTTTTGTGTTTGAATGTAATTGCTGCACCTAATATTACCAATGAAGAGGACTTTGCTAACCAAATTCTGCCTCCACAGTATAAATACAAGGAATCTTATGAAAAGTCCAAGGGAAAGCATGTGGGCTTTAGAAGCCTCCAGGATGATCCCAAGCTGGTCCACTACATGAATGTGGCAAAGCTGCAGTCTGATCGTGAATACAAGAAAAACTATGAGAAGACCAAAACCAGCTACCATACCCCTGGGGACATGGTTAGCATCACAGCTGCAAGGATGGCCCAGGATGTTGCCACCAGCATCAACTACAAACAACCAACACATCACTACACATACCTACCTGACGCCATGAGTGTCCAGCACACCAAGAATGCCAATCAAATTCAGAGTGATGTAAGTATGTGCAACAGAACCGACCCAGAGATGCTGGTACTTAAGGGTTGATCATTTCTTTCTATTTTAGTAGACTTCACATACAGTAAGGTGTTTGAAAAATGTACTTTAAAAGAAACAATCATTATTGCAAGACTAACAAAGGACTGGCGGATAAGCTGTGTTTTGGCCCGTTTCCTGTGCTCCTATTGTAATCATTGGCATTGTCTTTATTAACTTCTGGGTCAAAGATAAAACCACATTTCACTAAGCATATAAGCCACCTTCATTCCCAACGAGAGGAAATGGTTGCTCCTGGCAGGCCTGCTTCAATGTGTATAAGGCAAAATAGGAGGCTTCTCTATTCTTTCTGAATTCAGGAAAGTTATTTTTGACTTTTTTAAACTTAAAGTCACACTCTCATGCATGTAGTGAGTCTCTAAAATGAACCAGGAAGGCTCTGTGATTGCGGCATGGTCCATGGAGAGCTGCACGGGGAGGGCGTTTGATAGTCAGGGCCTTTCCCTCTGCAGGAGACAGATTTCTATAAGACTCTTCCTCTGTAAAGGGAAGAAGTGATGTCCGTTTCTTGTTGCTCAATGAATATGTCTCACCTCACCTGAGGTCAGGACCAGCCGAGGTGGACAGCATGGGTGAAATTCAAAGTGGTGGAGCTTTCAGTGAAATCAAAAGGAAAGCCCAATTCATTGTCAAAAGAGACGCAATATTTTGTTGCAATACTGTGGAAATATGCGGCTTCGATACCTTCTGTGTCGTATAACGCACTCTAACAACAGAACTACTTCTTCTTGTTACTAAATTCTGCATTAGAAGCTCTGTGACAGACATAGCCAAAAGCTCCCTTACAGACATGTGCATGCTGGAAAGGTTGCTCTTCATCTCCCCTGGAGGGAATGGCAGATTTCTGAAACATGCCTAGACTATTCTCTAGGATATCTCCTCATATGAGATTCCTCTTTTACAGAATGTGTATAAAGATGAGTATAACACCTTCTTGAAAGGCATTGGATGGATCCCTATTGGTTCTCTGGAGGTTGAGAAGGCCAAGAAAGCAGGCGACGCACTAAGTGAGAGGAAGTATCGACAGCACCCAGATACCATCAAGTTCACCAGTGTGCCTGACTCCATGGGCATGGTTTTGGCTCAGCAGAACACGAAGCAGCTAAGTGATGTAAGCAGTTTCCCTTCAGGGAGGTTTGCTCGTGAGTAACCCCGTGTCAGAGCCTCTCAATTATCCTTCTCAATTCAACACGTGACTCTGCATCTATGTCACCCAATCAACTGCTTTCAGAGGGTAGAGTCAAAGGTTTTCCTTTTGAGGCAACTTGTCACATCAACATAGGAAGAACAGGGAAGGGAGAAGGAGGATGTTCCAAATTTGCTTTATTGTCCAAAAGCAGAGTCTGTGCTATTCATAAGCAGACCCCTGTCTGCTACATATATATGAAATGAATTGATTACTGTTGTTATCCAGGACTGTCTGAATTGCAGACCAAGCTAGTTATCGCTCTGAGTTGCAACATTTCTACTTAGCTACACAGGCAGAGGCATGATAATGTTCTAATACACTCGCTCAATAGCTCAGTGTTCTGAGAGGCAATCTAGAAGGAGGCCTTTGGAGAGGAGATGAAGCTTACTTTCAGAGCCATCCGGAGTCTCATTTCTGAGTCCAGGTCTATTTGGACCCTAATTCTTAGTCAGAGGCTAATTACAGTGCTCCCTGCATCACCTCATTTGGCAACTTCAGAGTTCTGTTAAAGTACCTCGATCAGAAAGAGGTAAGTAAAAAGCAAAGAAGGGAAGCCTTTGTGATTTTAGCCCCAGATATCGGGAGGTGGGGAATGCTGTGCTGGGCTCAGCTTTGAGGATTATTTATGGATTTTATTTACCAGGCCAGTCCTTTTTCCCACATTACCACAGGTTTTCAAGATTATTTCTACTTTAGTGGTAATAAGCGGTGTAGATCCTTCCGATTTCTTTTGTACTGACCGAAGTGTCACTTCTCACTGTGTTTTCCCAGTTAGCTAGGAAAACTGTACACTCACTAATTAAGTTTGCCCCGCCTCAATAAATGCCATCAACTTCTAGCTAGTCACTCAAGCCAGAAACCTGGCTGTCACTGCTGAGGCCTCTCTGTTTGAACCCCACATCCAAAGCAGCTGCTGAGTCAGCCCCTTAAATCTCTCATTGGAGTTGGAGCAGCTCTCTGTCTTTCAGCGGCCACCGAACCTAGTTCCATCTTCCATGTGTCTCATATGGACAATGGCCACAGCCTATTATCTAGACTGCCTGGCTGGGTGCACGCTCGATGACCAGAGAAACCATCTTCAAACATAAATCAAATCACATCCCTCATGTACTGAAAACCAATTGCTAACTTCTCCTTGAACTGAAAATGAAATCTCAACTTGTTCACTTGGCTGACACGGCCCTCAGCTCCGTGGCCCTGTCCCCCACCCTGTCTAATCCTCTGGCCTCCCCAGCACAGTCCAGGCCTGTGACATGGGCTGTCTTCTGTCCCTCAGGCTGGCTGTACCCTCTCCAGACTCAGGGCCCTGAATGCTCTTCTCCTGCCTGGACCCCTCCCTTTTCTTCAATGTTCCATCCTTAGAGAGCCTTTGCTGACCACCCTTGTTTCTTTCCTTAAGTCATTTTATTTACAACACGTCACAAATTCTAGCTCTGTCTTATAGTTTATTTGTTTATTCTCTGTCTCCTCTTTTGGTTTGTAAGTTCCAAAAATACGGGCCTGCCTTTTTTCAAGCCTTTCCACGCAGAATCTACCACCCTACCTGGCCCATAGGGCTGTCCAATAAATAGTGATGAAATGAGTAAGTGAATGTGTCTACAAAGTCCCTCTCTGTGTGACAGTTTAGGTATGTGCCCTGTACAGCACACCTCCTTCTATTGTGCTCCACTTTTTTGCGCTTCTCAGATGTTGCCTTTTTTGCAAATTCACAGTAATACCCTCCACCAGGAGTAAGATTCCATCTCCCTGAAGGCTCAGATATGATGGGTGGCGTTTTTTAGCAAAAAAGTATTTTTTAATTAAGTTACGAACTTTTTTTTAGACATAATGCTATTGCACATTTAATAGTCTATGGTATAATACAAACATAACTTCTGTGTGCACTCTCAAACATATTCATGTGACTCGCTTTCCTGCAATATTCACTTTAGCGCAGTGCTCTGGAACCTAACCCGCAATATCCCTGGGGGAGGCCTGTGGCTGGAGAAGCACAAATAGCCTTCCTTTTTAAAGGAGTGTATGTTTGATGACGCTTACATTGTCAGTGAATGACATTTGCATGCTGTCGCCTCTGTTTTTAGTTGAACTACAAGGTGGAGGGAGAGAAACTGAAGCACAAGTACACTATAGACCCCGAATTGCCTCAGTTTATTCAGGCCAAGGTCAACGCCCTCAACATGAGTGATGTGAGTATTTGTCCTGATACCAGTCTCATATGGCTAATGTGGACCGCTCCAGTTCTGGGTAACTGTAGCACTGAGAATTTTAAGGGGAATAAGCTGAGTGTGGCCCCTTTGAGTCTCTGTTGGAGGGGGTCACAGAGACGTGAGTACCAGTTAACCCGAGAGCTGGATGTGGGCAGTTGCAGGCTCCTTGCCCCCTTGCCCCGCCTTGGAATGTATGTTCTGCCCACTGTTTTCCACAGTGGGAGCCATTTGCAGGGCTCCGCCTTCAGAAAGCAATGCGTTGTTGAGACCACCTGGATGGTCTACATAGCCAAGCCACGTTAAAGCCTCTCTGTAAACTTTTAAGATGCTGTCAGGCAGGTCAGAGAGCTCCATGAGGCCATCTAAAACAAGCCCCATATGTAAGTTCTCTTCATTATTAAACCTGCACCTACCAATCTGGAGTGGCCTGCCTCTTTCTTCGGTCTCTCCTTGCCCTCCGTGTACAGGGGCCAACCAACAGTCTTCAGATTGACTCATATCATTAGACGATGAGATGAGAGGCTACCAGAAAATTTTGCTTAATGCAGACTTTTCCAAACTGGGGGCTATGACTGATTAGTGGGTTATAAAATCAATCTAATAGATTATGTTCCATTTTTTAAAAAGTGGAACAAACTGGGATACACACGATTGGGAAAATACGGTAGTGCATAGTCTGTATTAAGGATAAGTATTACTTAATTTTGTTTCAGTTATTTATTAAAATTTCTAAAAAAGTTTACTGTAATTTTCTTAAGAAACTCTTTTTCGTATGTAACTACCGTAGCCTCTCTCGGGTAATCTAGGTATGTAATTGGTGGTGATATTTAAATTCACTGTTATGGATTGTTTTCTTTTGCTTTTTTAAAAGAAAAAGTCAGTAAATTCTCATTTAAAAACGTAATCAAACCTGGATAAAATTGTTCATTTCTTAAAAGATGCCTTAGTCATTCTTCCTAATATTTTAGGCTCTATTTTTATCTCCACATAAACAGTTTTTTAGTATTTATTTCTATGCTTTTGGTTTATTTAAATTTTTCCCCTGCTTTTGTAAGTAATATTTAAGCATTAATGATAATTAACACTGGGTGATACTGCAGTTGAATTATTTATTTTAGTATCCATACCTTTCTGTAAGTTTAAAATGCTTTATTATAAAAAAAATACAAGAAAATAAAAATATCACATGCTATTATAGAAGAGTTGGAATATAGAAAATAGAAAAAAATTAAAATCTGTTGTCGCACATTCAAAGCTTAGCATTACCTTTCAGATTCTTTGTTATGCAAACATACATTTTAAAGCAGTTGAGGTCATACTGTGTATTATTTAATGATGTTTTTTAAAAAAATCTGATAGACACACTACTGCTAAACTAATAGCAGTACCTCCGTGAATTGTCTTAATAGAAAGGGGTACATTATGACGGGTTTTATAAGAAAGATTTTGGCATCCTGTTTCATTCTCCTTTTAATTATATCAAATGATAAAGTAAGCTTTCTTTTTTCCAAGGCTTATTATAAAGCAGACTGGAAGAAAACCCTTGCTAAGGGCTATGATTTGAGAACAGATGCTATTCCAATTGTTGCTGCAAAAAGTTCGAGGAATATTGCCAGCGATGTAAGTCTAATTTGAAAGTAGTAAACTTTCTTTCTCTATATTTAAAATGTCTTTACATGGTGTATGCGGCTATATGTGTTATATTAGGAGGCAAATAAAAAGTTCTAAAAATATTTTGTACTATCCTAAGGTATAATGATTTTTTTATATTGCTGTACTTTAAAATCTTGAAGAACTCAATCCAGTTGTTACAAAGAAGGAAATTGTTTGTTTAAACTGTGAAATATTTGGAATGCTCATTAGTGTCATTGCTATCAACTTGGAAACTGCTTTTTCTTTGAATTTTGTGAAGAAAAATAGCCTTGGTATACCAAAATGTCACTAAACTGGAAACGTCTCCAAGTATTTTTAATAATGTAATTTCCACAAAGTAAAGGTTTGGTGAAATATGGAAAACCAGGAAGAATTATAGATTAAATAACAGGATTTTAGTTAATTAATTACATTTTACAAATTAAGTTATAGTTTCTATATGAATTGATATAATACCCTAATAGAGTAAAAAGTCATTCATTTGGAGTCCAATACACTAATTTGTATAAGGGCTTTGCTGCAATTTACTCAGGATTATGCAAATACTTAATTAGGTAATACAAATTAATAATGGAAACAAGTAATTTAAAAATACACCAAATCCTTAATAAACAAACTTTTCAGGAACATTTGAGTATATTCAAAGAACCTACTTATGAATAATCTAGATATAAACTACAAATTATTCCACTCTTAATTATCCCCAGAGCAGATATCAAGACCATCCATCAGAAATATTTTGCTCGTTGTTTATTTAAAAATACTAAAACACTATATTCAGATTGCATTTGGCTATTGCGAAATTTGTTATATAAGTTCAATTGAACACTTCAGTGTTTCCTGTATTCCACCCTATCAGACTTCTGTCTGCCCTTCTTTTTCCTACAGTTCAAATATAAACAGGCCTACGAGAAAGCCAAAGGCAAGCAGATTGGATTCCTCAGTCTTCAGGATGATCCTAAACTGGTGCACTACATGAACGTAGCCAAAATACAGTCAGATCGAGAGTACAAAAAGGGCTATGAAGCCAGCAAGACCAAGTATCACACTCCATTGGATATGTTCAGTGTGACAGCGGCCAAGAAATCTCAGGAGGTGGCGACCAACATGAACTACAAGCAACCCTTCCACAGCTACACCCTGCTGCCGGATGCCTTGTCTATGGAGCACTCCAGGAACGCAATGCAGATTCAAAGTGATGTATGCCACGGTCACCTGATTGTCGGGGCAGGATTAGTTATTCATGTCTAGCCAGTGGGAGAGAAGAACAAGAAATCAGGAATTCCACTCACTCCATCCAAACCCTGACTAGACTCATTGCAACTAGGGATTGTCTCCAGAATTTGGAGTTTTAAGATTTTACTCATTTGAGCTATATATAGCTTCTTTCAGGAGTTAGTGTGTGTGTGTGTGTGTGTGTGTGTGTAAATATATTTAAACTTTGGGTGTTGGACCCAATGTATGATGTATTCTTTAAAAACTAAGAGGTGCAAATGGATGCTATATAATATGCTTTCCGGTGCAAAATTCTGTTCACTTTTCCCAACAAAGTTAATTTTTTGAAGGAATTATTGAGCAGAATTTTCTGTTCAAGCCACCATGAATGTAATCATTTTTTATAAGTAAATTTTTTCCAAAAGATGATAGGACATAAATGTAGGTTATTCTCCCCCATCTCCTTTTTATTTCTCTTTGATAATGAGTAAATCATCTAGGCAAGGAAATCCAAGCCCTGACTCCTTCTGAAATGAAAATTTTGCTTTTTTGTTGTAAAGAATCTATACAGAGCTGACTTCACCAGCTGGATGAAAGGGATCGGCTGGGTCCCGATAGAGTCTCTGGAAGTGGAGAAAGCAAAGAAAGCAGGAGAGATTCTTAGTGAGAAGAAGTATCGCCAGCACCCCGAGAAGCTGAAGTTCACATACTCCATGGACACAATGGAACAAGCACTTAACAAAAGTAACAAACTGAATATGGATAAGGTAAGAGCTCAACGGCTGGCCTCAGCCCGAGAACCCTCACAGCGCTCATGCCACTGAGCTTAGCAGGGCCACTGTGATCTTTGCCAGCATTTTAATCTTTTTAATCTGATGGTCCTCCTAGTGGTGGTGGTGGTGGTAGAGGATCATTCTATAACCTTTCTCATATCTAGAGCGCTCTCACACCGACCCTTGGGTATGAGAGGGTGTGACATGCTGAGGGTGTGACAAAACCCACACAGTGTGAGGTTGGGGCAAGATGGTATTTGTTGTTTCAGTGGAAAATGCCTCCCTTATTTGGTCATTTTTTCCCCCCATCATGTGTCTAGTCTCATCAGTCCATTTTGCTGTTTCACCCATTTTCCAGTATCAGATTTAACTTCTTCTATCATGGAGTTGTGAGTCCTTCTTGGTAGCACTATTACAAAATTGTCCTGCTGTACAATCATGTGCCTGCCCTTCTTGTTGCAGAGGCGCTACACTGAAAAATGGAACAAAGACAAGACCACCGTTCACGTGATGCCTGATACACCAGACATTTTGCTCTCCAAAGTAAACCAAATCACCATGAGTGATGTAAGTAGATTAACAACAACAACAACAACAAAAGTGGGGTACAAGTAGAAGGGAACTAATATTTATGGAATGTCTGTCTTCTACATGCCAACCACTTTGAAATCAGAATCCCCGTCTTACCCAAATAACAAGATACTGGTGTTTTTCAATTTCATCATTTAGAAACTGTACAAAGCTGGCTGGGAAGAAGAAAAGAAGAAAGGATATGACCTGAGGCCAGATGCCATCGCAATAAAGGCTGCAAAAGCCTCTAGAGACATTGCCAGTGATGTAAGTGCTTCCACTGGGCCTTTTTTAGGCTGAGTAAATAAGAGCAAATGAACCAAATCAATGGTTTTCAGGAGCTGCACTCAGCCATACCTGGTGTTGGTGGGACCGTCATCCCATGTAACATAAAAGACACATCCCTTCACCCAGTCCAAGGACCCTCTAATCATTTGTTCATTATTTAATGTAAAAAGTGACCAGGTCTTGTTAAAACAAGTGCTTTTAGAGTATCATTTATAGGCAATTCTAAGCAAACACAAGGATGCAACCTATAAATTTTACCTTGGAGACCCGTTAAATTTTACCCTGCAAAATCATGCCTGCAGCCTTTTCTGCTGATTAGACAGCTGAGTGGGAAAAGCTGTTTCCTAAAGCACCCTAAAATAACTTATTTCCACGTCTCTTTGATTAACTCAGAGATCATTTCCTTTCCATGGTCTCAAGTCTGGCAAGAAATGTGAAGTACAAAGATTTTACTTCCTGCCCTCTCTGAGTTCCTCTCTAATTTTAGAGTAGCTCTAAAACTCTACACCAATGACAAAGCTAATGGCACCTAGGGAATTATATTTTGTTCTCTTCCCTCCACTATGTTTTCATCACCATGCTTTCTTTTCTGTCCACAGTTCAAATACAAGCAAGCCTATGAAAAAAACAAAGGGAAACACATCGGTTTCCGGAGCCTAGAGGACGACCCCAAGTTGGTGCACTTCATGCAGGTGGCCAAAATGCAGTCGGACCGGGAATACAAGAAGGGCTATGAGAAGTCCAAGACGTCCTTCCACACCCCGGTGGACATGTTCAGTGTGGTGGCAGCCAAGAAGTCTCAGGAAGTGGCCACCAACACCAACTACAGGAATGTGATCCATACCTACAACATGCTTCCCGACGCCATGAGCTTTGAATTGGCCAAAAACATGATGCAGATCCAAAGTGATGTACGTGACAGCTGCACCATTTGCAGAGCGTTTACTCTGGCTAATAAGCAAATCATGAATGACCATAAGTAATGACATTTTGAAAATCCTGAAAGAAATTCATGTGTAAATTCCCAATGAGGTGTTTCATTTTTTTCACCTTAAATTGAATTTATTTCTTTCTTTAAAAGGGAGATCGATTCTAGAAACTAAAGTCTTATTTTCTACTAATACTGCTTTGAGCATTGTTGGATGCTGGGTTCAGCAATAGCACATGAAATTTGGCTTCAGAAAGAATGTGTTGGAGGAAATACGTCTAACAAAGAAAGTCAGAAGCATAAGAGGCCCCTGATAAAGGAAGAAGAGGGAAAGCAGAAAGTCAGATGACTTGATAGCTCTTGCCGCTCACTCCCAATCAGCTTTCGTTTAACTACGTCCAACTTTGTAACTGCGTATCTCATGTACCGAGGAGATATTGAGGAGGTGATGGCTGAAGCAGCTATTTGAATGACTGTGAGGAAGGCACAGACAGTAGAGAGCCAAGAATTCAGCTATAGAGGACATTCAGTGGCTGGGGAAGTGAATTTAAATTATGAACCAAAGGCAGGCCATGCCAAGCCTATTTTTTTCTTTGGGAATGTAAGAGCTAAGATAGGCACTTAAGTGCACAAACGGAAGCAGCCTGTACAGTTGTAGAGGAAAATGTCAGAGTTGAGGGGAGAAAAATGAAATTTGCAGAAAACACCAGTGAGGTTTCTGGTATACCTGAGAGAGGTGAAACAATGGTGGCTGATCAAAGCCACAGCAAAAGACAGAAATGGGGTCTACATAAGTTATCTATTAACCAAGGAAACTTGGGAATTTTGGTAAGAAAGTTAGGCCAGCAGAGTCCCCTTTCTTGAAGTAATAGTCACGTGGTAGATTAATCTATTTCGTATTTATCTATTAGTACTTTTTCTTTATGAGGGCATTGAGAAAAACAAATCACAACGATATTACAGCTTATTTATTTTTTAAAGACTATTTTTTTTCTTTTTAAATTGGGGAATATTGGGGAACAGTGTGTTTCTCCAGGGCCCATCAGCTCCAAGTTGTTGTCCTTCAATCTAGTTGTGGAGGGCGCAGCTCAGCTCCAAGTCCAGTCACTGTTTTCAATCTTAGTTGCAGGGGGCGCAGCCCACCATCCCATGCGGGAATTGAACCGGCAACCTTGTTGTCAAGAGCCCGCGCTCTAACCAACTGAGCCATCTGGCTGCCCCTGTACTGCTTATTTTTAATTTCTCATGCAAAGAAATATAAAAAAGATAAAAGTTTAGGAATAAAAATTGCTGAAATCCAATATACTATTGGTTGAAAACTGAAGTGGAACTTACTGAATATTAAATACCCACTGGTGGTTCTTAGAAGTTTTGGTTTCTTCTCATCCTGAACTTTTCCTTTTGCAGAATCAGTACAAAGCTGACTACGCTGACTTCATAAAGGGTGTTGGATGGCTCTCTGTGGGCTCCCTGGAGGCTGAGAAAAACAAGAAAGCCATGGAGATTATCAGTGAAAAGAAGTACCGCCAACACCCAGACACTTTGAAGTATTCCACATTGATGGACTCGATGAATATGGTTTTGGCCCAGAATAATGCAAAAATTATGAATGAAGTAAGTCTTTAATAATGTAGTGTTTCATATGCATCAGGGGAAAGCCAGGCATATCTTACATTTAATCTATAGGTTTTGCTAACAGTTTTAGGGCATCATAATGTTTACTCTACCTTGAAAAGGGGTTCTATAGTTAAAGATAGGAATTAGTCATAACTAGTGGCCCTCCACGTGTCCAATGAACCACTCTACCCCATAGACATAACAAAATAAATATGGGCTCCCTCTTTTAATGCCAACCTTGAGAATGAGTCCCTTTTGTCGAAGGTGAGGATGAGTAGAAGTTCACGCTGCTGAATCAGCAGTGTTTGCCTGGTAACAGCTGTGTGTTACAGCCCATCCACCCGGCTTCCTAGCTGCTTTGATGGCATCAAAGCCGACTCCCAGATCACATGTCTATAAGCAGCACTCTGAGCCCGGACCTTCCCTGGGCAATCATGACACCAATCGTTCTCCACCAGTAGCTCCTTGGATCATTAATTATTCCAGCCTTTAGAAAAGCCATACTGTATTTATACATTCCTTAACCATAAGTTGATATCAGGACCAAAAGCACATCAAACTTAAACATCTGTTTCTAAGTTACAGATACTAGAATAATTGCCAGCAGCACTGGTTATATTGTGTGGACAGCAATTTAAAATGCCATTGATTAGCAAAAAGGGAGGAAATTATTTGGACTTTAACATTAAGCAGTTGCGGAAAATGATGGTCCTACTTGCATGAGAAAGATAAAGCTGTATTATGCTAAGTCCCTGAGTAAATCCCCTGGAATCTTCTAAGAGAGAAAACAGATTTGTCAAGAAGACCAACCTCCTTGAAAGGAATTTTCCTAAACGACAAGGCACAAATCTCAGGGCCCCGTTTAAGATTTGTAATTTAAATTACCACAAGCATGCATTTAGTTTTTAAATAGTAAATGAAAACTTTCATTTTTTCCCAATGTTAATGATTACCATGTCAGAATAACGATGCCAAGATGAGAATCATAGAAATAGCAAATGCTAACGCTGAGAGATATCTTGGTGATCATCAGGTTGCTTCCTCTCAGCAGAGTTGAGGAAATCATGGCCCAGAGAAGCAAGGCACCTCCCCCAAAGACACACAGCAGGTCAATGATTGGGTCTGGACTAGAATTAGACTCTGATGCCTGGCTGTTGCTCTTTTCATTAGAATTGTGCTGTCCGATACTATAACCGCTAGCCACCTGTGACAATTTACATTTAAATTAATTAAAATTTTGCATATCATCTATGGCTGCTTTTACACTACAGCAGCAGAGTTGAGTAGTTAATGTCAGAGATTCTCTGGCCCACAAAGCCTGAAATATTTACTATTTGGCCCTTTCCAGAAAAAGTTTATACACCCCTGGTCTAGAAAAAGGCTCTGGAAGAAGTTTTGTTTGTTTTCTAATTAAACTTGTTTAAAACAAAGAAAGCATTTTTCACCTGTCAGATTTACAAAAATTAAAAAGTTGTATTATGTACAGTGTTGGCCAGGGAATTTATGCTAATGTGAACCTCTAGTAACATTTTGTTAATATTTGTTAAAATTAAATATTCACATGCCCAATACCCTACAAAAATCCTTATACATGTGCAAAGACATATATACATACATATGCACAATAATATATTTTGGAGGTTAAAGTCTCCAAAAGGAAATGCTGAGATGGAATTTGGAGTACGGGGCATTTTTGAGGATTCGATACCTGTGGCAGGAGAACTGGGTAGGATGAGTCTAACCATGATGCAGGCCCTACAGAGCTTTGGCCTTTCCCACAGAGGGCTCTCCAGTGGACATGCCCTGCCGGACGTGTTCTGCATTCAACTGAATGGCCAGCCCTTTATACTCATACGTTGATGAGTCACTGGATGTGGCCACCAGGGTGCACTCTTTAGTGAGGCAGCAAACCCTGAAACAAGTGACAACTGGAGGTTGTCTGCCAATATTCGGGGCAACAAGTCCTTCCCTGAATGGGTGTCTGGGTGTCACGCCTTCACGTTCACCACAAAGATCATGGCACCGTGGCTTTTAGTAGAAAAAGACTGGAATCAATGAATTAAATGTCTGTCAGTAGAGAACTTGTTAAATCAATCAGGTTACACCTCTTCATGGACCATTACAGCTCCTTAAATGAATGAAGTAAATTATTTTAAGACGCTTAAAAGATGTCGAACTTATATTATTAAGTAAGAAAAGCAAGATATGAAACATTATGCTTTCTATGGCCTCACTTATATTTTGAGAGGAGTATATGTGGACTTTAATATGCATAGAAAATTTTAGATCCTAGCTCCAGGCTGTCAAATAGGAGGATGGGACATTTTGCTTTTTTTCTTTACATCCTCTTCACCGTCTTGTTTGAATGAGTGCCTTTTCCATGTAAATTTTATAAAAATTTAATAAGATCTAGCTAATAAAAATATGTAAAATATTGATATCTATGGACAATGATAGCTACGTATTAAGTGAGTCTTCTTTTAAGGTTTTAAATACTAACTTGTACGGGATTTTGTTTGTTTGTGTGTTTTTACTTCCTAGCACCTCTACAAAAAAGCATGGGAAGCTGACAAGACAAAGGTCCACATGATGCCTGATATCCCGCAAATTGTTCTGGCAAAGACAAATGCAATTAATATGAGTGATGTAAGTGTAATCTCCCTGTGGCCATCTTCCCCCCCCCCCCCCCGTTTGAACCAGTAAACAAATTAACTAATTAAAATGTGTCAATGTGGAGTGTAACTCTTTTAAAAATAAGAGTGGGAATCCACAAATGAGAGTTTTCCTCTTTCTTTCTTGCTTTGCTAAGAGTTGGAGTCAGCCTATCGATGGGACTTGGGCCTAGAAATTAGGAATTTGAAGGGCATGCGGATCTTCGCTTTAGGAGTAGGTCCTCCTTCTCAAACTAAGAGACTTGGCAGGAAAAGAAGGGCTTGGGGGCCAGAAGAAGAGCAAAAGGAAGTGATCATCCTAGGACTTTGTTTTTAGCTCCTCCACCAAGCTTTTGAGATGGTTCTAAAGAGGGGGTCTTTAGAGGAAAAAAACCCCCTTCCCAAGAGGGGGTCTTGGGAAAAGCTAAATGGAAAGAGAAGATGAACATTTTGAGGAAGTTGGGGCAAACCTCACAACAAGAAATGTGCAATAGTGTTAGAAAATGCAGGGGGTGGTTGGCTAGCTCAGTTGGTTAGAGAGCATGGTACTGGTAGCACCAAGGTTTCCAGTTTAATCCCGGCATGGGCCATTGTGAGCTGTGCCCTCCTTAAAAAAAAAAAAAAAAAATGTAATTAAAAAAGAAAACGCAAAGGTGTTCTACTTCACTTCCTTTCTCATCCTAACCGGTTGCTAGGAAATCTTCTAATCCTACCAGTTTTTTGTTTTTTTCTTTTCTTTGTTTCAATTATGTAGGGATTTGGGGTTGCTGACTTTTTTTTTTGGATTTTGGAATCCACACAATTAAATAAATAAAAGTGTCAATTGCAAAACAATATAAAGTTTTCATATAAGAATATGGCTGTTTTGTAGTATATGGCTATTTGATAAAATGCATCAATAAGAATCCACTGGGCTTTCATATTTTTAAAAAGTATATTTACAACCTAATAGAGATCAGGAACTTTTACTTTTTCTGGTGGTCTCTTGAGTTTGTAATGGATTTTTTTCCAAACACAATTATGTTTTTGTGAGAACATTCTGCCATTGAACCACCAATAAATCATTCTGCTCAAAAATAAAAATGATGCCACAGTGCTAATTTACTCTTTCAAAATAAATCCAGGCTTTCCTATTTAGAAGAGAACTATTCCTTTGCCTCTCTTTACAGAAACTCTACAAACTTTCTTTGGAAGAGTCGAAAAAGAAAGGCTACGACCTCAGAACAGACGCAATTCCTATCAAAGCTGCCAAGGCCTCAAGAGATATTGCAAGTGATGTAAGTCTGAAGGACAGCCACCTTGCTGGGGGTGGAGGGGGGGGGGGGAGGGGGTTCTTGTCTATCAAATTAATCAGGGCTGAGTTCTGGAAACACTAAGTGGATAAAATATGGGAAAATGTGTGCCTGCTAACAATAGTCTCATTCTATTCTGTGAATGCTTCTTACCTCGCTCTTTTGTTTTCTCTGGCATTTCTGAAGAAACAGAATGCTAACCACAGTATGACCACATAGATGTCTGCTCCCTGACTCATGAGACCTAGGTGAATTTACTTTGAACTCCATCACCAAGGCTGTGGCCTATAGAAATCCAAAACCCTGCACTAGGTTTTCTTGGTGGAAGACTTGTGTGGTTCTTGCTGACTCTTAGGATCTGTCTTCCTAACAGGATGTCTCATGAAGTGGTGTGCTGGAAGTACTGATCTTTTGGGCTCGTAACAGCTGTTTATTAAATAATCAGAAATTTTGGAAATCAGCTGTTAAACAGTTGGTGGCTTGACATCAGCCTTGGTGGGAGTATTTATACCACAGAAATTGACAAACACTACAAATTAGGGCTTTTCCCCCTAGAAAGCTGGTGTGCCAACACATCACTGCCATAACACATCACCTATTTGAAACTCAATTTTTTCATTTGGTTGTTGCCACAAGAAATCCACTCACAGTGAGTATTTAATGATTCAGGTGTAATGGGAGGAGTACATTTCAGAGTACTCTTTCCTTAGCCACCCCAGTTATACTTTGTCTCTCCTCCTCTATCTCTGTTCTTCATCTTTCCTACGTATCCATCCCTATTCCCGAGAACGCCACATTCTTCTTTCTCTCTTACACTGGAAGGATTTCGCTCTCCCAGCTCCTACCCCCTAACTTGCACACTCAGACCCACAAGAGATAGGCAGATGTATCCATGTATCAGTATCTCCCCTCTATTGAGGAAAGTTGGGCGATACACAGTAAAATTTCTTCCCAATTATAGAGTCTTCAAAGAAAAGAAGCTCCATAAATATAAAGCTACTCTAAAATTATACCGTGTATGTCATAGCTGAGCCTATTCTCATCAGTAAAAGATGGGGTGATTTGTCATGGAACCATTAGCTGCTTAGAACATCCTACTTTTTTCTTTCATTTGCTGGACTCTTATTACCTACTGAAGGTCTCTTTAAAAGTAACAGCAGCGTATGTGTGGAAGTCAGTGTGGTGTATCATCACAAGACCCGGGTTCTAATCCTCAGTGACCTTAGCAAGTCACTCACCTCTCTGGCTCTCAGCTTACTCTTCTATGAAATGGGAGAAGTAATAATAACTTTGCTATCTACCTCACAATGTATAGTTGTAACAAGTTACACAAACGAATGTGAAAAATGTGTCTTGTGAACTGTAGAGTTCACTAGAAATACAACTTTTTATGAAATACAGAATGTTGACACTAGAATGATTTCTAGTCAAGAGAATTGCTCTGAATAAATATGCCCATTTTCTTCACAGTATAAATACAAATACAATTATGAAAAAGACAAAGGGAAAATGGTTGGTTTCCGCAGTCTTGAGGATGACCCCAAATTAGTCCATTCCATGAAAGTGGCTAAGATGCAATCGGATCGGGAGTATAAGAAAAACTATGAGAAGACGAAGACCAGCTACCACACTCCTGCCAACATGCTCAGTGTCACAGCCGCCAAGGATGCCCAAGCCAACATCACCAACACCAACTACAAGCACCTGATTCACAAATACATCCTCCTTCCAGATGCCATGAACATCCAGTTGAGCAAGACTATGAATCAGATACAGAGTGATGTAAGGCTCTCTTCTTTCTGGGTGATGGTTGGATTCCTACCATGGGAAGGGAGATCGCGGTCTCCTACGCCACGCTTTTGTGTCTTAATTGATAAGGTAAAGTAGATTTGCCTCTTCTCTGTATAGAATGAATACAAACAGGACTACAACGAATGGTACAAAGGGCTTGGCTGGAGTCCAGCTGGTTCCCTAGAAGTGGAAAAAGCCAAGAAAGCAACCGAATATGCCAGTGATCAGAAATACCGTCAGCACCCGAGCAACTTCCGGTTTAAGAAGCTGACCGACTCCATGGACATGGTTCTTGCCAAGCAGAATGCACAAACCATGAACAAGGTAGAAGAGCCACCCTTCCATAGCCCTGGCTCCCAGCGAGGCAGGGCTACCAGCCTCTGGTTCTTGTTTGGGAAATTTAATTTGGGTCCATCACTTCCGGGCAGTGGCAAACAGTTCCAGAGAATGTCCCTACACTTATCTTCGGCTGCCTACTGTTTTTTATTTCTCCTGCCCTTCTGATTGAGTTAGAAATTACTTGTTTTTAAAAAATTATTATATCTTAAGTACGTCTGGTCCATTCTAGAGGACAGAAAATACCTAAAAGATTATTTTTTAAGATCTGAGTTTGTTTTTTCTGAATTATATACTCTATTTTAGTTACTAAATTAATTTAATCCCATTAAAATTGTGTGCATTCAAATACTCTGCTATATTTTTTTCTTTCTTGTTCGTCCTAAAAAGTTTTTCTGGTTTGTCCTAAGAAGCTATTCAAACTTCAAATGTCTTTTTTTTTTAAATTAACTTTCTAGCAATTATACACCATTGATTGGAACAAAGACAAAACCAAGATTCATGTGATGCCTGATACACCAGATATTTTACAAGCCAAGCAGAATCAAACACTGTACAGTCAGGTAAAGCTACATAAAACTTTGGCTTCAAACTGATTAAACTTATTAAGTGATGTAATGGTAAATAATTGATGTAAATGCTGAAAAAATGGAAATGAATGACTTAAACCGTCTAGCCTAGGGATGTTGCAAAATATGCGGTTAAAAGCAAGAGCTTCAGCTTTGACTGTATGTTCCATGGAGGCAGGTGCTGTGCCTGCTTTGTTTTTCTCAGTACTCATTGTATTTGGCACAGAATAGAAGATCAATAAATAATTGTTGAAAGAAAATATTGCATCAAACAGAGGTACTATGAGATTTGGCTTTGCCATTTGTAAGTTATGTGATATAGGGTCTTAGTTTCCTCATCCCTAAAATTGGGACTACAAAAGTGCCTATGACATTGAATTGCCATGAGGACCAAATGAGAAATTCCTTGTAAAGCTCTCAGCAGAGTGCCTGGCACATAGTAAGTACTAGCTGACTTTTAGCTGTTTTTATTATCACCTGGTTTTCACACAAAGCATCCATTCAATGAATTTGACTCCAAAAATGTAACTCATTTATCGTTCCTTATAAAAGGTATTTCATCATCTATTACTTTTATCACTTAGATAATTAATATTTTGTCACCTGACATTTTTGGTTATCAATTATTTAACATCTGTGCTCAAAATAGTGAGCCTAGACTGTACATAGCAGGGGGAAGTTACCTGACATACCTGATATGCCCTTATTGTGTTTGAACAGAAAAGGCCATCCTCAGTTATATAACTGGGTTGGGGGGGGGGGGGGCGGGGGCTGCGGTTCTCAGAACCAAAGCATTGAAGCCAGAGCATGTGATGCTAAGTCAGGGCCCTATTAAACAGCTTGTTTTCTTTTTATCCCTATCTTTAGAGATAAGGTAGATGATGTTAGAGTCTGATCTCTATTCTCTAGGTAAATTTTTGTTCAGCAATCTATTGGGGTTTTAATATACACTGAATAATGCTAAATGGTTTCTTTAATTTTCAGAAATTCTATAAACTTGGATGGGAAGAAGCCTTGAAGAAAGGCTATGATCTCCCAGTTGATGCAATTTCTGTACAGTTGGCCAAAGCTTCAAGAGACATTGTTAGCGATGTAAGTACTACTGTGACTCCTATAAGGATATATTTTTATCTGAATCTTCATGCTGGTAACCATTTTTACAGATGAGCCTTACCTTTCAAAATGTAATGACCTCCCCTTCGTCTTCTCCTGCATTCTTTGTTTAACCAAAATTCACTCTTCTGTCTCACTGATCAAATATCAAAAAAGGGCTTCTTCAATAGAGTTTGAGCCAGAGAACCTGTAAGATCCATTACACTAAGATGCTATGTTTTTAGACATTATAAAAGAACCATAGATTTCAGTTTTCCCCAATTTACCTGAAAATAACTTTCCTATTATCTTTTTGTCTTTTATAGACACACTCAAAGTGCTAGATAATAAATAAACCTCAACAACCTGATAGTGATAGATAGTTCTAATGCAAATATTTAAAATTTAGCTGCCAATTATTTTTATTTAGCCCATCCTTGCCTTTACATAATTATAATAAACCAGCTTGGGGCATAGAAAATATAGGAAATTTCAGGAATTTGGGTTTAAGGCCCAGAGGGCTTAACTTGTCTGGTCCAAAGTTCATAAAATAAGGGTATTCTCTCTCTAAGGCAAACGTCTCCAATCTTCTAGTTATGATTGGAAAAGGTAGTAAAGTTGATGAATAAACTGGGTATATTTCCTATTGATTAAATTTTTACAAATGTTTGGCTTAGACATTCTGCATGCTGATAAACATGTTGTTGTTTTTTAAGCCCAAGAATTAACCACAAAAATTTCAAGGACCTTGGTTATGGAAAATAAGTTACCATAATTTCATAGAGAAGCACAATCTCTTAATCTAAATCTTTAAAACAAAACAAGGATTTGGTTTAGAGAGAAAAAATGTCTGAAGACAGGATCTGATAATAAATCCTAAGAAGATAAGGATTCTCCCTAATTCAATTATTTTCTGGTCCTCCAGAAGTACAGGAAAATTAATTAGATGATGTATTATTACCCACTCCCTGGCTTGCAGGTCAATACCACATTAAAATGAATCAGTGTGGTGATGAGCCTAGAGCAATGCTTAACGATGCTTGCATGTCCCCCAGAAAGCTAACTTATTTTCATTTCATGTTATATGTTCCCCATAAAGATAGTTTAGGAATCAGAGAAATAGTGTCAATAATTTCCAAAAACAACACAACACTTGATGATACCTAATTTCTTTTCATGTGAACTATTAGTTTGAAACTTTTGAAATTGTACCCCAAAATTAAGTTAACTATAAGTGAACTTTCCCACCATTGTAGAGATTGTGTCTCCTCTCAGTGTCAAATGGTTCTTGTATCTATAAAATTTAAGGAAATTAGACCTATTTTTATAACTACTTAAAATAATAATTATTTAGTTTAATAAATTAAAATCATAGAATTTAGAGTTAGAAGATAACTTAAAGTTTATTTCATCCAATATCCCACTCAACATTCTATCTTCTCTTCATCTCCAGCAGGTAGTCATCCAATCTGTGGATTCTTACAAATATGAAAATTTTTGTGTCTTTCAGAGCAGGTCATTTCCTTATTGGATCATCCCTAATTGTCATTGTACATTTTTTTATTTTGAACTTAAATATGTTACCAATCAGCTCACGGTCTATGTTCTAGAGCTCCCCAAAGTAGCTCATTTCTTCTTCCACCTGACATCTTTAGACATTTCAAGTTTTCTTACTCTTCTTCTTTGGTTTCAGTTTTATAAGTCCTGCAATCTTCTGATCATTCTACTTGTGATTTACTCTATCTTTTCAAAGCCCCTCTCAAAATAGAGTACCTCAAAACTTAGTGTTGTTTTCCTGTTACAGGAAAGAGTAAATGAGCTTCTCACTTGCCTTTATCTGTGCCCCTACAGAATCTCTGACACTATTTTTTTTATAAGCAGTTTTTTCAGGTTGCCAATATTCAGCTAATAGTCAACTTAAACTCTTGAGTATTTTTAATATACTTAACTGTGAAGTTGGGTGGCAAGAGAGAGTAGAACCTACTTCTGTGAGGAATAATGTGTGCTCAGCATCTAGCATCATGTAAATGCTATTATTACTATCATTATTATTATCACTGTTGTCATTGTGATCTACTACTAATGAAATTTTTCCCAATTGAATCTAAATACTGGATTTCACTTTTACTTTCTTAAATTTATGTAGTTCGTTTTGACCCACCTTGGCAATAAGTTGAGCTCTTGTGAAATGTTCTTTCTAATCTAACATAGTTAGCTGTTTTTAGCCGTATGTGCATCCTGAACAGGACAAATTTATATGACATAACTATATGGCAAACCACTAAACATCCTGCTGCTTAATAACTTAATCTACACTATTAGGTTTGTTCATCAAGTCCTGAATCTTCCTAATTTTTCTGCCATTCAACCCATAGTTTCCATTATTCCCATAAGGATATCACAAGTGCTTTATCAAACACTACCCTGAAGTCAGCATACACAATGCCAGCACATCCCAGAATGTATTTATGCCTCTAATTGGAATGAATTTCTCACCACAACCTCTCTTGATACTCAGCTACATCACATTTCTTTGGGAGCCTCCACTTCAGTTTTTACATTTCTTACTAAGTAAACATAAGCATCCCTTCTCTCATTTCAGTTTTGAAAAACAAACATGCAAACAAAGCAAACTGAACTTAACTTAACCTCTGTTTCATAAAAGAACTGTTTCCTCTGATTTCAGTTTAAATACAAACAAGGCTACCGCAAGCAACTCGGCCACCATATTGGATTCCGGAGTCTGCAAGATGATCCAAAGCTTGTGTTGTCCATGAATGTAGCCAAAATGCAGAGTGAAAGAGAATACAAGAAGGACTTTGAGAAGTGGAAAACCAAGTACAGCAGCCCAGTGGACATGTTGGGGGTGGTGCTGGCCAAGAAATGTCAGGCATTGGTCAGTGACGTGGATTATAAGAACTACCTGCACGAGTGGACATGCCTGCCGGACCAGAACGATGTTATTCAAGCTAAAAAAGTTTATGAACTGCAGAGTGAGGTCAGCTTCTATTAAATCTAATAGCTTATATATTATTGTCTATCTCATATGAGTAGCCATTTAGTCATGGAGCAACAGAAACTAGAAAGAGGAGTTATTATTGAGTATGTAAATGTATAAAATCGCTTGAGTCAAGGGTCCCGATGAGGAGGGGATTTTGATGGCTTACTTTGTATTTTCACAGAATCTGTATAAATCTGACCTTGAGTGGCTGAGAGGCATAGGATGGAGTCCCCTGGGCTCTTTGGAGGCAGAAAAAAACAAGCGGGCATCAGAAATCATCAGTGAGAAGAAATATCGTCAGCCTGCAGACAAAAACAAGTTCACCAGCATTCCTGATGCCATGGACGTAGTTCTGGCAAAGACAAATGCCAAAAATAGGAGTGATGTGAGTAACTCTTTGGAAATAAATAAAATAAATTATAGTGCCTGATACCTGGTAGATGCTCAATAGCATTTGTTTAATAAATTAGTAGAATAGCATAGCATCACACCACACAGCAGAGCACAACACAGAATAATGTTTTATATTTGGTTGCTTCGTTGGAATTATCAACTATTCTGGATCATGTAAAAATGGGTTAGTATCATTTTTGTCACCTAAAGCTTGCTTGCTTATTTATTCATCCAAAATGTAATGAGAAAACTATTGAACATACTTTTTTTTTCCTTTGAAACTTGAATGCATTAAAGATAAAATGTTTTGTTGTTGGGATAAAGTGTATGAGAGGGAGAAAGATATTCTGAGTATCTTAACACAGGTACAATGTAAATGTTATAAAGAGTGTGTTTTCTGCCAAGTGATTATAATGCATTTTGTTTAGCTGAGTCAAGATAAATAGAATATATGTATATAAACAGTTCATCTTCAACTTATTTCCTTCTTCAGTGTCTGGCATATAGATAGGTGATCAATAAGTATTTATTGAATAAAATAAGTGAAAGATAACAGTGTAGAGTAATTCAATGAACAGAAGGGAAAGATTACTCATTATTGCTCAGAAACATAACCCTGAAAATTACAGAAAGTTGAATTATATGCACAGATTCTGAAACTGGTAACAGTAAGGAAGTTTAAATAGATATTTAACAATAACCATGTGGGTCTTAGAAGGATATATATATATATTTTACAGATATCATATATATTAATTATATATATGCCCATAATTAGCTTAGAGTATTTGATAATTTATATGGATGCATATATTAGTATATATATGTGCAGACCAGTTGTTTTGTAGGCTCTCCCTCAATTTGGGCTTGTCTGATGTTTCCTCATGATGAGATTCAGATTTTGTATTTTTAACAAGACAACACATGTTGTAGCCTCTCCATACGTCATATCAGGAGGAACATGATATCAATTTGTCTCATTACTGATAACTTTGGTCACTTGGTTAAAATGGTGTCTTCAGGTTTCTCCACTGTCGTCACTATATTATTGTTTGTAATTGGTAAGTCTTTCGTGGGGAGATTCTCTGACAATGTAAACATCCTGTTTTTCACCTCCTAGTTTTAGTAAGTCAATGTGATTTTGTTTGTGCCCCTTTTTCTTCTGAGAAGAAACACAGAGGATGGCTCTGGGACATACAAGAGTTTTTGATAAATTCTCATACAAAATTCTTTTAGGAATCCTAATCCTGCCAAATAATTGTGCGGTATAACTATAAAAAAAATTAAAACACATAGGAAGTGAAATTCCCTAATTCCTAGATATACCTTGAATATGTCATCTTTTGAGAAACCACCATCTCCCAATTTAACGCTGAGGAAGACTCTTACATTCCAAACGATGAAGAACTCCTACTCCATTTGATGATTTTGGCAAAAGCTCCAGTTACTTGGGTTGATTTCTTATAGGTGGGATTATCTGTCATTTTGAAAAAGTAATCCAAAAAATATAGATTTTGAAAACCATTTATGTCCCAGATAAGTCAAGAAATACGGTGCCTGTGTTCTGCTTATGTTATCTGCTCACGCTATCAATTATAATGCTTCATTCCGATGAATTCAGGAATCCTGTTTGAAGTTAACTGTGTCATTCACAAGAATTAACATCACCACTGAAAACTCTTATTTCTCATTGTAGAGACTTTATAGAGAAGCTTGGGACAAAGACAAGACTCAAGTCCACATCATGCCGGACACACCCGACATTATTCTGGCTAAAACAAACTTAATCAACACAAGTGATGTGAGTTTCCAATTCAGCATGTGTTTTCGGAAAGCTTACTTTAATTTGCTTCTAAGGCAGTGAATTGGAAAACAGCGCCTAAATGATATTTCATTTCATTTCTCTATCAATTTACTTTTGCTTCATTCTCATAAGCATTTGGAAAGAGCTGACATTTAATTTTGTTGATCTATGTAATTGAAGAGCTTTAAAGTTTAAAATAAGATCATTAGCAACCAACGGGCATAATTTCCAATCACATTGGAGTATTCTAGAGCACAGATACTATTCCCATGGATTCTTAAAATATTAGCATGTTGGATTCATTATGCGGCGGTTGTGTATGGAAAACAATTTTTCCCAAAGTGGTCTTCATCTCTTAACAGAAAGTCTACCGAATGGGTTATGAGGAGCTGAAGAAGAAAGGCTACGATCTTCCCCTTGATGCCATAACAATCAAAGCAGCAAAAGCCTCACGAGAAATTGCCAGCGAAGTAAGATCTTATCCCCTGTTTATATTGATTTGATTGCAGTTTATCACTTCGAAGGCGTCTCAATTTAATTTTATGTTGAACAAAATCTTTCAAGTAGTTACAAATTAAAACAGTGACATGATCCCAGGCATGCAGTGTGGGATGAGGATAAGCTCAAGGATGCATTTATTATGTAGGAATTTGTGGCTGGATTTAGCTTTTAATCTTTCCTATCAAAAAACCTTAAATCCATGGCTCTCCAGGCTTAGTGAAATATTTGGAGTTAATGTGCTTTGTAATTTGCCACAGACATTGCAACATAAGTTAATCTTGAAAGAAAGGAGACATGTGTTTTGTTTTCCCTTTAGTACAAGTACAAAGAAGGCTATCGTAAGCAGCTCGGCCACCACATTGGAGCCCGGGACATCAAAGATGACCCCAAGATGACGTGGTCCATGCATGTGGCCAAGATCCAGAGTGACAGGGAGTACAAGAAGGACTTTGAGAAGTGGAAGACCAAGTACAACAGCCCAGTGGACATGCTGGCGGTGGTGCTGGCCAAGAAGTGCCAGAGCTTAGTCAGTGACGTGGACTATAAGAACTACCTGCACCAGTGGACGTGCCTGCCCGACCAGAACGACGTCATCCATGCTCGGCAGGCCTATGAACTGCAGAGTGATGTGAGTCTAATATTTTCCTTTGGCCAACATAAAAGCATGTATGCTTTCCAAAGTATCAAAGTTCCCCCAAAGTGAGGGGAGCTGAGCTTACACAACTGAGTTCTACTTCCCTGGACTAATGCTCACACTCGATCCAGTCACCCATCATCTGAAGGCACCCTTTGTCCACAAAGAAAGAGACAGCAAAGCCCCCACTGCTTGGGTGGAAGCCCCTAGGTTGTTGACCTAGAACTGGCTTGTTCTCTAAGCGCTGCTGTTTAAAATGTGTTTCAAAATATTGCTTATAATCTTAATATTTTGTTGATTCACAAAACATACCAAATTTTTTAATTTCCCAAGAATTCAAGCTTTGAAATATAAAGTGTAATGTAATCTGATATTTTATTTCTTTAGAGGCATAGTTTTATGCTTATGTTTAGTGATATGTCACTTACAATTTCAGAATTTGTATAAGGCCGACCTTCAGTGGCTAAAAGGCATTGGCTGGTTACCTACTGGTTCTCTGGAGGCTGAGAAGAACAAGAAAGCTATGCAGATTTTGAGTGACCATGTTTACCGCCAACAACCAGATCAATTCAAATTTTCCAGCCTTATGGACTCCATCCCAATGGTTTTGGCAAAAAACAATGCTATTACCATGAACCATGTAAGTCCTTTCTTTACTTGGGAGGAGTATTGTTTGTCTGTCTCTCTCTCTCTCTGTGTGTGTGTGTGTGTGTGTGTGTGTGTGTGTTTGTAAACACCTAAATCTCTTTCTATAAAAGAAAAATCATATTAAATTATTTTGCTTTGTATTAAAGTAGTTTTAAAGTGAGTTGCTTCTCACTGACATGAGACATGTAGACCTCAAGGTTTCACAGATATTAACTCACAGAGCAGATTCTCCTTACTCTCATTAAGAACCAGGTTCTTTTTATGTATCTACTCATTATGGGTCTATACGAGTCATGTCTTTTTTTGTTTTTTTTTTAGCGCCTCTATACAGAAGCTTGGGATAAAGATAAAACCAGCGTCCACATTATGCCAGACACCCCTGAAGTTTTACTAGCTAAACAAAACAAAATAAATTACAGTGAGGTAAGCAATATATTCATGGTGCATGATGTATTTTCCTTATACTGTACTTTATAAATCAAACTTATGATTTGTGTCTATTTCAGAAACTATATAAACTTGGCCTAGAAGAAGCCAAGAGGAAAGGGTATGATATGCGTCTAGACGCCATTCCCATCAGGGCAGCCAAGGCCTCCAGAGACATCGCAAGTGAAGTAAGTGCACCTGAGAAGTTCTTCGTCTTAGCTTTGGCTTAAAGATTTCTTTCTTTCTCTTGGGTATACAGTACAGCAACTAATCTATGAGGTTAAAGTTCTTGCTAACAGTTTTTCCTCAAAAACAGTTTAAAATAATGATACTAAAATTCTCAACACAAGGGCTAAATCCTAGCTGTGCTTGAGGTCATCGCAACATGCATTTCAAAATATGGTCCATTTCCTATTGAACGAAAGCATTGGATACTTGACTGCAGTTCAGACAAAGTTTTGGCTTTTCCACATGATGTATTCTGATATATAACCAAACTCATTGTAGGATTCCTTCAAAACCCAACCCATGCCTTATGAACCAATGAACCCACAAGAGCTGAATGAATGGGACACATTATTCAAAGTCCAACCATCCATGTGACCCATATGTTTGTCTCTGTCTCCAGTGATTGGCTGCAGATATTTATGTTCTTTAAAAGATGAGTTTGCTCGAAAATGTATTTTTTTCTTTATTTCCAAAATATGGAAGTAGCCGTCATAATTTAAAAATAAATGTTCAAAAATCACAGGATGGTTAAAAGTATTAATATATACCAATATGATGGAATACCTGCTGTCATTAAAAATCATGTTTATAAAGAATAATGACATAGAAATGCTCATATAATAACAAAAAAGCAGGCACAAACTCATATACAGTATGACTCCTATTCTAATTTTATTCTTTCTCTTTTACTCGCATGCACGCACACACACATGCACACCACAAAAAGCAGTTTTATCAGTGCACTGAATGGCAGAATAATGTCTTGATTTTTATTTTCTTTTTTGTATACATATATATGCTTTATTTTCTAAATGGTTGACAAGATGCATGTATATGTATGTTTATGTATTCAGTGGGAAACCATTATACATTTAATGAATAGAAAATATTGGCCTTAATAATTGCTTTTTACTAAAAGTTAAAATAGGTGACTATCAGCATTTTTCTTCTTCTAGTACAAGTACAAAGAAGGGTATCGTAAGCAGCTCGGCCACCACATTGGAGCCCGGGACATTAAGGATGACCCCAAGATGACGTGGTCCATGCATGTGGCCAAAATCCAGAGTGACAGGGAGTACAAGAAGGACTTTGAGAAGTCGAAGACGAAGTACAGCAGCCCAGTGGACATGCTGGGGGTGGTGCTGGCCAAGAAGTGCCAGAGCTTAGTCAGTGACGTGGACTATAAGAACTACCTGCACCAGTGGACGTGCCTGCCCGACCAGAACGACGTCATCCACGCTCGGCAGGCCTATGAGCTGCAGAGCGATGTGAGTACCTGAGGATCATGATAACATGCAAGTGCGGGAATTCAATGAATTAACAGCCCTGGGAGAAAGTAGCAATAGGTGGCACCAAGTTCACCAGCCCCTGCAAAGGAGGAAATATCATTTCTTTTATTTCCTAATTATTTAACCCTCCAAAACAAAAAAGAATATTGTCTGATACTCTGCCTGTCTACCAAACTGTATTTTCAAGAATGAGCTTACTTTGTTTTATATCCTTTAGATGAAAATATTTTCCAAATATAGGGATACATATTTATTGACTATGTGTATTTACAGAATATGTACAAGTCAGACCTCCAATGGATGAAAGGCATTGGCTGGGTTCCCATTGGCTCTTTGGATGTGGAAAAATGCAAACGGGCAACTGAAATTTTAAGTGATAAAATCTATCGCCAGCCTCCAGACACATTCAAATTTACCAGTGTTACTGATTCTCTGGAACAAATGTTGGCCAAGAACAATGCCATCACTATGAACAAGGTGAGGTTTCAAAATTCAGAGAACCAAGGTAGGACTCCTAAAGCTAAATCAAAGAAAAAGAAACATAATCAAGAAAAGAAATAACCGAGCATTGAACAACAAAACACATTTATCTGTCTATGTACACATTCATCCATCTGTATCTATCAATCTGACATATATGTCATTTATACTTTAATATTTACTTCAGTCATTGCTTTATGGTGTTGATAAAATGACATCTTTTTATGGAAAATCATCTTTAAATAAAGGATATTCTCAATTTCCTTTTGTTAACATACATTTCAGATTATCAGAACGTACTTCTAATTATCTGTTTTATTATGAACTGACTACTTCACTTGAAGAAGATGTGTGTAAAATACATAATGTGTTATAAAGTGTATAGCCTTTTGTTATGTTTGTTCGTAAAGCTCTTGTGGCCCTAGAATTCCTATTAATTTTACACTGAATTCTTTTCCTGATGATATTATATATTTTCTTTGATAGCGTTTATATACGGAAGCCTGGGACAAAGACAAAACCCAGATCCACATCATGCCAGACACACCAGAAATTACGTTGGCAAGAATGAACAAAATCAACTACAGTGAGGTGGGAACAGATGCTAATTCTGTGCCATTTACATGCTGTTTCTTACTTCAATTACTTTATTCCATGGTGATGTCAGCTTTATAGAGAACCTCTTTTCTTGCTCCATGTGAATACCGACTCTGGCATTTCTTAATCACCATCCTAAACATCAAACTTCCAGTAACACAAATCATCATTTAGGAAGTACAAATTATAAGAATTAATGATTCAAGCAGTAACCATAAGATTAATTAGACCTTTTCCTTTTATTAATTTTTCTTAAGTTAGGAAATTAGCCATGGACCAAATATACATTTGTTTCCTCCTTATGCTACAAAGCTGTGCTAAATATATATTTCCCTGTATAATTTGTTTTTCCTAAATTATAGTTTAGGGTCAAAATTTATGATTTTTAATGTATAAGATTAAGTCAAGGACTAAAATCGCAGTGGTAATATCACATAACACAGAGAAAGAGAGAGACAGAGGCTCTGTCAGTGCAGATAATTAGCAAGCCCATTTCCTTTTCACTTTCTGTGAGCATAGGGCCATCTACCCCCATTTCAAAAGCACAGGTGTTCAGGAAGAGAGGTCAGCCTCTCTTCTAGTACAGGAGGCCTCACCCAATAAGCGGTCATCCTGCTTTTGCTTAAAAGTGTTCTCAGTGACAAGGAGCTTATCTCACAAGTCAACCCACGTGTTCTGGAAAATTCTATGAGAAGGTGCTTCTAATGTATTGAGTCAAAGATTTCTCTCTGCAGAGCCACATAGTCCTCTGAGGCGATGCAGAACAATCTGTGCCAACTCCACGGAGATGGCAACAGCAACGAGGGCGCCTCCCCTGCCACCTCACCCCAAGTTCTCTTTCAATATCCAAGTTCCTAGGCATTCCTCACATGACATCCCTGCTAGAATGTGACTCTCTGAGCCAAACAAAATCCTGCGAGTGAGGAATGAATGATCAACGTAGAGTAGGGCTAACGTCCTACTTCCTTTTCTGGACATTTGATGTCCATTTCTGCACCTTTTGTGTCAGGGCACGTTGGCAGCTGTGTCCCGGCTGGTGGACATGGAACTTGGGGTCAGCTGAAACCCTAAGACGTCTTACATGGGCTTAAGCTAGGTTTCCTCTAACCTGTATTTATACATCTGGCAATTTAAATCTTAGTTCAAAGATCGACATTTATCTCTCTGTAATTTCTTTTTCTTAGATTGAGCCTATTAGTGTAAGCCTATAGAGATTTTGGTGACTCTAAGATTCTGTCAGAGGATGTATTAGTTATTTCTCCCAGCTTTGTGCTACCAGCAAGGAAAATATTGTTTCTTTGACAGCATAAATCAACAGCATATTACTCTTCGGCAGAATATAATTTAGAGGATTTAGATAGATTAAGTCATTTTATTTGGGGGGGGAGGTGCAAAGCAAAATTTTAGTGCTTATATAACTAGCTCTTAATTGTCACCAAAAACTAAAAATGCAGAAGCCTTAGAACTCTCGAAAGTAAGGTTATTATAGTCACCTGCTTGTGTAGAATTTAGTGCATTATTTCAGCCCCCTATCAGTTGTTGGATATGAATGTCAACATCTAACTGATTTCTTTGCCCAAATTTAGAGTCTGTATAAACTTGCCAATGAAGAAGCCAAGAAAAAAGGTTATGACTTGCGAAGCGACGCCATCCCAATCGTGGCAGCCAAGGCCTCCAGGGACATCGCCAGTGATGTGAGTTGTCAGTTTTATTCCAAGTGTGTGAAAATAGTCACAAGTGACATTGTCCCTGAACTAAATCTTTAAAAAGAACTTTCCTGGCCCTTTAAAAATATATCCTGATGTATTTGTGTGGGATTTTTCAAACACCTAGTTTTGAGGGAAATGAAAAATTGTTCATAAAATGGGTTTGTAAACTTCAGGATACAGTATCTTCAGTTAAAACTGGTCCACCCAGAATAGAGAAAGTTCCATTCATGTGTTAGAGTGCGGCTGCAGGCTTGGAGATGCTTATATAAGAGTTATCACAGTGCTTATAGAGAGTGTAACTCGAAAACATAAGTCCTTCCAGTGACCTGGTTTATGTAGCATTTTAATATACAGTATTTTAAAAATGCATATGACACTTGCATTACAATTCACCCTGTAAAATTACGAAAAGAAGGCAGTTGATCAGCACCAGTGGTGATTACTAGCCCGGGCTCCTGGCTGTGCAGCTCATACTTCCCAGAATAAAACCATCATCCTTTCCTGGTGCCTCAGGGGATATTTGAGGAATAGATCACTGCTCTAAAAATGAAGGCCCACTGTTTAAGAATATGGTAAGACACCGCCCTTTATACCTGAAAATCATGGTAGTGACTCACTTTAGTTTATGTATGTGGGACCTTCCCTACAAATGGATTTATGCCAATAATTACAAATAATGAAATGATAATAACCAAAAAGTATTGAGAACTCTATGCTAAGAGGTTCACATGTATTATTTCACTTATTCTTCATATTGTCCTCACATAATAAACCCTAGTAAATATCACTATTATCCCTGTTTTGTGGATTGCATAAGCAACTTGTCTAAAATCAGACTTTTAGTGGGTGGTGGAGTTGAAACTCTGGGCAACCTCTGTTCTTTCTACTGTACCATACTGTCTCTTGTTGACTTATCTATACTTTCTCAGACTTATCTTTGAGACTAGAAGCATGTTATTTTGGATAACTGGATCAGATTATCGAATGAAGCCATTAGACATGGAATAATAAAAATACTGTTGGCCAGTGGGGAACGCTCTACCTAGTTGGGCTGCTACATCAGCTTTACTAGTTCAATCAGTGTTCAAAGTATGCCAAACATTTCCCACCACCACTGAATGCATGGATCTATTATGAAATAATAAGTTCTCCTCTGTTGCTACTGCAGGTAGCTCATGACCTAGAGTACTTCACCCAAGCAAGAACCAGTCATTTCATTACTTACTAAACACACCAAGCAAGTCACCAAGTGTATCTCTTTCCAAACATATTTTAGCACATAAAATCCATTTCTCCAAGTTTCTTGGTTCAAATTTCCTCTCCCCCACTTCCACAGGTGACCTCTCCCCCTTGTGTGTACTTCCTGCGTCCAGAAATATTCCTTATTTCCAGGATATAGGTGGTTTGGGGTACACACCACAATTATACTGACTACATCTATTGAACTACCTGTAGAGTAAAGGTCAGGATACTGGCTTGATTTAGTGTTTATTAACAAAAGTCAGTTTACAATGTACAACTGTAATGTAAGCAAGATGATTTTGTGTGGAGGACCTCTGAGGGCTTACAATAAAAACCTGATTTGTGCATTTTTCATCTCAGTACAAATATAAAGATGGTTACCGCAAGCAGCTCGGCCACCACATTGGAGCCCGGGACATTAAGGATGACCCCAAGATGATGTGGTCCATGCATGTGGCCAAGATCCAGAGTGACAGGGAGTACAAGAAGGACTTTGAGAAGTGGAAGACCAAGTACAACAGCCCAGTGGACATGCTGGGGGTGGTGCTGGCCAAGAAGTGCCAGAGCTTAGTCAGTGACGTGGACTATAAGAACTACCTGCACCAGTGGACGTGCCTGCCCGACCAGAACGACGTCATCCATGCTCGGCAGGCCTATGAGCTGCAGAGCGATGTGAGTACAGCATCTGTATCAGAGCTGTGTGCAGAAATAATTTAAACTCCACAAAAATTATCCTTTGTGTACAATTGATTGGCCTACAGAAGCTAGGGTTTATTGAATGATATTTGACATGTAAATCAGTGTATAGTTTTATGGCTTTATTGTGAACATGTTAGTGGAATTTATAAGGTAGTGAAGTTTACAAACCAAACTTGATCTTATAAAAATAAAACTGGAATTAAGCAATATTAGAATTCAGGGTCCACCAGAGGGAGACATTTTCTTTTATTCTTTTAAGGGGGAAAGAAAGAACACATTAAAAAAATTATTCTGAAATTGGGTTTTAGCTCTTCTTACAAAAGAAATGAGGTTATAATTAATGGACTACTAATGTCCGCTACACCACTAAATGTTATTCTTATGAAATACAAACACGTCACTGCACCTGTAAGCTATTGCATCATTACAGTGACGCGTTCTCCCCTTAGCACGGCTCTCTTTATGGAGGGGTCATGTGGTAATGACAGAATCTAGCACCTATGGGAAGCAGATACACCATCTCAAATCTGGGTGTGAGAAGCACATTTCCTGCAGCATATATTTTATAAACATTTAAAGGAATTATTACACATTAGGGGGCTCTGGAGTATAAAACAAATTAATAATAGTTATATATTAATTGGTTGTTCCTGGGAATTGTACAGCCCACCTTTAAAAACTCCCACATCGGTTCTGCAGCTTTCGACATACTGAACCCTGTGTTTTGAAATTCTCTTCAAAAAGAAAGGCTTTGCCTGCACAGAAAGGTAGTTAAAAATGGTCAATGTGACCCATAGCGTGACAGCGTTGATAGATTGCTTGCATTCGTCTATTTGAGCACCTTTCAAAAGTCGCTTCCCTCTCACCGTGACATCATCTTGATAATGTAGGAAGCATTTGAAAGTTACAAAGCACTCCAGAGGTATACAATGTTATTGTTTTCATTCTTGCTGCTGTTATTTAGGGGGCAATAACTGGTCAGCATAGGGCAACTCCAATAGGCTGTTTGTCTAGATGGCAAAATATCAGTCTATTTTTTCTACTTCATTGCTGTTACAGGTAAAATCCTTCAAATGAGCTGGGCAAAGTTTCAATCCCATTGTTATGAAGTAGTTACAAATATTTAATAGCTACACAAAACTCATTAGTGGAAAAAATGATTTATAATAAAGTGAGAAATAAAGATATGGAAAGATGATTCTGGAAAGGAGTCCATGCTTCCCATCCTGAAAACTTGGTGGGGAAGAAATTGGGACCCAGACCAGCGAAGTGGTCACTCTTGCCCGAAATCTTAGTATTACAGCCGTCAAAGCTCTGCCCCAGGGTTTCGGGGCTTCTACCTCATTATTATATATTTTCTCTGTCTCTTTTTTTAAAAAGAGTATTACAGATATTCTGAAATGTAAGAGAAAATACATAGAAGACAATAATAATCCAACACAATCCAACCACTGAAAAAGCCCACTCTTGCTTATGTAATTTATCCACCCAATTTATGTTCTATTTATTTCATTTAATATTGTATTAATGACATTTCAATGAGTCAATATTCTTTAAAATACAGCTTTTGATAGCTGCAGAGTATTTCATTTGACTAGGGCTAACATTTATTTACTGATAGCCTGCTATTGGATATACGTGTGGTTTTGCTCACTCTGGGTTGGCATTCTTTTCCTGCGCACACGGACATTAAAATAACATTGACTAGCAGAAGATACTAGTTTGGATCACTCCTCTCCTAACAACCTGAAGTATCTGATCACTTTTTGTTATGGCGAGGAGATGTTTCTGGGTCATTTGGGAACATGGTTCCTCTCTTCGTCTGCCTAATGCAGTGAGCTTGTTTTCTATGAAAACAATAATAACCAGAATTGTACTTTATTTTTTATTCCATTTGCATCTTTACCCTAAATCTTTTGGTCTTGCTGAAGAGTGTCTGCTATTTCCTCTTCACAGAACATATACAAGGCTGATCTCCAGTGGATGAAAGGCATTGGCTGGGCCCCGATGGGGTCTCTGGATGTGGTCAAGTGCAAGAGAGCTGCAGAGATACTGAGTGACAACCTCTACCGCCAGCATCCAGACAAGCTGAAATTTACCAGCGTGACTGATTCCCTGGAACAGGTGCTGGCCAAGAACAACGCCATCACCATGAACAAGGTGAGCCCCAGCTGCCCAAGCTTCTCCAAGATGCCAAAAGACATTATTATACTTTAATGACTAGCAGAGTTACGATTATCCATGAACATGTGGGGTCACATTTACTGGCTGATTTATTTGTACGTACTTGAAAGCCTCTAAATAATTTCAATTATTCCCAGTTTGAACCTTGTAAACTAGCATTAAAACTCAAACCTTCAGTTGAATACTTTATATCCCAGTCTGGTTCATTTAATGGATCAATAAAAATCCTGCTTTGATTTGACTTTTTGTAATTCCTATGTCAAATTGTTTTTCATCAACATCTTCTTTGATAGCGTTTATACACAGAGGCCTGGGACAAAGACAAGACTAAAATCCATATAATGCCGGACACCCCAGAGATCGTGTTGGCGAGGCAAAACAAACTCAACTACAGTGAGGTAGGGGCAACATCCTGTGGGATTCCACTTATCTTGTTGTTGTTATTGTTTGTTTTTCTATACTTACTTTTATGGAGATGCTCGGGCCCCCGCTATCATGGTATGTGCTGCTCCGTGATATGAACACTCAACCCATTCAACCTTTCATCTCTGGGTTGCATATTATATGCTGTAGGATGCCACGGGCAAACTGAAATCACGTTATCTTTTCAGTTTATGGCCATTGCTGGTTTAAGTCAGTAGGACTGAGTAGCGTTTTTGACATTTCTAAGAGGTAGGATAGCCAGATAAAATACTGGCTCAATGTTTATACTAAAACATTATTTGTTGTTTATCTGGCATTTAAGTTCAACTGGGCATGCTATCTTTCTATTTGCTAAATCTGGCCACACTGTTAAGGGGTCCTCTAATCATATGTACCTCTTCTCCACCTGGATCCTGAATAAAATTGAGAAGTAAAACAAAGGAATAGAAATAGAAGTCCAAATCTCCCATTTTTTACTACAAAAATTAGATTCAAGGACATATTTGTATGAAAGCCAAGCAAGCTGCTAAGTGAACCCCAGAATTGGTTTCCCCATCCAGGCACAGGTCACACTAGAGCAGAACAATCATCTGCATCCCATCCAGGGGTGAGTTCCTGCATGGAGGCCAGAGAAACGGAGGAGGGCACTGAGCTTCTTCCTAGAGGGAGCAAGTCTGAGCTGAGCTGGGCCTGCCCACGTGTCCCATCCCCACCAGTTAGATAAATCAGTAAATCACTGCCCGTCTCCAGGGGCAGAGAGCGTAAAGGCACAGAGAAAGGAGTAAGGCCAGAGATAAAATAATTGAGCTCCTTTTGTAGAAAGAAAACCTCAGGCATAGAAAGAATTGTTATCCATTAACAACACTGATTACTGTTGTTGTTTCTTAAGTAAAATGCAATTTTATAGGTTCGTTTTACTAATATGATATAGCTAAAATTAGAATCAAGTTTGTGATTATGGCCAAGTTATCTATGTTTTAAATTGTACTTCAATCTTTTTCTCATTTTTTAAAAACATTATAAAATATTACATGACTGTCAAAAAATTTTAAGTAATAAAGAAATGAATAAACGTATATATTTATAAGCAAATAAACATTGTTCTGCAATTTCTTTTTCTTACTTAGAAATATGTATAAATTAATGCTTTGTCCATCAATCTATATTACTAGATTATATTAATCTGTGTCGATATGCATAATATAGCATATTAATCTACATAGATATATATTAATCTGTTATATATAATTAGAGATTAATAATAGATAACTATATCAATCTATATTAATACCGATTGATATCGCTCATTTGTTTCTAATATAATGTAGTTCTTTTGGGAAGACATACTCTATTTACTTTCCAATATTGCTAGAATTTTAAGTTGTTTCTAGAGCCTATCCTTTTTTTACATGAGATGGTAGGTCTCTTGATAATCTCCAAATGACTGCTGTCAAACCTTTTGCTTTAACTCTGACTTTCTTTCTATAGACTATGTATAAACTTGCCAATGAAGAAGCAAAGAAGAAAGGCTACGACTTGCGAATTGATGCCATCCCAATCGTGGCAGCCAAGGCCTCCAGGGACATCATCAGTGACGTGAGTAGCAACCCTCCACGTATGTACATGGCTGGATGTAGAAGGAGGACACGGTCATTATCACAATGGGAAGATGCATCTGGGTTGCACTTCAAGGACACTTATTGTGGTTTAAGAGAAAGAAATTTTTTTTGTTTGAAAAAATTCTTTCATGTTTTTAACACCAAAAGACTTTAAAACTCAGGTCCCATAGCTGGAGGGGTGACCTAAACTTCAGTATAAAAAGTGAATTTGAATTTCCAGTTATTCATATCTGTAATTATGAGACATTCACCTCCATATTTTGACAACATAGCCCACACAGAAATAAGAAAATGCAGGAAGGTTACAAAAACATAATTTGGTTACATGTGGTTCAACGTCAGAAAAAGACCTGGAACAGCCAGGTCCAGGAAAAGGCACCTTTCCCCAAACCTACTCTGGAGTTTTGCTGGCTGATTCTTTGAAAAACTACCTTAAGTTCTCCCTTTTTTTTTTAAACAAAAAGAGAAAAACAAAGACAAACCAAAACAACAAAATGGTGAGCCTGATTTCTCTTTCCACTGTCTCTGAAGGAAGTGTGTCCTCTGGTGGAGAATTCAGATTTCCATAAATATACTTTAGGATTTGTATGATGTTATTCCCCAAAGTGGAGAGAAAATATCCTGAGTCAGCGCTTACCACCACCATCACCACTATGCTCTCTTGTAGTCATATAATCTGCTTGTTCCCTCAATTAACTCCAACAAACCTCAGCCAAATTTGATCTTGATGGAGCAGGGTATGCAGGATGGAAAACACAAGCCAGTCTATATCAGGGAGTCAAGTGACCCAGTGAAAATCAGGAGAGTGAGATTTGGGAGGGGTGATGGGTGGGCTGGAGGCTGAAATGTTACCTGTGGACTCAGGAGTAAATCTCAAAATCATATGTAAAACTTCTGGGTTAGTGATTTGATTGGTTCAAGATGAAAAAAAGGCAACGTATAATTCCGATTGATTTCTCTGAAAAGTGTTGCTGCTATTTCCAAGGACTTAACGTCTGCAAACCATAATATGTACTATGGTTGGCGCATCTTCCCATTAGAGGGTTGTTGTGAAGTCTAATCAGAGTTTAGGATAAAGAGATAAATTGGTATTCAGATGATTTCATTTCTCTGCAAAACTTATCAATTTTAAAATAATGAAGTTTTAAATTAATAAGACGTTTAACTTTTTTAAATTCATTTTTATTTTTAAAATGACTGCTTTTATTTCAGTATAAATATAAAGATGGTTACCGCAAGCAGCTCGGCCACCACATTGGAGCCCGGGACATTAAGGATGACCCCAAGATGACGTGGTCCATGCATGTGGCCAAGATCCAGAGTGACAGGGAGTACAAGAAGGACTTTGAGAAGTCGAAGACCAAGTACAACAGCCCGGTGGACATGCTGGCGGTGGTGCTGGCCAAGAAGTGCCAGAGCTTAGTCAGTGATGTGGACTATAAGAACTACCTGCACCAGTGGACGTGCCTGCCCGACCAGAACGACGTCATCCACGCTCGGCAGGCCTATGAGCTGCAGAGCGATGTGAGTACTGAGACCTGTTAAATACCTTTGGTGACCACACTTATGATAGTAATACTTAGATAACGATCTCGGAGTAGGTAAAGCTCTCAGAAAGAATAACGTTTTTTTCTCTCCACCCCTCATTCCCTGTGCCTTACTTTTCTTTTAGAGAGAACATAATACCATAAAGCTATATCCAATCGGGCTTCATATTTTAAAAGACGTGAAGTTTAGCTATCCAAGTTTTCTAGTCTTTTTCTTTCATTTTTGAAATCAAGTGTCCTAACAGATTTAGTAATACTTGCTTTTGTGTTTATCTCACCAGAACATTTATAAGTCAGATCTCCAGTGGATGAAAGGCATTGGCTGGGTCCCCATTGGGTCTCTGGATGTGGTCAAGTGCAAGAGAGCTGCAGAGATACTGAGTGACAACCTCTACCGCCAGCATCCAGACACGCTGAAATTTACCAGCGTGACTGATTCCCTGGAACAGGTGCTGGCCAAAAACAACGCCATCACCATGAACAAGGTGAGCTCCCAATTTAGGGGAAAGTAAAACAGGGCTGTACGTCCTAGAGAATGTTCATGATTAATTAAGTTACTTTTTTTTGTTTTATCCACTTGCCATCGTAGGTGTGATGATTTAGCTGAGTTCTCTATTCAGTTACATTAGGATTTCAAAAATATATGTGAGAATTTCTACTTTGACATCTCTTGTGAAATAGCCAGAGTTAAGAATAAGACAGACAGCTTTTTGGTGTGCAAATTGTTTGAAGTCTCTCTATGAGAGTAGTACATGGTTTGGTATCAAGGTTTCTTCTTTGTTGGGTACTTACCTAGGTAAGTATAGAACGAACAAGTCAAATGCAAATCTCCATAACATTTATCAAAAAGAAATCTAAAGATGGCGTATCCAGGTGTATTTGCAGTTAATAAACAAACAAACAAACAAAACCATGGGTAAGGTTTGTTTATATAGCCACAGCACATATCGGTGTACTTACATGCTTGGAAAATACTTGCTTTTAATTTAATTGGAGTGGAGGTGATCTTATAATGAAACACACGTTTAATGGTCATATCTTAGTCTACACTTCTATCTAGTGACAATAAATACCTTGTAATATCAAAGAGATTAAAGAGTGTTGGTATACAGCACACAGCACAGATAGTGAGATTTGGCTTTCCACTTTGTTCTGATCTCTAAATTGGAAAGTCCTGTTTACAGCAAATATTGTGTTTCTAATTCAGTAATCTTTTTATCCTTCACAGCGCTTATACACAGAAGCCTGGGACAAAGACAAGACCCAAATCCACATCATGCCTGATACACCTGAAATTATGTTAGCAAGACAAAATAAAATAAATTATAGTGAGGTAAGACCATTTTTCCTTGATTTGACCACACTGATTTTTGCTGATGTAATAAAAAGATCAGATTTATGGATTTAATTCACATGTGAACCGTAGTTTAGTTTTGGTTTTTTATGCCCATTACCCTAGCCTGAATGTGTGTATTATTGTATTCAAAAAGTAGATAGATGGAAAGATAGAGAAATAGAGAAATACAAAAATATGTCCATGTCAGGAGGGGGAAAAAGAGCTCTCAGTCAGCTATTAATGATTGAGACATATTGTATTTTAATTAAAAAATAATTATTGCTATTTATGAGATTAGTACTTATTTCAAAATTTGTTCTGTAAGGTTTTCTTCAGTTACCACATCTGTAAAATAGGATAAAAATGCCCATCTTGAAGAATTTCTGGTGGCTAGAGGGGGGGAGGCTGGGGAGCTGGTTGAAAAAGGTGAAGGGATTAAGAAATACAAATTAGTAGGTAGTTACACAATAGTCACAGGGATGTAAAGTACAGCATGGAGAATATAGTCAATAATGTTTTAACAACTATGTATGATACAAGGTTGGTACTAGACTAACTGGGAGGAATCACTGCATTAATTATATAAATGTCTGAGCACTAAGCTGGACACCTACAACTAATATAAAATAGTACTAAATGTCAAGTGTAACTAAAAATTTATTGAAAAAATAATAATGAAAAAAAAAGAATTTCTGTAATAATTAAATGGGGTCATATATATATGACATGTCCAGTGTGGAGCCTGGCACAGAATAGTTGCTTAATAAACTAAATTTTCCCTTCACACTTGAATCACTATGAAAATTAGATTTACTTCATATGCTCAAAATAACTCGAGGTTTATTTACAAGAACTGAAATGGGAATTCTTAAATTCATCCATTTCAGAATTGCCCAAGGACAATAAAATACATTCCTTAATGCGCTGGCTCCAGCTAAACTTGTCATCACATACCTTTGCAATCCAGAAATACTGCTGCAGAAACAGCTTCCTGCCCAATTGTTCTTGACAAAATTATCTTGTTTATCCAAGAAGAATTCTGATTTCCTGTGTGTGTGTGTGTGTGTGTCACCGTTTAAAAAAAAAGAAGGGGTACGCAGACTTTTCTTCAGTTTGAGAACAATGGAAAATTTAAGCACTCATTTTCAAGACTTGGCCATATTCATTATTTTACCTATGTTAATCACGTTTGCCTATAATAAGGTACCCTCAAAGAAAAGGCATGCTTATATCAAAACCCATGAAAAATGAAATGAAGAGAATATGGTTTCCCTTTTTCCAGCATTATAAAGCAGACCCAAGCCTAATCAGAAGTATTTGATTGACCTGGGGTACAATCATTTTTGAGTGGACAATTTTTCTCTTGGCCACAAAGCTTCTCTGTTAGATTAAATTTTCCCAGGAGGTCTGTCTCCCCCCAGGCAGTTGAAGTCAGTTTTTTTCCCAAACTGTAAGGATACTTTGAAGTCTCTCCCTTGTGTTAAAATTAGGGCATGAGGTAGGTTTTTTTCAGAATGCTGAGAGAAAATTGGGCTCTTTTCATTTCTAAAATTTTAAGCTGGATTTACTTTCTTTAAAATTGCATGATAATGTTACTTCCCTAAGGACTGTCTTCTGAAGATTAGATTTCAGAATGGCCCACTTGAATTTCTTCTTAACCCATTACCATTGGTACCTTAATTCTATTCTTGGCTCAATAAATGTAAACAAAACCAAGCAACATCATCTTATTTTTTCCTCTTCAATTCCCATTTACCTGTTGTGGTTCTCTTGAGTAAATAACCTACCAGACAAGCTTTATAATGTAGCTTTGGTGATAACTAAAAATATCCTCTTCTTTCAAGTTCTGCCTCTTTTTCCATTGTTGGAAGAATGAAAAAAATCTATTTGGTCTAAAGCCATGAGATGATTCGAGCACATTTTTTCCACACTTACTCATAAGGACAAATTCCTCAAAGGAAAAATATAATAGATAAAGTACTTGACTCTCCAGTTACAAAATAAATATTTCTAGAAATTTGTAATAAGAACAAATACCCTTGACATTTTATCTCAAATATATAAAATTTATTTTTATTTTCCCTTTTGCTTTTCCTCGTAAAATCTCATCTTGAATGTAAAATGTCACATATTAAAAACATACAATAACATCCCTCTAGGACTAAGTCACTTAAAAATTAAGCACCTCTACATCATATTTCAAACCAGATATTATTACTGTATTTTCATTTCAATCTAATTTGAGAATGGGACATACTAATAAAGCAGTTAGTTTTTATTATTTCTGCCACACTTTTAAAGGATTTTCCTTACCTTTAAGATTTTGTCTTTACACAGCCTCAACAATGGGTGTTTTCCAATTCACAGAAAAAAATGAACAAATGCAAATTTTATCAGCTTTGTGTTTTTGACTCATGAATCTGTTACCTGCTATCCCTGTGTCTGCTGGCAATTTCCAGCAGTTGACGAATAAATAGGAACAAATCAATATTAACAAAGACATTCAGAAACAATGGATTGATTATCTTTAGTTCAGCAGTGTTTGATTATTCAAACATAGTGGTTGTATCATTATTGCATATCATTATATAATTATATTCCTTGATAGTAAAATTGTTCCTAATTCAAATTTGGAGTTAAATAAATCAACATTCCTTGGTTGCTTCATGAGAAGAGCAAGTGCTAAACAATCCAAACACATTTGAGAGCTATGGAGTTAATATCTAAAATCTATAAGGATTTATGCAAAGAGAATTTACGGTGTTAAAACCTGCTGAATGTAAAATTTCAATTTAAATATATAGCTTGGATAAATAGTAAAAGAAAGACATCTCTTTTAAATTTATTTAAAGCTGAATATACTCATGCAGTTCTGCATCCAAAACTAGTCTTCCTTTGATGAAAATACATTTTTAGAATGAAAACAAGTGCCTATCTAAAAGCTACTACTTCTTTCCTCAGAGCCTCTACCGCCAGGCCATGGAAGAAGCCAAGAAAGAAGGCTACGACTTGAGAAGCGACGCTATTCCCATTGTGGCTGCCAAGGCCTCCAGGGACATTGCCAGTGATGTAAGAGCTGATCAAGTCCCTACATTTGTTATCAACAGGCCAGCCACTGCTGGAATCACATTGCTGGAACACATCTGGAAGTCTCTTTAGTAATCATTCATCTTGACAACCTTCACTGTATAGGCGAATAAATTGAGGCGTTGAGATAGTAGGTAACCTGCCCAAGATCATAGGACAAAGCCTGGATTAGAATGTGGTTCCTTTGACTCTTGTCTTTTGATCTTTGCTTAATAAGACTGAGTGCCTTGATTAAAGTTAGATGGACCTGTATTGAGCTACTCCTAAAACCTCATGAGAGCTCGCCTTAGGATACACTCAAGGCAAAAATGCCAGAGAAGAAGTAGGTTTAGCTGAGTTCTCCCCCATGGCTTGAAGAAGGACATGGGACAGAAAAAAAGTTGTCAATTTCCTTGCTGAGGGGTCCACAAAATCAATATTCCTCTACCCTAAAAATGAAAACATCAGATTCCTTGACAACTTAAACATGAATCCAAGAGTAGCAATATTGTCCATTCTTTGTAGGTTTTTCTTTTTTATCATGATAAAAAAAAACCACATAATATAAAATTTGCTATCATAACAATTATCAAGTGTACAGTTCAGTAGTGTTAAGAGTTTTCTCACTGTTGTGCATAGACCTTCAGAACTTTTTAGTCTTGCGTAAACTGAAACTTTATACCCTTCAAACAACAAAAATTGCCCAATTATAAACTACCCCCCAGATTATTTGTGCAGAAGAAATTATTTCTCAGAACGCCTCAGAAAAATAAAATTAATGAGCCATGTGAACACATCTCAGATGTGCCCACCCACTTCTGAGACACTGGTTATCACTGTAGTTGAGCTCACCCTTTCAATGTTCACGATTTAATCACTTTTTGTCAACATACAATTTTTAGCATAATATTATATAAGGAATCATTGTGGAGTTATCCTGTGGACGTGTGAAAATGAGCACACCACCCTCTTCTTCGGGAGTCAGCACGCCCCAACGTGCAGCATCCCGGCAGCATGTGATGAAACTCTCCTGGTGTCTTAAGGATTTCTTAGAAAAGCATCACCACAGAAAGAGCAACAGGGAACAGCTCTTCGTGCTTCCTCACATTTACTGGGTTCTCTCTTTCAGTACAAATACAAAGAAGCCTATCGTAAGCAGTTGGGTCACCACATTGGCGCCCGAGCCATCCATGATGACCCCAAGATGATGTGGTCCCTCCACATCGCCAAAGTGCAGAGTGACCGCGAGTACAAGAAAGAATTTGAGAAATACAAGACCAGATACAGCAGCCCAGTGGACATGCTTGGTATCGTTTTGGCCAAGAAATGTCAGGCTTTGGTCAGTGATGTGGATTATAAGCATCTTCTGCATGAGTGGACGTGCCTGCCCGACCAGAATGATGTCATCCACGCTCGGCAAGCGTATGACCTCCAGAGTGACGTGAGTATCCCTGACGCTGGTTATGCACGTGAAAAGCAGATCTGAAACATGTCCGTGGGTTCGGACTAGTGGCAATGGACTGGAATTAGTTTGTGTATTTTCAATCATATACAATTGAATATTTGAAAATAGTTTCTCATTGGTAGCACTACAATTTATTTCAAAATTTTTCTTCCCCAAAAGTTATATGTAAAAGAGGAAATAAAATATATCTTATCAATTTTGTACAGCTATATTTCTTCCTGGTGATCGGGCTTCCTTTGCCTGAGTTAGATGGAAACTTAGTTCTCCCAAATACATAGCTGCACATTTTCGGCTCAAGTGATAGAAATGTATGTGTATGTCAATGGATGGTAGTGTGGAGAGAGGGAACAGAATTATTTTCTGCTAAATTGTTTTTAAAAATATTCAAATTTAATTCCAACTGACAGGAAAATACTAAGACATTCTTGTCTTTTTCAAAACAAATCATCTAATTCTTATTAACGATCAGCATGTCCTATTGAGAGTAAAATAAAATGAATAACTAGTGAAATATTTAATAAATTATCTTGTGTAAAAATTTTGTAGTATCTTCAAGGGCTTGACTGTGTCTTCTAGTTTTTAAAAAGATCTCTCATCATTCTCGGTACAATCCTCTGTACCAAAAAAAGGCTTAGGCAAAAAAAATATACTCAGGAGTCAACAATATTTATGAATGAGTGATTAGCTGTGCTAGTAGCCTTGTCTGTTCATCTATGCTCTTGTATTTCTCTAGTATGAGCCATTTTGTGACTATGAATCTGAAATACTAGTCAATAAATACATTTTTTTATCTGTTGATTTGCAGAATTTATATAAGGCAGACCTTGAATGGATGAAAGGTATTGGCTGGGTTCCGATTGGCTCCTTGGAAGTTGTTAAAGCCAAGAGGGCCACAGAGATACTGAGTGATACTATCTACCGTCAGCGTCCAGATGCACTGAAATTTACCAGCATAACTGACACCCCGGAGCAGGTGTTGGCAAAGAGCAATGCTATAAACATGAATAAGGTGAGTCTTCACTTCTCACCATTAGATATCAGAATTCACTATAGAACAAGGTAAAAATTCTGACATATCACATTTTAACTATTCCTATAGGATTTATGATACCTTTAAAAATGATTTTTCCATTATAATACCATAGTTACTTAGTAATACTTCAAAATATCAAACTGATGTTAAAAATACTATGTGCTGTTATATTTTATAATTACAAAATTTGAATACCACAACCCAATTATACTTTGCAGAACTGTTAAATAATTTTAATAAGAAAGAGTGAAAACACTAAATCAATGAAATAGTTAATACTCTTGATAAAAGTAATTCATCTACATGAAAGGTAGGAGTTTTTGCAACTTTAATAATTTTATTTCTACTTTGTATACAGGAGAGCTGAGTGGCACATTATCAAAAAAAAAGTCTGTGAGCTCCGACATAATTTTCTCATTTTTTTTTTCTCTTCTAATAGCGCTTATATACAGAAGCCTGGGACAAGGATAAGAAAACAATCCATGTCATGCCTGACACACCAGAAATCATGCTAGCCAAACTCAACCGAATAAACTACAGTGATGTGAGTAAACTATTGATCTTATAATAAACAGAAATGCAAAAATGAACTATTGGAACTGTTTCCTTAGTGAAATGTTTTTACTAATTTATTATACATACTTCAAATTAACATTGTCAGCAAAAGAGATAGTTGTCTCTTGATTCAGTTTTGGACTATGTGGTAGGTCCTCAAAGTAGGCCAGCCTTTTAGCAACAGAATATCAGGGAATGGAATGCTTATGGAGAAATATTGCAATAGGAATTATACTTCTAAAGCCTTCCCTTACAGGTCAGTGTGGGTATCAAGTCATTTTTTTTTAATTCATCTATTTAGTAGGTAGGCACTGGTTTGGACCCTGGGGAGTTATCATGCTCAGTATTGTTTTCATTAATGTCCTGGTTACCACATAATATTATTTGCAAGCATTTTTCTAGGCGTCTCTTTCAGGATCAACATTTTCAACCGGGCGATGATTCCGAAATGCTACTCTATCGATCAGTCACAGTGTGTTGTATTAGTCCACAGCAAAATGAGAGAGAGGAAAAAAAAGGACAATGCATTGAGTTTTTTATGAATCTAAATACACACGATTCTAAAATACTGCCTTATTCTTTCCCCGTCTTTAGTATTAAGATGGCCTTTCTTTCATATTATGATAGTGATAGTAAATAGTTGGTATTTTTAAATATGTGCTTATTTGGCAAAACAAAATTTTGGCAACCACATGCTGATATTCTCCCAAAATTTTTGAAATTTTTCAATGAAAATCCCAAAGTTTAGAACATGTTCCTCAAATTTCTTGAGTGCCTGCAAAGCCAAGTTTTATATAAACCCACCCTAATACTTGACTTTGTAGATTTGCAGTTTAAATGAGGATGGAAAAAATTTAATAATTAACAGATTTAATTTTTATGAAAGGAGGAATGATTTAATGACTCTCTTTCCTACAGAAACTCTATAAACTTGCTTTGGAAGAGTCCAAGAAGGAAGGCTACGACTTACGTTTGGATGCCATTCCAATCCAAGCTGCCAAGGCTTCAAGAGATATTGCTAGTGATGTAAGTTGATGTTTTTGGAAGAGGCATTTCTTATTCAAAGATGTTCAGAAATGGAAGATTCTGTAGTTTTTCTTGACAGAATTTTTATTGTACCTAAACATCTCAATTTCGTGTAGGGATTCCCTAATATACAAAGTTGCAAATAAAAACAAAGAAAAGCACAAGATACTATGTCCATTATACCTGTTAATCAGTCAAAGACAGAGGTATATCTTTTAAAAGAAATAAGTGTTTTATGGACACTAAAAATGGGTCCATATTTTTGAGTGTCAGAAATTGAGCAGCAGTTGACCCAGATGTTTGTTAAAAAAAAAAACAAAACAAAAAAAAAACATTGATAGCACATGCAAATCAGCCAATGTAAACACTTTCATACTACTTCTATCCATTTATTTTGGCATCAAAGGAAGACTAGGTGATGGGTGCGTTTTAGAGTTTTGGTTCATCCTTTGTAACTTTTAGTGAGGTTTCCCTACCAAGATCCCCTAACTGATTACAAGAACAAACTGAGAAGTAAGTGAAGCTTTTTCTCAGTACCCATTTGTCTCTTCTCTCTAGTCTTTCCCTTCTCATGAGAAACATTTCCTGAGGACATCTAATGCCCTAATTTTGTACCAGGGCTGCTTAGAACCCAAATACAGACTTTCCTTTTTCTAGGAGGACCCCATGCCCTAGGATCTCATTCCTTCTGTTACATGAACATTTTCTGGCTCTTAAGCTGGGGAAGCTTAAGCTACAATCTTAAGCTACAATCATTTCATGGTAAAATGGACCATAACATGTTATTCTTGAGTTTTAAAAAGCAGTAGAGTGTTGACTCAAGACATGGGCCTCTCATGGTGAAAGATCAGTAACACTGACAGGCTAATAAGGGAGGTAATTTCTGGTGAAACTATCTAAATGTAGCCCATATCCTCGACCAGGGAATTCATTATAAATTCTAATTACAAGGGATCTATTCTAGAATATTCTAAATATCAAAGCATTTTCAGGAAAAAATAGCTACATCTTTAAATTGAGCAGATCCTCTTTTAGATTACATAAGATGTTTTACCTTTACTTGTTAAGCAATCAAATGTAAACTAGGTAGTATACTTTAGGAGAAGGGGGAAAATATTAGGGACCACAAGCGACTCCATTCTAGTCTCAGCTCTGCCACCTACTTATGATGTGACCTTGAACAAATAAATCGCTTAACCCCTCTAGGTTTTAGGTTTCTATTTTATACGATGGGGTTGAAAATAGTAACCCTTCTCCTTCACACTAGTGGTAGGGAAAAATCAAAAGAAATACGTGTGTATGAAACTATAAAATGTGATCTACGTGAGATGTTCTTATCATTAGACTCATACCCCTTTTGTTTTTTCTCAGTACAAGTATAAGGAAGGCTACCGGAAACAGCTCGGCCACCACATTGGGGCCCGGGACATTAAGGATGACCCCAAGATGATGTGGTCCATGCATGTGGCGAAGATCCAGAGTGACAGGGAGTACAAGAAAGACTTTGAGAAGTCGAAGACCAAGTACAGCAGCCCAGTGGACATGCTGGGGGTGGTGCTGGCCAAGAAGTGCCAGATCCTTGTAAGTGACATAGACTACAAGCATCCGCTTCATGAGTGGACCTGTCTGCCAGATCAGAACGACGTCATTCAAGCTCGGAAGGCCTATGACCTTCAGAGTGATGTGAGTGGACCTAGCATTCTTTTGCACATGTTTAAAAGATTTTAAAAAGAGTTTCTAACTTTTTTTGTGCCATGGAATCTTTTGGCAGCCTGGTAAAACCTATGAGCAACTTCTCGGGACAATGTCATGAAATGTGTAAAATAAAAAATATATATATATACTTATAGACATATATCTGTATATATATGTATATATGTATATATATAGGTATGTTTCAAAAGAAACCAATCACATCAAAATATGGTTATCAAAATATTAAACTAAGTCTGTGATGTACTAATATATATGTTTTTTTTTATTAACACTCTAAAAAGATCTAGCAGTGGGTATAATAACTAATTTAACTGCAAAGAATTGATTGGGATAAATATTCCAAGATGTCTGCAACAACTGTAAGAGGATAGGAAAATATTTGTGATTTCTTTGCTGGCTAAGTCCCATGTAGTGTGTCTACTATGACTCTTGCCTAAACTTATAACTGAAAGAAATGCTACATTTCAGTTAAAGGTTAATGAAAATAAAGGTATGTTTTTCCTATCCAAGTTCATTGGTGCCCGGTTAAGAATTCCTCGTTTAACACCCTAATTTTCCAAATGAATTGATTGCATTATCATTTTTCTGACAACTTATTGAAAATGTCTATTACAACATGTGAAAAGAAGTTTAGGTATGAATTATACATTGAGATAATTAATCTAAGAAGCTGAAAACAATAGCTCCTAGGAATATGTTAGGCACTTTGTTGTCGGCCAATAAATTGTCCTTAGGACTCAAATCCTACCTCATTGATTTAGTAGCTCCTTGTTTTTTACATCAGGCTCTCACAGGTTGTCACTTTTGAAACAATGATAAAAGTAGTGGCATTGTAAAAAAGAATTTCCCAAAAATCCATAAAAATAAAAAGAACTGTTATCCTTACTAATGAGAAAAATTCTCCTTCAACCAATTATTTAAATTCAAAGAAGAAAAATGGAACATAAAAAAATATTTTTTACTTGAATTATAACACAAAAAGGGGACTGAAAAATAAGATAAATAAGAGGAAAAATATATGTACTCTTTGGCTTAGAAGCATGTATACAGAATCATATGGAAAAAGACTCCCGTTTTGTTGTCTCCAGAAAACACATTAATTCAACATGTAGTCAGCCGGCAGTGGTCATCCTTTCTTTATATTACACGACTGGCTGTGAAGGCCATTGCCCAATGAGATAGGAACAAAATGTATTCTATCATAGTATTATTCCCACACAAGGAGTTTTGGGAAATTAAATCAGAAAATAAACTCTTTATATCAGGAGACAGGCAGTAATTTCCTTAAAATGGTTTTGTATCAGTGAAATCACGTATTATTAGAGAGATTTCATGGGTCTTTAAAACAGCAAACATTGGCTACCTTCAGGGACAAAGTGTTTACCTAGCTATTCTATACCAAAATAAGGCAATCCTGTGGGTCTTCCCAGGAATTTACACGAGTAAGATTCAGAATTACCCATCATCTGTATATGCTAAATCAAGATCAGACACCAGGCGGTCAAGATAATGTCTATAAATATTTGCATTATTTTATTTACCAGGCTATTTACAAGGCTGATCTTGAGTGGCTGAGAGGCGTTGGATGGGTGCCCATTGGCTCTGTTGAGGTCGAGAAGGTGAAGAGAGCCGGAGAAATCCTGAGTGACAGGAAGTACCGCCAGCCTGCAGACCAGCTCAAATTCACATGCATCACAGACACCCCAGAAATTGTGCTGGCAAAGAGTAATGCCCTGACAATGAGCAAGGTTAGTCTCCAGCTGTTTCCAGTTGCTTGAGTCAGACCTCCCTCTGATGCAGGTCATAAAGTGAGAAATATATAACCATTTAGCATTTCATTCTAACGTCTGGGAAACAGTGTTTATAGCAGTGCCAGGCACAACTCGGATTAGTTGCTTGGTTTACTCTTCTACCATAGGTGTGGAAATCAATTTTGAAAAGTCAGCTGCTAGTGTTGCTTTCAGTTTTGTTACACAAGATAGATGATCACTTCTTTTTTTCTGAGTTCTAGCAATCTGTTTATTGGGCCTGGGTTAATTTTTTATCCAGTGGGTAGGCCCTCAATATGCACCTTTTAGATTGAATTGAACTTTTCTGAATTCTCCCACACCTGCCTGGACATCTTCCAAACATTCAGATAGTAAGATTGAATGCTCAATACAGAATATGAAATTGGCTCCTGAGCAAACTCCAGAGTGAGGGATATTAAAACTCCAGAAATTCTATTCTATACCACACCCATTCACAGCAACCGCAGTGATACTAACAATAAGAAACACCATAAGATTTGTTGAGTGCTTACTGTGACTCATGCGTTTTACATGCTGTGGTTTAGCTTCAAAAAAATGTGCAATAAAAAGAGATATAATTATCCCCCTCTAAGAAATGAGGAATGTGGTGCATTATGTACCTTTCTCAAGATCACACAGTTTGGCCATAGTGGAGTTGGGTTTGAACTTGGGATTGACTTTGAGGTCTAGGGATTTCTACTGTACTATAGTTCTACAGCCAAGCTCCACCCTGGGAGGTCCTATGAGTAAACTTGAGTTTCACTGGATGAAAAGAATAATAATTGATATTATTATGTGGTGTCATATTAGCTATGAAACTATCATACAGCTGTTTAAATATTGCCATGTTTCACTCTCCACACTACCCTTTTGCTTCCCTCACCTCCAAATAACCTTTAAAAACCTATTTTACAGTTAAATTTGATAATAACTGTAATGTATTCACTTTAACAAAGGGTTTTACCTCACCTTCCTCATAGCATTTATACACGGAAGCTTGGGATGCTGACAAAACTTCCATCCACGTGATGCCGGACACCCCAGAAATCATGCTAGCCAAGAGCAATTCTGTCAATATCAGCCAAGTAAGAGACTTCCTGATTGTTGTGTAAGCCTTTCCAGGAGCAATGAAAGTACTTCTTCTATCTTACCACCTTCCTTTCTGGGATTGGCCTATTAACTTTTTGTAACACTTTCATTTCTCTGTTGTATATTGTCCCTCACATAGAAACTTTACACCAAGGGATGGGATGAATCAAAGATGAAGGACTATGACCTGAGAGCTGATGCTATTTCCATCAAAAGTGCCAAGGCCTCAAGGGACATCGCCAGTGACGTAAGTGCGCTCCATCTAACCCCTTGGTTTCACATTGTTGAACAGCCATAGTGCGGCTGGTGGGCCACACTCAGTAACTGCCTGCATGTGCATCCCTCCAGTCCTGCTTCCTGTCTCCGAAAGCCTTTCCCTTTGTTGTCATAGAGAAGAAAAATACACTTTGGAATTGTAGTTAGAGTTGCTGCGGGAAAGGGTTCCACCAATGAAGATGTATGATTACACTGCAGTTATGTTTATGATAGAATAAAATGTTAGTTTAAAATTGTTCAGCGATGCCAAAAATATTTGCAATACAAAATTCTTATTTTGTATCCGTTTGCTTGTGTTTGTGTTGTCTGTAATTGTCAGCATGTATATGGTCTTAGAACTGGGTTTCTAACCCTGTATTCCTGACATTTTAGTACAAATACAAAGAAGCATACGAAAAACAGAAAGGTCACCACGTTGGAGCCCAGAGTGTTGAAGACGACCCCAAGATTATGTGTGCGATACACGCAGGGAAGATTCAAAGTGAAAGAGAGTACAAGAAGGACTTCCAGAAGTGGAAGACCAAGTTCAGCAGCCCAGTGGACATGTTAGGCATCTTGCTGGCCAAGAAATGTCAGACTCTAGTCAGTGACATTGATTACCGAAATTACCTGCATCACTGGACATGCTTACCTGATCAAAACGACGTTATCCAAGCAAGGAAGGCCTATGAACTGCAGAGTGATGTACGTAACATGAACTCTGGGAAAGGCGGAGCGGGCGGGCGTAGATTTACTAATTGTCCTGTCAGTGCATCTGTGGAGAGACCCATGCGTTGTGTGCTACACAACCCCGGGGGGTGCCATTCCTGCGGTTTAATTGTAAAACCCCATATTTCGGAGTTATTTTATGGGAGCAAAGAATATAGATAAAGAACCCTGCTTTGGCCATGTCCTTTATTCCCTGGCCTAGATTCCAGACTATTTACTCCATATCGTTTTTATTTTCGGGCAATGAAAATATATTTCAGATAAACATAAATTATATAAAAGTTAAAAAAAAAAAAAAAACACTGCAACTACTGTATATCCAAAACACTCAATGTACTTTCCTTGGGTCAGTTATTACAGGATGAAAGTTGAATGAGATCCAACAAAATTTCCTTTTTAAAATGTTTCGGTCATATAATTTTTAAAAATATCAAATAGTTACCGTGCAATTGAATATTATGACTGTTTTATTCCTATTCATGGCTAGAATAAAGAATTGTGCTTTTACAAATTACTCTGTCATTGATATTAAAACCCGACGTCATGTAAAATCTCAGGTCCTACTTTTTTGGAACCACCCGCTTCTGTGTTTATCACTCCCTCAATCTCATGAACTTTATTTTTCAATTAAGGAATGGTGTGTCTAACATCGGAACAAAATTTCTGCTATCTTTTTAGAATGTGTATAAAGCAGACCTGGAGTGGATGCGTGGCATTGGCTGGATGCCAGAAGGCTCAGTAGAAATGACCAGGGTAAAGGGTGCTCAAGACCTGCTGAATGAAAGACTTTACAGGACACGACCAGAAGCCTTGAAATTCACTTCCATTGTTGACACTCCAGAAGTTGTCCTGGCAAAAGTCAATTCTCTGCAAATCAGTGAGGTAAGAACCGTCCTACTACCAAGCTTCCCTTTTGTGGGCCTCTGTTTTCAGATGAGTCCACCCACACGGAGCAAGTGGACTGTTCCTGTTCAAAGACGGTAGTGATGGGAGCAACTCCAGGAATCTCTTGACTAGTTCAGTGAAGGCACACGCAAAGTAGAGATCTGATGAATGCCAACGTGCTTTTCCCCGACTACACACACATACTTGGAAGCACTAAGATGAAAAATGTCACTCCATTATGATTCAGGAAAACAAATATTTATTTAAGTCCTGTAAAATACTAAAACCTGGGGCGTAGTGCTACGTATTCAATGGTATAACATTGTATTAGTCAGGGTTCTCTACAGAAACAGTCAATAGGATGTGTATGAGAGACACTGGTTTCAAGGAATTGGGTCACACAATTGTGAAGGTCATTACGTCCAACACTGGCGGGGTGGCAGGGTGGGGGGGGGGCAGCAGGCTGGATCCAGGAAGGACTTGCAGTTCAAGCCCATAGAAAGTGTGCTGGCAGAATTCCTTCTTGCTCAGGGGAGGCCAGTCTTTTTTTAATGAAGGCCTTTGACTGATTGGACAAACCCCACCCACATTACGGAGGGGAGTCCGCTTTACCCAAAGTCTACGGATGTGTTAATCTCATCTAAAAATTACCTTCACAGAAACATCTAGAAGAATCTTTGACCAAATAGCTGAGTACTGTGGCTTAGCCAACTTGACGCATACAATTAACCATCACCAACATCTATAAAAACATTTTTCCAGGTTAAATAGTTGCTAAGATTGAGTATTTCAGATATCCATTCTCTATTGCTGTATTAAAATACTATTTCCCGTCTCTCCACAGAAACTGTACCAAGAAGCCTGGAATAAAGATAAAACCAACATCAGCATTCCTTCTGATACGCCAGTCATGCTACAGGCCCAAATCAATGCCTTGCAAATCAGCAATGTAAGAGGCATAAATATGAAGTATAAATGTCTTTATGGAATGATATCTGTCAGCTTATGGAGTGTGTTATAATCAACAAATTACCTGTCTTAGAAATACTTATAGCTTTTGGTTCTAGGCAATTTTTTTAGCTACCATTTCCAATACAATATGAATGGAAATTCTCTTTTAAATACGTGGCTGGGTGCCTGGACTGCAAGAATTGGGATTCTCAAATCTTATTGATACTCCCTTTCAACCTTGAAATCATTGTCCTATATGCAGTGTTTACAACTCAGTTTCATTGTATATTAATCAGGAATAATGAAATCCCTAGTTAAATGCCTCTTACACAAAAAAGTATAAGAGGTTACAGTTTCTACTGTCTTTATAGGTTTTTGATTGATCAAGAATTTTTCTTGTTTGTCATTTCAAGGCCATAAGAAAAGCCAAAAGACAACTTTTAATTATATACAAAGTGCAGGATATGTGTGATAGCTATGTCACATCCCTTTAGCAAAAACCTCTAAACACTCAAAGGACAACATGAGGAAAAAATCTTATCAGATCTTATATTGTACCTTGTGAAGGTTCTCTAACTTCACCATTGGGTCTCAGTTTCCATGTATGATGTAATGGGAATTTTTTCCGATGTGGACCCTGTTGTGATAAATACAAATCTTCAAACATTAGTTTGAATTCAGATGTTTACATTTAGATGTTAGATTTAGATGTTTACCTTTAAAATTTTAATCAGAAGTCTCCTGCACTCCACAAAGTAGCCAATAACCAAAAGAAGAATTCAGCAGTGACTTTCTTTTCTTATACTGCTGTCATTTACATTATGATTCATATTAGGACTACTTCGAATATATTTGCTCTATTTTCAATTCTTGTAAACAAATCTGTGTTTTCCCTCAACAGAAACTCTATCAGAAAGACTGGAATGAGGCCAAACAGAAAGGCTATGACTTAAGAGCAGACGCCATTGAAATCAAGCATGCCAAAGCCTCCAGAGAAATTGCCAGTGAGGTACAGCTCCTTGTGTTTCCTTGTGGTTTTTCTCCTCTGTACAACAAATAGGGAGAGTATTTTTCAAGAATTTTTTTTTTAATCTATGCAAACAATCGCATTTTGTTTTACACTAAAGACTTTATTTAAAAACATTAAAATAGGATGCAAAACATGAAGGTAAGCATTGATGAGGTATATATGTAAATAACTCCTAAGTTGTTTCCAAGGAGAAGTAAAATATTGTAAAGGGTCTGTGTAAAATTCTTGGGAAAAATTCAGGAATCAATACAATGTGATTTTATTCCCAAAATATTAATGACATTCTCCATAAATATAAATCACAGATGAAAGTTTCATACAAGAAGACTTAAGATAGAAATCACATTTTATATATAAGACTTTTTCCTGGAGGCTTCTGTATAATGCTCTTAGTAACCTTTGAAGCTCATTTAACAGTAATTTTAAAACTTACTAACAGTCAAGCTAATTATCTTATCAAGCTCCATGCCCCCCAGCTCCAAATCTTTAAGGCACTTTTGTTCCCTTTTTTCAGGCTCTTCTCTGTTTTTTATCTCATGTATGCAGCTGTTTCTTCCTTCTTATTTCTCATTTTTATCTCTAAAAGACATGGTCGAGCCATAGTATCAGCTTTATTCCTGGTTCTTTCTTTCTCCCTTGTGTCCAAACGTTCCTGTGTTATCCAAATATAAGAAAGAAAGAGAAACCATCTTACTCTAGTCCTAAGACACTTAGGATAAGTGTGGACAATATGGAAACTCTTGTCCACAGGCCTTTGTTATGATTTTCTGATTCAAACCAGCAACCTTGCTTTCAATTCCCGGAACATGCACCTTTCTCGTCTGTCTCCTAAACCACACACATGAGTTTTTCCTACCTGAGGTACCTTCAGTACACTTGAGGGCCTATCTGACCTAAGTTCCACTTGTCAGTCAACTTTGGGTCACCCTCAAAGGTCACGCTCATTGTGCCTTGTTTTCCCCATCTGAAATATGTGATAATAATAACACTACCACTTAGAGATGCTGCGAGGATTCAATGAGATTATAATTACCACTATCAACTATTTTTAACTAAAAAAATCTCAGGAATTTCATATGGATCAACCTAATCCATTTGAAGCACTCCTAATAGTGTCCGGTGTATAGTGATTCCTCGGTAAATGTTAGCTATTATTATTTTTTTGTTACTCTTGTTCACTATACTATTTCCCTCTTGGTTTATTCACATCCTCTATAAAACTACCTAAATAACCCTATCTAATGTCCTTAAAATGAACTGAAATATGTAATGACTGCCAACGTTGAGCCAATTTACATTCAAGCTAAAAAAACATTCTGACAATGTTTAATGGAAAGTACTCTTAATATATTATTTTCCTATGTCTCTTTATCTGATTTGTCTCAACTTTAGTACAAATACAAAGAAGGTTATCGTAAGCAACTGGGGCACCATGTGGGTTTCCGCAGCCTACAAGATGACCCCAAATTGGTATGGTCTATACACGCTGCCAAGATCCAGAGTGACAGAGAATACAGGAAAGTATATGAGAAGTCCTAAAGGAATCTACCATACACCGTTGGACATGATGTCAATTGTTCAAGCCAAGAAAAGCCAGGTCCTGGCTAGTGACGTTGATTATCGCAATTATCTGCACCAGTGGATATGCCTGCCAGATCAAAATGATGTGATCCAGGCTAAGAAAGCCTACGAACTGCAGAGTGATGTATGTATATTATCCCCAGACCCTTGGAGAGATGTGTGTCTAATCACAGTGTTTCCCTAGGGATACAATGTAAATGGTAATCTTAATAGAGTCTACCATATTTGTGCACTTCATGACGTGTAGAATTTTTCTACACTTTTTTTCCTACAGTAGAATTTTCTGAACATTTTTTATCTTATAGAGAATTACTTCCTATGTGGCAAGGCCTTATTCATCAAGATGAAAAATCATTGTTATTCTGTATAATTAGGTAAACAATTTCAGTCCTAGCTGTTCTGATCTATTACATTTACATGATCAGATATCTAAATGTCAGAAACAGATCAAGCATAAGGAAATGTGGGATTTCAAGTTTATCTGATGCATATAGAAAAAGATATTTGTATTTTTATAGAGAGAGAAAAGTGTATATAGATATAGGTGTGTATTTTTTTTCTCATTGTATGTGCATCTCAGAGCCTTTTTCTCCTAAATTCCTACAGATGTTATTCCCAGTGGTACATAAAAGACAGATTTCAAGTGGTGAGCACAGAAGCTCAACTTCATATAAAAACAAAATTCTGTGCCATTGCTGTCTGTTATTCTAAAAGTGTCACTTGTCAGCTCTGCTCCCATTCCTGTAGGATACTGTGAACTTCTCCCAGAGATGCGTGCCAGAGATGTAATGCCCAAATATTAACATTTAATGTGGATTTTTGAGTTCCACGGGATTGGGCAACAGATGATTTAAACAGAGATCTTGTGCAGTTTGCTGGCACTCTGCTCTAGGAGGCTAATTTGACTCTTCTCTACCCTATGATCTTCTCTTTCCTGTAGAACGTGTACAAATCAGACCTGGAATGGATGAAGGGTATTGGATGGTTAACAGAAGGTTCTGTGGAAGTGGAGAGAGTGAAGAATGCCCAAAATCTCCTGAATGAAAGGTTGTATCGTGTAAGACCTGAGGCTCTCAAGTTCACCAGCATTGTTGATACTCCGGAAGTCATCCTTGCAAAGATCAATGCTTTACAGATCAGTGAGGTAAGCCGGGTTCACGATATGTGCGAATTGAACAAATCTCGGTAAAAATTCTGTGAACTTGAAACTGCTCACACCAGCGTTAGAATCTTGAAGATACGTGTATCCAGACAGAATTTCATATAGTCGATCCATTAACAGAATCCACGTTTCATTACTTAGATAACTCTTTGGTCGATATCAGTCTGGTGGGTACCTTCATGTTCCACAGGTTCAGATACATACTTTGAACAGTTTGAGCCCTCACCTGTAATATAGTCCACAAGTTAAATACCAGGATCATAAAATTGCCACCTTTTTATTGGTATTCATTCATGAAGTGAGTTGAAAAGTCCAGGGACAGCCCCAACATTAGACATTATGATAGTTATTTGGGCCAAGAAAGCCAGGACTTGCTTAGCAATGTGGCTGTCATAACTACCTGCCATGTGGGTTTACCTGCCAGATAATTACATGTGAGTAAATAGAAAAGGATCCATGTTCCTACCATGTTCCTGACTCATTTTACATGTACATTATGTCACACGTGAATGTGTTCTTCTTGTTGAAGTCACTACTGGGACCTTCTAAATAAAACCAAAATGCGATCTACATTTTTATCTGAGAACATCCAACGAGAATTTTAATTGTCCGTATCATTTTATTCATGTGGTTGTTGACTTACTTACTAATCAGTCATTCTTTGTTTTTCATTTTTACCAGCCACTGTATCGTGATGCCTGGGACAAAGAGAAGATGAATGTGAATGTGCCAGCTGACACTCCAGGAATGCTACAGTCCAAAATCAATGCCATGCAGATCAGCAACGTAAGGCGCTCCACAGCCATTTGCTTTACACGTGTTTTCTGCCTAACCGAACCTTTCAGCAACAAGCTGCAGAGAGAGTTTAGCAAAAGGCATTTCCCTACCATTTCTTTTACTTCCAATCTTTAAGCTAGTGATAAGTGCCGTGTGTGTATGTGTGTGTGTGTGTGTGTGTGTGTGTGTGTATGAAATATAGAGAGATGTGTGTCCTTATCTTTGTTGGAAGGGAAAATGCAGCTGTTTAACCAAAAAATACAACGTAAAAACATACATATGCATGTGTAGTAACATTTAACGCTGTTTTTAGTAGTACATCATGGATTTTTTTCTTTTAAAAGCCAAAAAATACATGTTTTTTTTCTCATTTTCACAGGATTTACTGTCTGCTAAATTTCCTTCTTTAAAAAGTTATTGGGAGAGATTACAAAATTTCGTTAAAAATCTACTAGAACTTAAGTTCAATATGAAACTAGCCTATTTTATAAATCTTATGAGGAGATTAATTTTCAGTGTAACCAAGTGTATTCTTGGACGCATCAGTAATGCTGACTCCGTAGCTCCCTCTTCAGTTTGACTGTGGCATTGCAATCTCCATTTGCAGAAACAGTACCAGCAAGCGTGGGAAGACATCAAGATGACAGGTTATGACCTACGAGCTGATGCCATTGGGATCCAGCATGCCAAGGCTTCCAGGGATATTGCCAGTGATGTAAGAACTCCTCCTTGCCCAGCTTTAACAAACACTAAGTAATGGACACACAGGGAGATAATAGTGTACTAATCTTTAACTTAATTCCCCAAGAGTTATATTTAAGTAGAATGGAGTTATTAGTGTCTTGTTTTAATATCGTGAATTCAAGAACAACTTTTACAACAGCTTGACATCCCTCATGCATCTCTGCTTACTTCTGCTCTCCTTATGTTTAAGCACAGATTTCTGTTTCCTTTCCAATACCTTCTCAGTATCAGTTACTTTACAAGCACTTAGAGGGATTTACGGTTAAAAAGAATTCTGTTGTTTCTCAAAATGCAGCATGCATGGATGGTTTCTGTGTAATTTTATGAAGTACATGGACAAGCATTGTTTCTAAACGGTTACATATTTATTGTAATGTGTGCTTAAAAAATACTGATTTTGTTTCATTTAGATAGAATCATGAATTTTAAAATAAAAATTTAAGTAAGTTTACACTTTAAGAATCAATTTATTGAAACAAAGAATCAAGTTGACTTTACAGTATGAAGTACAGGAGGTACTTGTTTGTGGCAAAACATGTGAGGTGACAATGGCTGAAGTTTGGGAAACATTGGACAAGCCTATATTGGTTGGAGGGTCATCTAGAAGCGCAGTTCTAACCTTAGAGGTCCTCACAGTGCCCCTAAAAGGGTAATCTAAGGGAATGGAGTTATTTTGAGCAGGCTGCCTAGAGAAACTGAGTTTAGGAAAACAACTCATCTTTCTTCTGTTCACATCCCCCAGTATCTATATAAAACTGCTTACGAGAAACAGAAAGGCCATTACATTGGATGTCGCAATGCCAAGGAAGACCCTAAACTGGTTTGGGCAGCAAATGTGTTGAAGATACAGAATGATAGGCTGTACAAAAAGGCCTACAATGACAACAAGGCCAAGATCTCCATCCCAGGGACATGGTGTCCATCAGTGCCGCCAAAGAAGGCCAGGCGCTAGCAAGCAACATGGACTACCGCCAGTACCTGCACCACTGGTCTTGCTTACCTGACCAGAATGATGTGATCCAAGCCAGAAAGCGTACGACCTGCAGAGTGATGTACGTGTGTGCTTGCACAGGAGCAACCAAGCTGGGTGCCTTGGCAGGGGTGGAGGAGCGGCTACTCCCCAGGAAGGAAGCCTTCCACAGCTTTGCCTGATCACTCCTTCCAGAGCTTGGGGAAACACAACATCTCCCTACAATAGCACTTCTCTTTAGTATCTTCACGTTTATTAATTGCCTTCTTTACTGCTGGGTTTATTTCATCCTCCATGAGGATGACCCAGAAGACATTCCTGCAGAATGACCAACATATGGCAAGGGGGCTGTATGCAAACCACAGACTAAAAGGACACATAGTCAGAATGCACAGTTAAAAGGGAAGCACATATAAGATGAGGCTGGAAAAACAGGTAAGGACTGGTGCTAGATCATCCCTCACCTTCTAATCCATGTTGAGGATTTTGATCTTTATCATAAGATAAATGGGAAACCATAGGATGGGGGAATATTGTGACATCAGATCTGAACTGCAAATTTTGAAAACATTGCTCTGGCTGATTTGTGGAGAACTTACTGGAGAACTCATTATTATTGCTTTCAAAGTCCACATTTAGTAGTATGATGATTACCTAATATTATTCAAACATTTTCCATGCATCCCCCAATCAGAGGCTCCTTCTACACCATTCTGCTTTTTTAAAATGGACATAGGCACCCAACACAGATGTCCTGCCACAGAAAACAAGCAGAACAAACCCTGTTGTACATATGAGGAATTATGTTGGTCAGGCCAAGTGCTTGGTTTTTATTATTGTTTGTGGAACATAAAATATAACATAAAAATGTTTCCTATTTTTACTACAATTTTAAAAATCCTACTTTCAGCTAACTTTGTTTTTCTTTCCCAGGCCATCTACAAATCTGACTTGGAGTGGATGCGTGGCATTGGCTGGATGCCTGATGGGTCTCCCGAAGTACTGAGAGTCAAAAATGCCCAGGAGATCCTACGAGACAGTGTCTATCGGACACCTGTGGTGAATCTCAAGTACACTAGTATCGTTGACACACCTGAAGTTGTCCTTGCTAAATCAAATGCTGAAAATATTAGTATTGTAAGTCACCTTTTTCTCTATATTCACATTGGGTTAATGTTATAAGTAAATGATAAATAATTAACCTAGTAATCTAATAATAATAACATTGATGATAGCAAAGATTTTAATAAATAATATGGAGAGGGTTGTCTTATTATTGCTTATTACTGTTAAACAAAAATGCAGGCATGTTAATTAAAGTTTTTAATACAGATTTCATATCAAATTTGAGTAACTTATGTGAAAAGATTCTAGAAGTGTTTTTTCACCTTAACCTGAAAAGATTTTTGGATCAGAAAAATTGCAAGTTACGCCCTGAAACTAACAAATTACAAATTATGAGTAATTGTGTTATTATGGATTCTTTCTATAGCCAAAGTACAGAGAAGTTTGGGACAAGGATAAAACTTCCATCCATATATGCCGGATACTCCAAAATTAATCTTGCCAGAGCCAACGCTCTTAACGTGAGCAATGTAAGTACTGCAACAGCTGTCCTTCTGTTTGGAAAGTCATCCAGGTGGTATTGCAATACCACCAATGGAACCCTTCATAGCCAAGGAGGGAAGATTGACTAATGGAGTGAGGGAAGCCTCTTTCCCATCTGCCTGGCCAGGAGTGAGGAGAGGAGCAGGTCCCCTGAGTCACCGGCAAGGCCAGTACTGGTGAGCCAGTGTCACCATGACAAAAGGGATAGAGGAATAAGGACGAGAGAGATGAAAGAGGAATGAGGAGACATACCAACAACAAGGGGGAATTAATGATAGATTCAGATGATCTCAAAATATGAGAATTCTTTGCAAAACTCACAAATTAATTTTATAACCTGCATTATAGAGCATTTTCTCGGAAACTACACATTACCAAAAATGGACTCCAGAAAAAGAATAAAAACATATAGCAAGAAATTAAGAGGGTTATTAAAGACTTTCATTCCTCCTCTCAAATGCTAGGGTCACCCAGATGATTTCACAGGAGAATTCTCTCAGAACTTCAACAAATAAACAAATTACCACAGAGCCCAATGAAAGAAGAAAAACGATCACAGTTACCAAAACTTGTCAAAATAAATGAAGACTAAACCAATAATAAGTAGACTTCTCATTAGAGCCAAATAATTACATAAGAGTAAGAATAAGAGATGAATATTAGAAACAAAAAGGCAAAATTATCATTATTGGCAGAATAAATCATTATATGCATGGGAGAAAAAGGAGAATCAACTTAAAAATCTATTAGATAAAATGAGAGAATTCAGTTATGTGGCTAGCTACACAACTCAGCAAGTTCAAGAAGGTACCGCCTTCATGGATCACAGAAGTTTTTTGTGTGTAGAATTAGTATGACTTTAGAAGAAGGATACTACATTAGTGCAATTCACCGTAGTTTGAAGCTTTGCATCTTTCAAAAAATAATAAATCTCTGTGAGAGAAAGAGCCCACCACGCAAAGATTCCTCACCATGTGCCAACTGCACCTTCAACTCTATTATAAGGAGCTACTTAGGAGCTACTGTTGTACAAGGGTTAGTGAAAAACCAAACTTTTAGGGCACTGATACATGTTTTTCCAGAATCAATATTATGGTGCAGTGCACTCTTATCATCAAGTGACTGGAGGGAGAGGCAGTCAGTTCTTTATTTCGGCATAGCCTCCTCAGCCTCTTTCATTTGATCCAGAGGCAAAGTCTCATGTGCAATTTCTTTTCCATGATATATGTCTCAGCTGGAAATACCAGAACCCTTCCATTGCTATGATGATGTAAGCAAGACTAATATTTGAAACTATGCCTTCAGTGAAGTTTTTAACTTCACATATTTAGATATCTAGATATTTGGCTATATTAGATATTTAGATATAATGAGAATGGCTTGTGTTTTGGAATAAATCAAACATCCCATTTGAATGTTAACCAAAATGTATGTTTTCTTTACACAGGGTGTCATCCTTACTATTATCTTTACATAACCCACTATTTAAAACTCCACCATTTAAAAAGCATAACATTTTTAGAATATTTGTATACAGTTTTATAGGTAACCAAGCAAATTTATGTTACATTGACTCATTTAATCTTCAGCCTGACCACACGAGTAAAATATTATTATTTTGTTTTTTTTTTCAGATGAGAACGTTAAGACTTAAAAAGATTAAGTAATTTGCCCATGTTCTCAAATTAGTAGATGAAAAGTTCATCTCAAGCCAGATTTTTTGTAGTTCAAATAAAAATATATTTGACCACATAAGCAAACAAAAATTAATACATAAGAAAATATAGTGGAACAATATATGTCATAAAATTAAATAAATAAAAAAATTAAAATAGCATAATGACAAGTTTGCATTAAATATTCTCTAGCATAAACATTGAAATGTTGAGAATGTTTTCTTTTGTACAGAAAATAAGTCAATTGTTGTAATAGGACCATCCAAAATTCAAACAAAAACTTGAATGAAAATTCATACAAAACTTATCCATACTTACAAACACAAAACTTATCTGGGCACTCATATTTCAGATATTCAAAGGCCATGAAACTATCCGTAATTGAAATTTACCCCTCATTTCTGTACTGTTCAAGCTCCCATACTGATTGGTATGATTTCTAAATTATACATTTAAATTACTGTCATTTCTGAGTCTTTTTGACATTGCTGATACAGAATGTGTCTGTTTAAATATGAACATATATTTAAAATGTTATCTGTAAATCTGTTACTCCCTTAACTAACTTCTTTTTACAAACAAAAAACTGCTATATTTTAAAAACTGACTACTAATATCTAATTGTACTTCTAATTCAACATCTAACATTCCCAAACAATAATTAATGAATTACATAAGAAGATCTAAGAAACTATATTGGAGGGGGGGAACCCACAAATATAAAAGGTTTATAATTTTGAAGATTACAAAATTGAATTAAATTTAAAAATTAGAGAAGTTGAATTATTGAATTAAAGGAATCAGTAATCACCCGTTAATGTCTACATAAACTTATCCCAAAGCTACAATGCAAGAAGCAGCTTTTACATAAACCATGAACAACTCTATCCAAGGCTATGATTCAAATGAAAAAGAAAGGACTCTTGTCAAGCCTGGGTCTTTGAACTCCAGACAGGATTTCCTATTTCAATACAATGTTGCAGAATGATCCTTTCACCTACTTCCCTTTCTTTACTGGTTCTGGGACTTCAAAAATTGTACCCCTCTATATTAATTCCACTTGAGCCTGGGAGTGATTGGTAAAATCTGGAATGATACCTTATTTTTTGCCCCTTCAGAAAATTTACCGTGAAGACTGGGATGAAATGAAGATGAGCTGCGACATACGCTGGATGCCATCCCCGATCCAGGCTGCCAAGGCCTCCAGGGAGATCGCCAGTGACGTAAGTAGGGCCGTGTATGACTTCCCAGTTTTGTAAACAAGCGCCCTACGTGCATCAGAGTCCATCCTGTGATCCATCTGCTTTGTTTTCCTGTCTCCAGTATAAATACAAGCTTGACCATGAGAAGCAGAAGGGACACTATGTGGGTACCTCACTGCCACGGATGACAACAGGATTCGGTGGGCCCTCATCGCTGGCAAGATTCAGAATGAAAGAGAATACCGGCTGCAGTGGGCCAAATGGAAGACCAAGTTCCAAAGCCCAGTGGATATGCTTTCCGTCTTGCATTCTAAAAATAGCCAGACTCTGGTCAGCGATATCGATATCGCATTATTTACACCCGTGGACATGCCTGCCTGACCAGAACGATGTGATTCAGGCCCAAGAGAGCCTACGAACTGCAAAGCGATGTGAGTGGGCTGCGTTGGAGGATGAGCTCTTCTTTCTTTTTCTGCCAGGACTCCAGAAAGCTGATTGTCATTAAATCCTCACCCTTCATGTCTTTACACAGCCCAGGCATTTGGTAGCTCGTTACACCTTATAGCGTGGTATCAAAATCACCAGAGCCGGAAGGAGCTAGACTTTGTGTCAGGAAACAAAGGGTAGTGTGAAATCTAATTCTTCATTGTTACAGGATGAAGACAACTCTCGTGAAAATATATGCTATAGAATTTAAGTAAATGAAGTAGCAACATGGTGACATCCTAAGTAAAATATCAGCAGGATGTAGGCACAGATATGCTTTTTTTAGTTGATGCAGTGGTTAAAAATTTTGAATTACGTTGCCAAGGTTTTTAGAACAGGAATTTTCTAAATCTAGGATTTTCCATTTCTCTTGAAAAAATTAGAGAATGAAGCTCTGGGTGTGCATTAACCCTGGCAGCAATCACCTGGAGCTGAATAGAAGTTAACCTTTTAATAGAAAAATATGTCTCTCAGTTTGTCATACTACCTGGCCTCCCGAATTCCACTTACTTATATTACTTGCTGGCTACTTGAGTATTTCATCTTTAAACTGTATTTCTCCATCAGTCTGATGGATAGAATAAACAGGACCGTGTGGCTAGGGTTGCTGACTTCATCCTCACCTTTTCCACAGGCTATTTACAAGTCGATTTGGAATGGCTACGTGGGATTGGGTGGATGCCAAATGATTCTGTTTCCGTCAATCATGCCAAATATGCTACGGATATCTTCAGTGAGGTATTCCAGATTTTATCCTACCCTTCGGTACATTTCCTAAGAGACTGACAAAAATATGCGAACCAAAGTATAGTCCTTCCCGATCAGTGATTTTAACAGTTTCAGTTGCTGTCCTTTAACCCAGGCATACATTTTCCAAATAACCCTGTACCGTCACTATGACATTATGGGACCACATCCATAATATATATCCAGCACACTCATGATGATTGGCATTGTATAAATGAAAAGTTTTCTTTTTGTCAGCAATAGCAATACACTTGAGAGAAATTTGTCCACTTGAAAAAATGGAGAGTGCATACACATGATACATTACATGACTTTGGGAGCTAAATAAACCTGCTACTTTAAAATCTGTGAGTGGGATAAGAAGCCAACCCATTTGTTAAAAAATTAAATGCTAAGAAAAAAAGCCAAATTGCCAAGAAGATGCCATTCAACTATGACGCTCTACAGTTCTGATAAAGAAGGACCCTTAAATTTAGCACATCTTTCTTAGCTCACAGAGGACCAGGGAGGGACTAAGACTGTCTAAAAGATATTTTCTTTCCCATAGAATAAATATCGCACGAAAATAGAACTCTGAACTTTACTCCTGTGGATGACAGAGTTGACTATGTGACAGCGAAACAAAGTGGTGAGATCCTGAATGATGTAAGTACATGGCTGTCATTCTACAATTGCCCAATCGAGAACATGTCATTTCCAAAGCTTTGCCACCTACTTACACTTGGCAATGCAAGCATTGTCCGAGATACAGATTGTAATCAGTGAGATGATTGATGTTAGCATTTGCTTACATTATGTTTTCTTTACGTCAAGTAACTTACCCCCTTGCCTCTTGTTTCTAGATTAAATACCGGAAAAATTGGAATGACACCAAATCAAAGTACACTCTCACAGAAACCCCCCTGCTGCACACTGCTCAGGAGGCAGCCCGGATACTGGACCAGGTATGGGTTTTACCTGGATGCCTGAGACTTGGTGTGGGTTCGGAGGACCATAACGTAACTATCGGATATGTCTGCACACGACGTATCCCTCCATTCTGCCTGTTCACTGTAACCGTTTGTTGTGGCCCTCTGTCTTCTAGTACCTCTACAAGGAAGGATGGAGAAACAAAAAGCCACAGGTTACATTTTGCCTCCGGATGCTGTGCCGTTTGTTCATGCCCATCATTCTGGTGATGTTCAGAGTGAGGTAATTCATCTCCATATGAGTGCACTTGGCAAAGGCTGGACCTAGCCCGTGGGGGAACTCAGTTGAGCTACGGCCTAACACGGTGGAGTGCTCCTTGTTGGCTCAGCAGGCCTGGCTGGGCTTGGGGATGGGTGGAGTACCTGCTCCCTTCTGGTCCTTTCCCCATGGGCTTTGGGCGTTCTTTTTTTTTTTCCCTGCCTTGTCTTCTTTCAAAGCTATTGTGTGAGTTCTTACTTTTTTCTTGTTTATTTATTTATTATTCAGATATAATTGACATGTAACATTTTATTAGTTTCAGGTGTACAACATAATGATTCAAGATTTGTATATATTGCGAAATGATCACCAGAATAAGTCTAGTGAACGTCCATCATTATATTCACTTTTTTTCTATTCCCTGGCTAGAACTTAAATAAAATATTGCCAAAATTTAGAAAACACATATATTTTTTTTCCATTTTTAAATTGATATTTTTTCCTTTAAAAAAATGTTATTTCAGTGCTTTTTGTTAGTTATTCTTGGGGTGGCGGTGTGTGACACAAAAGGCTGCGGGTTGAATTTGCTGATGTTCAAAGTCCCTTTTGCCCTGTGTACTTATCAAAGCTGATGGAGTCTCTATGCTTCTTCCCACCAGCTGAAATACAAAGCTGAACACGTAAAGCAAAAAGGTCATTATGTTGGTGTTCCAACGATGAGAGATGATCCTAAACTGGTTTGGTTTGAGCATGCGGGCCAGATCCAGAATGACAGACTCTACAAAGAGGACTATCACAAAACAAAGGCCAAAATCAATATACCTGGTGACATGATGTCAGTGTTGGCCGCCAAGCAGGGGCAGGACCTTGTCAGTGACATTGACTATCGTAATATCCTGCACCAATGGACGTGTCATCCTGACCAAAATGATGTTATTCAGGCAAAGAAGGCCTATGACCTGCAGAGCGATGTAAGTGATTTTTCCCCCCGAATTATCTAGACACGTATGGTATACTCAGAGAATTATAAACAGCATTCCGGAACCACCCGTCTTTGAAGCTTGGAGCTGTAAACGTTTAGTGTGTTCCGAGAAGGGAGTTCACGCTGCAGATGAGGAGAGAAAGATGGGGATCAACAGCTGAGTGACAGACAACTTTGCCTTCTGGCTGCATGTCTGAATAGCTTCCAACGTCAGTGTTTGAAACTCTGCTGCTTCTGTGCCATCAGCACCAGCAACTCCTCACTCACGTTTGCATGAAAAATGTCAACTGATTTAAAATAATAATGGGCTGGGGTGGGGGTGAAGATTGAGGTGGGATTTTGACAGCATTGCCTGATAGCATGGTCGGGGACCCAGGACTGGCGCGTTCTTGCTTTGAGATTCAAGCATCTCGTTCCTCGAGGCCTTTATGAAGGAGTTGCTTACAAGGGATCAAAGCAAAAGGGACACAAAGTACTGATGAGCTGCAGGAGGGCCCCGAATTCCTCACGCAGAGCTTTGGGAAAGCTAGGCAGAAAATAAGATTTAGGCCAGCTCGCACTGAAGCCTGAATCAAGATCTCTCCTTGACACCAGCGGTCTGTAGGGGACAGAACACAATGTCCCCCTGTAAGGGACGGACACTCAGGTGCACTGAGGAGCTGACCCTACCTGGATCTTCTCATCTTTACCTAAACAGAAACAGGAAGCCAAAGACTGCTGGTGGTGCAGGGGCTGAACTTGAACCTCCCACCTCACTGGTTGCTGCAGCAGAAAGACCGTTGTGGAACTCTAATCAGATTACTAAGCCCCTTCATTGGGTGTGGGTGCGCTGGGAGAATCCAGAGCTAGGTGGGGAAGGGTAGGCACAGGCTTGCCCTATAATACATGAGCAGTTACTTCCATAATTTCCTTTATTCTAAATGTCCCACATACTTTTATACAACTAAATAGACTAAGCCCGTCTAAAGTTACCATCTCCTTGGTAAAACCTCTGTTTATGCTCCCAGCTAAAAACAACGGCTCCCTACCCTCAGCTCCCGTAGAACTTGAGTGGTCTTGATCTCATAGCACTTACCAGCTTCCACTTCGTAAAGGACTTCTCTCTGGGCCCAGACTCCTTATTTGTACTAATCTCTCAAAGCACCTAGCACAGTGCTTCGTTCATAGTAAGAGGTTCAAGAAATATTGCTCAGGTGAGCAGATGAAATCATGATTGGGTCAATGAGACAATAGCCGCAAGAGGAAATCTTTTGAAAGCTTCTGAAAAAATTATGTCTAATCTGCTGTCGGTAGCCCCATGTCTCAGCCATTTATGCTTTCATCGTATCTCTCTCTCGTTTCTCAGAATGTCTACAAAGCCGACCTGGAGTGGCTCAGAGGCATCGGCTGGATCCCCCTGGATTCTGTGGACCATGTGAGGGTTACTAGAAACCAAGAATTGGTGAATCAGGTACACAAAGTCTGTTCTTCTTACCTGATGCCTGGCCTCCATACCTGCCATGTGGGGATAGGTGCCCTGTAGGGGGAGACCTCTCTTAATCATCTCTATGTCTTTGCAGGTAAAATATAAGAAAGCTGCTCTTGACAACTATCCTAACTTCACAAGTGTGGAAGACACTCCAGAGATTGTTTTGGCCAAGTTTAACTCAGTCAATCAAAGCGATGTAAGTTTGCTTTGTATGTAATAAGGTACCTAGGTTGGGGAGCTAGTTGTCTATCATCGAACAGATTGACTTAACTCCAGATAATTGTTTGTAAGAAAATGGGGGTGGGGAGATTATAAGATCATCTTTGGGAGAGAATGTCTTAAATGCCACTAGTAGGTGGTACAATTGTACCCACTTTTAGAGACTATCCATATTCTTCTCCAGATTATTCTACTACTGAAAGACTAAAATTCAACCAGTTAATCTTAATCTCTAAATGTAGACTATTTATTATGTTGCTAGATAGATCCTATGAAACTTTAAATATATATTTATAGTAAGGTTCTGTTTTATTCCGTTTTCTCTCCTTAGATAAAATACAAAGAAACATTTAATAAATTACTAAAGGGCAAATACACATTTTCGCCAGATACACCATACATCACCCACGCCAAAGACATGGAAAAACTCTACAGTACCGTAAGTTCTATATTTTGTGATATACAGCCCAGTTCCTAATTTTACACTCTTGTCACTATTCATATTCTTGGATGATTTTGTGAACAACTGAACTTAGGAGGAGATCGATTATTTTTGTTGTATTTAGTCTTGTTTATTAAAAGTAGCATATTACTGAGAGTGAGTAGCATTTATCCAGCTTGTGTTTTTTGAGCGGCTGTGATGTGCTAGGCACTGAGGAATTAAAGCTCAATGAGACAAGCCTCAGGAGCTCATGCACGTGAGAAGGACAGACATACCGATAAATAAATGGGTCATAATGTTAACAAGGGCTGTATCGACTCTGGGTGCACACAGGCCGGAGCAACTAATGTCAGAGAAAGAGAAGAAAGGCCGGTCCCTCTTCAACAATTATGTACAAACTTCTCCAGCCCACAAATGGAGGACTCACCCTCCAAATTTTCATTCAGCTAATTTAAGGGATGATGTATGTGTGTCTGCTCAATGGGAAGCAATCTTTGGTGATTCTCGCCCTATGTGCAAATTTGTTTTCACTTTTATCTGAACTGTAAATATAGTTAAATTTGGTTATAAAATGCCTCAGAGCCTGTAGATTTCATTTGCAACAAGATAAAAGACTCTCGCTTGTCCTTAGATAGGTACACGGATGGCTGTAAATAAAGATTTAAGCCTTGCCTTTCAACATAAATATTTTACCTTGATTTTATCATTTTCTCTTTAGTGGTACCTGAAAGAAATTGCAAGCAGACTTTTGTTGACACGTATTTCTTTGTTCTAGATACTGTATAAAGGGGCGTGGGAGGGAACCAAGGCCTATGGCTATACCTTGGATGAACGCTACGTTCCCATTGTTGGGGCCAAGCACGCCGACTTTGTGAACAGCGAGGTCAGTAGGACTTTTCCTCTCATAGGTTTGAGAGTCTTTACTGGAGAGTGGGGGGCTGGTTAAAAAAATCCCGGTGATCCTCAGTATTGTACCTACTTCACAGCTTAAATACAAAGAGACGTATGAGAAGCAGAAGGGTCACTACCTGGCTGGAAAAGAAATCAGTGAGTTCCCCAGTGTGGTTCACTGTCTGGATTTCCAAAAGATGAGCAGTGCGGTAAGCAGAGTCCACTGGAACTTTATTCCTGACTTGCCCTTTGTTTTGAGATTAGCTGGGGGATGGGTCAGTCTTGAGACTGTCCGCCACCCCTGCCATTAGCCTTGTGTGTGTTTGATGGCTTTGAGTTCCCGCCTTTTCCCACCCGCCTCCACTACCAAACACTCAGTGAGGGTCCTGTCTAATTAGCAATGTTTAATGTCTAATCGGACAACAAGGTCACTACAAGGATGGGACATTTTAAAGAAGAAGAGTATATTAAAGTATCATTTTTTTTAACCTTGGTGTGTTCTAAAGGTACTGATCTATATTGGAAATAAGACTCTAAACGAGATTGCTCTGAATAATTTACATTTCCTTCTTATTTTTGTCTTTTTTAAAAAAATAATATTCTTTAGTTGAACTACAGAAAACATTATGAGGACACCAAAGCAAATATCCATATCCCCAATGATATGATGAATCACGTGCTGGCTAAGAGATGCCAGTACATTCTCAGTGACCTGGAATACCGACACTACTTCCACCAGTGGACACCTCTCCTAGAAGAGCCCAATGTCATACGGGCCCGGAACGCACAGGAGATCTTGAGTGATGTAAGGTGCCTTTCCTGTAGCTTGACTTAACGACCGGCTTCACCCAGCCCTGCCTGGGCCCCTCTGCTCTGCTCATCCCTGTATGCATAAACCCTGCTGCTTGGCAACACAAAGTACACTAGTAACCCACCAATTTTTGGTGTAAGAATCCCCTCTGAGCCATGGGACACCTATGTTACACAGTTAGTCTGTGTAACACTAAACTGAAACGAAGCTACTGCTCTCCTCCTACGCTTCGTTAGGCCAGAGAATGAAAGGCCTGCCCGGAGTTTGGGAGACTCACCGTCTGACCTCTAAGCACCAAGCGCAGCATGAGCTAACAGGAAATCATCAGAATGTTCGACTGTAAGTTCAGTGAGTACCTATCCTCTTTCATTGTCCCTTCTTTCTTGCAGAATGTGTATAAAGATGACTTAAATTGGCTGAAAGGCATTGGATGCTACGTTTGGGATACACCCCAGATCCTCCAGGCCAAGAAATCATATGAACTGCAGAGTCAGGTGAGCCAGTCCAGTCTTCTGGAACGAGCAGCTCACCGTGGGTCAGCGGAATCCGTGGTGTTCTCAGCGGGGTATTGGCACGGCTGGCCCAGTGCCCAGGCAGAGGAAGCTGTTCTAACAGTGCATGACCAAAGGGAACCACAGGCCCGTTCCCCAGTCGGACCACTCCTGGGACCTGCTAGGTGCTGGACCTTCTCACTTTGAGTCTTTCCATAGGTGAAGGCATAAACATTTCTAATGGAAAGTTGTCTGGCCCGTGTTTTCCAGTGAACGACTCTCAAGCATCAATATCTTAGTTGATCAGGTTAACTTGTAGAGAGGAGAATGCAAATGCATACTTTGACCATAAATAGATAAGTTTTGAAGTGGAAAAAAGTAGATATTTGGAAAAATCTCCCAGCACATGGTTCAGCTCTGCTAGGACAGACTGATGGAATATCGAAAACCGAGCAGCTGCCGTCAGGGGTGAAGTATGGGCATGGAAAAGACAACAAAATGAGGAAGGGGACCTGGCAAAGATCCAGACCCACGCTTGGTCAAGAGAAACGATTAGTTCTGGCCACCACACAAAGCCTGCAGGACTATAATCTAAGTTGGCACAAACTGCTAAAGCTAATGGCAGCCCTGGATTTTACCATTCTCAGTGACTTTTGTTTTTCTCCACAGCTACAATACACAGCAGCAGCTAAAGAAAATCTACCAAATTACAATCTGGTCACAGATACACCAGTTCACGTGACTGCCCTTCAAAGCTACATTAATGCCAGTGAGGTGCGTCTTTCTTGTTTTCTCTTCTAGAACAAGCCATTCATGTCGTTATGTATTTTCAAACAACAGAAAAGAATAACCCATCTTTTGTCTTTTTGTCTGTAGGTGAAATATAAAGAAAATTATCACCAGACTAAAGACAATATACAACAGTTCTAGAAACAGTGGATTATGACAGGACCAAAAGTCTGAAGGATCTTTACAGCAGTGTGAGTTGTTTGTTTTGTGTGTTTTTTCTTTCTGTTGCATTTGAGTTATTTTTTTTTTTCCCTTTAGAAACAATATGAAAACAATAGGGATAGGTACTGTGTCCCCAAATGTTTGTCCAGTTTTTTCCCGGACCTTCCAATTCCTACTTTACCTCATAAATCCTCCTAGTTACAATTAAATAAGCCCCAATTTGAATGTTGCACTATTTCACATAATCGACACAAATTCAGCAATGTCTTCCGTATTGCAGGCGGGTTCCATGGAAGCTATTCTTGTTAACCCTGAATTTGTTCTCTGGTTTCTCCAGTGGCCAGTGGCTTACAGACCAACCGAGGCACACTTGGTTTCCTCCTCTGAATTGATTCATTCAACACACATTTTTTTAAAACTTCATTTTGAAATAATTGAAGATTTACAGAAAAGTTGCAAAAATAGTACAGAGCAGTCCCGTGTCATTTTCTCTGTAGTACAATTATCAAAACTAAGAAATTAACCTTATTACAATGTTAAGTATAGACTTTATCCAGATTTCACCAGTTTTTCCACCAAGGTGCTTTCTGTTCCAGAGGCCAATCCAGGATCCTACATTGCATTTAGTTTTCATGAACTCCTTAGTCTCCCCCAATCTGATCATTTCTCAATCTTTCCTTGTCTTTTTCTGATCTTCACACATATGAAGACTACTGGTCAGTGATTTTGTAGAATGTCCCTCATTTGGTTTTATATGACGTTTTTCTCATGATTAAACTGAGAGTATGCATTTTTGGCAAGAATAACACAGAAGTGAGGTGCCCTTCTCAGGGCATCACAGCAGGTGGTACGTGATGTCAGTAACCGGGGATGTTGACCTTCATCACTTGGTTAAGTTGCTCTCTGCCGAACGTCTCCACTCTATTGTTACTAGTTTTCCCTTGGTTATTAATACATATCTCAAAGGAGATCTTTTGGGACTCTGCAAATATCCTGTGTCTCCTCAAGCTTTCTCTCATATATTTTAGCATCCATTGATGGATCTTGCCTGCAACAATTATTACTGTGGAATATGCCTACTGGTGATTTTGTTTCCCTAACTCCTTCCACAGTTATTAATTGGGATTATTCTATAAGGAACACTGTTCCTTCTCTCCTGTTTGTTTACATCGGTATGGGATCACAAATATTTGTTTCATTCTATGGGATACAGTTTAATACTATTGTTATTTACTTGGTTGCTCAAATTGTTTCAGTTTTGGCCGTTAGGAGTTCTTTCATGGTGGCTTCTATGTACCCCTGACATATCCCATCATTGTGTGTGGGTTTTTTTTGAGCACTCCCTTACTTCTTGGCACCACAAGATGCGTGAGGCTCATCTTGTATTTCCCCTGTGCCAGACCTAGAATCGACCACCTCTCCAAGAAGCTGTAGTTTATTAATTGGAGAACAGTATTTCAAAACCAAGATCTAAGCGCTAGCTGTGCTCATTGCCCCTGGGATGTCATTGCCGTGCGGCCCTCTAAGTGGACAGAGCTTAGAAATATATTTTTTTGTTATGTATACTAACTCATGTATGCATACATATCTGTATTTCTTTCTGTACTTATCCAAAAGTACCTATATTTTAAAACTGTGTGTTCATACTGATACCTCAATGCAACTCAACACTACAGGGTTCATTCTAGCCTTCTCCCTTTCCTTATTATTTATAACTTCTTTTTCTAACTTGTAACTTTCTTTTTCCTTACCAGCGAAAAGCCTGGTTCTCATTATCTACGACATTTGTGCAAGCCTTGTGTGCACATAAAGTATTTTCAGAATTACTAACCTAAACCCCTGTGAGAAACAAATTCAGTAACTGGAGTACAGTATTTTGTATAGATGTAGGCGAATACCATTTTCCAAAATAAATTAGTTGTTTTCCTCCCCACTTCCTTCACTGTAGGCTTGTTATGCATATGTAATACAATTAGATTTACATGTTACACTTTGTATTCCATTTTAGTCCCCTCCCTCATTCTGATTGATTCTGTTTTAATTTATGTACAGTAAATGTCTCTATCTGTAGTATGTAGTACTATGGCTTTGGATAAATAGATAAAATCATGTATTCGCTACCACAGAAAAAAAAGAATTTTTCTGTATCTGCCCCCAAATTTCCCTCTTGCTGCCCCTGCCCTCTTCCCTGGCCTCCATAGAGATGTTTCCTATCCTTAAACTTTTTTCCACAATGTCACATAAATGAAATTATATAGTATGTAGCCTTTAGTTGTGGCTTCTTTCTTTTGGCAAAATGCGTTTATGTGTTATTCACATTGCTGCATAAATCAGTAGTTTATTCTTCTCATTGCAGAATGGTATTCCATTGCATGGATGCACCACAGTTTGTTTACCCATTCACAGTTGAAGGACATTGGAGTTGTTTTCAGTTTTTGCCAATTGTGAATAAAGCTGCTATCTATGTTTGCGTAGATGTTTTTGTGTGTACATAAGTTGCATTTTCTCCTGGGTAAATAAATACCTAGGATAATATTTTGAGCTCCCACTAGTGACATAAAAGTAGGGAAGAGTAAACAGGTTTTAAAAAAAAAAAAAATGTTAGTGGTTTTCATCCTCCAGGAATTCTTAGACCTATGGGGAATGAATAGCATCAAAAATTCTGATGCCTGTCAAACTGTGATAAGTGCTACGGTAGAGAACAAAATAATGGACTGTGAAATTACGGTCGTGGTATTAAAGCAGTTGTTCACTTAAGGGTACTGAGATCCTACAGAGTGAGAAGATCTGGGAGTTGTTAGGACATGTCTGAGGACAGAAACAGAGGGAAAACTCTGCTGCTCGGAAGCTAACCAGAATGCATTTGTCCGTATTCACAAGAAGATTTTTAACCCCTACAGAACTTGTACAAGGAGGCCTGGGATAAAGTGAAAGCCACCAGCTACATACTGCCTTCCAACGCCATGTCCCTGAAACACGCCCAGAACCAGAAACACCTGGCAAGCAATGTAAGTCAAATACAAATGTGATAGATAGCCTTCCCACTGACTCTCTGCCCCCCCTGCTCTCCACTCCCAGGATTTTTCTGGATGATACATAGGTTGCCCAGAAGTGCCCCCGCACTCCCACAGGGTGTACCAGCAAATGATTCCAGACGCTTAGTTATCACGGACTCTGTGCCCGTGTTTCTTCCTCTCAAGGGCCCTGCAGTCCAGAGGGGATCATAAACCCTTGCATGAAGCATGCAGATGTGGCCTTTTACGCTACCTGCCTGCAAATGACATGGATGGATATACTATTTTGGCCAGGAGTCGGGATAGGCAGAAGACATAATATACCATACAAAATAGACTTCTTAAAAATAGAATTATGTGGGCTGTAGTATAAAAACAAACCAGTGAATGTGGTAACTGGTTATTATACCATCCCTGAATAAATGATTAAAAATAAAATAATTAGCTTTATAACTATGAAATATAAAAATTTTAAATCTTTTGAAATTCCTCTTTTTAAAAGCAGAACTTTTCTTAGGAAAGACATAATTGTAAAGAAACTTAAATCACATGAGCTGTTTAAATATATCATAAAGTCTTGTGACCTTTACCCCTTTATGCCAAAAATGTTCTTCAGTAAAACTTTTTATTGCAAAATTCCCTGTAACCTTCAGTGCAGTTCCAATAAAGCCAGTTCTGTTTTAGAAACTTGACCTCTTTTAGAGACTTTTACCTCTTAATGATGAACATTTTATATAACATTTTAGACCAGAATTTCTCAAACCTTTTTTTTTTACCAAAACCCACAGTGAGAAATGTATTTTATATTGCAAGTCAACACACACACACACACACACACACACACACACACACACACACAGAGACCTGAAGTTTATGTAAATTCTTTCTGACATAATATTTTACAGAAGAATACTAACTGTTACACTAAAGACAATGCACTCTAATTGTTTCAATTCCATTCCACTTATTTAAAAAGATGATGACCCGGTAAATTGATTTCACTACCCTCTAGTGGACCTAGAGATGCGGAGTTTAAAAAAAAAAAAAAAAGACTTTGTTAGCTAATATATGAAATCAAATTCTTACCTGGAGAAAAACCAGTAGATATGATTTTGCCCAGCCCCAACTGTTTGGAAAACTACAGACTAGCCCAAAGGAATCAACTTTTCATTTGAGAAGAGAAGTTTTGTAGATCAGATTTTTAAAAGCTCAGCAGAGGCTTTTTCATTTAGTTATGAAAAAAGTGAGAGGTAAAATTCTGGGCAAGTTGTTTTTGGAACAAGGTGGGACACAAGGAAATTAATCTTTTAAACCAAGCATTCTACTAGCATTTTTTTTAACTACCTTTGAATACTATCTTCTTTATAAGTGAGGAATATGAAGAGCATGGAAACTAATATTCTGGAAAATTCTGATGGGAATTTTAGTTGGTGTGTAGTTGGTGAAGAGCTTTGCAAGAATTCTAACACAAATACTCCCATCTCTCCCTTTTTTTTTCCTGAGATGTGGACCTCTGAGTTGTGAAAGAATTGTTATTTTACTATGTGCTAGGAGATTATATGTTAATCTTACAGAGGTAAGGACCTTCCATGAAATTATGCAATATTAATTAAAAGACAATATGGCTTACAAACTAAAAGTTGGTTTTCCCAAAGAAGTTGGTTGCCATGTATTTTTGGAAAACCTTGTAGAAACTGAAGCTCAAAAACTGTGTCTCTTAAGCGTCAGGCTTATCAGTTATTAAAAACAAAGAAGTTCCTGAGCACATTTCTCATCTTTCACTAATAATTAAGAAAAGCAAAGCCATTATCACAAAAGAGATTTTTAAAAATTACATAATCTTTGAAATGAGTTGTAGTGGCAGTACAGGTACTAGTATTGGAATAGAAGTATTAAAAACAGTGATGAAAACGTCATAGCTCTCTTTAGTTTAAAAAAGTACTTTCTGAGATAGTCTGATTTGAGCCTCAGGATAACCTGTGGCAGGTATGACTGCTGTACCCCCTACCTCTGTGCACAGATGAGGAAAGAATCTCAGAGAAGTGCTGGCCCCAGGTGGGCTGCATCTCAGAGTCTCGTGCTCTAAGTAACATAGATCTGTTACTCTCCAAAACTATGTTTCTTCCTTTATACTTTCTCTCTATAGATCAAATATCGGGAAGAATATGAAAAGTTCAAAGCTCTTTATACTTTACCAAAAAGTGTCGAGGATGATCCAAATACAGCACGATGTCTCCGAGTTGGCAAGTTTAACATCGATGTAAGTAATTTCACAGGACATACTTCAGAGTGAAGCCAAGTTACAAAGCCATCTATTATAGCCAGGACATTTGCTATTAAACATCGTGTATGGCACTGATTGTGCAGATGTGAAGAAGCTAAGCATTATTTCAGCCCCTGCTGCTTCTCCTGCCCCCATAAATCTGTAGAAAGTGTCAGAAAATTCCAGTCCACCCGGTCCTAGACCGATGGCTGTAAGTTGGTTATCCCGGCTTCTCTGGTGCATGAGAAAGTCATGCCATGCTGCCGCGCATGATTTCCTGTGTAACTGGCATGTTATTTTAATGTCACAGCGCCTGTACAAGTCAGTTTATGAGCAGAACAAGACGAAAATCCACCTGGTGCCTGACATGGTAGAGATGGTTACTGCTAAGGATTCGCAGAAGAAAGTCAGTGAGATCGATTACCGCATACACCTCCATGAGTGGATTTGCCATCCGGACTTGCAAGTCAACAGTCACGTCAGGAAAGTCACAGATCAGATCAGCGACGTAAGCCCATTGCTTGTGACGGTCCCCCCTCCCTGGCCCTACCTGCCTGCCCTGAAGAGAAGCAGGCTCACCTATTTCTTCTTCCCCTCAGCCTTCTTCGAGTGCTGCTTTCCTGTACACTCGTGGGTCTGACTAGAATTCAGAGCTGACCCGGGGAGCAGAGCCCTGTGTGGCACCATGGCCTCCTTGCATAATGTGTTTTGCTTTTCCCCCCACAAAGACCTTCTTGGTCCAGAGAGTGCCCGTGTCTTTGGTGTGAAAGTTACAGTCAATTTTTATCTTGCTGACCCCCTTCACTTGTTTCAATTCTCTAGATTGTGTACAAGGATGACCTCACCTGGTTGAAAGGCATTGGTTGCTATGTCTGGGACACTCCTGAAATTCTCCATGCCAAACACGCTTATGATCTACGCAATGATGTAAGTGTACCTTGTCTTTTGGTTTTGGCTATGGAAAGTATGTTTCCTTCTCTACGTAGTCTGGAGTCAAGGAGAGAGTATGTTGAGTGTGGACATTTTCACAGACCAGCGGTGTCTGAAGCGATCGTTAGGATGGCTGAGCTGGAGAAAGATACTAAGGAATAGAGAGCAGCCGTTGCTCAGCGATGCCGTTGAGCTATCCCATTGTTCTCTGGGGGAGATGGGACTCGGGGCTGTTCTCTCCACCTTTTGAACTAGTTTAGATATATTAATGAGCACGTAATTCTCATTATCAGAAAATCTCATTTGTTAGCAGTTTGTGATGCTACAGATAGCATCTATTTGTCAAGAGGGCATTTGCTAGGCAAATTAATATTGTAATGAAGATTTCAATAAGCAAGCTTAAATGTTCCTAGAAGAGCAATTGTCAAACCCCCTAGAAGACTCTAGAAGCTCCATAGGACTGTAAGCATTGATTACGCTGATTGTCATAAAATTCAAATGCGTCCTGGTCTGTTGAATAAGTGCTAATGTATGTGCCACGCGTTAAAAACAACCAAGCCCTCTGTGAACACCAGCGGTTTCTAGGACAACGAATGGGCTAACACAGGCTTATTTTCTTCCTCTCGGCAGATCAAGTATAAAGCTCACGTGCGGCAAACAAGGAATAACTACAAGTTGGTCACAGATACTCCAGTCTACGTTCAGGCTGTCCAAAGTGGGAAGCAACTAAGCGATGTAAGTGCCCTTTGGGGAACTTTCCGTGGACAGTGAGAAAGACAGGGGCCGCCATTCAGGCAGAAGCAACAAAAACAAAAAAAAGACTGGGCAGTGTCTGGCTTTTTCTCGTTGGAAAGCCAGGGTGCTAAGTGGGAAACCCATCTTGGTGCCTTACAAAGTACTTAAGATTCTGCTCTTGTGTCCTTAAACCTGATGTGTTCAAGGTGCTACCTACGGTGGAGTTGTAAGTGCTCCAAGTCTACAAAATACTGGGTGCTTTAGAGCTTCCAAAGTTGCTTTTTGTATCATTGTATCAAGAGCAACAGTTTATGTGTCACCATCTAGGCCTTCTAATAAATGAGAGCTAACTAAAGTAACATGAGAAGGAAGCAGGCTCTGAAGTCAGAGACAGGGATGGAGTGCAGCCTCTTCCCCTCATAATCGGTGAGGTTTCGGAAAGGCATGTAATCCCCCCCGACTAGTGTCAGCATCTTTATCTGTACGGTGGGACAATGGATGGAAAGCACCCACTACAATGCCTGACACAGAGCAGGCGGGACAGGCGGAGAGCTGCTCTTTTGTTTTGTTTTTAATTAACCCCACAGCTTAATAAATACAGAGGGTGCCAAAAACATGTATACACATTTTAAGAAAGGAAAACAATTGTATTGAAATTGTAATACCATGAAATTGTAATACCACGCGAGCATTCACCTGATAAACGTCATCTTTGGAGCGAATGTCATACAGCACAGTGCTACCATAATTCAATTCAACTTCAAAAAGCAATACATAGATAACATCTCTTAAAATGTGTACATTTTTTTGGCACCCCCGGTATTATCCCACCAGCGAGGTAGAACTTGGGACCTGTTATTTCAGAACTTGTGGTGGTAAAATGCCCACTCTTCCTCTCCTTGGGCCTGAGCTGACTCTCCCACTTATTTCTCAGTGTGGAGCCCACACCCTGGCTCGGCTCCCAGGGGACAAGGCGCACAGTATATCTGGTAGAGTTCTCCAGGCAAAGCGAAGCAGGCTCATTTTTAAAAAGAGACTTGGGTTTCCACTTCCTTTGCTCCTTCCCAACACGGCTGGCCGATTGCCCTCTGTCTGCTTCTCTCGGCATTCAGGTTGTGTACCACCACGATTACGTGCACAGCATCCGAGGCAAAGTGGCTCCAACGACGAAGACCGTGGATCTGGACCGGGCCCTTCATGCGAACAAACTCCAGAGTGAGGTGAGCAGTGCGAACTCGGCAAAGTGCCTGGCGGAAATCCCAGACACGGCTTTCAAGGATAGGCCACTGGCCTCTGTAGAAGCAACCTCAGCTTCGGCATCTTCTCAGCCCTGACCTTGTAGATTCTAAATGCTGTTTCTTATTGTCAATGCTGTTCCATTCACATGAGTTTAAAAAGAAAAAGAAAAAGAAAAAATCCCAGTGCACAGCCTGCCTTCCCTCTTGGCTGGCAGGATCATCTTTTCAAACAATCAAAGAACAAATGGGCATTATAGGAGCAATGTTTACAAGTTACAAAGAAGAGGGGCCACCTCCTATCTCTGCTCTCAAAAAGCTTAAAATCAAGATGACAAAGACGAGGCACATAATCGCAAAAGACTGCTAACAAATGAGAAATAAAGCTAGACATTGCTGTTGGAATTCAGACAAGAGAGACCCTGGATTCCACTTGCATGCTTGATGTCTCCCGGCTGTGATAACTGATTGGCGCTACATGGGACTCAACCGTTAACGCTACCCTCCTATATTGAGTTTTAGAAGTAATGTGCTTTTTGACATTTTAAATACTATTCTTACTCCTGTAGCTCCCTGAGAGACACACTCTTTCAGGTCACAGACAGAAATTCCTTTCCACCTTCTTCCAGGAATATGAACATCCTGCCCACTTCATAGCCTGATGGCAAGACTGTGTTTACGGAGGGGATGGGACTCCAAAAGATGTGCCTTATAATTATGACTGTCTCTGGAACTGGTGATGGTTTGGGTATCACCTAAGGGTGGCGTGAACAACAGAGGTGGCACTTAGCTGCCTGTTTACTCCACTTTTCCCAAATTCTTGCTAGATGCGTGCAGTCAAGTGGGCGTGTGTTCAGAAGCATGGAAGAATTATTTGCTATCAGCCCCTTCACTCATTGCGCTTTTTTGAAAACAATTGGTGAACAGTAATCTGATTCATTGCCTGACTCTTAGAACGTATTTAATTTCTCCTGAAATCAATTAGGTACATTAAGTACCTAATCGAAGACCTCATGTGAGCTGGATATGACTTGTTTGACTTGGATCAGTTATTATTTAACCCGCTCTTCCTCCTTCTGGCAGAATCTGTACCGAGGAGCTGGCCGGCGCTCCCTGGCCACTGGATATAGGCTTCCAGTCGACACCCCTCACTTCAAACACTCCAAGGACACCCAATACATGAGCAGCTATGTGAGTGCTGTCCTTTAAGATGGGGTCTGAAGTGGGAGGGGGCACGGATATTCATTGGAAGTCTGTTCTCATCCCTCCAGTCCCACCCTGAAGGTTCAACATGGTATGATGATGGGAGCCGAGGTGGGGAGACAGCACATTTTCTGGGGGTGCTGGGGAATTGGCTTGCTCCTTTAGTTCGGCAAAGTGCCTGGACAGCCTAGTTGGTCAGCGTAGGACTTTCATGGAATTGCAACTGCGTGAATCTCAGTTACCTTGGCTCAGGGTTCATGGCTGCCACCATGCCTCTGTTTCTGCTGACCTTAAAGCCACAGAAGCATCCTGCATGATCCCAAGCCATACACTGGAAATGCAAATTTATACACTCACTACTGATGCTAGCAATGATATTGTCTTCCTTCCGCAATGTCTCATTGCAAAAGATATAACATCATTGTGTGTTTCTTTGAAAAGAAAGGACTTCTTTCCTAGCCGCTGGCTCTGATTCCTGTCTCACTACTTACCCTCTGTACCCATTTCACAGAAAGCTCAAAGCAGTAGATAGGCTCTCACTACCTGTAGCTTGCCAGGCATTAGCTCTGACACCAACCCTCCCCCACTTTTTAAGAGTGTCAGGTTGGGACTTGATGCATTTACCCCAAGGGCAAGGCCTAGGGACGTTTTGGCTATCCCAGCAACTTTGGCCTGCAGACCATACCCACGAACCAGCCATCAGCTGAATAATAAGCTCTCCCTTCCATGTCACCCTTCAGTGTCCTGGGACTCAAACCTTCTGGCCAAGCAGGGTCCAATATCCAGTGGCCCAATAAAATGGCTTCCAAAGCAGAGAGTCACAGATTTAATGATCTAATGTGTCATCCATTAATCAGTCCATAAAGCCATTCATCAGTCTTTATTCTCGTTTCTTCTTTGCATTTCCTGCTTTCCTAGCCATATTGGAGCTAAAAACATAGGTTTTTCTTGCACTTTGCGTACCTGCCTACAGATTTCATCTTGGCAACCTTGAATTTTATTTGTTTCTGGACCTGGCTTTCTTAGCCAACAAAATAATTTGAAAGACTTGGATTATTATCGAAATTTTGTCAGTGATTTGTCCTTATCCTTAATGCTTAGAGAGTAGTTTTCAGAGTTGAAAGTGACAGCTCTCTTCTACTTGAGAAACGTAATGCTTCTCTTTGTTTAGCCATCAGTGATCTCTTTCTGATTTTGCTTTGCAGTTCAAGTACAAAGAAGTGTATGAACACATCAAGGCAAATGGGTATACCCTGGGCCCCAATGATGTGCCGTTCGTTAATGTCCGGAGGATCAACAGTGTTACCAATGAGGTACTGTGAACGCTAAGTCTGTGGGGGAAATACTACGTTTCAACGACCAAGGTTTTGCTTCAGCTACATGAAGAATTAGTTATATTTCAGCTATAAATTTATGCATCAAGGAGTAAGAGGTCTTTTTTGTCACCATTTTGATACTGGTATCCCTTGGTCATGTTTTTCTATATTTGGAAATGCCGTTGTAGAGACCCCAATCCATAGATGATAAAGCAAATTAATTCCTTCTTTTGACATTTATATTCACCAATCTTTAATAAGATTCTATTTTAGTCTGAACTCATGACCCTGGTTTTCTACCTGAACTGTTATTGGTTTGTATATCTGATCCTGCTATCCAACCATCTGAAAGAAAGTTGAAGACTTTGCTCAAAGTTCTTCACCTAAATAAAATAAATATGATTTACTCTTTTTTTCTAATCTCAATCATTTTCTATATCTTCAATCTCTCCTCTCATGGCTCTTTATGTAAAATATTTGATTTTTCGTTAGTCAACAGATGCTCTTATCATCCTGTATTAAACACCTGGAATGGCTTTTTCTCCAATGTAGAGGCTGTATCGGCAACTGTACCATAAACTGAAAGACAAGATTCACACGACCCCTGACACGCCTGAAATCCGACAAGTCAAGAAGACACAAGAGGCTGTCAGTGAGGTAGGTATTTTCTTAGGAGAAGGAACAGGCCATCCAACCCAGGTCCACCGATCGCTCTCTAATGTGTGTGTTTCTTGGCATTTTTTTCTATAGTTGATCTACAAATCAGACTTCTTCAAGATGCAGGGCCACATGATCTCGCTGCCGTACACACCCCAAGTGATCCATTGCCGCTACGTGGGAGACATCACCAGTGACGTAAGCATCTCATAGGGTCTTTCTGGGGTACTCTTTCCAAGAGGCCACTTGCGTTCAGTATTTAAGCCAACCAGTGGTTTTTTAACAGCCTTTTCCATTGAGCATTTCTAAACTGATTGTACAACTTGGAGGTGAAAGAGCGTGGAAGCACATCCCTACTCCCACTCCCTTAGGCAACTTCCTGCTGCCATTTTTTTTTCGTCTCCTTTCTTCTCCTAAAAGACCACTCCATTCAATCTAGGTTTTTCTTCCATCAACATAATAAAATAATAGCTGGGTTCTATTCTCAGCACAGTGTTAGAGATTTAATTAAAAAACCTATGATTTATTTGATTGCAAGCAAACTAAGAGTACAGGGTGGATATATTGAACCAAAATGAAAGTGACATCAATAAAAATGTGTCACTACTCTGTCTTACGTATTCTTGATTTGTCTGTTCTCATGATCAGCTCTATTTCTATTTTTGCCATACAGATTAAATACAAAGAGGACTTGCAGATTCTGAAGGGACTGGGCTGCTTCTTGTATGACACTCCCGACATGGTCCGCTCCCGGTTCCTGCGGAAGCTCTGGGTGAGTGCCCGTCTTCACAACCGGTGTCTTCCCTTGCCAGCTTCAAGAAGCTGGGCAGAAAGAGTCTTTACCTGCAGCTAATTTCAAGGGCACATTTGCCCATAACCCACTTGGGCAAGTCATAACCGACTTCAGATGATCTGTGCTTCCTATCAAAGGTGAGGAGCTTAGGAAAATGACAGTTGTTTCTGTTGCTGCCTGGGAAGACATCCAGGACAAAGGGAGGGTCAGCTTGACTTGCACATGCCAGCCATTTGAAAGACAATGTGTGACCCTGACATGCACACATTGTTCCTTAAATATTCCTTAAATGATGAATCCACTTTTTGTGTTGGGTTTTGTTTTGTTTTTTCAGTCTAATTACCTGTACACTGATAATGCAAGGAAGATGCGGGACAAATACAAAGTGGTGCTGGACACTCCAGAATATAGAAAAGTGCAGGAACTGAAGACGCATCTGAGTGAGGTAAGGATGCTAAGGGACTCGTTCCTCTAGTGATCGTTTCTCAGGCGACTACACTAGGCAAAAGATGACCCCTCCGACTTTATGTACAGAGTGGCCACCATGTCTAAACAAGTCAAATGACCTCAGTTTGCCTCAGTTTACTTATTTTTATTCCTTTTTAATGAGATGAAAATATCGATACTTATCTTACCTATGACTATGGTGGCTGCCAGTTTACATGATTATATAGATTAGGAAGTCCTTCTGTCTTACCCTATTGTTGTAGCCTCCAAACTGTATTTATTTCAAAAGTCTCTCTCTCTTTAGTTCCTGCTAACAGGAACCCTAATCATGGCAGTGCCATTTGAAAAGTCTTCAATGGCTTCCTGCTCTGCTTCCCACTCAATCAAATCCAAAGTACTTAAATGTAAAAACCTCTGATTTGTTTGACTACCCAACCCTTTCATCTGCGCCACCTGGCACTAAGCTCCTGATTTATTGGAGTTAGTTTTGTATAAATCTGATGTTCTCACCTAAACTGTTGGTTCCTTGAGGGTTGGACCCCATCTTATTCAGATGTGTATTCCATAGTGCCCTGACCATCATAGAGGTCCATGTTGGCCAATAACTAAACCTGCTTTGTAAAGCTAAGGGCATTCCACAGATGTCAGTGGTAGCTCTTATTACAGGTTAGCTGTCCATTCTCATCCAACCCTCAGTTTGTCTGTAGTCTCATCCATCAGACCTCACCAAGCTGAGCCAAGCACTGGCTGTCAGGCCACTTCATTGACTCCCCATTCTCAGGAGTTCCGACGGCTACTGATAAGGAATCATTTATGGTCTTGGTCTTAAGAGATGCCCTGGAAAAACAAATGTTGCCCTCAGTGGAGGGGATGTACAGCTTCCTACAGTCTCAGTAGCCAAAAGCAGAGGATGATAAATTCCCCAGCTGTTACAAGTGCTACAGTGAGCCCGTTTGCTTTCCTGAGAGCTTCCCTCTGTTATTCCAACCAGTGCTAGCACTCAGATAGGAATGCTTATGTTCCTTTTTATCTCGGTAAAGGCACTTCTCCACTCTGGCTAAGTATCAGAATCATCTGTAAAATATTTTTAAACTGCCCTTCAGTAGGCTCTGACACCGAGCCCCACACTAGACTCTGATTCTCTATGTCTGCGCATGTGCGTGTTTTTAGCTGCTTCATGGATAATTCCAAAACCCCACCAGTGTTAGGAGCCACTGCTTTAAAGTATCACATCACTCCTCCAGCTACCAAATAACAAAACATTGGCAACTTAAACTGCTTATCTGTAAAGGTAAGGGCATTCCACAGATGTCAGTGGTTGCTCTTATTACAGGTTATCTCTGAAATACCTTTACTCCTCTTGAATACCTGGGTTCAGAATTATCTAAAACTTTCATTTCTCCTCTTCGCAATTTCCATTGGAAATTTTATACATATTGTGCATCAACATTAAGAAGAATAATAGTTATTTTTCAGTAGTGCAGTTTCTCCCACACTTGCCTCACCATAGAGTAACCTTGGCTTAATAAAATATTGATCCAAGCTACTCTAGCCTGGATCCAGGCAGTCTGGGGCAGAGACTATAAATCTGTTTTTAATAAGGATTTGGGGAGTTTTTAGGATCAGGAAAGTTTGGGAAACACTGGCTTAGAAAAAAGTTTGAAGGAAGTTTAAGTTATTGACTTTTGAATTGTCTTGAAACATGGTCTTGACACGTATACATTTGTAGTACCAGGAAATAGGGATGCTGTCCCAAGACATAAGCAATGCCTACCTAAGTGCAGGGGAAACACAGTAAAAGAGAATTATACAAATGGCTCAGGAGAGTCGGGTCTTAGTCCCAGATTTACTTCCAGTTTGCTGTGTGACCTTGTATAACTCACAACATCAACACCCCAATTTCAATTGGACTAGATAATAATTTGGGCTCCTTTTACCCATAATATTCTATGAGTTTGTCAATTTTCTTTATTTGAAATTTAGCCTGGAAGAAACAGTAAATTTTTATTTTGTTTATCTCCTTTCTTTCAGTAGTAACATCAAAAATAGACCCAAACAGATAAGCTCATCTTGTTTCAGCTTACACTTGGATATGATTTATATTTTTTTAAATGAACATGTACATACATGTGTATATGCATATTATTTATTTCCTACATTTTATCTGTCCAGCCAGCATTTATGTCCATAGTTAGAATTTATTTGTTATCCATTTGTACTTTTGAGCTTGCCTCATTAGATTAAATTCCCTCAACATTTATTAGAAGACTACTATTTTTCAGATCTTTTATCTAAGCACAAGGTGATAAAAGGATGACAGGGCAGAGCCCCTGCATTCCATGGGCCCATAGTCTGTAAGAAGAAACAGACATCAATGTGATAAATGGGATCCCACAGGACTAATCAAGATAGTATGGACTCTCAGAGCTTTCCAAGAGGATAACAGGGGGGGAAGAACACTCTAGGCAGAAAAGACAATATGTGACAATGGCTGTAATGAGTTCTAGAAATTGGAAACAGTTTTAAATAGTACCTGGGGAGTGTGGAAAGCTGTTGGGAAATGAGACTAGAAACACGGGACAGCAGCTAGGTTATGAAAACTCATAGGTGCTATATTAATGATCTGGGGCTTGATGAAAAATCATTGAAGAATTACTTCTAAGCAGGATAGTTCTGAGCATTAAGATCTCCTTTCTCAGACTTGTGAAGATGATGAGCCATGGGGAGTGGTCCAATAGACAATTAGGGAGAGTGACTTAGGAGGCGCTTACAGATGTGTAGAGAAGAAATGATATAGGAGGGTGAACCAGGGCAGTGGGTGTGGGAAAGGAGAAAGATCAGATCTAAGGATTATCATGAATAGGAGCCCAGGATTCACAACCACTTGGATGTGGGAATAAGACAGAAGGAGACTGGGATGTCTCCTCAAGTTTCTGGCCTGGGTGACTTGGAGATCAAGGAGCCTTTTAGCAAAACAGAAAAAATAGGAGAAGCAGATTGGGGCAAGAGACGGGAGTAATATACAGGATCCTACGTTGAACATAGTAAGTCACCCAGGTTTAGAACATTGTTGAAAATTTGGGTCTGGAGCTCAGGGAAGACACTGGATATAGAGATTTGGAAGTCATCGATCTCAAATTGATGGTTGAGGCCCTAGGTACCAACAAGGTCATTCAAGGAAAATATATAGGGTGAAAGGAGCCAACCCTGGATTCCAGCTAATAGCAGTCATTGGGGGAAGGCAGAACCATAGAAGGAAGCTGAGAAGGCAGCTGTTCCCTAAGCACCTAGAGGAGAATGGTGGGATGGAAGGGAGTTTTCAGGAGTGAAACTGCTCAGCAGTTTCATTTGTTACAGAGACGCAGTCTTGGATTTGGCAATTGTAAAGGTTTTGGTAGTCTTACTGAGAGTGACTTCATTGGAGTGGTTGGGTGGAAGCCAAACTGTTGCCCTGAGATATTAATCAAAAGAGAGAAAAAGGGGAAGGAAACACATAGTGTGTTTGGTTGTGAAAGAAAGGAAGGAACAAGACCATCTGTAGAGGTTGGAACCTAACGAAGGGAGAGATCTGAGTCTGTTTTCAGATGATGGGAGAGGGCTGGAAAAATAGGAGGGGTGAAGATATGGAGGGGAAGGGGATGATTGCTGGAACAGGGTCCTGGGAGGGACAAGTGAGAAGGAACACAGCAGGAGGCTTGAATCTTGGAAAACTTACAGAATGTCTCTTATTTTGATAGGAAAGAAAAAAGGAAAGGAGGGTCAGGGAGGTTAAACAAATTAGCGGCTTATGGGGCAGAAACTGAGATTGTTGCAGTGGGAGGGCCAGCCCCTGCTTCTTCTATGAAGTAATCAATAACGGCATCTGCAGAGAACATGTCAACGAAGCAGAAATGATGGTGATGATTGTTTTATGTGCAGCTGGTATACAGAGCGGCAGGCAAGAAGCAGAAGTCCATCTTCACTCCGGTTCCTGATACTCCTGATCTTCTAAGAGCCAAACACGGGCAAAAGCTTCAGAGTCAGGTAAGATTAGACAGTGAGAATTCAGAAGCCTGCCACGCTGGTGTCACAGAGGATGGTTATGTGGACCACTCCTGGTCAGTAGCAGCCTCTCACACGTGGGTGTCCTTGATGCAGCCTCAGGCCCATGAATTTCAAGAAGCAGTTTTTGTTTGGGCCATCATAACCATCATTGTGTTTTACATGAGCAGGTAATGGCATGTCTACTTTTCTAAGTTCTGTACAACTTTTCTCATTGGATGAGTGGTCTGTGGACTCTAGGTAGTGAAAATAAATTGCTTGATTCGTTCCAAAGGACGTATCTATTGTCCACAGACAAATGAAACCACACTTCATGCATTTGGACAAAAATGGGGGGGAAATATGTTGAGGGCCCTATCAGAATTCCCTTGTTCTTCTTATTGGCATTCTTTATTACGTGGATTTAGGTTGAACTATACTCAGCATTAAGAATATTAGACAACTGGAGTGCAAATAGGTGTTTCCAAATGTGAGACACAGAAAGAAACAAATGATCAGAAACACATATAACAAACAAACAAACAAACAAACAAATCAGGACAACAACAAGTAGACACTGCTCTCCATTTAAGGGTTATAAATGAATCAAGAAGACTGAATACCAGATAAGGCATGTTTTATCTCCATAACATCTGACCCCTATTCTCATTATTTAGTATCTGTATGTTGAACTTGCCACCAAAGAGCGACCCCACCATCACGCTGGGAACCAGACCACAGCCTTGAAGCATGCAAAGGATGTGAAGGACTTGGTCAGCGAGGTAAGCGGAGAATTTGGCATGGAAGCGCTAGGTTCCAAGGAAAGATTCTGGAGTGGCCAGTTAGTTCAGTTGGTTAGAGCGTGGTGCTGATAACACCAAGGTTGCCGGTTCGATTCCCCCCATGGGCCACTGTGAGCCGCGCCCTCCTTAAAAAAAAAAACAAGAAAAAAAATAAATAAAGGGAAAAATCCTTTTTGAAAACCATCACCTGCTGCCTCTGATCAGAAAGCTCATTTCTATAGATCGATGGTCAGCAGCTGCCGAGAACAGAAGGCATGGCCGTTCTCCTAACGAGCGTGAGACTCTGTCTCCCTGGGCAGGATGTGTGACATGGCTGTGAATCGGAAGGGATAAAAACACTTGAACCTAAATGTGCCTCTCTCTTTCGTCTTTATCTCTTAGAACAAGTACAAGGTGCAATACGAAAAGATGAAGGACAAGTACACCCCGATTCCAGACACGCCAATCCTCATCAGAGCCAAGAAGGCGTACTGGAATGCCAGTGATGTATGCATCCCTTCCTTCTTTCTTCCGCTGTGGTTGAGGTTGAGTTACCTAAGAAACAGAAGGTTGTATAGCCCTGGCCCACAACATGGATCAGAGGGGAAAAAAAACAAAAAACGTTTAAAAAAAGGCACAAACAATACCAGTTAGGCAAAGTAGCTAAGAATAATGCTGAGAGAGTCTAAAGGCCTATTGTTCTTCTCATTGCTCTTCTGGGAAACATATGACTCCTTCTTTTAATTCTTTGGTAGCATTTCCTAGAGATACTTGACAACGAATGGTTACTTATCCATAAAATCATGTTCTTGGAGCCAGCCAAACGTGGTTTCAAATCCTGATGCTGGTACTTGCCTAGTGTATGACTATATAGTTTTCCTAATTTTTCTGAGATTCTGTGTTCTTGTGTGTGGAATAAGGATAAGAATTGTGATAATTAAATTAGAATAAACAAGATAATATATAAAGGTTCCTAGCACAGTGCTGGGCTGTTAGTTGACACTCAGAACACATTTATTCCTTTTCTTCACTTTATCACCTAAATCATGCGAATGGCACGTTTGTTAGAATTAGGAGGGACAGACTTTCATTTACCATACCACATGATCAAGAACAGACTGCTTTTTAATGGCAGTGGGATTATCTGTTAATAAAGATAGGAAATCAATCAACTCAGGGTAGGCGGCCAGTCCTTAGCAGTTTTGTGTCTCAGAACCCAAATGTGAAAGCATTGCATCCATTACCAGAACAAGAATCCCTTGAGGACTGGACATGTTAGGACTTTAATTCAGCCAAAAGCTCAAGCAACTTTATCATCCCTCAAATTAGCAACATTGCTCTAGGATTTCGAGTCATGTTAGAGAAATGACAATGATCCCGAAACAGAAATGTGAAAGCATGCAACAAATTGGAACGATATCTCAGTTCCGTAATTTTATCAAATTTGCATTTGGAGCTGAGAGGAGCCTGTTAGTTGGAAATCGGCAATGCCAGTTTGCTTCCCATATAAGCTGAGACAATGGTGTGCTGCCCTCAAAATCTATCCCCTGGCATAGTTTAAGAATTCTTGTGACACCCCCATCATTAGCACCTGAAGGTTATTATTAGCTATTACTTTGAACCCAGCTAACTCTGCATCACCACTTTTTAGGGGTGGCCACGCAGTGAAATAGGCCCCTGCAGCTCCTTGTGCCATCGGACAGCCCCCTCCCTAGGGCTTTGCCAGGACCGATACTGATATGTCTAATCTTTAAACTAGTTCAGTGTAACAAGGGTGGCATCTGGCAGTCAGCTCAGCTTATCTATCCACAAGGAGAGCTAGGCGAGCTTATGAGATTATCCATCTGAAAACACAAAGTTGAAGTTAAAGAAAAGACATCTTTCATTATGCGTTTGATCAGCTACCCAAAAAGAAAAGATCTGTTGGATTTCGAAAACAGACTGCTCGGAAAAGTCCTCGTCTTGTGTAGATGAGGTGAATCTTCTACGTATTCTTAAGTTAAAGTCAGAGCTGTTGTCTCCTGAAATAGACAGAAATATTAACCACAAAGATAAAGATTACAATGAAATAAAATGTCAGGACTGCTGCGTGGAGAAGGCATTTTAATACCAGGAGTTAGAAGCTGAATTTTCCTCTCTTCCATGTACATTAGTGTGTCTTGGGCTCAACAAGGTTATTTATTTATTTATTTATTTATTTATTTATTTATTTTTTCTTCCTCCCAAATGAGCTTTTGTTCTGTATTGTTTTACATTTAAATAATTTTTTTTTATTTAAGTAGTTTTAGATTTACAGAAGGTTAGAAAAATGGTACAGAGTTTCCCTATGGCTTATACCCAGTTTCCCTATTGTTAAAATCTTACATCACCATATCATACATTTGTCACAACCAATGATCCAGTGTTGAAACATTATTATTAACTAAACTCTGTATTTTATTCATATTTTATTAGTTGTCTCCTCATGTCCGTTTTCTCTTCCAGGATGTGAAATGAGCTTCTTAATTTCTTCTAGATTTATTCATGGGAAAACCTAAAAGAGAAGACTCAAGAGAGTTTAAGAGCTCAATGATTTAACTCAGTAGTTTTTCATAATCCACATGCGGTTTCTCTTTCCAGCTACGCTACAAAGAAACCTTTGAAAAGACCAAAGGGAAATACCACACTGTGAAGGATGCTCTGGACATTGTTTATCATCGCAAAGTCACAGACGACATCAGTAAAGTACGTTCCCTACGTATTTCTCCTTGTGTGGGGCTCAATAACCAACCATCATTTTAAAAAAAATATTCTCCCTTTCCTAATACTCTCAGGAGACAAGTACACTTTTTTACATTAACTTTGGGTAAGATGTCGCAGCTGTCTTTGTGTCTCTACCACAGGTGAAGTACAAGGAGAACTACATGAGCCAGTTGGGGATCTGGAGGTCCATTCCTGATGACCCAGAGCACTTCCACCATCGGGCAGTCACCGATGCTGTCAGTGACGTGAGTCTTGAAATTTTCCGTTTTTACATATAACTTCATCTGCCCATACAACTTAGGAAATCCAACACTGCACAAAACTGATTAAACACTTGCCTCAATTTCAATTCTTATGTACGGATATTTAAATCATAAAACTCATTGCTAAATGAGTGAGCTTCAGTTTGGGAGAGAAAAAAAATATATTCAAATTTATAAACCTAATCTTTCTTCTCAACGTTTTATATCATATTACATGACCGGACGTGATCTACTTCATCGGAGCAATAACCTATTTTTTGAAAAGACAACTTCATGAAGCAATGAAGATATGTAACAATGCTCACTGAGAAAGAAATTGCAGCTCTCTACGTGAAAATACAGCTGCCACGCTAATGACATACTCTCGAGGAAAACATGCCTGTTACATTTGAATTGCTTTAATTAGTATTAGAACTGAAAGTTTCCATGTATCATACAACACGACACCATAAAACGAGCAGACATTGGAATTAGTGGAAGCTTTTTTTAAATAATTGTTTTAATACTTTGTTATTCTGTATGCCTCAGCGGTCGGAGCTTCTATCTGCATTCATCCTAACCTATAGCTATTTGGAGGTAGGTTCTTAAAACTGTCTGATGTTCTTTTCCCAGGTAAAATACAAAGAGGATTTGACCTGGCTTAAAGGTATCGGCTGCTATGCCTATGACACCCCTGACTTCACTCTGGCTGAACAGAACAAGACGCTCTACAGCAAGGTATCCCCTCATCCAGTCAACCTACTCCAGTGCCCACAGAGAGCCTTAGCCCTGAGGATATAGCTTTCATGTTTCCACCCTTATCCTTGCTCCTAGCCCCTGTAATTGGACTACATGCTGAATTGTTCACTCTACTTAGGAATTCTTATTGCCTACAGCCATCATTTACGTAAATCTGATCAACAGTTCTCTCAGTATAACTCCTCACGTCCCTTCCAGAAGTCCCTCCCTATGAATATATCTCTGGGTGATTTACACAGTTGGCATTGACATGGTAGCAACTATAAAGTGAGATTATTTTAATCCACACACTTGATGTGTAACTTGAGGCAAATACCTTTGTTTTTTTGGCCTTATATAGCGGTCGGATTAGCTTCCTCTGAGTTCTAGAATAGGAGTCAGCAAACTTTTATGGACCGTGCCAGATAGTTAGTATTTTAGCCTTCATTCTGTCACATATTCTTTGTTACAAGCCCTCAACATAGTGTGTGTGTGTGTGAAACATTCTTAGTTCATGGGGCCATTTAAATACAGGTGGTGGTCTAGATGTTAGCCCATCCCTGCCCCAAAATATTATGATTATCTGAATAATTACTGGAAGACTATTTCAAGTTAATAGACTAAAACATACCTTCAAGTATACATGAAAATACTTTCAAAGTAAAATAATAATCATTATAATATATAGAAATAAATAAGGAACTGGTTGGGATTTTTGCCTAATTTGTAAATAGATCTATTATTTGTCTTCCATTCAATGAAGTTATAGATTTTGGGGTGAGTTTTAAAGAAATCCAGGTGGGTATTCCCTTTGTTGCCTTGGAGACAGAGTAAGCATTCAGTAATTACTTGTTAGCTCTATAAGTGAATTGTCACAATTGCATGATAAGATAAGTGGCATGTCTCATCCTTAAGATAATCACAGCCTGCTATCAAGTAACCACTTTCTGTTTTCTCTAGTATAAGTATAAAGAGGTATTTGAAAGGATGAAGTCGAATTTCAAGTATGAAGCTGATTGTCCAATCAATAGGCATTTCAAGTATGCAACTCAATTGATGAATGAGGTATGTGTGACCTGGTCCAATTAATCCTGTTCCATTTCCTTAAGAAGGAATAACTTCTATAGAGTTATTTGATTATAACCCAATACATAAAATGACAAGAAAGTCATTCTAAGTGTTAATTCAAGACAAAGATTTGGAAAGACTCTAATACTATCACCATCTGATGGACTCTGCCAAAAGCACAGATAAGAACAAGTGAAGGGACTATATCGAGTGGTGTGAGGACCCCACAGCCATCATCACCTTTGTTTGTACTAGCATAGGGCAGCACACCACTTTGGGTGACGAGAGCAAGGAGGTGAAAGATTTTGTTGACTACCAGCTGAACTCCCTTAAACGTGATATTGTGTAGAGTTGGGAGACACAGAAGTTCAAGGTTAATTTAGGATCCCTTACAAAGGCACAGACATGCACATGTGGTCGGAAGAGCCATCCCTAAGAGGATAATTGTGATTCAGCATTCAATTGTATTGCCATTGTTACTCATACGTTGATACAGAGAAGTATCCATTTGTACCCAAAATATTCCTTTATGGGTTCTACCAAGCCTTTCCTGGAACTGTCTGCAATCATTTAAGTTAAATTGAGCTTAAAATGACTGACATAAGAAAGCTACGAATTAACTTATGTTTGGATATTTTATATTTAATTTCCTATCTTTGGATTTCCCACAGATTTATGTAAATTCAAAAACAAAGTTAGCAAATTGGTAAAATGTGTCTAAAAATGGAAATATAGTCAATGGTATATTTATTTCAATATATGACTTTTTTGTTATTTTTGTCATTTTTAAATTTGATTTTGTTCATTTTCAGTAGATTTCCAGGCAGGACAACTGTGAAGAATTACTGTTAGTAGCTTCCTAGAATGCAGTCTTGATATATTTTGTTTCTATTTTTCAAATTTGCAAAGGATTTCCAGGTCTCTTTTATAATCAAATAAATTACCTAGTATTAGAAGACTATTAGAATTTGTTCATGAATAATCTTTTTTTATTCTCACAGCCTTAGACAGTAGACCTGTAAGGTATCAGTGCCTTATTTTTAAATACAATGTAATATGTCATAAAACCTGACGCAACTAATGGCATCATATGTAGAGACGGAACGTGTGTAGGCACAAGGTGCCCCCATTTGGTGTCATAAATGAAATCTATCCCAAGCCGCAGCCTTCTCCAGGAGATCTCCCTTCATTTGATTGTCTTTGCTGCCTGTTTTTATTACCCTGGAAGCTTTGGGAGCCCACCTCCCAAAATGATGTATTTCTTGCTCTCTGGAGTATTTATCTTAGGACATTTCTGTGTAGCCTTGAAGTTGTACTCTTGCTATAATTTGATCTGATGTCTGAGCAGAAAAAATACAGAGCTGATTATGAGCAGCGGAAAGATAAATACCACCTGGTAGTCGATGAGCCTAGACATCTGCTGGCTAAGACCGCAGGCGACCAGATCAGTCAGGTACTGTGATGGGGCTGCTGTGACAGCCCAGGCAGGACTGTGCTCCAGGTTTCGTATGAGATGTTGTCCTGTCTGCTGCAAGGATGTCATAGGTTCTGCCTATGATATTGGGATGTCCTGTTTCAAAGTATCTGTCTAGCCACCCAAAGAGCCCATGAGCTATTTGAGTGTGCCAGTCCATGCTCTGTGTCCTCACGTGTACCGTGGTGAAGACGAACAGAAAAGCTGGAGCCTTCCACCCTCTAGTCTCCTGGAGGGCCTGTTTGTAACCTGCAGTTGTAAACTGCTCATTGAGTTGCAAAGCAGAAATAAAGAAACAAATTAATGGAAGGGAAGAAGACTTCCTACGGTATTTTTCTACTCCAATGATGGCTTCTTTTCTATAAGGCAATTCTATAAGGCACTAGCTATACTATTCCCCATTCACAAGGACTGTGGATGGTCAGCTGCGAGTGTTGCAGTCATTCTGTTTGGCATTAAAATGTATTTGGTGTCTTCACCCACACGTATATGTGAGCACATAAAGTGCATCTGCCTACATCTCTTCACTCAGTGGTGACTGGGATATAGAGCCATGTTCTTAAGTCTCTTCTGTGCTTCACTGCTCTTTGCATGAACAGAGAAAATATAAATCTAATGCCAAGATGATTCTGAAACAAGGATGTAATGAACTTCTGCGTCCAGATATGTTGACTGCTCTCTACAACTCGTACATGTGGAGCCAGGTAATTTCGGATGTGATGTGAAGAGATTTTCGAAGCCTTGGGGGCATTTACCTTCCGCTTCCCTTGATTTCCTTCCCCTGCCCCCCTGCCCCCTGCCCAAGCTGGTGTCTCATGATAAAGCTGCATAAATATTTGTTCCTTCTAAATGAACTCTGGCTGTGGCCCACTGTGATGGTCCACCAGACGTCATCTGTATATCATCGGACACCTTTGAAACTCTAGTAAGATTAACTGAGACTTTTTCAAACTTGATTTCCAAATTGGTGTAATATCACCTTATATTTTTCAATATTTCCCCCCCAAAAAATAAACTCCTTAGATATTGGAGATATTAAGTAGATTCAACAGCATTTGAAATACCTGAATATTTAACGTCTTCATCTAATGTGACCATTGTTCAGTGGTCACTACAACTGTTTAAGAGAAAGAAGGATTACAGAGCAGCTCTTTGAATATTGTACATATTCATGGCCCCTCTTGAGTTTGAGGCTGAATCCGCTAGGTTATTTCCAGCACATCGTCTTCTCACACACGTGTTAACAACGTTGCTGATAACATTACCTTCCCACAAGGTCAGTGGAAGCACACACAGCCCTTCCATCATTTGCTGAAAGATGAGTTTGAAGCAGCAAAATCCAGGGATAATTGCTTCACTACTAGATACAATGTTAATAAAATGCCATTGTTCCTCCACAAAAAAGTTTTTAACCAATCTTTAGTATTAGCAACTTGTTTAATACTTTAGTTTGACATCAAATCAACACATGAAATGAGGGGGGTGAGGACTCCCTGTGAATATTCTATTTGCCTTCTCTCTTTTTTTTTTTTGGTCCTGATATGATCTTCTGATAGTTGTGCATGGAATTTTGTTGTGCTCTCTGTATCTGTACTGCTTGAAACAGCTTATATGCATGAAAAAAAAAAATCACGACTTGGACATTACAAAAATAAATGTCTTTTTTTAAATGATATATACTTTAAACTATATATACTCGTTTTTTATTTTATATCTATTTCATCTTTGATATGGAAACATACCTTAAGAGATCACACATATTTGATGCAGTATATTGTGAGTGAATAATTACTTGTCAGAGTCCAGAAACAAGGGTCTCGTCCTGGCTCTGAGATTCACTTTATATGTGCCCTTAGCTCAGTCTTTTAATACTTCTGGGCTTCGGTTTCCATATGTAGAAAGCATATTGAAAATATCATTTTTGTTATTGTTATTATTTGCTACTCCATTACACGATGGCTGTCAAATACAGATTTATATTAAGCATTTTCAATTAGGATTTTAAAAGAAAGCATGACACCTTCCCCCACATCTGTGGTTTATATAATCTACTATTTGCTGTGAAACTCTCTCAAGAGGAAAATTAGATTCTGTAAAGCTCTCTGATCTACTTCTTAGAGTTAACTTGTTCTTCTCTTCCACAATTTAGATCCAGTACAGGAAAAAATATGAAAAATCTAAGGACAAATTTACCTCAATTGTGGACACTCCAGAACACCTGCGAACTACAAAAGTCAACAAACAGATCAGTGATGTAAGAACAAGAAACACTGCATGGATTCTCCAACGCAGGGGGCATTTGCAAACATGGAGGGTCATTTTAAATTGTCACAAGGTCTGGAAGACTCTACTGCCATTCACTGGGAGCAAGGCAGAGATGCTAAATGTCATGCTACGCTCAGGAATCTTCCTTTGCAATAAAGAACTGTTCCAAGCAAATTGTCACACGCCTCCTTTTAGAGGCGCTGGGGCCTTAGCAGAGAGCATGAAAGCACCTGTTGAGTGTATAGAATTGTCTTTCCTTTATATACGCTCAAAAAACCAAAACACTTTTGCATTTATATTTTTATGTTACATTGTAAATTAAGATACCTAATATTGACCCTTTCTGCTTTTTCATCTCCTCTAGATACTTTATAAATTGGAATACAACAAGGCCAAACCCAGAGGCTACACCACAATCCACGACACACCCATGTTGCTACACGTCCGAAAGGTCAGGGATGAAGTCAGTGACGTAAGTACCGGAAGAGCATTGTAGTCCTTCTCATCTTGGCCTCTCTGATGTGATATAACAAACCCTGGTCCGATGATCTATTTCTGTATAACAGTCTCCTTCACACTTGAGACAACAGTCATCTCTTTTTGCTCATGATGCTGTGAGCTGACTGGCCATCACTAAGTGGCTGTTCTAGTCCACGTGCTGTTGGCAGACAGGCGAGGCTCCGGTGGGCCAGGCCATCAGGATGGCTCACTCACATGGCTGGCAGTTGAGGGAGCTTGGCTGTGTACAGACAGCAACCCCTCCATGTGATTGGGACATCTCGTAGCCTGGTGGGTGGGTTCCGAGAGGCTGGAGTAGAAGCTTCCAGCCCAGTTCAGGGCTTTTCCGAGAGCTGACATGAGTCGCTTTTGCCATATTTGACTGGGCACAGTGGACACCCAGATTCAATGGGTGAAGAGCTAAATGCCACCCCTGGATGAACAAATGACAAGGGTTACTATGTAGAAAAGCATGTGTGTGTGTGTCTGTGGGGGGTGTTGTAGAGACCATTCTGAAAAATGAAACATGCCCTAAACGCTATTAATACTCAGTAAGCGCTTATCTTAACTAAGAGAAACAAGGTAGCCATCAAATTCAAATACTCTGAATTTGAAGACAAATTGTACTTATAAATTTTCAGATATATGGCTAGATTCTATGGTTGAAAACGATCACCATTGCTGTGTAAAAAAAAAAAAAAAAAGATTAAATATTTTAGAGAACTCTATGGCTACAGGGGTACCAGAAGGAATAGCAACGGCATCTGTGGAAATCGCTCATCACTACCCCAAAACCTTGACTATGGCTGGTGCGCAGGAATTCTTTAGTAGATTAGGAAACATGTTCACAATGTTGACCCTGAGTTTCCACGAAAAATGTTAAATACATTCAGTGCACTGTTTCTGAAGGCAGAAATGTGTAAAACATTTTCAAAACATTTTTTCATATTTTTCATGTTAAAATAAGTGACCATCAGGTATTCATAAACATCTCTCAGATAAGTCCTTTATGTGGTGCAGTCCACTTCCTCTCACTGTAGGAAAATGAAGGATTTCTGCATCCATGTATGATTATAACAATAACCTGAGATATTGATGAAACATACGGATTTCTAGGCCTTTTCCCTAAAGATATTGATTTCCTACGTCTGTGGTAAACCACAGAAAATTGCGATTCTTATGATCAAGCAAATTTAGTAATACCACCAGGTTTCCTTAGAACAGTTGTACTTCAGATTTAACCACATTAAAGCCTAGGGTCTTTCGGCAACAATTAGTGAGAAGGCCCAGATGGGGCTCCAGGTCCCTTCTATTTAAGGGGAGCAAAACTGAGCGAAGCTAGAATTCCCAGGGTCAGGATGGGGAACTACCTACTGGTCCTCAGAAGCGAAGGCTTCTGTGCCCCTCTCTCTCCCATCCAAACCCACTATGCTCAGACTTGCTACATGTGGCCCTAGCAGTCACGATAGGAACGGCTGCATCCATTCGTCCGTTCATTCGTTCATCAAATATTTATGGGGTTTCTATGTGCCTGACACTAGGAATGAGACAATAAGTGACACCCAACTGTTGTCCTCTAGTGGTTCGGCTTAGTGGAAAGAATAGACAGAGACACAAATAAGTACAGCATGACATGACAGCAGCTGGACCTGTGGGGGCACAGAAGGCAGGCGAGATCGTTCCATCTGGTTGGGGCAAGCTTCTCTTCTGTCAGCAGTTTTCAAGATGTTCTGAACTTAAGATTTTGTGATTTGGAGAAGGGAAAACACACAAGAGTAGCTGTGCCACTGGCCCATTCAGCACAAGCTCAGGGGACATAAATCCTATGGTGACACTTGTGAACATTCTCAGTGTGTCCAGGGGAGCGGTTTTAAGATCTGAGACAGGAAAGTGCATGTCTGCATGACTGCATTGCTGCATCCATGCTTCACACCGATTCATTCTGTGTTAAGGAACGTTGTGTACTATAGTCACAGTTTTAATTTCTTGTTTTTTAAAAATGCTTGGTAGGCTGCTATAAAAAAAAAAAATTAACCTTGTCACTGTGTTTCTTCACACAGCTGAAATACAAAGAAGTTTACCAAAGAAATAAGTCCAACTGTACCATTAAGCCAGATGCTGTTCATATCAAAGCAGCCAAGGATGCCTACAAAGTCAACACCAACGTAAGTTCTGGAACCTTCCCCAAGGCTAACAGCGCGTTTATCAGTGTCTGCAGGACACGTGACCTCTTCCTACTCTCTTTAGGTGACTGAGCTCTAGTGAGTCCACATCAAGAGTTAGACCCCGGACACGGGAGTAGTGACACTGAAATCTAAGTGCTGCCTTTGGTTCTCACAGAGGAGAACAGGGAAGAGCAAGGGTGACCTAGCCCGTGCCACGGATGTCACCTAGTCAGCCTTCATGCTAGGTAGCTGAGTATTAGGAGATGTAATTCTGAAATGAAAGTTGCATTTTGGAAAGTGACTCAGCATCTTTCATTCCCTCCATCCTCCATATTCTCTTCTTGTTCCAAACCCTAGAACCTGCTTCTTATGGAAACAAAAAAATTATTTTTCAGTCACTTGGTACTGTCAGGAGTTGGCCTAGACCTTGCTCCTGCTTGGATCTCCCAGTACTGACTCATTTCTTTGTATTGGAGCATCTTAAAGCCTCAATCACAGAAACATTTTTGTCCATTTAGATGAATATTAACTTTTTAAAAACACACAAATAGTTATATAATGAAACCATTATAACCCTACTAGTGCCCACTAGTGCCAGAGAGAACATATATTTATTAGGGCCAGCAAACTGAAATGCTGCTGTTGGGGGCTGGCAGGTAGCTTACAGGTGTCCTGAGGATGGATTGAGAGATGGGTAGCAGGATGGATGTGGGGAAAAGTAAATGCAGCAGTAAAGTGTACACGGTAGAATCCAGGTGGTGGGAGTACGGGTAAGCTCTGCAGGATTGTTGCAACCCTGCTGTGTGTTTGAAAAATTTAACAATGACATCAGGGGAAACTTATCAAACCGTACACATAGATGCATGCACATTTTATTGTGTGCAGGTTATGCCTTGAGAAAAAAGAGAGAGAGGAAAAAAGAGTGAGGAAAGAAATGTGCTTGATAGAGAGGGCTCTTCCCCAGGACTCTCAAATTAAATTATAGATACTCTGGGCCTCAGATACGGCTCGAGGCAGCCAGTTCTCCAGGTCAGATGAAAGCCTAACGAGTGCACAAGCACCTCTAAAGCCAGATTGCCTGGGTTTGAATGCCAGCTCCACTTTTTAACTGTCTCACGTTGGGCAGGTTATTTAACCCTGCTAGGCAGTTCCTCCGCTGTCGATTGCATGCAATTGTGATGAAGATTAAATGAGTTAATATTTAAAAAGCACTCAGAAAAGTGCCTGGCACAAAATAATTTACTATAAATGTTTAATATTTTGTTTAAATTAAGCCTGAATTTAGTTAGCAATTGAAAGTACTTGATGCTGAAGATGGTTAAGCTACCCTGGCAGAGTTAAAAAGACTGTAGCACCATTTCAGCTGGAGGCCTTTGAATTTTTTCACCCCTAATTTGAGACCAAAGGATCTCATAAAATGACCTCTTGAGTGGCTAACAAGCTGCATAAATTGTAGAGAAATTTTAATTTGGGCTGTGTCTTGCATAAAGAACCATAATTTGTTGTGTGTTAAAATGCAAGATGAGTCCCTCTGTGTGGTGCGTGGGGTTAGGCATTCAGCTCGCTGAGTAACATGGTCTGTTTTCCTCTTGTTTAAAACAGCTGGACTACAAGAAGCTGTACGAAGCCAACAAGGCCCACTGGAAGTGGACCCCTGACCGACCGGACTTCATCCAGGCTGCCAAGTCATCCTTGCAGCAAAGCGATGTGAGTTGGACAGACATGGATGAGACCAAACATTAATAATCGCTGCCCCGGGTGTTAACCCTAGCTATTTGAGAGCCAAGGAGGACAAGAGGCTTGCGAGGAGGGGAAGACACCTCAGGAAGCGACTGGCCACAGAGCCTGGTCTCCCATGGCTGGGCCCAGACACAAATGGTTCAGAGTCCTGAGCGAGGCTGCGGTGGGGGGTGAGGGGCTTGGTCTTCGCCTGGGGACTGGAAAGGTGGAGCCCAGCGTGCTGTGAGGAGCCAGGAAGCCCCTGCCCGCATTCTGGTAGCAAGCCCTCTTTCAAAGCAGGACTTGTTATGGATTTAATCAAACACTGACTTTCTCCTATGCCCCGTCTACCCTCTCTTCCTCTGCCTTCTGTCACAGTTTGAATACAAGCTGGACCGAGAGTTCCTCAAGGGTTGTAAGCTTTCTGTCACTGATGATAAAGACATGGTGCTGGCCCTAAGGAATTCCTTGATAGAAAGTGACGTAAGTATCCCATCCCTTCCATGGTGCCTAAGCCCACTCAAGGCCGTGTTCTGCGGCACAGGCCCCAGGGGCGCCCAGCGCAGGACAGAGGACGGCTGCTGCTATAGGAGCTCAGGTGTGGGTCGTGAAACATGCCCCTGCCCCCAGGGACACCGGTGATGTGGCAGCGTAGGGTGGCAGCCGTGGGAAGCTATTAAACCCAGGTGACCGACCTGGACTTATACTGTACCACAGGATAATTCACACAGCAAGAATTGGGGATCTAAAGGCCTGGCTGGATTCTATAAAGAAACGAATTCATTTCTGTGGGATCACATTCCTCCTATGCCACAGTTTTCTTGTCTGGAAAGAAGGGATCGTCATGCCTCCCGGGGTTTGGGGGAGGGTCCAATGACACATTTGAAAGTGTTTTGAACTAAGGCTGTCTGTATGAAGATTCATCCTGAGATCCATTCTGATTGTTATTACAACCTCAACTTGCCAGAGAGAAAAGTAAAATCCTTTTTGCATATTTCCCAACGTCAAATCTTTTTTACTGAGTTTAATGTTTCTGCTGTGTCAACAGTGCTGCTCTCCCACCTTAATCTAGTGACTTGGGAGCTTAATAAAAACATGCGGGGGACCCAGAGAAGGTAAAGCTATGCTTGTTTCACCCCTGCAGCTGAAATACAAAGAGAAACACGTCAAGGAAAGAGGAAGCTGCCATGCTGTGCCTGACACTCCTCAGATCCTTCTGGCAAAGGCTGTCAGCCACCTGGTGTCCGAGGTAACCCTCCAGCAGCCGTGTGCGCTCCTTCTCCCATCCTGGGCTGGTGCCCAGCCAGACACTCTAACAAGGTCTCTGTGGATTTCCTCAGAACAAGTACAAGGACCACGTGAAGAAGCACTTGGCCCAGGGCTCCTACACAACACTGCCAGAGACCCGGGATACCATTCACGTCAAGGAAGTGACCAAGCACGTCAGTGATGTAAGTGGCCAGCCCCCGGCTCTTGGCAGCAGCAATGCCACCGTACCTGAGCACCCAGCCAAAGGCCACAGGCTGCCTTTCTACTTACGAACGCTTCCCTTTATGTCCCTTCACCCTTACCGTCAACACCTGTCTGTGAATTTTGAACTCTGGTTTCAAGGATGACCCATTCGTTATTAGCTTTCCAATCACGGCAATGATGGCAGATGTGGGTTTTGCCACAGGACATGTTATCTAGAGATATGAGATGTTACGAACCTAGGGCTACCAAGGGGAGGACGTTCTGCGGGTGAAGACTGGCCTCTCCTACCATTAAACTGCCAAACAATTAGAGGTGGAAATCACCTCTTGGTACCTCAGTCATCTCTGCCCTCTATGGCCTTCCCAGTAAGGCTTGAATGATCATAGGGTTATATTTTATGAGCCCTACATAGTTCCACATATTTTGGAAAGGTAGAAATGGTGAATGAAAGAGCTTAATTTCCTTATGGTCAGTTCTCCAAAGATTGGTGTGTGGTTCAAGTGTTGGATTCCAGGACAGAAACGACAGGGAAGAAGTGGAATGTGGATCAGAGACCCGAGTTCCAGACTGCTGCCAAAATGGGAGGCCATGGGTTCTCCTGGAGATCTCCTCAAAGTTCTTCAGGTACATCAATTCTGTTCCCAGCTTCCTCTGCTCATCTACATGACTCTGGCTCTTTTTAGACAAATTACAAAAAGAAGTTTGTCAAGGAGAAAGGGAAATCCAACTATTCCATCATGCTGGAGCCTCCAGAGGTGAAACATGCTATGGAAGTGGCCAAAAAGCAGAGTGATGTAAGTTTCTCCTCTCAACACTCTCTCGGGGCCCACTGAGCCCGGTGAGCCTCAGTTGGTGCATGCTGAGCTGGTTCCAGGGAGGGGTCACCCTAATTTCTATATCTGATAGTTTAAAAAAATATGGTGGTAGAATTGGTTTAGTTTTAATAAAAAGGCTCCCGGTACTTAATGAGGACTTTTGGAAAGATAGCCTCTCTCTCAAATGAGTAAACTTTTTTTTTCTTTTCCCATATAAAGGTCGCCTACAAAAAAGAAGCCAAAGAAAACCTGCATTATACCACAGTGGCCGATCGGCCAGACATCAAGAAGGCCACGCAGGCAGCCAAACAGGCCAGTGAGGTAAGGGTGTGGTTAAAATGTACCTGGTCCCGGTGGTCACGGTCAACAAGTAATACACAGCACTCACCACCCATTTTGGTTTTCTTTGATTCAGGTGGAGTACAGAGCCAAGCACCGGAAGGAGGGCAGCCATGGGTTAAGCATGCTTGGTCGTCCGGACATCGAAATGGCCAAGAAGGCCGCCAGGCTGAGCAGCCAGGTAACACAGATGGGCAAGAGGCAGCTCTAATGTGGGGAGATCTAAAACAAAACAGAAAAACAAAAACAAAAAGCCTTGCAGGAAGAAATGATCCCCCAGAAGCAAAGTGCAATATTAACAACCAAAGAGATATTGGGTCTTTGCTAGCACTGTAGAGCTTTGAAAAGCTGTATCATAAAGTGTGCTAAGGACCTTTCTTGTTTCCACCTAAATCTCTAGGCCTTTCTTGTTCTCCACTTTTCCATTTAGGGGAATGTGTCTAGGTATTTGTGTGCTTAGTTATCTTCATGTGACAAAAGGACCAGCTCATGAGGTCCTTTTGGAACCTCTCCCCAGGCACTGAGAGCTACATCCCGAGGGCCTGACTTGTACTTAAGTCCCCTGTGGGATCTTGTTAACATGCAAGAGTCACAGAATTCTAACTTCTAGAACACAGCCTGATGCAGTAACCTTTATCCTTTCACTCAGCATACATATACTAAGTGCCTGGGCTAGGAAGTAAGGGTGATTAGATGTCCTCAGACTATATGCCTGCGGAGAAACAAGTACAATTTGGGGTGATAAGTATTTGATCAAGGGATGCACAGGGTGCTGGGGGGAATGTTTCATTTTAGGAGATTTCATATTATTGAGAAGATGGACTCAGAAATGTGTTACCCAAACCTGATTGCCACATTACCTAATTTCCCTTGTTAGACTACCTAGAATACCCCCGAGCTGTAATGGGGTTTCAGACTTTAGCTCAAGACCCTGTGATCTACCACCAGATCTGTCAGAGGGCAAGTTTTAGTCCTGTAGGACTTTACCTCAAGAATAGCTTATTTCTTCTCCAATGTAGAGGTCCTACCTTCTTCAATGTGTGTTTTCACAAGTATTTGTTTGATATATTTAGTTGTGTGTATGACTTTCAGCAATACCACATGTGGGTTTCCAATCTCTTGGAAAATATAAAGTAGTAATATCAAGTGACACAACAAGTTGGAATTATGAAGAAGTTCAGATGACTGATGACAAGCAAATATGATTCTTTTTTAAGTTTGTTAACTTAAAACTCCTATGCAATATTTTTATTTTAAATTAATAGAATTACATAAGCATTTGAGACTACGATATGAAATCACCAACAACAAAAAAACAGTCTAATCTCTAAGAGTAATGAAATGTAACAAGAATTTTTTAATGTAAAAAATTTTTAATAAGCTTTTAAATTTCCAAGGTCATACCATTATCAAGTTAAAAACAAAGAAATGACTTTGATGTTGAAATTTTAAAGACTTTCCTATTTTTCAAAATCTAAAGGCTCATACTTCCGATCCTAAGTGAATGCTATGATGTGGAGAATGAGACCCAACCAGCTCCTTTTATGAGCTTCCCGGCCTGGGTTTACTTCCTGTGAAGGGCTTGCCTCAGGATTTACAGCTTCACGGTGTGGCCCTGGGCCCAACGGGGCTTCACTTATGTGTGTGCTCTCCCCACTCTGACTTTGCTGTCTTACTGGCACTCTAGGCAGAATACCTCAAAAGCCAAAGGAGAGGACACGGGCACGGCGCCGCATCTTATGACACCCCTATGATGAGGCATCTTAAGAAAATTAATGCACTCATTAGTGATGTAAGACCGGCACCAGCAAGCTGCCATCTCTGCCCTTCTCTTTTTCTTGTCTACTTTCTTAGCCTTGGTCAGGGGACTGACCAAGTTGCACTCTTTTCTGTTGATTTTGTGTTGGAATGTGTAGAATGCTGTGGAAATTTGTCAGAGGATATACTTTTGCCCACACCCGTCTTTTCCTGCATGAAGCTTTCCCTCTGGAACATGCCACTTGGAATAGGAAGATAGACGACTTGGGTTGCTGACGATGATCAAATTAAAAGATGAAATGAAAACAAATGGAGATGAAATGAAAGCAAATCTCATCTCCAACCACACAAAGGAAACATCTGCCGATTACCATTGTTAATGTTTAGTATATGTAAGACTAGTAATTCACGATCTCTAGGTTTGGACATACTATACATCAACAGAACAGACTACTTAAAACGTTTCACTCACAACTCTTTTGCCCTGTTTTATAATCTTACTAGTAAGAAATTTCCTAATTCTTGGGCCTGTTCGTCAGTCTTCAGGAGCACCAATTCCCTGATAAGGAGCTGAACAGTTAGATGGTAGACCTTTCAATTCCATTAAACCTTGAAAGAATAATTGATTTGAATCCACTTTCCTAACTGCGTCCATATAAGCCAATATCTGAGCCTGATTATAAACACTGGTCTTGTACTTGCTGATACATAGCATTTCATGGTTGCCTCTCAAGCTTTCGTGATTAACAGGAAAAAGAAAGCTTTACCCTTCCAAAATGCCACATGTATGTGGTTTTACTGTACTTACTGCCTAGTCCAATACCAAGAATGTACTATATTTACTACCTTGTCCAAGAATTCCTGGAGTCCTAAATCTGATGTGTGTCCATATCTTTCAGAAGGTAGTAGTTCTTCAGAAGATCCAGTCCGAAATGAAGGCCTTTTTGTGCTGAACCCAGATTCGCATTAGTTGTTGTGGAGGCCTTTGCTTGGGGGCCTCTCTGTGGAAAAGAGAGACATAACTTTTCTTTTTTCATTAAAAAGTTAAAATTTAAGTTTACTTGAAATTCACAGAAGAAACTGAAGTGAGACCAGTGGACTTGCTGCTCTTCATATAAATATTTCTTCAGAAACGAGCGATTTCTAAAAGACAGAAAGAGGAATTTAGCATACTTCTAAAAGGCGCAGATGTTGCTGTCATCCGAGTTTTCCAACTTTTCTTCCTCAGTCTGACTCTGCACATCTAGTTTACTTTGCTCGTCTTTGTTTTACAGCTGTTGGGATCAACCCTAGTCTTCCGGGTTTCGGTATCCCTTCGAAAAAGTTTCCTTTTGGTCCAGACACCAGCTCACTACCTCTGATTTTCTTCAGAAGGCTTTTCATTTCTTCATTGTGAGAATGAATTTTTTTCCAGAGACAAGCCATTGAAGCATTTATATTTACATTTCATTCTCCTGTTATGTTGTGTTTCTGCTTCCTCCTATGTGTGTCTGTCTCAGCGTGCCTGCATCGTGCGGTACTGTCTGCATGCTGATGTTTTCTCTGCATTTCCACTCTAGATTTATTCCAAATATATGACTCCCAGCATTGTGAATGCATTTTCTCTGACGTGGCAGATTTCACTGTTCTTAGCACTTGAGTCGTCTCATTTTGTGTCTGTTCTGCTGGGTATGTAAAGTTGTGGGGAAGTGAAGTAGAGTGATGAAGCATGAAGGGTACTGATTTTAAATGTCTACAGAATGAAATATCTAGGTGACTGGATTCTAGTGTGCTAACTTTGAATGAGTGGGTCTTTCATCCCACCAGTAACAAAAATTCTAGGTTTCCCGGAGAGTTAGATATTGCCCTTTTAGTTTGCTAACATCTAGAGAGAGCTAATTTTTCATTCTTCTTAGAGTGAAACTTCTAGGGGAGTTCTACTTCTGGACTTAATCCTAGAGTACTCTTGAAAAAGGCATCAGTCTATTTTTCAGTCAGAAAATGTTTCTATCACTTTCAGTTTATTCTGTTGAATTTTCTTATAAATAAAACATCTTCTTTAGCTATTTTACCTAACATAATGACGGTCTCTTCCTTTTATTGAATCAACTCATATTTATTGAGCAACTATTAGTGCCTGGAGTTATACTTATTTTTTAAATTGAAGTAATTTAGTCCTTTGCATAGTCTTATTTTTTTTTAATTTTTATAAATATTTATTTGAGTCAAACAGAGGATATGCTTTGGAAGCAAGATCTCAACAGACTGAGATTGCATAGTACTACTTTTATGTATCCTATAAGTATATTGAATCTTATTTTTTTCATGATTCTAAAGTATCTCTTCTTTCTTTCTTCTAGCCTGAAATAATATGGAAGAGCTTAACTCCCAAACTCTATTCTTTTTTCACTCAGAAACTATGCCATTCTTTTGCCAAGTTTAAAAAACTAAAATGATACAGCCAAAGTACTGTTAAAATAACAAGAAATTCTCCTAATTTAACAGATTCTTAACTTCTCATTCTTCTTGAGAATCTACAACTCCTCTCAGAACTCCTTCCAATAGAGCTAAATGCTTCTAGTTTTGCCAGATCGGAGGGTCAAAATGCTCCAAATCATAAACTCGTACGTCAGATCACTTCTCTGAATTTAACCTAAAGCCTTTTTCCACTTATTTTTATTTTGTATTAAAAAGATGTGATTATCTTTCATACCTCTGGATAATATAAAAGTGAGCAAGTCAAATACTATATCACTGAATCTTATTCTTGATTGTTGTCCCAACATAATTATTAATAGTGCCCCTTTTACTATTAAAAGTATCCTAGATTGGATAATAGACCATATAATCACTTTATGTATAACACATATTCTTTTGCATTTAGATTTCCTCCATTCCTCCGTCTTCAAATTAATGTATGTTCAAGAATAATTTGGATTTTTGCATTTGCTATTAGGTTAAATACCGAGAAAATTTTGACAAAGAAAAGGGCAAGACACCAAAATACAATCCGAAAGACAGCCAGCTCTACAAAGTCATGAAAGATGCTAATAATCTCGCGAGTGAGGTATGTTTTTTTTAATTGTGGTAAACTATGTACCATAAAATGTGACTGTTCTTAAGTATACAATTCAGTAGCATTAAATTATGCTCACAATTTTGTCCAAGTACCACCATGATTTCCAAACCTTTTTCATCACCCCAAGTAGAAACTATTTGTATTAAGCAAATAACTCTCCATTCCCTCCACAACCCAGACCCTAGTTACCTCTAATGTACTTTCTGTCCCTATGAATTTGCGTATTAGAGTTTTCATATAAGTGGAATCATACATTTGTCCTGTTTTCTGTCTGGCTTATTTTACCTCACATCATGTTTTCAAGGTTCATCCATGTTGTGGTATGTATCAGAACTTCATTCCTTTTCATGACTGAATAACATTCCATATTATATATAAACCACCTTTTGTTTATCTATTCATCTGTTGAAAGTCACTTGAGTTGTTTCCACTTTTTGTCTCCATGGATAAGGAATAACTGGTTTTCCATCACCATCTCCAGCACTCGTTTCAGGATGGCTTTCACTAGTACTATTTCCCATTTCCTACTTAAGTGACTTCCCTTTTCCCCCTTCACCTACAGGTTAAATATAAGGCTGATCTGAAGAAACTTCACAAACCCGTGACTGACATGAAAGAATCTCTAATAATGAATCATGTCCTGAACACAAGCCAACTCGCCAGCTCTGTAAGCTCAGGCCTTTGCTCCAAAAACAGCATGTCTGCCCATTTGCAACTAAATTCCTTCTCTGAGTTCACATGCAACTCCTCTGCTACTGAGATGCTAGATTTATAGGAAAGCTCTTCTCTTGTTTGAGTGCATTCTTGCAAATTACAACATTAACCTACCACTTCTCCAGACTGTAACACCTCTCAGAGTATAAAAATGCCTCTGTTTGTAGAATATTTACACTTTTTCTTTTTTTCTTTAACAAATCCCTTTCCTTCTTCTAAGGACATAGAATTACCACTTGGAGTAGGTTCTTTCACATTTCACTTTTCACTCTTAAAACCTGCTTTGAATAAGCCACATAACCTAAATGTTTACAGCCTGTGTTAACTGACAGTGCTGAATGCGGATCTTCATCCTTTAAAAGTTATTCTTGACCCCCTAGTTAGTGTTTGTTCATTTTGATTTGGTCTTGCTGCTGTTGCTGTGTACATATCTAACCTAAAGAGGAAAAGTAGGACTAGCAAGCAGCTCTGCCATCAGCGTGCCCTTTCTGCCACCTTCCCCACAGTACCAATACAAGAAGAACTATGAGAAGAGTAAAGGCCACTACCACACAATCCCCGATAACCTGGAGCAGCTTCATCTAAAAGAGGCCACAGAATTACAGAGCATAGTAAGTTGATCAACACGGACCTTTTTCCTGATGCACATTTATCTGCAATGTCAAAAGCCTTCATGAATTGCCCCCAGGATCGTAGTTGTAGTTTTAGTAACCATTGTTTGAAAAAATGCCCAAAATTATAAGGGGCTATGAATTTATTAACATTTGGAAACAACTGTTTATGCTATAAATGATAACGGCATTGACATATACTGAGAAACAGTGCACATACACGCAGGACGTGTGACGGCTTCCTGACAGGGGCTGGAAGCCTCGCGATGACATTGCAAGGGGACAAACCCTTTACTGTGACTCCTGTGGACCCCCATGAGTCTGCACCGTGGGTCAGGAAACATCGCAATGGGTAACAGGGCCACTTAGGAAGATTTGCAGCAGAGAAGTGATATGATCAGATCTACCTTTGGAGTAGTCTCTGGGTATTTCAGAAACTGCAAAATTGGTAAAATAATTGGTAAAATAATTAAGGTGCTTGCTATCACATGACCCTCTTGTATCACAAATGCAGGATTATTTAGGTCCCTTTGGGCATTAACCAAGAGGGCTAAAATCCTGGGAATGTCCTCCTATCATCTGTAGAGCAGTGTGTACCCCCAGGCCTCTGTACTGATGTGTCGATACAAGAAAAACAGCGGTGCTGAGTGCTGCCATTAAGATGCTGCATGTACCAGGGCCTCTGCCTCTTGATCCTGTGAAGCTGAGGAGACTGGGTTTATACAATAGTGTTGGCGGTTTTAGAGAAGGTCGGGTTTCTTAGTAAGTCAGTCAACACGCAAACTCATTTTCATTTTTATACCAGTTTATGTTGGTTGCATTAAATATATGACTGGTTATGACCCAGAAAGAGTTATTGACATGAATAAAGTTACATGCATTATCTAGTAAATCAAGATCTCGGGTCTCTGATAGCAATTCTTATGAAGCAAAAGCTGGATATTTTATTTATTTATTTATTTATTTTTGTGTGGATTCTGTTCGACAGGCCATAGGTTGGTACAGCACTGCAAACCCTTCAAAACCAAAATTAAACTTCGGTTTGCACTATGAGTCCCTGGAGAACATAAACTGTGGAGGATAAGGAGAGCATGGTGCCTTCTCAGGGGTCCTGACACATTCTGGAGAAGGAGCAATTGTTGAGCCAAAGCCTGTAGATGCTGCAATTTTGGGAAATGATATGTAAAGGGGGTGGAGTAAAAGCTGGAGATTTTTATCAGAAATATCAGCTAATGTTATGGTTAAAATGTTCCCATCTACACATATCAAACCTTGGCCAAACTTATCTGTGGGCAGTTTTTCCCATGCATTTCCTAGCCTCAACATTTCACTTTGTTGATCTTTCTACAGTGATTCTTTCATCTCCTTGGATTGAACACAAATCGTGATTATGCCTCACCTATAGCAGTGGCATTTTTTTACCCCCGGGCAGCAACAAAAAGGTTCTGGATCTGAAACACACTGGGAAACTCTTTTAAGTGGCAGAGATGACACCCAGTTGGATATAATGTATCAATTAAAAAAAACAAACTATCTTTAAACTGGTCTCTGTCTACGAATTGACCAGAGGAGAGATTCTCTAATAATGCTTTTCATCACCAGGTGAAATACAAAGAAAAGTATGAAAAGGAACGAGGAAAGCCCATGTTGGACTTTGAAACACCAACGTACATCACTGCCAAGGAGTCTCAGCAGATGCAAAGTGAGGTAAGTTCTACAAAAACACACCACACAACAAATGCACCATCAACCTCATGAAAACAGACTCTGCCCACAAATGTATCCAGCCTCCTGTTATCCACAAGTGGTAGATGGTGGGACTTTTTAACACGTGATCACTAAAATCATTTCCATCTCAGAAATCCTAAGGTTCAGTTATCAAAAATGTTCTGAATAGTAAACACTCACCATATGTTTTATTTCAACCATCATTTTCATAGAATTAGAACATAGCTAACTATTCCTGACACTGAAATAAATTATATTGAATATCATATGAATTTTTCTTTGATGAATGAAAAGCCCCCTGTGCACAGACCCACCCACCATGGGCTTTGGACCGCTCTTCTCTTAATTGAAAGCCCCAAGCCAAACAAAAGGAGATTAGTGATCAAAATGTTTATCAAAACATTGAAAGTCAAGATGCCCTATCTCCTATTTTAGAAATGTAAGCAGAACCATTTAAAAATAATTTTGTCTATTTTATCTGTTCAGTGAGTTAAGATAATAGGTCATGATTATGAAAAGGGCCAAGTTTGCATTTGGTACCCTCAGGCTCTGCTTCTTCTAGGTTGTTTTTTAGTTTGTTTGTTTTTTCTCTTGTGTCACTTACGTCTAATTCAGAAGTAGAATCTTTTGTTGCCTTAAGAAAAATATCAGGAGAGATGACAGTGAATTTAGAATCTTGATGGCACATTGGTCTTTCCTCTTAGAGAGCCAACCAGTCACAGTGTTAGACAATCATTTTCATAGAATTAGAACATAGCAAACTACTCCTGACACTGAAACAAATTATATTGAATATCATATGAATTTTTCTTTGATGAATGAAAAGCCCCCTCTGCACAGACCCACCCACCATGGGCTTTGGACTGCTAAATGCAGGGCCCATCAAAGGCTTCTCAACCTCTGCATTTCCTTGGGGCCATTTGCTCTAGACAAAATATTTCCAGAACAATCAGACGTGTTTCAAATGTATGACCATTAGTAGAACTGTGATCAAGTTAAGAAGCCATACATAGAAAGAAAATGTTGTAATATTTTTTCTACCTAGGATTGAGCAATAAATTGTAATAAAGGTTCTTTGTTAACCTGTCTTTCCTTCCTACTCACATTAGAAAGAATATAAGAAAGAATATGAAGAGTCCATCAAAGGCAGAAACCTGACTGGCCTGGAGGTCACACCAGCTTTATTGCATGTCAAATATGCAACCAAAATAGCCAGCGAGGTAGTACTCAGTTGGTCTTTTCTTTCCCTCTTGATCCAAATAATTGCACTAATGCCACTCATCAATGTGTTTGTTCTACCATTTTTCACCACCACCTAACTTTGTGGGTTTTAAGTTGGGTTCACATTTGGTACTACCACCTAATATATTACCCGTGTTTATTCTTCTAATTTTTTAACCGAATACCTGATAAAATGTTCTTACCTTACCATTCTATTAATTTCTAGTTTTTTATTGGATGTTTAATATTAATTGATGAAGGTTATACCCTAACTCATTTGTTCATAACTTTCTTTACTTAAAATTGTAACTGTTCAAAATTGGGAGGTTTTTTTTAATTTTATCTTGTGGTTTCTTGGCTCTTTACCTGAGAGGAACAATCCAGGCTTTCTTGTCAGCATTGTTGCTTTTATTTTGTGATATAGAAAGAGTACAGAAAAGATCTAGAGGAAAGCATCCGTGGGAAGGGACTCAGTGAAATGGAAGATACACCCGACATGCTAAGAGCAAAGAACGCCACTCAAATCCTCAACGAGGTGGGCCCACAGCCAAGTGCATGCACTGAGTTAACACAGCGTCCTCTCCTTTCTAGCCAGGTTACACACACACACACACACACACACACACACACACACACCACACATGGGAAGAGAGTTTTAGATTTTCAAATTCCATATCCAACATGATTATTACCATTAAATAAAAAATATCTTAATTTCTAATAAGTTGATAGTATAACAGCCAGTATCTACAGTAGCTATCACTGTCATAACCTGTTATCTAATATTATTTGATTTAACCTTGATCCAAGTGGTGTGCTCGTTTAAATAAACACACCACACTGGAGTGGTATGCACCTAAGTTTAATCCTAGTTGTGTACCAAACCAGATTTAAAATTCCCTTTATAGTTTAATTTTCAAAATAGAGGATGCTAAACTGGTCCAAAGGAGGCCTTACGTTGAGTCACGTTTCCTAAAATGGGCTTCAGTGGTTACCACTCCATCCTATCGTAGGGAACGGTGAAGGTGAACACTTGCAACTAAGGTGGTCTGTTACGTGGCTTTATATTCACTCTGTACATTTATTACCTCATCGTGGAAGTTAGCTAACTTTCTTTTAATGCTACTATAGAAAGAATATAAGAAAGACCTCGAGCTGGAAGTCAAAGGAAGAGGCCTGAATGCCATGGCCAATGAAACCCCCGACTTTTTGAGGGCCAGAAATGCTACTGATATTGCCAGTCAGGTCAGTGTTACTACTTCATATCAATCTTTCAGAAAAGTACCTGTGATTACAGTGACATGATGTTGTCCTTCTATTATCTTACTTGTTGGTCAATGAGAATCAAATGCGTTTGTGGCATTCGTAAGCATCTACCTGGTGGAATCCATTCTAACAAAAGGATCAGGAACCCTTTGCCAGGCCTGCTTCCATCGGCCTTTCCGAGCCTATAGCCACAGAGATGTTCAGAGCAAAGGGCAGAAGTTGGGGAACCAAATACCTGCCTGGAGCTGGGAGCGACTCCGACATCCCAGGCCTTGTTTCTTAGTGAATACACTCCTCACTTGGCACCAAGAATTCCTTGCTTAGCATGTTTTTGGAGTTCTTTCTTTCCCTCCTTGCAAGGCCTAAGTTTAAAACACAATTTTTAGGCATCCTACATTGTCTAATACTAATTAGTAAGGGTCTGTTGCTTATTTGTCCTGCTCCCAGCTCTTATGTTTGTAAACAATCCATGCCTTACTATCTGTTTATTATCTCTCTCCTTTCCCTTTATCTCTCCCTTCTACCTTCCTCTGCACCCAGGCTCAACTAGAGAGTAAGTTTTTAAACTGCTAGGAATCAACCTTTTTTTCTGAATCTTACTCCTTAGTATAAAGCTATAAACACAATAGGAAAAAATGTCAGTTAAATGGCAAATGAATGAATCTTTTTGGAAAAGAAGTATTGATCACCTCTTAATCAAACTAAACCAACAAATATTGTGCACATTATAAACATTTATCCAATTGTTGGGTGTCTTTTTACAGATTAAGTATAAGCAATCAGCAGAAATGGAAAAAGCCAATTTCACTTCTGTGGTTGATACTCCAGAGATCATTCATGCCCAGCAAGTCAAGAACCTTTCAAGCCAGGTAAGGACATGCATCAGAGTATCACTCACTGACCGAAATCATGAAGAACAAAACTCTTTCCACTAATACCAAAGTTGGTTCTTTCAAATTACAAGTTGGCCCCATGAAAAAGAAGAGATTCATCTATGATGCAAGTTTGAGTCAAAGTTGAGATTTCTGCATCAGAATTAAAATAGATTTTATGAGAGAGTTTTAAGGTACTGAAGAACTCTTACATGGTGCCACCCATAATGAATGAATCAATATCCTAACATGTAAAGCCTCTTACAATGTGGATATAAAATTTGTGTTAAAAAAAAAATGGTGTTCAGTCTAGAAGAAACAAAGTAGACAGTCCACATTTGGATGATTAATTTTTTTAACGAGATGGAGGTTATGCCATCAACAGTAACCACACAATCTAACCTGTCCCTCCCGCGGTAAATAACAAACTCTCCATTGTCTCAGAAACAGGGAGATGAAGAAATGTAGGCTGTCATGCATACACCAGGATATGCCGTCATTTGTTTTAATCTTCAATGATATCAGGGATCTGCAATTTAGTTGAGTAGACCCAAGTTAGAATTTTTGCTTGCCTTCTGATCAGAGAGTTCTAAAGCAGTAGATAAGCACGTGGAACTGTAGATTTTCCTGGCCCCACCCTGGAATTTTGAAGCTAGTAGGTCTGATGTAGGCTCTGGAAATCTGTTTTATTTCTTTTTTGTTTTGTTTTTCATCTTCACAGACGAGCTCTTAATGACAATCAGGTTGGAGGCATCATGAATATAAACCCTTTATGAGCAACATATAATTTTATATTATAAAGTTAGACATGAAAAATATAGTTATCACCAGAGAGTGGCTTAATTAGGAAGCAGATATATTCAAATGTGAGAAATGAACCTTTTATTTGGGGGATGACATGTGGGGAAGAATTTTGTTACCAACATTATATGAGCCCCAGAGTACCGTGTTGTTGGGGGAGCCAGGAAGGCCAACAACATTTCTGGGGCTGTGAGAGGCTCACCGGTCAAATAACCTGCCTTGTGACCTTGTTAATCTTTAAAGAAAACCTCAGTACGCAGACCTTTTCCAGGGAAGGATTCATTCACTTATTCTGCCCTCTTAGACCTCTCCTGGGCTAGTTCCCCAAGGCCTAAAATATGGCCAGGCAGATTACTTCCTTCCCAGTGCAGATCAGTATTTTCTGGAGTGATGGAAAGGTGCTTGTGCTTTTCCACAAAATTGCTTCTTGGTTTCCACTGGCGAGTTTTTATTTTGTAACTTCTAAACCTCACACTTGGGGGTGAAGGCAAGCAGTGTGAGCTGACCCACAAATGCGGGATCATATTCTGAATACTTCTTCATGCCAGGAAGTCTGGGACGCCCGCCTCTCAGGATAACTCCCAGTTCCATGTGCAGACTGATCGCCCCTCTTCGTGAATAACACGAAGTCTACACACCAGTTAAAACAGCTTCTGCTTAACCTTTAAAAAAAAAAAGATTTTTTTTTAAAGAAAAGGAGGACTGGTTCTATTCTTTCTCAAAACAATGAGAACTCTTTGCCTTATATTTACATAACTAAGAAGTCATTCAGGTGACTCACTCCCCCACCCCAAGGAAATCCAGAAATCTTTGCTTTAACTAGCTTCCTGTTAGACAAACAAAATCCAAGCTGAAATCTCTTATTGGTTGAAACTGATTCTTGTTTGTTGTCTTTGAGTAGATTAAATTTTTCAACACTTATAAATGTAATTTGTATATAATAATATTTAGATAGATAAAGAGACATAGAATCATTTTATCCCCTTACAAAAGTCCTCTAAAAGTGGCAGAAACTAGAACTAAATACACATAAGCTAGAGAGAAAAGTGGAAGGACCTGGTGACAAGCAATAGAAGAAAAATCAGGCCCTAAGGCAAAGTCTTTCGCTTTTTAAAACTGGACATGGTTAGTTTAGTCGGTGATTAGTTTAGTCGTGGGGGATTGATTGCATAGGTGTCTGGGAGAAAAGCACCCACTGTGGGCCGTCTCTGCAACCAGTCTGTGCAGGGGTTGGAAAGCCCAAGAAAAGTGATGGCTGGCTCAGAGCTATCCTTGGCCACTTGGTGGGCCAGTTAATTTGATCGTGGTGATGGCCCCAGGTCAGTTTAGTAATAGTAGAGCCACCAGTCCTGCCAGGCCAGTTTCTGCAATGTCAGAGCTGTGCACTAGAAAAGCCTGCTGGGTCTGCCGGCCTGCTCATTCCTGTCGTCAGCAGGCCCGACCACACCCGCTCATGACTGAGCAAAAATATCCTTATCACCAGCTAAGGTGAGTTTGGGGAGGCCTTGTTGATGACTCTCAACCCTCTCACTTCTCTCCACCTGCCTATTAAATAGTCTGGCTCCATCTGTTACTGAACTCAGGTTTGGTGCCGCTGGCTGCCTGAAGAGTCCAAAACACTAGAGTGACAAGGGTTGGTGAGGAGAAAAGCGTCCTTTACTCTAGATGCTGGCAGCTAGGGAAGACGGCAGACTCATGTCTTAAAAAAACACCTTCCCCCAGCCAAAATGATTAAGAGGTTTTACAGGCAGGTAAATGGGAAAGAACAAAGGACAGCAGACCTGAGGGCTAATAGCCGAGAAGTCGTCTCCCAGGGTCTTCTGAGGCCTCAGGTCTGTCTTAGAGTCATCTTAAATCTCATTGTCCATAGCCGTCTGCGGAAAAACTGCTAGGAGTTGTGAAAAAGCTAGGGAGTTGTGATCTTGGGTCCTGACATCTGTCTGGGTGTCTGAGGATTAAAGAAGCTGCCCTGTTCAGGTTAGGATGTTTGTTAATTAACAGGGTCTGGGTAGCCTTGAGAAAGAGAGCAGAGTTCTTCAGTTAATCAGTGGGAAGAGAAACAAAGAGGAGACACCTGAATATCAGGATGGCTCAAACTGCGAACTAGCTAAGTTTAATTACATTATTAATCTATGAAATTTCACCCTTCCACATCCAGTTCACTGTAGGAGGCCCCATCTCCCTCCCTGCCAGGACCCTTGCTGGCTGTCACCTCCCTCTCGTGGAACAGCCAACAAATGCCTCCCTCTGCCAGCTTTGTGGTGAAAGTGGATCCTGTTAAATACCTGGGCTCAGTTCTCTTCGGGCCCAGGCACTGGTACTCACTCACCAAGAGGGTTCTGCTGTACAACTCCCTAACATCCTTCAACAGCCAAGAAAATACAAAGGACTTGCCCTCTGCTGAGCAGAAAGGGCTATTTTAGGTCGCATTGGTTCATATCCCTGTGGTGTTCTCCATCCTGATTTTTGGAATCTATTCCCAGAAAAAGTACAAGGAAGATGCAGAGAAAAGCATGTCATATTACGAAACAGTTTTGGACACCCCAGAAATGCAGAGAGTTCGGGAGAACCAAAAGAACTTCAGCCTCGTAAGTTTGTATTGAATCGACGACACAGCCCACTGATAGCTGGGATGAGGCAGGGCGGGGAGGCTTTGGTACCTCACCTGCACTGGGGACGTGGAGCAGTCCCCCACATCTCCCACCCTCCAGGCTCACCTCAGATTTCAATCCCAAACCACAGCATGAAAGACCCTCTGTCACTTTGTTGGTGGCTTCCTGTCCCTGAATATGAACTACCAGCATTTTCCATGAGTGGCAACTCTGTCTTTTTCAAAGTTCATTCTAGGCGAGGGATACATTTTTTAAAAACCTAATTTAACACATGATAAGTTTTAGGGTTTTTAAAAATTAGTTTGTCCACAAAAGTCTTATTAAAGAATTTCTCTTTGGCTGTCACACCGTGATTACTGTAGCATAGACATTTTTTAAAACATAGGATTTTAACCTCCTTCACACTGTCTAGAATTAAAAATAAATAAAACAATGTTGAAATCTTAACAAGATGTTTACTTTTCTTCATAGCTCCAATACCAGTGTGACCTTAAAAACAGTAAAGGAAAAATTACAGTTGTTCAAGACACGCCAGAAATACTGCGTGTTAAAGAAAATCAAAAGAATTTCAGCTCGGTATATTTATTATTTATTTTCCATTTAATGCTAACCTAATAATTCCATTCTCCTCTTTAAAAATATAATAGCCTCACGTTGATTCAGACAATTAACATCTAACCTCTCCAGTTAATATCAGCCATTATTTGTTAAAATTCCCCATACTTTGCTCTAAAATAGTCACTCCAGAGACCATTTGAATAACAACTTAAATCTGCTAACAAAGTAACTTTTCTTTCTTTACAATTTTTAAATCCCAGAGCAGTAACATATGTTGCCTTGCTCCAGGAAGATGGATTTCTTTTTGACATTATGATTTCTTTTATTATCCCTCCCCAAAACAACTGACTTCACATTTCTTTAATGGATTTTGTGTTTTGTATAAGTGTGGTCTTTTTAAATCAACATTTTCTGTTGTTTTTTTTTCTCATTCCGTATTAATACAGTATGAGAATCTTAAAAGAAATCTCAAAATCTGGAAAGTGACCCATGTTGTATGTTTGAGTTATGGAGGCTGACGTGGAAGACGTCACATACTCCAGCACTTGCCTAAAAACATTCTCTAGTGTCCTGTTTTCACAGAAGCCATGTTTCCTAGTCTTTCTCCAGGAATTGCTGGGTTTTTCTTTCTTCTTTGTAACACTGCTCTGATTCTGAATGTCCAGGTTTTATACAAAGAGGACCTCTCACCAGGAACAGCAATTGGAAAGACACCTGAGATGATGAGAGTGAAGCAAACACAGGACCACATTAGCTCGGTAAAGACGCCCTCCGTGGACTCATTTTCAATGTTTTCTGCCTCCTTTTGATATTTCACCTGTTCTCGGGCTGCACTCAAAACATTTGTCACTAGAAGCAGCTTAAGTTGCTAAAGTTGTTGTCTGTGTTTAGGGCCTTCACATAGTGCAGTGTTGTGGCAGTTTTCAAGAGGGGAGGTTAGATAGGGAAAATGGAGAGACCTGTGTCAGAGCAAACCAAACCTGCATGATGGTTAAAGTAGTGGGGAAAAAAAACACCACATTTTATTCGGGACTATTGCAATATAGGAGAAAGATCTATATAGAACTAGACTCAATTTCAAATACAACAAGGAAAAGTGAGAACTTATAGCAGGGGATGGGAGTTGGGGTGAGTGGGGAGAGAATCAGTGGATAGAAAAGTACTCAGAGAAAACATCAAGGGTAAGGAGGCATGTGGCTAAACCCACTTCACGGGATTCTTGCTTTAGGAAGGGTGATTTGATTAGACTTCACTTGAGGGGTGGTTGGGGATGAGGAATTTGGTCAGATATCGAGGGTGATGAGATATAGAGGGTGGAGCATTCTGGTTCAACTGACTTAGCAGGACTCTTGGTAAAACTGGGCAATGCAAAGATGGACAGTTAAGTCCAAAAATCGAGGCCTAGTAGGGAGGAGGATTCAGAGGAAACTGACTAAGGTTTGGTCAAGGCGAGACTCAGGCACCTGTAAGGAAGTAGAATGCATATGTTAGAGTCAAAGAATCAGCCTTCCTGGATATATGTATGTCAATGTATCTCTCCTTGTCCAATGAGCTGTTGGGTATAAAAACATCAGAGGGCACAGGAAAGACAGGGGCTGCAACTGAAGTGTGGACCCCTGCCCGCAAAGAGACAAGAGAGAGACCAAGTGTGCTTGTTCCTGGCATTGTTCCCCTCTGACCCAATATCAGAATGTGGCCCCATTCAAACGAAGTATACAGCTTCTGTGATTTCATTGTGGTTTCAAAAATTGTGGGACTACTAATGAAACACATGTACATGTTCCCTTTTTATATCTGCAGGTGAAGTATAAGGAAGCAATTGGACAAGGAACCCCCATCCCTGACCTGCCGGAAGTAAAACGTGTCAAGGAGACGCAGAAGCACATTAGCTCGGTAGTAGCCCATGTGCTCAGCATGAATTTGTGCAACCAGCCCCCTCCCAATTGCTACCTAGCTCCAGGATCTCACCCCTTGTTCCCTCTACTCAGGGCTTTCCATGCCCTGGGGATGGTGTGAACCTTCCCTCGGTCCTGAGAGGGGCACTGCAGTTTGCAAAAGTATGTAAGATACATTTGTCTTCACAAAATCAAGGCTTCTTGATGAATTGTCACACCTACAGTTCCTAACGTAAAATATTCCAACAGCAGTAATTAGGTTATTGGGGTGATCTCAAGTTAGTCAACAAAGCATGTACCTATAAACATAGAAGTAATATAAAATACATTTTTATATGCCCATATCCACATATCCATATATCTGTATCTATCTATCTATCTATCTATCTATCTATCTATCTGTCTATCTATCATCTATCTATCTATCTATCTATCATCTCTCTATCTGCATGTGTGTGATATCTCAGGACATTCTTTACCATCCAGAAGACCCTAGGTAGACTTGTGATGTCTCTGCAGCCTCCTCCCGTCCCTTTCAAGATTTCTTGCCCTGTATTGTCCGCTCTTTCCTGATAAATGCAGTGCATGTTTAAGGTGCTGGCTGTCATGTACCCACAAGGGTATATTATATATTAAGCATCTAACAGGAATTTCAGGCACCTGTGCTCAGTGTGTGGTATGTGTGTGTGTGTGTGGTGGAGAGGGTGCGTGGGGGGTGTCCTCCATGCCTGAAATAATCAGGTTAAGTCCACATTTCTCCTGATCCTGTGTCCAGCTAACCCACACTGGGAAGGGACCCGTTTCCCAGTATGTGTATGAGTAGTGCACACGCGCCCGTGCACACACACACACACACACACAAATACACAGTTTCTCATTCGTAAGCAGATTCTAAGCAATTCTAGCTACTAGCAAGAGACTGTGTGAAGTTTGGGAAATAGTTTGTGGCCAATAAAAGCTGAAGACCTTGTTCTTAGAGATTTTCCTGGTCCCTGAAGGCCTGAACTCGTCATTTAATTTCCATTAGAAGGCACTTGTTATTGGTCTTTTATGTCATTCACATTATTTAACCTCATTCCCTTTTCACTCCCTGCCCACCCTCTGGCTTTCTAGTGATACAAACTTCATTTAGAGTTTTGTGTCCACTAATCCACGAAAACAGGCCCTTAGCTCCGTTGTCGCCTTTGATTTCAAGTTCCTGTCTTTCTCTGATTTTGTTGTGTTCTGCTCTTCACGATCAGTTCTGCTGCCTGGCTGGGTAAAGAAACACAAGTTTGTACGAAGACAGTAGATTTTTAATGATCCTTAAAAGTTTCCTAGCAAAACAAAGATGTCAACACTAGTTTGTCAGTGATTTCAGAAATTCATCTGTGACACAAATTCCTATGTTCTTCGTGGTGCTCCTACCCCAGGCTGTAGTACGCCATAGAATCTATCCACTTAAAAAGAGTACATTTATTCTTTTAGCCTAAAAATTCTTACCATTCAGAGGGAAAGAGCCTAGAGGTTCAGGGAGTTCTTTACTCTTCATTAAAATGTACAGTCCTTTGATACTACCCCTAACAAATAGGGACATCCCCCAGTTAGAAAAACACCAATTTGCATGATCCATCAATCACCAGTAAAAATTTCAGGAAAAGATGCTCTTCTTCCTGAAAAAATAAATTATGTGTCTCCTCACATCAGGGGTACTTACAGACGAACGGCCAGCTGGGAATTTTCAGTAGAAAATACAGGACAGACAGAAAATTCTCAATAACTCTGAAGGAATGGAGTATCACGTGATTAGAAAAATTTAAACCAAGCAACATATTTTACATACAACAGATTTATTGTGGACCTACTATGTTGAAGACACTAATACTAGATGTTATAAAATGGAGAAATTTTCCTCATTGTTGAATTCATTACTACTGTTTAATGCATTTTAGGAATGTATTAAGTGTTTACTATAGAAAATTCATAATTTAGTGCTCAATTTTCAAAGTAGTGAAAATTACAACTTTTGAAAAGAGAACATAAATATTCGTAGCATTGCTCTCTCTTCTTCCTTGAGTGTCATGTTTGAAAGCGAGATTGTTGTTTATGAGTTTCCACCAAATAACACACCTGTAGCTGTAATCCAAAGGATTTGTGGTCATTTTACCTTTTTGGGTATTTTAATTATCTCCTACAGGTCATGTACAAAGAAAACTTGGGAACAGGCATTCCAACCACTGTCACTCCCGAGATTGAGAGGGTCAAACGCAATCAAGAGAACTTTAGCTCGGTATTTATAAATAATAAATAAGAAACTCCATTTCCCATTAAAAAAATTACCAGAATAACCCATCATCCTTTTTAAAAAAGTAACATCTTCATAACAATTTTGTGTGTGTCTCTGTGTGGGTGTGCGTTATTACCTGACCAAAACCATCTGGACTTATTTATATAAAGTGACTCACTTTTCTGATGGTACTTTAACACTTTCAGCAACTCACAAGTGTGAGTACTTAGATGTGAAATACTGTTAGTAAAATTAACACAAGATTCCTCATCATTTTACTCCTCTCCTATAACTCAATGCTTTCTATCGTATTTTTTCATTCTCAGAATTAGCATTGTAGAGTTCATTAAAATTGTGCAGTAAAAAGTAAAAGCACTATTTTTACTAAATATTATTCACTAAAAACTGTCCCCTCACACACACCCCTGCCTTTAAATTTCTCCCTTCCTTAATCTTTGCGCTTGTTTTGAATGTCTTCTGGGTACTTTCTTGTATCTCACAGGTTTTGTACAAAGAAAATTTGGGGAAAGGAACCCCAACACCTATCACTCCAGAGATGGAGAGAGTCAAACGCAATCAAGAGAACTTTAGCTCGGTATTTCTTAGGGGACAAAAAATAAAATCCCTTAATTCCTATTTAAAATAATATTTTAACACATTACAAACATCTGATTTTTCTTCCTATAAAATTACTAAATTTGTATAATGAAAATGATACCAAATATTACGTCAGATTTCAATGCAAATCTAATTTAGTATTTAGTTCTGGTGTGAACTTTTAACTGTGTTTTCCCTAAAACATAGCTATTGATCACTTTCCTTAAATGCCTATAATCTTCAGTGTCTCCCTCCTCAGACCCTCCTGGAATAGCAGTAGGTATTTCTAACTGGTGTGGCACATGTCAAAAGTAGTATCTAACACCCCTTCAAGAGGTCAATGTTGATTAGAATTTTATTGGTATTTATTCTGGCTCTGTTTGATGTGTTTGTTGTCTGTGTTTGCAGCTTTTCTTAAAAGAATGTGATTTTAAACATTTTCATTCAAAAGATAATGTAGCAATTCATAGTAACTCAGAAATACAAATTTCCTTGACTCAGCTATTGTTGCATACCATGCAAGATATAATTGAACTTTCCTTTGGAATAGTTTCAGGATCATTGAAAGCTAATATTTATTTAGCTTTTAATATTTATTTTTTTTATTACTCTAAGACCCCCGTTCCCTAATTTAGAGTTACCGACAACTCATTATGGGTATTAGTTTCAGTTAATTTGAATGCTATTTGATAAGGCCTAGTCTTTCCTTGAGAGAAGACCTATGTAAATAAGTGACTCCTGCCTGCAGCCTGGCAGCTGTGTCTATATTAATGTCACTTACAGACATCATACTGTGTGTGACTAAATGTCCAAAGGTGGTCTATAGTTGTTCTGTTTCTTAAAAAATTATGTAGGCCTATTTTACATAATTATGAAAACAAAGAAGGATAATTTTAGAGATTATTTTAAAGGCTACGGTTACTTAAAAGATGAGTCCAGGCTGATTTGATTGTTGGTTTTGTGCACACAGATTTTGTACAAAGAGAATTTGAGCAAGGGGACCCCCCTACCTGTCACTCCTGAGATGGAGAGAGTCAAACGCAATCAAGAAAACTTTAGCTCGGTATCTGCCAGAAAGCTCCTTTAACTCCATATTAAAATGATAATAACTTTCTATAAAACCAAACTTCTCTCTATGAGTCCCTTTAAAATAATCAATTTAACAAACCCTTGTTTTAGAATCTCATCTACTGAATCCTGTATTCCAGATCTTTAACCACCATTTGATTCTAATGTTTTATGCTTTCTATAATAGTCCCTTAAAACTTTTAATTGGTTCCTTTCCTTCTTGTTTCACCTTTTATGTTACTACTGGGACTTTTGAAGTTAATTGATGTCCCCCAAAACCCCAAATACTGTAGCTATTTATTTATTTGGAACGTTTTTATTTGATCTTTCTGCAAGAAAAGACACAGGGTGGAGGCCACATGTAGAAATAGTGGCTCTTGCTTGGAACAGGGGTTCCCTTCACACAGATCCTATCTGGATGAACAGAAAATGGTGGGGAAGAAAGCAGCTCAGTATTGGGATCCAAAGCAATTTTATCTTGGTACTTGTCCTCAACAAGCCATTCCATGGATAGAAATCCAGACCTTCTGATTTTTTCTTAAAATATAAAAATCAGATTATAAGCTTATATTTAATGTTATTTTCTCTTGTGTTAACATTGTTGCTGAAAACCTCTATAATCCTCAAAGAGCCTGTGAAACTTCTAAGATCTTAGATTCAGATCTAAAAATCTGAATCAGATGTAATCAAATGTCACTAGGAAAACTTAGCTGGATTTTTTTTTTGGGGGGGGAGGGAGGGAAGTTTGACCCAAAATGTTTTCTAATTGTGTTAAATTGTCTTTAATTGTCTTCAAAAATTGTCTTTTTAACTTAAATATTTTCTTAAATTTTGATTCTTTCACATAATTAGATCAGTAACTTTCTTTGGTCCCACTGTCTTCAGTTTTTTCTGTTTTCCTTTGTTTTTGATTACTATTCACTAACAACCTTTCAATTTGTTAAATTTTCAATATAAGTTAATATTACAATTGGAATGTTATAATTACTGTTTTCCCTTTGGGTTTATTATTATTATTATCCCTTCTTTTGGAAAGGTTTGCATTAATTTTCAAAATTATTTTTATTATTTTCTTCTATATATTATTTATATCTATTTGAAATCTTAATAACCTTGATAATCCTGGACAATTTCTTTCTTTCTTTCTTCTTTCTTTCTTTCTTTCTTTCTTTCTTTCTTTCTTCCTTCCTTCCTTCCTTCCTTCCTTCCTTCCTTCCTTCCTTCCTTCCTTTTCCTTCCTTCCTTCCTTCCTTCCTTCCTTCCTTCCTTCCTTCCTTCCTTCCTTCCTTCCTTCCTTCCTTTCTTTCTTTCAAAACGATTTGTAATTTTTACACAGTTGCATTTAGGCAAAATTGTCCAGTGCATAGAATCTTTATGATACCATGGGAAATAAACAAGTCTATGTTTTAAAACATTGACTTTTAGACTTGACTACCTCTATACCTTGAGTTTACTCAGCAAAGACCAATTTTGCCATATTGCATAGATTTGGCCCGGGGTTTTAAATATCTGGTATTCTGTGAAACAGATGTTCTGTTTAAGGAAAATATGTATTTGCCAACCTAATTTAAAAATAATCTTTCTATTGTACACGAAGCATTTTGGTGCCTTTATGAAATTAGTATTTCTATTTTTTTTCCTTATTTCCTGATACAGGAAAGAAACATTTAATATATGAGTTAGACTAAATTTTGAATATCAAATGGCGATTTAGCTAAGGAACTATGGAGTGTATTCTCATCCAGATCTGTGCTTGAAAACACAAGTTAACTTGGTGAATTTGTCTTTTTCTGTTTGATGTCTGTGGTCTCATACTAGGTTCCCTACAAGATACAGGAAAGGGCTGTGTTAACTGCTCTTGTTTTTTCTGGATGCTTTCTTGTGTCATACAGGTGTTGTATAAAGAGAACCTCGGGAAAGGAATCCCGATTCCCATCACTCCAGAGATGGAGAGAGTCAAACACAATCAAGAAAACTGTAGTTCGGTATTTAAAAGAGAAAAAAAAATCCCTTAGCTATTTTTAAAATGTTTTAAAAGTATTAATGGCTATATTTTAAAATCTAATCAACTTATCCCAGTAAAAACTTTGACACATCTTTTTCGCAACTTAACGCTGCCATTTCCTATGATTAGTTTCCCCATTTTGATTAAACATTAATATAATCACTTGACTTAAAAAAAAAAGTGTTCAGTATTATATGCCAGCCTTTAAAAGCATAACATTCTCAACGTCTAAGCACCCACATTTATCCTGCTTTGGCAAATTTGATCTGAACGTAAGCTTACAAAAATTTATTCTGCAACAATCAGACTGTTGGTCTTATTTACTATTCTAAACTCCTCTGTCCCCACTGATACTTGCACAGATATTTTCAAGTTTCTTTCTTTTTTCCTTGCATCTTGTCATTGCTCTCCATTTGCCTTAAAAATAATTAATTCTTCCCAATATGTTCACCCAAACTAAAAATTAAATACTTGGACTTCTTTTGAAAGTCAACAAAAGAAAATCTGTACATACATGTTTGCAATGTTTATAAAACCCATCTATCCTTACATGGTTTATTAATAACATTTCCAAATCAAAAATAACTTCCTTCATTCACTCTGTCTCTTGCCGTTTTTATTTTTCCCCCTCCTCATAACAAGTGGGGAAGGTCTAATTGTTCCTTTTCGTGGTGGTCTCTCCCCATTGCTCAGCCCTGCAGAGATTAACTCAAACAACACAAATAATAAAACGTTCCTTTCCTGTCTCTTAGTTTTCGCTGCTCTTTCCTGCATTCCCTTGCTTTTCAGGATGTCTGTAGGCTCACACAGGTTGGATCTAGAAGCTTGTGGAATTTCCCTGTCTCTAACTAACCCTCCTCCTCTTTGCCCTTGATTTCCAGGTGCTCCTCAGAGGGGGAAAATGGCTGATGGCTCTTTGTGTTCTGAATGCTTTCTTATTACACAGGTTCTATACAAAGAAAACCTGGGGACGGGAACTCCAATCTCCATCACTCCTGAGATGCAGAGAGTCAAACACAATCAAGAAAACATTAGCTCGGTATTTTGGAGAGAAAGGGAATAGTAGATGCCATTTAACCTCATAATTAAATTGATAATAAACATTTTATCTTTTTTAAAACCCACTCCCCCTTCCTTTGCTTCTAATATCCCTCACTTAGCTAAAGAACATACATACGTTTGCATTTCTATGATACTGCTATAAGTTCTATTTTTTTAATTTCGGTTAATAGATTTCTATCCCATCTGGTATTTAAAAAAAATTTTTTTTTTTAAAAAACCACTTGTCTTTTCGTTTGCTTGGATAACAACAAAACTGAAATCTAACAATCTTAAATCCTCACGTGATTGTTTAGGAGGCACCGTTGTAATAGACATGAAAAAATAACACGAATAACTCTGACAGCCTTTTCCCAGCAGCTGAGGTCCTTGGCACCCTAGAGAGTGTCTCCCCCTCCCAAGAATGGCTGTCATTAAAGTAGTTTGTGGCATTTTGTCAGTATATAACTCCTGGCTTCTAGGGACTACTGTGTCTTTTGGTAACAAGAAGTTGAACTCACCTTTAAAATCTCACAACAAATGAATTGTTACTTATGGTTGTTTTTCTGGATGCTTTCTCATCCTACAGGTGTTATACAAAGAAAGCATGGGCAAGGGAACCCCTTTACCTGTCACTCCAGAGATGGAGAGAGTCAAACACAATCAAGAAAACATTAGCTCGGTACTTTGTAGAGAAAGGGAAAAGAAGATGTCGTTTAACCTCATAATTAAATTGATACTAAACATTTCTTTTTTTAAAACCCACTTCCCCTTCCTTTGCTTCTAATATACCTCACTGAGCTAAAGGACATACATACTTCTGTGTTTCTACGATACTACTGGTGTTTTTTTTAATTTCAGTTAATTCTGATTTCTATTCCATCTGGTATTTTAAAATATTTTTCTAAAAACTACTTGTCTTTTAGTTTGCTTAGATAACAACAAAACCGAAATCTAACAATCTTAAATCCTCACGTGATTGTTTAGGAGGCACCGTTGTCATAGACATGAAAAAATAACACGAATAACTCTGACAGCCTTTTCCCAGCAGCTGAGGTCCTTGGCGCCCTGGAGAGTGTCTCCCCCTCCCAAGAATGGCTGTCATTAAAGTAGTTTGTGGCATCTTATCAGTATATAACTCCTAGCTTCTTGGACTTGTGTGTCTTTTGGTAACAACAAAGTTGAACTCACCTTTAAAAATCTCACAAGTGAAATGTTACTTATGGTTGTTTTTCTGGATGCTTTCTCATCCTACAGGTGTTATACAAAGAAAGCATGGGCAAGGGAACCCCTTTACCTGTCACTCCAGAGATGGAGAGAGTCAAACACAATCAAGAAAACATTAGCTCGGTACTTTGGGAAGAAAATTAAATTAAAAAACAAAACAAAACAAAAACTACTTCTTTAATGATTTCAAATAATACATATTAATCCTGCTTTTTAAAGACAACTTAAATTTTGTGAATTTCTTGATCACATTTATCCTTTTTTTCCTATAGAGCTGCTCCTAGCCTTAACTCCATAATAACAAGATTGCTTTAATCCATAATTTAAAATTCTAATATCAGGAAGTGACAGATTTTCCAATAAAACATTGTTTTGCTCATATCTCCCCAAACTGACTCTCTATCCACTACCCCCAAGGTCTCTTCGTTTTACATACTCATGATATTTGGGGTGGGGGTGGCATAGTAGGTATAACGGGGCTCTTTCTGGAACATTGGTGTTGTGAGTTTGCTGTGTTTTTGTGCCTATGACTTTACGTTCTAATCTACCCGGTCAGACATGGATGAAGAGACCTTGGGAAAAATAACCCCTGATCCTCTCCTTCAGGAATAATGACATAAATTGAGATCCAGTAGTCGTTTGGGCAAATGATTATCAATTTACTTAAAAAAGGAAGGCATCGCTAGAACTGTGTTTGTTTTACCCATTTTAGTTCTTTTTGTTCCTTTGTCTTTATTATGGTCTTCAACTGTTAACTTAGTAAACCATTCTATAAGCCTGTGCTCTGTGATATTACATATGTTGTAATATGTAATATACATATATATGTGATATACATATGTTCCCCCGGGGTTGGGGTTTGTGTCGAGGTGACTTTAGCTTACGGAATGAAGGAGCTTGTGGCCCTTCATGTTAGCACTGTCTCCAGGTTTCTCTAAATAGTTGAAGGTAGTGTTTCTAAACCTCCAGAGTGCAGCGGAACCACCTGGAGGGTTTGTTAAACCGGATTACCGGGTCCTGCCTGCCCCCACTGTTTCTCATTCTATTAAGTCCCATGTGGGGACAGAAAATGTGCATTGCTAGCAAGTTCTCAGGTGATGCTAACCTTGCTGTCCAGGGGCCCCACTTTGAGAACCACCATTTTAACAGAAGTCTTCCTCTTGAATGGCATTTCCAAAACCTCCCATCCCCGAGAATGACACTGAGGGGAGACACTGAGGTTGAAGATTTGTCATGACTATATGTTTTGTTGATTTATCATGATCGTAATGTAATTGCTGACAATGTTTCCTACTGAGAAGTTTGCTGTTCTACTGCAACGCAAGAGGCAGAACACAGATAATAGCAAGGAAAAGAGGGAGGAGAAATCTTTTGCTTGTTTGACGGCCCACGATTTCACGGATGTGTCTATATGAGTTTAAATGCCGCGAAAGTTCTGGTCCCTCGTTGTTTAGTTAGGAGCAGCCTCAACCTTCTCGTTGGTATTCAAATCCAAGCCTCTAAGTCCTGTTTGGATGATCTGACAGGTGCTTGCATTTCACAGACTAGGGTAGCAAGAAGGAGGTCCTCATCTCTTTGGGGCACACTGCAGTTCTGTCTCGCAGGGTCCTACCCCGGAAATGTGTGTCTTGTAACTATATCAATTACCTTTAGAAGCATATTGTGTTTCTTTCCATCTAACCTCATTGCCCAAATGGTTTAGCACCCTGCCCTCCTAACAAATTCTCTGTTCCATTGAATCTTTTGGTAACTGTAATTCTTTTTTTCTTTTTGGCTTTTTGGATCCATTGGATTCGCATAGGTTTTGTACAAAGAAAATGTGGGAAAAGCCACCCCAACCCCTGTCACTCCAGAGATGCAGAGAGTCAAACGCAATCAAGAGAACATTAGCTCGGTATTGTCTTGAGAAACGAAAGTGCTTTTAATTATGCAAAGTAACCCCTGCAGTTTGGCCTCCTCCTAACTCCACCCCAGGTTAAAGACAAACAAAATGCCAGTTTTTTAGAATCTCCTCTAAATGACACTTACCGTTGCCATTAACTGTTTTTAAAGCTTTCTTCTTTGAGAGCTGTTCTCACTAATGGTAATAGATTAAACATGGAGTTTTCGCCCCCAAATTGTGTGATATTTAATAGCCTGGAAATTGCCTCCTGGTGACTCTCAGGTCCAACTTTGTATCTCACAGGTATTATACAAAGAGAACCTGGGGAAAGCGACCCCCACACCCTTGACTCCTGAGATGGAAAGAGTCAAACGCAATCAAGAAAACTTTAGCTCGGTATTTCAGAGAAGAAAAAAGAGATTGTTACATTTTTAACAAGCCTTGGTTATACCACTAATTTATCTCACAGTTTTCCCAAAACTTGTTTATTAAAATTCTTCTTTACCTACTTAAAAACAACACACCAACCCCTCCAGCCCAAACTGATTTTACTTCTCTCTTCATCTTTTGCTTTATACAATAACATTGTAATGGCTTTATCTTCCTGAGGTGTTTCCTATAGAGTGTGATATAATTGAGTGATAACACCAGCTACATGATGGTTTCAGAACTGGTTTTCTGCTCTCTGACATCTGGATGCTCTCTTGGCTCCTCTAGGTATTGTACAAAGAAAACATGAGAAAAGCAACTCCGACACCTGTCACTCCAGAGATGGAGAGAGCTAAGCGCAACCAAGAAAACATTAGCTCGGTATTTTCTAGGACTAAAAAAAGAGGAATGCAACAACTTGGACAATAACATTTTAACATCATAAAAACGTGCTTTTCTCATTCAACTGAAAAACACACTAAAATGAAAAATGGGAGGGAAAATAACATTTTAACACCATAAAAATATGCACTTTCTTATTCAACCGAAAATTGATACTAAAATTAACACAACTGTGCTTTTAAATTCCAAATGATCATACTAAGACATAACAAGTTACTTGGCGATGTTTCCTTCCTGAGGCTTTTACTTTACTGTGAGGTAGTCTTCTGTAACCATCTGTAACAAATTGACCTCCTAACATCCTCAATCGTCAGCTCTCTTTTTAAGGTTTTTTAAGGTACTCTAGGAAACGGGCAATACTCTAAAATGGATGCCTTCTTTGGTTTTGATGTTTCTCATGTCTGGAGGATTTTGATTTCTGTATTCGCATATTGGTTTATGCAATCTGGACATAACCCTATGAAAAATGATCACTTGTTTTAAAAGATAGGTCTTTCAAACGTCAGTATCACATTTAGTACCAAATACCATTCAATCAATATAATGGTACTGGTGCTACATACAATTCCCAGAAAATTCAAAAGACTTCTTTCTTTCCCTTTCTTTCAAAATTATACAGCGCCCCTTCCTTCTTCTTTGAAAATGAAAGTTGTATTTTCAAAGTCAAATCCTTTCTCTCCAGATGCGAGCCCTGCTCGTCCTTCCTCATGTTAGTCATGGGTTTTGCTGGGTCCTTTCAGTTGACTCCAGTTTCCCTCCCTGGCTCCTTTCATCTCCATCTGTTGGAAAGGTTTTGAGGCTTCAGAATCAGGACAGTACAATGACCTGTATTCATTCATTCATGGTCTCTCCTCCATCAGGTTCTTTATTCTGATAGCTTCCGGAAACAAATACAAGGCAGAGCTGCCTATGTCTTGGACACCCCAGAGATGAGACGGGTGAGGGAGACCCAACGCAACATCTCATCGGTGAGTCAGGGATTCTTTAGGATTGGCTGGCTGACCTGTGGGAACACGTGAAAAAGGAAATGATCCCACCATCATAGTTTCACAAAGCTACTTCATGAAATTTCAGGTGAAATATCATGAAGACTTTGAGAAACACAAGGGTTGCTTCACACCAGTGGTGACAGACCCTATCACTGAACGAGTAAAGAAGAACACACAGGACTTCAGTGACATTAACTACCGAGGGATTCAGAGAAAAGTGGTAGAAATGGAACAAAAACGGAATGACCAGGATCAGGAGATTATTACAGGTATTTGGGCCCTGGGAGCAAAATCAACTTTAAGTTAAGGGGGTAGAAGAACATAAGTGACATATGTATACAGCAAGGCAAAGGATAGAGAACCTCAATCTGTGTTTTCGGTAGGTGTGAAAGAAAACCTTTATTTATGTCACAGTTTGCAAAGCTGCCATCTCTTCTACCTTATGCTTTATCTCCTCTGAGAAGACATGGCTAGACCCTAAGCTACATTAGTCTTATTCCGTCCTCCTGCAGTTCAATTTGTACCTTGGTGTCCAAGTTATTGAACACCAAGTCTGTTCTGATCCTGAATCTCACTTTCAGGTTTACGCGTCTGGCGTACTAATCCTGGCTCAGTTTTTGACTACGACCCAGCAGAAGACAACATTCAATCTCGAAGCTTACACATGATTAATGGTATGTTATGCCACAGAAGGCTCATGACAAAAATGTCACCATTTGGTGGGCTAGAGTTGATGGCTTTCAGTCTCTGAAATTTTCAATTCCCTGAGTTGTCCATTCAGCATAAAAACACCTCCTTGACGAGCGGGCCAAACTCATTTTCTAGACAAGTTCAAGTTAGGGAAAGATTGTTTCACTGTCTCAGTCTAAATCTCCTTCAGAACCCATCATCATTATTTTTTTTTCCTAAAGAAAAAAAGGTAGTAGATCTTTCTATTGGAGAAATAATGAAAAAGAATACATAGGCAAAGGGAAGAGAATAGATTTGACCTTTAGCAACTTTCGGAGCTGTCTTATGTCAAGGAAGCGACAACAGAAGAGACTGCATGCCTTCATGCCTTCTATTCATGTTAAAAAGGAAAACAGTATGTAATGCCTCTCCTCAAAGGATTTCTACTCTAGTCGACTGATGAAGAGATGAGTAAATCAGTGGTTACGACCCTCACAGTGCAATTTTAAAGGTCTGCATACGGATTGTGGGAACACAGAGGAAGGGCACCTAAACCTATTTGGAAGTGAGGGAAGACTTTCTGGAGATGTCGAAGGTGGAGTTTGAATGTAAATATTACTATCTGTTCATTTTTAGTGAGCCAGGAAAATGGGCAAGGTGGGTAGAGGGAAGGAGTCATCTCAAGGATTGGCTGTATCACTTAACTGTTATCTGCCCTTCCATAATTTACTTAAAACTCTTCTCTGGAAAATGAGGATGACACTGTATATCGTAAGAGCTTTGAGGCTTTCTTCCATGGAAATGTACTGAAGACTGTGCTTGGTAACAAACAAACAGTAACCAACTGAGATTCAGTTACGGTCAGGCGTCACGGCCGTGGAAGTTTCATCTCTGCTCCGTCTCACAATCTCACCTTCCCCAGCGCAAGCCCAGCGCCGGAGCCGCGAGCAGTCGCGATCGGCCAGCGGGCTGAGCGTCAACGGAGGCGAGGAGAAGTCTGAGCACCTGTCCTCCTACAGCGACGGCGGCGTCTTCTTCTCCGCGACCTCAGCAGGTACGCGGGATGGCGCGGACTGCCAGCCACGGCCGGCCAGCTCCCCAGCGGTTACTATAAGAGATGCTTTGAGTAACAACCCCCTCCCGCCCCATCCCCTACCCCCCAAAAAAATCTGGATTCTTTCTTCTAACGAGAAAAGGCTAGAATTGTGGAGAGAGGTACATGAGTTAGATGCTCCATTTTCATTCTTCCTTTCTTGGAAATCATTCTTTTTAAGTTAGGGGAAAAGATAGTATTGCTCAACTGCTAAACGCACATTAAAGGACGTCTAGCCATGGTTTCTTCTTATAAACTCTTCGTTTCCTTCCGTTCAGCTTACAAACATGCCAAAACCACCGAGCTCCCACAACAGCGGTCATCTTCAGTCGCCACCCAGCAGACCACGGTATCCTCCATCCCATCTCACCCGTCCACTGCAGGAGTAAGTAAACGGGCAAGAACTTTCCAAATTAGGCTCATTTTCTGATAGGTGCAAAAATCATTATAGATATTCTGTTTTGTTTTTTTTAACCAAACCTTCTACTTTATATAATGCTCTACACATCTTAGGTTAATAGTAATACCCGAAAACCTTCGTTACTAAACTCAAACCAATTACAAAGCATTATTCAGTGATTTAAAACAAACAAAAAACTAAGGCAAATGATTAGTTTGGGATATTTGACCCCACTCACTATCATAAATTAAACATTTTCTGCTTGGAATCATTCTTCAAGAATACACACACACACACACACACACACACACACACACGGCACAAATATAAACATGTCACATCTTAGACCTCCCCAATTAACATATATTGAAGAGTTAAGTCAAATCATGTTTGCAACGCCCCAGAATACTTTAAAACTCTGTTTAAGACCTGGATCTTATTCATAATATCACAAAAACATAATTCTTTAGGATTGAAATGAACTTTTTATGAAGAAAACTATCCTTACTAAAGGACATAAATGAAAATCTGAATAAAGATTGAGACCCATTATATTTTGGGAAGGGAACCTGGTAAAGTTGTCGTTTCCCCTAAAACAAATCCATAAATTCAAGGCAATTCCAATCAAAATCCCAATAGCATTTTTAAAAAAATTTGTATGTTATTCCTAATATTTATTTGAAAGAGTAAAGATGCAAAAATCACCAAGTAAATTTTGAAAATGACAATAGGAAAGGACTTAACCGTGTTAGAGCAAAACATATATAAAACTATTATAATTAAACAAGGACTTAGCATGGCAATAGATTTTTTAAAAGATAAAGTCCGAAAATGGATCCTAAAAGGATTACAAATCAGCAGGAAAAACCAAAAATTGTAAAATACTACAGCATACAACTGGTTTGCTCCCAAATTCCCAAAATGAGAGCTATCTGCAATGTTGTTATGGTTTTTCAAATTCTTCTCCAAAAGACAAAACCGACCTCCTCAAAAGAAGGGAAAAAGGCCAGATGGAAAATAAGTACATTCCTCTTTCACACAGACACAAATATGTGGTTTTATGAATATATTATTAACATTATAATATTAAGTTCATCATTTGAAGTGTACAATTCCAATAATTTTTAGTTCATTGCAGTTATTCAACATCACCATAACCTTAGACATTTCCATCACCCTAAAAAAAGTTTGTACCACCTGCAGTCCCTCCCCGTCCTGAGCTTCTCCCTCCGCCCTCCGCAACGCAGGCACCCACTAACGGTACTTTCTGTCTCTATATACTGACATCTTGCATAAATGAAGTCACACAGTATTTGTGGTCTTTTGTCACTGGCTTCTACTTAATGTTTTGAGGTTCATCCATATTGTATCATATATCAGTACTTTATTCCTTTTTATTACCAAATATATTCTATTGTATGGAAATACCACCTTTTCTGTATTCATTCATCTTGATGGGCATTTGAGTTGTTTCCATTTTTTGGCTGTCATGAATAATGCTGCTATGAATATTGTTATTGTGTTTTCATTCCTCTTGGATGTGTACACACACACACACACACACCTAGGAGTGGAATTGCTAGGTCATATGGTAACTGTTTAACAAGGGAAGAACTTTCCCAAAATAGCTGCACATTTCAAACCTCCACCAGCAGTTTACAAGGTTCCAATTTCCCCCACATCCTTCCCAAACACCTGTTATTGTCTGTCTTTTTGATTCTCACCATTCTGGTATGTGAAGTGGTATTTCAGTGTGGTTTTGATTTGCATTTCTCTGGTGACTAATGATGTTGCAGCTTTATTCCTTTTTATTACATGTGCTCGTTGGCTCTTCGTCTTGTCTTTTTGGAGAATTCAGGTCCTCTGCCCTCCATCCCTTTCTTTCTTCAGTGTTAAATTGTAGTTCTTTCTATGTTCTGGATAGTAATCCCTTATCAGATATACGATGTGCAAGTATTTTCTCCTGTCTGTGAGTTGTCTTTTTACTTTCTTGGTGGTGGGTGCACATTCTCTTGTGCAACTTAAATGTACGGAGCACGTCTTCAGAAACCTTCCGATGAGGGGTTCAGGTTAATTGTTGCAAATCGAATATAACTTTCCCCTTTTCCCCATCCTCACAAATAGAAAATCTTCCGTGCCATGTACGACTATATGGCCGCTGATGCAGATGAGGTGTCCTTCAAAGACGGAGACGCCATCGTGAATGTCCAAGCGATTGACGAAGGCTGGATGTACGGCACCGTGCAGAGGACTGGCAGGACTGGCATGCTGCCAGCCAACTACGTGGAAGCTCTTTAGGCATCTCAGAGCATTGCGCCTGTCCACAGGACCTACCGATCCTGCCGGCAGTGTCAGTCAGCGTAGACGCTACTAGTACTCAAGTTCTGCAGCTGCCTAATGGTTTTTCTGTGTCAATATGATTTATGGTTGCACCATCCCTTCATTTCTTTCTAGATCAACCTAAGCAATTCTTCAGTAAAAAAAGAGTTAGCATCGCTAACCATTAAACTGGCTTACTTCATTATTTTTTGGACTTGCACATGAAACAAGAAGCCATTAAACCCATTGGGTCATTATTTTTTAAATTGTCATTATCAAATTTTACTTTAGGTTTTAAAATGTTTAATTTCAGAATAGACATTTTAAAAAGTTTCTGCCATGTTATATTGTTGTTTTCTCAACCCAGTGTTTCTCTATTATGAAAATGTTTAACATTATTTCTTTGCTAAAACAAAGAATTCTGAACATGTTAAACACATTTGAGAAAAATGGCACAGATGTTCACCTTTTCCTTGCTTACTGAATGCTGATGCTTTTATTTCTAATCCAGTTCTGAAGTTATAAAGGTGATAGTCGATATAAACTGATGATAAGCAACTAATAAAATCTATAATTCTGCAACAAACACCACTGATGGAATAAGCCTTCTTTATTTTCAATAGTTTTAAGATCTACATATAAAAAATTTCAGTAAAGCAAATGCTTTACACTGGACTTCACTAAAAAAAAAAAACTTTAAAAAAACATACTGTTAAAAATGCCCAAGTGTAGACTTTCTCAAAGCTCTACCCATACTTGTGCTCAGCAAGCTTCCCTTATGGCTCAGTGTATAGTTTTAGAAACATTTGTAGGATCCAATCCTAACTTCAGGGGACCTTTCTCATCTGTATCCAGTGGGTTGGCAGTAGGGGGCAAAGTGCCAACCAATAGTGGATTAATGCTTAAGTTTACAGAATATCCTTTCTGAAAAGCAAAAGATCTGTCCACGTTACTTTAGAGCTGTGGTAATACCGCTGTCCTCAGACTTCTCCATGTGTGTCTGAGACTCAGGGAGTGCACGCTTGTGAATGACCAGACCACATGCTAGGTCTGGAGTCAGGTGATGAACAAGACGACAGTCGGTGTCCTTATGGGACTTAACAGACCCAAGCATCCTAATTGTGGGAGAGAGCCACTCTCCCCCTCCCAAGTCTTCAATCTGGGTTCCTTTAAACTGGGTTAAAACCCCAGGTAAAGCTGGGCAGCAATCCCCTGGTGGGCTGGAGATGTCACCCTAAATTTTGGGGCACACCCAAAGTATAGTCTGTTACAATGAATGTTTTAGTTTTTAAATTTCCTATTCACTTTATAAGGCTGCCAAAGCACACTTGATAGTTGCTATACAAAGAAAATTAAGACACATTTAACTAATTCTAGGTGTTTTTTTTGTTTGTTTTTACCAAAAAGCTTTGTTTCAACATATACAAATATAGAGAATCCTACTATACTCACCTCCCAGCCTCAAGTTATCAACTCTTGGTTAATCTCGTTCCATCTCTACCCCACAAATGCCCTCCTCCCATTACCTTCAAGTTATCCTATTGGTCACATTGCTTAAAAACTAATCACAATTGACACGCCTTAAAACACTGACAATATCTAGTGTTCAAGCATTCCTGTTCATCCAACTTCCAAGCCATCTGTTTGGGTCCCCATTTTTCAGTCCAATGACACTGGGCAAGTCCTTAGTATGTATCTAGAGCACCACCGACTCACAGGACCGAAGGCGGCACAGAACCTCAGTGACTAGATATTACTGTCATGTTCAAGGTAATAAAGGAGTTCAAGAACGTCTCTAGATGACTCAAGCCAGAACTCAACCCTCGTTCTCCATGACCAGCGCTCACAGTCCTTACTGGTTGCTTGGTGCCACTCTTGTGAAAAGTTATGGGTTTTCACGCTCCCTCCTACCCGCCCCTGCTCACCCTGTGCCTCAGAATGTGACCTGGTCACTAGGGGCATTGCACAAGGTATTAGTTAAGGTGAAGTCATTAGGGCAGGCCCTAACCCAACGGAACTGGTGCCTTTATGAAGGGAAATTTGGACAAATCAACAAACACACAGGGAGAACATCATGTAAAGATAAGGCCGAGCCTGGGGAGATGCTTCTCTACCCCGGGGAGGCCAAAACTGCCAGCAGACCACCAGGAGCTAGGGGAGAGGCATGGAACCATCTTCCTCAAACCCTCAGAAGGACAGACACCTTCCCTCAGACTTCCAGCCTCCAGACCTGAGACAATATATTTCTGTTCTTTCAGCCACTCCGTTTGTGGCTATTACAGCAGCCCTAGTAAGCTAATCCAGTGTCTTTCAACATAACCAAGTCTTTTTTTTGTTTGTTTAAAAATATGGATTTTAAGTGTGGAACCCATAAAATTGAATAAAAGGGAAACTATAGTTAAAAACAGGCCATAAAAGGGGACAAGAATATGAGTGGTTCCTTTGTTTATGGAGGGATACAATATTCACTTTAAGTTGGTATTTGGACTATGCTCACTGAAATTAAAAAATAAAATAAAAAGACCAAACCAAACAAAAACAAGGACCATAATTGTTTAGTTTTCAGAGTTTTATTTCAGATTAAAGTGCATTTCTTTAAAATATCTCAACATCGAGTTTCAATCGGCAGGAGGTAACAGTCAATTCTCAGGTCACCAAGTTTCACTGTGCAGCAGAACATTTTCCCTCCCTCAACCCAGTCATAATGAACCTGAAAACACACTTGGTAAAGGCCTACCTGCTGCAAACATTATATAAAGCATTACACAGATCACTGACTGCACCCTCATTTCCCATCTACTAGTGCAGTTAGCAGGAACGAACGGGTACTTCTGTGAAGTTCCAACTTAATCATTTGAATTATCAAATATAAATACTTTCTGAATGTAAAACTATGTTCTCTTAGTTTATCAAGTGGTGAGAAACAAAAACATTACAGGGCTCATAAACGACTGGTTTGGCTTCTCTGTTTTTTTTTTTTTTCAAGTGCATATCCATAGGAGGTAGTTTAGATTGAAAGCAGTCATTACTCACCAACACAGAAAGCAAACTGGGACTTAACCAGTGCCCGACACCTTCCCTCACTCATCAAGGTCCCTTAAACAGCCATCAACACACATCTTAAGAGTTTAAGTAGGACAAAAAAGTGTTTCTAAAAAGTAGTAGTATCTCCTAGTATACGTGTAAGACATAAATGGAATCAGTGGAACCTATTTTATAAAGTAAAATCTAACAGCAATAGAAATTAAGGAAGATAACCCTTCTGTCAGCTAGAAGCAAATGACCAAACTGACTACATGCCATGTATGAACAAAACTATCCTTTCTAACAGGGATCCGCCAACCTTACATAAAGGGCCAGGCAGTAACTGTTGGGTGATACAGGCCGCGGTCTGTCAGACTACTCAACTTTGCCGTTTTAGCAGGACGGCTTCCTGCCAAAGATACGGAAATACACAGGGCTGTGTCCCAGTCAAACCTTATTTACACGGAAATTTTAGCTTCCTATTATTTTCACGTGTCACAAAATATTTTCAACCATTTAGAAAATGTAAAATCCATTCTTATTTCATAGGATGTATAAAAAAACAAGCTGTAGTTAACACCTGCTCTATAAAAATGTACTAGGTAGGACTGCCATCTGTTTTTATACTCAAAACTGATTCATTCCATTTTTCTTTTAGAAAGTTCCCATTCTGTAAATATAAATTCTTTAGATACGTTATTCATGTATCAAAACAGCTTACGCTATATTCCATTTTCAGTTCCATGACACTATTTTGAAGGTATACTTCCTATTAGGTTGGTGCAAAAGTAATTGCGGTTTTTGCAATTATTTTCACTCTTTTAAACCACAATTATTTTTGCACCAACCTAATAGTTCTATGCATTTTATCCATTTAAGAAATGCTGCCTTTTGTTGCAAATTATTTAATGCCGTTTAGAAGGCAGAGTACTCAATAAAGCCTACATTAAGTAATTACTCAAGGTAATTATGACATTTTGTTATGTATAGAATAATTCTCAGGGACCACTGGTTGCCAGCTATTTTCAAAGTACATAGGACTGTTTGTTCCTATATTAAAACGGCCTAGTTGCTCTATTAATAATTCAGCTCAATCTGTCTTTCACTTTCTCTTCATTTTATCACTTATTACCGGTGCATCAGTGTCCATCAGCATGTTTGCTGTCTAATAAGCTTAGTTTTAGTCACAATTATAAATCAGTACACTGTGGCCTAAAGATGTTTCCTCTGCTATAAGGGAAAAAAGCTATGTAGGCTTTTTCTTTCACATGACATCAATTTAAAACATTGCCTTCAATTTTATACTCTCAGGTAAAGAGATATGTTATTGTAATGGTATATTTCAGGGGAGTAAGCATTTACAGCTTGGCACTTCATGGTTGATTTTAACTATTCTTTGGTGAAAGGCTTGGTAGATAAAGAAAAAAAATTTTAAGACCACAATGTAAAATTTAACTTTCTATTCCAAGAACTGAGTAAATACTAATTTACTCATAAAAATCATAATTCGGTTAGACTACTATTCTATTAAATATCTATTAATATACATCTTTAATTTCAAGTAACTCAGAGTTAATGGATGCTTTCAAAAAGCAACATATAAACCCTGGTATATAACAGACATGTCATTAATTGGGTCATCAGAAACCACAAGGTCCAGATTTGTTTTACAGATCAAGCAGTCAATGAATTCTGATAAAACAATTGTAAAAAGTTATTACTTAACTTCTGGCTACATTTTCTTAAGTGCTTTGAATAAGGGCAGCTCTTATAAAAAAAGAGTATTTAAATATTAGAAGGAATTGCAATGTCTTCACAGAATGCCAGGAAAACTCATTTTTAGACAAATTATTTAACTGTCTTTCAATCTCCATTTTACAATGAAATAGGATTTTTCAACCATGTAATAGCAAAGCAACCAGAGGTCTTCAGTACAAGGCGCATCTGTCAGACGTGAATTCTTTTGGCACTGCCAACTTTACAGCCAAATCAATCTTAGGGGTACTCTAATGCGAAATATTTAACTCTCTGCCTACTTAAAAACACAAATCTTCCGTATTTAAAAAAGGTTCCAAATGAGACAAAATTGTACCTTTAAGAACTTTCTTTAAAATTGGAATTTGAAGGCTTCCAGACCAGTCTGCATCTACAATTCATTAATTTGAAAGTTATTTTAAAAAATGACTTTTTTTTTGGTGGGTGGCAATCATTGCAAGTTGGGCTATTAAAACCTAATTCACAGCCCGAAGCCCCTGCGGCATCCCTACTACAGATGCAGCCCAGACATCAGTGCTTGTATGGATCATGCGGAAATTTTCAGAAATGAACGATGAGGCCCCACCACACACCCACTGAATCAGAATGTGCATTTTCACACATCCATGCAAGTCTGAGAAGCACTGAGTTCAAAGTCAAAACCTGTCTGTATACAAAACACACCACCTTTCCAATGGCTTGGGAATAAAGCGCACATGGGCTGTACTGATGAGCAAACAGCTGCCCCGCCCACCCCACTCTGAACCTAAGGTCAGTAACGATCTCTCTAAAAATCGATTATGAAGAACGAGGTGGAACCCCGGCCTTTCTTAGTGGATTATAAATCAAAGTTGGAAGAAATGGCATTAAAGGAAAATGTCCCATTTCAACTAACCCAGCTTTTTAAAGAGCACTTATTTTTAATTATTCTCATTTCTTTACTAAAAAACAAAACAAAATAAAAAACTCTACTTGATATACACCTCCCATTTTCCCCTAATTTTGTTTCTTGCCCTGCCACTTTTATTTTAGACAATATGTAATTTAACTTTCGTGACATTTATTTGATCTTTAGATATGTAACAGTCCCTGACTACTTTCAAGCTGTGCAGAAAAGAAGAATCCATGGGCAGTGTCAGGAACCATCATGCTTTTACTCTTCAGATTGAAGTCTTTTTTTTGACCATCCATATTAGCATTATTACTTCACCTGAATCATATTACACTATATGGAATTAGAGTAAAGCGCCTCATATCCTTCAACAATGGCTTTCACACTTGGCAAACAGCAGAGCACCTTCAATAATGGACTCACTGAAATACTGAAAGTTTCAATCCACTATGAAATTCATTTTGGAACATGAAGAATTATACTATGCTTCTGCATGCAACTAGATTCTTTTTATAAATGCGTAAGAAAAGAAGTCACATTTGAATGTTATTAACATTTGCCAGTTGTTTTATTAACCATTAGGAAATATTTGAAAAAACTGATTTCACTTGAACAGTGAAACAACACAGTGGAGCTGATCAAGGAACATTGATGCATTTTGCTATTAAGGAATCGGGAAAATTTGCAGAAAATTTTAAGGCAAGAATATTGAAAATAAGGTGCCTCAAATATATGCTTATAATTTTATCAACAATGAAGATTTAGCAAGCTGGTTTTTGCCCTCAAATATTTAAAATATATCTTTGTTGAACCACAGTGTTTTAAAATTAATACCTGTGCTTGTATCAAATTCAGTGATTTAAGTAAATAGTAATCATTTTGGTCCCATTTCTGCTATACTGTTCACCTTCTCTGGAACTTTATTCCACCAGCAAGTTTAGTTCACACAAACATTAAGATATGCAGTCATGAAATGAGCTAATTTTGACCCCTCCAAACACACATACACACCCTTTACTCACACCTGTTCACTAAAAATTTATGTGCCTCTTTACTGTCAAACATAATTTGGGAAATAAATGGCAGACAATGTAAGCCTCAATTATAATTCTGTTAAAAATATTCTTAGTTTTCCATTAATTATTTCTTCAATCTACATTCCTCGGTTCAAAGGTACCAGAGTTTCTTTTAAAACCATCATTTGTTATGTATGAAACTCAGAGCCCAGAATACTTAATAATATGGATTTACGATGATGAAAAAAACACCAACTTTTATTGTGGCTGGTGATCCCCTTCTGAATATAGGAGTTAATGAGACACACAGTTAAACTTTCTGTAACTTGCTGAAAATGTGTGCCTGTTTAAGTAGGGGTTAGCTCCAAATAAAGTGTGAAACTGAGATTATTCACTCTTCCTATTCAGACAGCAAATGAGATCTCACTGTTAAGAAAATGAAACAAATATGGGAAGTCAGGCACTAATACTAGTTGGTAAAATTTACAAATGTTTTAATTATATAAACCCTATTTTTTAAAACTAGGCAATACATATATATTTCAAAAGAAGTTTCAAATTTCTTCTAAGTTTGCGTTAGGTGTAGGTGAAAAGAGCAAATAAACTCAAGATTTCTTTCTTACAGTCCAAGTTGTAATGAAAATAACTCTCCACTAAAGAGCAATGTGGTAAGACATGTTTTCTAGTGGTTGATACCCTCTTCCAAACTAAACAGGGAAAAAAAGGTATGGATATGAAATAGCTAAGTTGTCATGTAATACTTTGTCATTTCTATAACTTTACTCATTCTGGTTACTTTAGGAAATAAACTCATGTTTTAACTAAGAATATTAAGTACAAAACTATCTGTTGTTTTATTTGTAAGTGGACTCCTACAAACATGTGCAGCAAGCCCACCAAGTTCTTCTCTCGCCCATACTGATACTTCAGTATTTCATATATACAAAATACGTTTCTGTTAAACAAAACAAAGGTATTCACAAGAAGCTGCAGAAAACTCATGCAATTAATGAAAGTGGAAATGTATAAGTTAAAAACACTGTAATCTATACATAATGTACAAATAGTTGTGCATTTTAAAATGAATACTATCTGTCTCGTAAGAGTAGTTTCACAGGCAAATGCTGCTGCACATATATTTGCTAATGCAAATAAATTAATGGAATCTTAGTAATTTCTGCTTGAATACTTTAACCCCAAAGGCTAAAATTTTTGTTATTTTCCTTAAATGTTGTCCAAAGTTGACATCTGTGAAAAACTTTCCAATTCTTCTACATCACATTTGAGGTGGTCTACCAAGAACAAATTTCTTAAACCTCTGTCACAACAAATATAAATTAAAAAAAAAAAAATCAAGTATAAACATCTTTATCAGTTCAGCAAAAAAAATTCAAATAAAAAAATTTCAATTTTACTTAAAATAAGGTATTTTACATAAAAGACTTCATCGGAATATGCATGAGTTTAAGTGAAATAAAATGTATGCTTTTGTTTCTAGTTTTTGCTTTCACATTTCAATATTTAAAACTTGGAAAAACCACGCGTAGCAGCCAACAGAATATGTTACTATGGAAAAAATGATCTTACATAATGAACTTACATAATACGTCATTGCCCTTCAGGGTCTGAAATGTTATCATCTTTGCAAACATTCAGTCTGAAATTGTGCTGTATTTCAGAACTTATTTTATGAATCAACAAATGATGTTAAATTTTTTTTTTTTCAATTTTCTCTTAAAACACTACACAGAATTTTCATGGGCTGGTGACCTCCAACGTGACTGCAGATTTCTCATTATAGAGCTGGCCATGCTACCAAGTTTCTCGTGCATTTCAAATAGCTGGCTTCCTGAATAATTATGGAGATCTTCTGATTCCAGCTGAAGAGCAAGTGCACTGATCTGTGCCACCAGGTTTTTAGATAACGGAGTTTCTAAAGCAACAGGATCAATCAAGTCTAAAAAAGAAAAAAACCACAATGAGACCTATACCTATTTCAGGTAAAACTTAAATCTAAATATCTCCTTTTAAGTTAATAGCAAGTTTAAGTGCCTAGGTTTGAAATTAAGAATGAAGGCTGAGGTATGAATCCCCGCTTCTCAAAAGAACAAACAGGCGACGGAAAAATAGACCTCGGCTTATTCTGTGTCATTCAAGAAAACACAAGATTACTTAATTTTTATTAAAAACGTAACTGGAACACAGTATTTAGTTCATATCCTTATTTGAGACCTTAATATGGAACAGAAGTTGACAATGAGAGAAAGCAACTAGACATACTTGAAGTTAAATCAATTGTTTTTTCATACTTGGCAACTAGCACACACAAAAAAACCAACTTGTTGAATTCACAAGGCATGGTCAAATTAAAACTAAAATGATAGTAACAAAATATTTCAAGAAAGTCAGCTTATCTTATAACTAAAATTATCCCACTTTGCTAAAATATACCTGAGACAAGTCTTTCTTCATCAGAAGAGAGAGATTTTTCTAATCCATTTATTGTTTTTTCAGAAATATCAAAAACTGGAATCTCTTCTAGTCCACGAGACTTCACCTTGATTATATATTCAGGCCAGTAAAAACAAAATCAACAAATTGAAAGTTATTCTTAATAGGACTAACAGTACTAACACCAGAAAAGAATCTGACAAAGCCTATCACATTATTAGCTTAGCTAACACTGCTAAGAAACTATGTTCTAACAACACACAAAAAACTACATGTGAACCTTGAAAACATCATGCTCAGTGAAAGCTAGTCACAAGAGACCACAGGTTATATGACCCGCCTTTTGTGAAATGTCCATAATTTTCTCTATAGGCAAACCTATAGAGAAAAGGATTAGTGGCTCCCTGGGGGGTACAAATAGGAGTGACTGCTAATGGCTATAAGGGTTTCTTTCTGAAGTGATAAAAATGCTCCAAAATCAGACCATGGTGGTGGTTGTATAACTTTATGAATACACTAAAAAAGCTCTTAATTGTGTGCTGGGGGGGCGGGGGAGAAGCGGGCAATTTTATGGTATATGGATGCCCCAGTAAAAAAGCAGTTTTTAAAAAATTTAAATTTCAGGGATAATTCCCAGGGCCCATAAATTACAAAAAATACTTCAAAAACAAAATTCATGAGTATGGGACTGTAAATTATTAACATAGTTTTTGAGTTGTTTAAAACTAATAAATGTTTTTAAAGATTACAAATTAATATTAAATCTAGGACTTTCAAGACTACAGCAGAGTCTTCGGTACTCAGTAGTTAGGAAATTTCTGTCTCAAAAATCTAATATGGAATGCTGGTTTTCATCCTGAACATACCCTATTTCTCATTTACTCACAATTTTGCATAATGTCACTGGATACATAAAGGGTCTCTGAATGGGTTGCCAGAGTCTGTAAACCCTTTTGAAATTATATTCAAAATTTTCAATGTGTATTTTTATGGGGGGAAGATCTTGGCTTTTATCAGCAACTTTGAAAACATCAATGACCCAAAATGTTTATGTGCAAAAAGGTGACAGAAGGAACAAGTAAAAAAATCAGTCATAGTTGTGTTTAATATCAAAATCAAAATACTGTTAATTACAAATCTACCACATTTTGGTAAATGTTTAGATTTGAAGATCAGGATTTTAAGAATAGCAGCCAGAAAACAAATCGCCAGTTTGGTACAAATGAAAGAGAAGGGGCAGAACAGAATTCAGATGCCCTGCACAGGAACAGTAAAAAATAAATGAGCAAACTTTTCTGTGGAATTATAGTGTGATCTTTTCAGTTGCTCTTGGCTGTGAGGGAAGGAAAAAAAAGGGCACCATAAAATGGGCTGTTAAATATGAAGTTTAAGAACAAACTTCTGCAACTGTATTGCTACATCATTTACAGTCAGGCACCGCTTAACGAGGAGGATGCCTTCTGAGAAATGCGTTAGGCAATTCTGTCGTCGTGCAAACATGATAAGAGTGCACTTACACAAACCTAGATGGTACGTATAGCCCACTACGCACCTAGGCTGTATGGCATAGCCTACTAACTCCTAGGCTAAAGCCTGTAAGCATGTAACTGTGAAACAACACGAGATTACATCAAGCACAAGGGGAAATGACGCAATCAAGATATGTGGTAAATGTGGCACATTGGAGGCTGCTGACCTAACACAGCACACTGTTTTACAGCAATATTTTTAGTAAGTAGAAAGAGTACACTCTAAAATAACAGTCAAGTTTAGCGTAGTAAATACATAAATCAGTAACAGTCTATTGCCATTATCAAGTATCATGTACTACACACAACGGTAAGTGCTACACTGTTACATGACCAGTAGCACGGTGGGTTTGTTCACACCCGCGCACCCACCACACGTGACTAACACTGCGACATCACCATGTGACAGGAACTTTTCAGCTCCATTATAATCATATGGGACCACCGCTGTGCATGCAGTGTTTTGCTGACTGAAATGTCATTATGCGGCACGTGGCTTGTACTTATGCATGCTCTGTAACTGACAACTAAGTCTTTACCTGCTGCTCATGATATAGTCTGAGAGCCTTTTTTACGTTGGACACTTTTGGAGAACGGATCGGAAGCGTTTTTATTTCAGATGCCGTAAGAGTACTCAGATCACCAATCGTTCTTATGTTCTTGGCTCTAATGAGTTGTCCCAGTCCTCTTGCCCTACACAGACAATGAGAGGAAAAGGCAGAATGTCATTATATAGTTTTACACTATTTATTCTACTTGTGAGGGCCTATCCAGTTGCATTTCCTGATTTAAGTCTAATCATAACTGAATTTATGCAGGACCACCTAACCCAGTCAGAGGACAGGCACACATTTAATCTAACGTAAAACAAGAAATCTGAATCTGCTATGTATGCTATGTATGTCTAAACAATGGCACTGGAATCACACTAAGCTCTGTGTGCCCCATGCTGCACTGACATTACGACTTAGAGCTGTGTGACTGGTGGATTAACTTTTGTAAACTTCATCTTATAAAGTAAAATAATACTACTGCTCATTACAGGGTTTACATCATGATTAAATTAAGATATCTATGCAAAGAGTTCAGCACAAAACCTGGCAAATAAGCACACGATTATCTTAGCCATTATGATAAATGCTTCTTATTCCCTATCTGGCCCTTCTTCTCAGCTGAATTTTTATTTATTTCTAAACTAAAATATGTGCGAAAGTCATATAAAGCAACCCTAAATATGAAAACCTTGATCATTCAGTCCTCTTTAATAAGAGTAAGCCAGAAGCCTTAATAAAAACTTACCACATGTTTGATGTAATCTGAGGTAAAATGATATCGACTGGTGCCACACAGTTCACCAAAGCTGGGTAAACACTTTCTGTTGGGCATACTCCAGATTCTTTAGCCATTTCTGCAATCTTACAATAAATTTCAAAAGCTGTTAAATAGAGGTCACCTGACTAAACATGGAAGAAAAAAAAAGCTGCATGAAAATTAAATCACTTCTTACTAAGCATTTCTTTGAGCTCTTAAATTTAGGGCTACGTGATCCTGGGGACAGAAATCCTTTGCTTGAAGTGGTATTATGCTAGACAGAAGAAAGGAGAGAAAAAAAACTCAGAACCCTAGATAACTATAATTTTACAACTTTATTTTCACAACTTAAGACGCAACAATTTCTTAAAATTTTCAGAAAAATCTAAAATGTAATGTACTACGTAATCAATTACTTGCTGGATCGTCACTGCGTCTTACACCTCTTCTCTTCATGTCTGTTTACCAAGAAGCAGACAGAAGAACAATATATCCAAACCAAAGTTTTGTTTCTTAAATTGTTAATTTTAAGACAAACTATGCAATACAATTCTGTGTCTGCATACCTTTATGTGCGTTTTAAAGCCTACGGCTTACCTTAGATTGTGCAGTAGGTGAAGTTTTAACACTTTTGACTATGGGAGAACTATTTGAAGAATGGGCCCTGACAACAAGACACCGCCTATCAATGTCATCTGCCAATCCTGCTTGATATATTGGATCTGCAAAGGAGACACGGCGAACCTGAAAACACAGGTCATGGTTTTATTGAACAAAATTAAGGTTTTTCAAAATAATACTATAAATTCTCATTGTAAGGTTACCCAAAATAGGATGTGGGTTTAGAAGCTTAACTGATTTCCCTAGAAACCAACTGTACATGGTTGTAGTTCTTTCTAGTGACTGCTTTCACAGGTATTACCCAACATCACACGTCATCCCAATAACCTACGTTCAAACCTGTTTCTGCATAATAGAGCAACAAAGAGAATGAAAAAGGGACAGTAGCAGAAATATAACAAAAATACATGTGGCAGTTCAAACTGAATAATCAAATTCTACTAACTTTATGAGCTTACTACACTGAGTGTAAAAAACAAAGTAAAGAGGTAAGCACAGCACTCACTGGCCTCTGGTGTATCTTACTAATCTCTGTTCTAAACTCTGAGGGTACTGGACTCACAGCAAATGGGTGGCAATTTTTGTTTCTTAGCCCCAGCTTAAAGTCATTTTGGCCTCTTCTAAATTATTATACGTTCACTTATTCAGCTATTTGATATAAATATACAACAGAGAACTTATATCATTAAATATGTATATGTTTTCTGCTATTGATTCCCAAAAAAGTGGGCAGATTCTGTACATACCTGCTATAGAAAACTAGAATATGTTGTACTGCTGCCTAAATAAAAATGAAATGAGTTACTATCAAACAAAATGTAACTAATTTGCATTAACAATCTAAAGCATACTGAAGACCCAGAAACAGATCCTCACTTACATGGTCAATTATTTGCAACACAGGAGGTATACAATGGGGTAGAGACAGTCTCTTTAATAAGTGGAGGGAAAACTGGACAGACACATGTAAAAAAATGAAATAGGAGGACTTTCTTACAACACATACAAAAATAAACTCAAAATGGATTAAAGACTTAAATAAAAACATAGGTAGTACCCTGACACCAGTCTTAGCAATCAGTATCTTTTAGGTTACATCTCCTCGAGCAAGGGCAACAAAAGCAAAAATAATCAAATGGGAGGGCTTCAAATTAAAAAAATCCGCCCAGCAAAAGGAAACCATCAACAAAATGAAAAGACAACCTATTGAATGGGAGAAGATATCTGCAAATGATACATCTGATAAGGGATTAATATCCAAAATATAAAGGAACTCATACAACTTCAGAAAAAAACCACACAGAATAAATAATCCAATTTAAAAACGAACAGAGGACCAAAATAGACATTTCTCCAGAGGACATGAAGATGGTTAACCAACACATGAAAAGACACTCAACACCACTAATCATCAGGGAAATGCAAATCAAAACCACAATGAGCTATCACCTCACACCTGTCAGAATGGCTACCATAAAACAAAACAAAACAAAACAAAACAAAACAAAACAAAACCTCAACAAATAACCTGGTGGGAATGTGGAGAAAAGGGAACCCTCATCCACTGTTGGTGGGATTGCAAACTGGTGCAGCTACTATGGAAAACAGTATGTAGATTCCTCAAAAAAATTAAGAACAGAGCTGCCATATGACCCAGCAATACTACTTCTGGGTATTTATCTGAAGGAAAAAAACACTAACTTTTCTGCACCCTACGTTCATTGCAGCATTATTTACAATAGCCAAGATATGTAAGCAACCTAGGTGTCCATTGAGAGACGAATGGGTAAAAAAGATGTGGTGTATATACGAGGTATAATCAAAAACAGTGAATGCTGAGTGCCATCTAACGGAAAGGCAGGAATCTTCAATACGGGAAGCGGCTCACTGAACCTTAGTGAGTGTGTGACAAGACAAAACTTGTTTGGTGCAGCCAGTCGGTTGTGAGCTACAGTTGAGAGCTGGTGTGTTTCAAAGTGTTCCATAAATCTACTTCCGTCATGACAACACTCCGTGTCCACATCACTTCTGGTATACGGCAATTTCTGTCAAATAAAAACTTTACAGTGTGTTCTCATCCACCTTCCACCTTATTTACCTGATCTGGCACTGTCCAACTTCCGGCTCTTCCCCAAAGTCAAAATGACCATGGAAGGTAAACATTTTGAATCGATTCAGGACATTGAGGCAGCCACAACAGATCAACTAAAGACACTCATGAAAGAGGACTTTCAGAACTGCTTCAGAAAGTGGCAAGAACGATGGGGTAAGTGTGTTTGAAGCAAGGAGGGGCATTTTAAGGGGGATTAATGGCAAAGTGTCCTTTACTGTAATAATTTTTTTTTATTTAAACATTCACTGTATGTTTTGATCACACTTCATGTACAGAATGGAATATTACTCAGCAATAAAAAATAATGAAACCTTGCCATCTCCAACAATATGGATGGACCTTGGGGGTATTATGCTAAGTGAAATAAGTCAGACAAAAAAAAGAGAAAGACAAATACTGTAAGATTTCACTTACTTGTGGAATCTAACAAAACAAAACAAATCAGAAACAGACCCACAAATACAGACAACAAGCTGGTGGTTGACAAAAGGGAGGAAGGGAGGAATGAATGAAAAGAAAAATTTTTTATAAATATGTATTAAGAAATAAAAAGTATGCTAAGTAGTTCATAGAACTAATAGGAAGGTTGGGGAAGGCATGGGGAATGAAAACAAAGTATACCCAACATTATATCTTCATAAACTTTTCAAGAACTTCTATGGCCTATATAATTAAACTTAAGATACTTTTTTAAAAAAACAGTTAAGATCCTCAAAACAAAAGCAAAACAAAACCAAAAAGGCTCAAGTGGTGTCAAGCCTTTCCAAGGACTAATCTCTGAATTCTCAGTATAAGAATTTTTGGTATACCCCTGGGAAATCTTCACAATGTGCTTGCTAAAGGCAAAATTAAGTGTCAGTATCATATTTATATATACCTTTGTATATATAAACACATGTAGTTTACCGTAAAATGGTAGGTTTAATTTTAGAATTAGTTTAAGAAATGCCCGTATCATGCCTTTCAGAACATCTACTTTGCTACATACAGGACAAGCTGAGCTTTGTAAGCACATGTAACTTTTTCTTTTTTAATTTATTCAGTCAACAAATTATTTGCAAGTTACAGGGCAAGGAGGTAAAGCATATATATAATCCATATTTATAAACTAAAGGAGTTATACTCTAGTGAAGATGGGAAAATAATTATAAATGGAATCACATCCAGAAATTGATGAAGGCGGTGCCCAGGGAGATTTTTTATTAAACAAGGGTGGGATATAAGAGTTTATATAAACACTTTATATGTTTATATTACACTTAAATGTAAAACAGGCAGCTTAATGTCCTAGTACAGAGTAAGTGCTAACTAAAACTGATTATCAGATTCTAAATCTGTTTCCCCAACAGTGTTCATGGTGTGTAAAGACCATTAGTTTACTGCCCTCAAAAAAAAGGAATATGTGTACCTAAATTAGAGGGCTGCAGTCTCAACACCCTTCTACCTGTCCTTTTCACTAGCTGCTATGGTAAATATTCAAAACGAGTAGTCATATAAGTCTAATCTTCTGTCATTCACCAGATTTCACTATATTGCCAAAATATTCCAATTAAACACGGATCATTAATACTCAGCTTCAAACCCCTACCTTGTTAACAGGTGATGAGATCTCATCCTCTTGGGGTCTTTTTAGTCCCCTCTTTAAAATGCTGCTGGATGGAGAAGTCAAAGGAGACCAGATGCAACGTGTCTGCATGCCACTAGGACTGTCATTTGCTGACAAAAGCAAAGGATTGAATTCACTGAGTTTTTGAGGAGATGTATTATTGTCTTCTGCTATCAGTTCCGAGACAGCAATTTCAGATGTCAGAGATTGTGATGCTTCCTCCACTTTCTCTGACGTACGATGAACTTCCTGTAAAATTTCACCATAATTTCCCATTTTCATTTGATTGTCATCTAATTTTGCTTCTTCAGGTTTACTAAGTACAATGCTTGTTTCAGCTTTATTAGATTTAACCTTTCCTTCTTCAGTGCTCATTTCAAGTGTGTCAGGAGCAAAGTTGTCGACTGCTGTATTCGTTCTGTTTGTTTGGGCTTCCTCAGGCTTACATGCTTCGGTGGTCAAGTCCCCACCCTCTATTTCACTGACATGGTCAATGTCAGCATTCACCTCACCAATCACTCTTTCTTCACAATTTTCCATTTCTGCATTCATTTCAGATGAGCCTGCATCAGATGCATCATTTCCTCCATGTGGTCCCGCAACTGAAATTTCATTCTGAGCTCTTACTTTTACAGGCGTGGTACTGTCAGCCTGACCAATAGCTAAACTAAATTCCTCAGTTATTGCTTCTTCGGCATTCAGTACTTCAGCCTTATCTGCTTCAGATTCATCACTTCTTGCACTGTTTTCCTCTGTTACCGCTTCCTCAAAAATGCTAGTTTTGGCACTCTCTTGTTCAGAGAAGCTAGCTTCACATTTAACATGTTCTACATCCAATTTCATAGCTTCCACTTCTGGAGTGCAATCTTTTACTTTACATTCATCTGCTTCAACATTAACAATGTTTTCTGTAATTACTTCCTCCATTGGGACAGCCTCTGACTTTTCTTCTTTGGTCTCCAAAGTAGAACATTCCAGTGAAATGTCTTTGGAATCATCTAAACATGGGCCAACAGTTCTACATTTTTTATTGGCTGGCTCTTGGCTTTTAATAGACATTCCTTCCTCAGAATCTCTATCAAAAGTTTCTTCCTTAAAATTTACTATTTCAGAAGCAAGAGAGTTTTGAGTATTTTCTTTCAACTCAGTTTCAGATACAATGAATGAATCATTAGTATCATTCTCCTCCTTGAGACCCAAATGAAAATTCACACTGTGATGTTCACTTAGAAGTTTAACCTCAGAGTACAGATTAGTTTTAGAAGTTTCTGATATAGTTACAGGTGTTTGCACATCTCTCATTTTTGCTTCAGTGACCTTTACATCGTAATATTCTGTATTCATTAACTCAGTGGATGGCTTTTCCTGAGGTTGTGGTTTTTCTCCACAGCAATCACAGCCTTTAGATCTCCTCACCCTCCTGCTTCTCTTATGCTGGCATTCAGGGTTTGGGGAAGCTTTTTCAGAAAGCAAAGAAATGTCTGATGTCTCTACTTGTGAGCATTCTCCCACACTGTGGTTTTCTGTAGAATCTCGCTTATGTAATCTCTTATTGGCATTTCTAGTCCTTAGATTTAATTCTGATACAGGAGAATTTGAAAAGGAATGTTCTGCACATTTGTTAGTTTTACTTTTTCCCTCATAAGCATTTGATACATCATCAGAAACTTGTAATAAATCTGAAGACACTGTAGCATCTCGAAGAGTTACAGTATTACTTTCATCATTTTCATAAATCTGAGATTTTGTATTTATGTCCACTTCAGAATTTGCTTTATAATCATGTGTCTGATTTTCAGGTTTTACACAATCCTGTTTTACCCTTTTCTCTTCTCGATCTTCAGTGTCAACAATGTCGCTGTTTTTGTTTTTCCATTTTCCAGATCTCTTCTTTCTCGAACCTTCTTCTTTTACCTCAGAACTATCAGATTCTGAGTTTTCAATGCTGGAAAGTAAACCCTGGGATGCTCTTCTTGTTTGGTACCGTGTTCGTCCCCTTACTGGTTTCTCGGAGGACTTATCTGCAATGTCCTGGGCACTGTCTCCCTCAGATTTAATATTTTCAAGGTCTGGCTTTCTTCTATTTTGGTCAATTTCAGCATTAGTGCTGGTTTCCCCCAAAGTCTTCTCATGTAAAGTATCTTTCTCAATTAAAGTTTCCTGTACAGTTTGCTCTGAAGTCAGTTTTTGCTTAGGTAACACATCATCTTTTACATGCAATGGACTCTTCTGAAGAGTCTTTTCTTCTTCCTTACGTCTTTCCTTTTTTTGATGATTATTTTCTTTATCTTGGCTCTCAGTAGTAGGCTCTGCTATTTCTGAACGTCGCCTTAAAGATCGTCTAAGGGTTTTCTGATTTGGAGTTATCTGAATCTGACTATCCTCATTTATCATTTGGTCTGCTGGTATTATGGCTGGGGGTGTATTTTCTTTGGATTCCAAATTACTTCCTATGGTTTTCTCTTCTACAGTATTATTTTCTAATAATATAGTATTTTCAATTGTTGGTTTAAGCACTGTGTCCTCATACTCCACTGTAGGTTCCAAGAGATGAGCCTGATTATCTAACGCACATTCTGTTTGATTAAGCAAACGAGGGGGATTATTTTCTAAGGCTACCATGCTATCAATAGATTCCTGAGTGCTTTTCTCCTGATCAGATCTCATTAAGGGCTTAGACCTTTTATTCCCTGGTTGTTCAGCTTTACTGGACCTTAGGCCTGATCGCTTATTTCCATGCACTAGTTTTTCAGAGTCAGATTTTGAAGGAGCCACTTCTCTTTTCTTTGCTTTCAGTGGAGTGTCCGTTTTAGTCATGCCTTCTTGATTATTTTTCACTGTAACAGCTGATGACATATTATCCAAGGGGGACGGACTAAAAGGTCTATTTTCTGAACCATCAAACTTCTCCAAAGTAATAAAGGTTTGCCTTCGACTCGTAGGCTGTGGGGGGGTTCCAGAAATGGTGGCATTAGACAGTGAGCTACTACTGACACCTGAAGTGCTTTCTGTATATTCAGTCGACATTTTCTTTGATGAAATTAAAGATTTTTCTCTGGCATCGTTATTACTGCCCGGTATTTCTGGACTGGTTTCAACAGAACCACACACAACATTTGAAAGGGAAGCTTTCTGAAGATGTTCATCCGTACCACAGTTATCCGTGACATCTTGAGGAATGGCAGTGTCACTCTTCATTTGTTCCACCTGGACAGAAATGTGCACATATACAGATTAACTAGCAAACAAGTCTGACTTTCTGGGGAAATTTTAGTATAAAACGTTAGTACCTCAAACGATAATCACCAACTTTCAAAGGTGGTGGTAGATGCCCAGTAAATTGCATTTCTAATGGTAAATATTCAATAAAGCCTAATACATTTAAACACACACACACAATGACTACAATTCTGCTAATATCTACTAGTGAGTTAACAGATTATATAATAAAATGAATACAAGAGACTCCAAAATGGAAAGAGATTTTAAAAACCCTGAAATATGAAATAACAAATATACCTTAAATATCATCTTGGAATCTTCCTCTGATTTTTCAGTTAAACTAGGAATTTCCCTGAAATAAATAAATATAAATTAGAATATTGTTTTGATTAAAACTTAGAAAACCAGTTATTTCAACAGCTTCTATACTTACATAGACTCTTCCTGACTGTACTGAGAAAATAAAGTATCTTGTGAAACATCCAGATTGTTATACATGGCAGGAATATCGCACCTGAAAAATAATTTACAAGTTCAAAGCCTGATACTCCTACAGCGAGAAATTAAAACTCACAATTATACATCTAGTTCTCTCTTAAAAATAATATAAAAATCAAGACTTAGAAATGCTTATTCCCCATGAAACCATCTCTCTTACCTTCCCCTCCCCACACTACCTCAATAAAGGAATATAGTTTAGAAACAACTGTTACATTACTACACAGCTTCACGTATTATGAAACATAGTTATATACAGTGCATCTTTTTAGCATTAAAATAAAGTGTAGTATACACAGTATCTTAGTTCTGAACACAAAGTTATAGTTTGCTGCGTGAAATCTAAGTGTGACTACAGAATACCCAATTCAAAATAAAAAGACTATAAACCTTTTTGTTTTGAGTACTTCTTTCTGGTGTTCAGTTAGTACTCTTTCCTTTGCTTCTTTTCTTTCTGGAGGTATAAAGACAAAGTCAGTAGAATTTTCTTCTTCCAAAGGCATTTCATTCTTTGCTTTTGGAGATGAAGAGTCTAGTTTCATCTGCAAATTTTAAAAAAGTAAATGTACATTTGAGTGGCCAAACTATTTTTCCAATACTTCAAAAAAATCTCTCTTTTAGCACACTAATAAGTTTTCTGATAATAACTAGAAAGTTTTAAGTTCAAACCCATACAATATTCCTGGTTAATAACAATTAGTACACTGTCTTTCACTTTCATTTTGCCTCTAATACTCAAAAAATACAAAATTAGTACACTCTTTAAAAAGTAGGTAAGTGTGTGCTTACCAACAAACAACAAAGCATGGGCAAATACGTTTTTTAGGCCAACACACAGAAATGAAGTGGTTTGGCAGAAGAGTGCATCTGTAGATCTCAAGGTGAAGCATGAAGTAGTCAAGTGTAAGTTGCCAAAATAATATGCCCTACATACCAGTAACACTGGTATTATAATGCTATTTTTAGAAATTTTCAGCAAGATTATTTGTTTTCATTCTACTTCACCGTTGCTACAAGACTACGCTGGATTATTTTTTTTAAATAACATTTTTTTCTTTCATTTTGTCTGGGCCATGGTCTCAAGATTCTAGAATATCCCTAATGGAAGACAGAATTATTGTCCAAAAATCAGTTAACTGGTAACTAATAAGATATTTAGTTTTAGATTTGAGGTTAAAATAGATTTCTTACCCAGACATTCTGTTTCCATTCAGTAACAGAAGTTCTAAAATAGTCTCCTCTAATGTTATGCTGTGGCTATTCATATCTAGTTTCCTTCCACCTCAAGGGGGCTGCCGCCTGGAGTAACTATATTTAATGGATGCTAAATATTACACAGACTTAACTTTCCTAAGAAGGAATCATCTCCCAACGTTTCTAGATTGCCGTGCCATCCTAACAGTCTTTCCAGACCAAACTCATATATTCTCCTGCAATTCCATCTTTTATTTAGTCTTGTGTTAACAGCTTTTTTTCCCCAATTAGAAGTTGTATGTGTTCGACATACCATACACTTTAATTTAAAAAATTATATGAAATAAACTCTGGAAAAACATACTTTGGCTGCTGGTTTCATATATTCTTTTGTATCCTTCGGTTGTGCCAAAAAGGAATCTCTTTTTCCACTTGATTTTCTTTCCATGCCACTTATCTTCATATTTAATTGTGAATTTTCTGTCTGTTTTAATAAAATAAAACAATTTCGTTAAGTGCAAACTGTTCTATTTCTTCTTTTCATGCTTTGAAAATTCCAACGTAATGAATACTCATTTCAAATTTTTGGTTATTCAAACTTACTACAATCGTGTCAAAGAAAGGCACTAATTCATTAACAGCAAATAGGTTTGCTGTCTCCAACATATACAGTAGCTGTTTTGCACCACTTAATTTTATGAATCCTGAAATTTAAGATATACCACATAAATACTATAAAAAACAAATCAAATTACTGGACTCAAATGACCCTCCTATTACTGGAAATAATTCTAAGAAAAATCAAAGCCTTAAATTTTAAACATGAAATATAGCATGCATGATAGAAAATATTAACTGTCATGTCCCTCCCACAATAATACAAGGTTTTCCCAGGCCAAATTACAATGAACGAGTATTGAGAAGTCTATAGGTAATTATCTGATAATTTTTATTTTAGCCAAATACCAAAACTAAATATAATTATTGGCTACCTATAACACCTTTTCTCTTATAGGTTCTAAACAAAAAACAGCTAGGTTCAATTTGTTGTTGAAGAAAGTTGCCTAAGGTATTCTACCTCGTGGGTACACAGTATCCATACCTTTAGTCCTTAACCTTCAGAGAGTAATCAAGTATCATTAGCCAAAGTAACCTTGGTCAAATGGTGATATAATAGCAAAGATGTGTTTGTCTGACAGAAAGAAGGACTCAATGGAAAGAAAGGAGAAAAAGGGCAGCTCTTCTTAGACATCGACTAGTTAACTACTATTCCTAGTTTATCTAAAGCAACATTTAACCATGTATTTTAATAATTACAGCCTTTGCAAAATAATACATGAGGTGCAATAATAGTTCAAAGATGATCATCAATGTACACGAACCAAAGGTTACTTATGTAACAATCTATGGTGGAATTTATTGTCCTTAATTCATAGAAACATTTTAAGCCAGACAACTGACTATTGGGAAAAATCCTGTGTTATGAAGCTCCTCTGTTGAGGATATACTTGCTTATCACTTCAATAAAGCATTCTAAGGTGTTGCCCTTTTAAAAATTACACTGAAATCCAATAAACAAACACCATTCAAAAGTAAAGAAAAAACAACAACAAACTTACTGAATCTGCATACGGTCCACTGGATTCCTCCATAATTTCAATATTTTCCAAACCAGGCAACAGGAGCAGAAATTTTTGTTTGGCTTGCCTTAGTATTGGTCTTTTAAAAAATACATAAATATATATACCTTGAGTCAAGCAGTACTGGTGGCTACTGATAATGTTAACAAGAACATTTTAATTCTATTTTAAAGAAGCAAAATACCTAGCTTAAAGACTATTTCTCATTCTACATACACAAAGCTGGGAGAAATTACTAGCAATATTTAAAATTTTTTTGCTAAACTTTTCAGTTCCCAAATTTTCATTTTTAAAAACTTTTCAATTTTTCCCAATTTTTATCATGAAAAATTTCAAGCAACAGTAAACTATTACATTAGGTACCTATATGCACATCACCTAGATTTAATACCATTAATTTCCTGCCCTTTGCATTTCTTTTATGAAGGATAATTTCAAATTGTTTTTATGTCCCTAAAAGCAAGAGATTACTACTCTAAGGACCAAAGGGTCAAATAGTTTAATAACTACCATGCACTCCAAATAACAATATTTCAACTAAGAAATCCTCTACAACGATTCCTCATAAGATAAATTTATCTTAAAACCAAAAAATGCATTACATGATCACAATAGAATAACTGTATAAAAGAGTTTTGTTGTTAGCATACTTTAACTCTTCAGGATAAACCAACATCGCCACTTTAGCAAATGTAGCATTCCAGAACTGAGCAGTCTGCTTTCGAATCTGTTTATTCTTGTGCAAAAATATTATGCATAATAATGGGGAGATCTGTTCAAGAAGTTCACTGTCGTAAGTTCCAGTGTAGCTGAAGTGTAGACATGCAATAATTTCTCCTAGAAGCTTTTCTAACTAGGAAAAAGAAAAGTTTATTAGGGTAACACTTGGAAATGCTGCTTTTAAAACAGGAAAAAACAAAAGCACAAAACATACTGAATTAAACAACTCACAGAGCATGTAACTATTTCAATTTATAAAATTCAAATGGCTTTAAAAAAACTCCCATCTATCACCTTAAACATATACCCCCCCTTCATAAACTGACAAATTATCAGTGAGTTTACTTTGATTATTGATTTTACAATCTTCTTTCAGGCTTATTTCCCATTAACAGAAAAAATTATATTTTCACATCAATTCTAACACAATATTGTGTATACAAGTTGTTCATATAAAACACTGAAATCATTACCTCTTGTATAAAGGAATAAAATAGGAGTTGATCAGTTATATGAATTTAAAGCAACATTATTAAATCCTTCTTTTAAAAACTATCCTTTGAAAACAGTGAAAACTTTGTTGTGAACCAGCGGAGAAAAGAGTGGTCCAGAGGATACAGATCAGTGCTTCCCAAAGTGCGGGCCTCAGACTATCGGGAACTTGTCAGAAATGCAAATTCTCAGGCTCCATGAAACTCTGAGGCTAAAGCCTAGAATTTGTTTTAACAAGCTCTCCAGGTGACTCTGGTGCAGACCAAAGTTTGAAGGCCACTGGTATAAAGCATACAAATTTCAGTACAGGGAAAGAGGTCCAGAGAACCTGATTTAACAGGCCTGGATTCATCTTCACACTCTGTGAAAAACAACATTTTTTCCAAACAAACAAAATAGATAAACTATTCTTTGTTTCTATGTCATGTTATTAAAATGTCCAATAAAGCTGAAGTCAAAAGTTTTAAAATTAGAATTATATTTAAGAAAGACAATTATTTAAACCCAAAGCATTTTTTTCATCATGAAAGTATGTTTTATCAGTAATTGTCTATTTTTACCTTGTTGTTCATACAACTATACACTTTAGGAACTTCACCAAGCCTGGGAAGAAAAAAACAGTATAATTTATGCTATACAAAGTTAAACCTGAAAGTGTCTTAATGCAGCCATAAAAACAAGACATGTATAGCGATATAAAAAGGTGCCCCAAGACTTAAAAAACCGTCAAGTTGCCAAAGGATACAAAGCTACCTTTAAAAAATGAATCACAGAAAAACATCTGGAATAAAGTATTAATAGCAGTTACTTATTTCTGTACCATTTGTGAAAGTATGAACTACTTCTGATAAAGATCAAGAACTATAAAAAAGATTTGCAAAAAGCTAATAGATTTGGGGTTCTAATTTGTACTTTATAGTCTGTTCCTAAAACTTTCTCTGTGAATTTAATTTATACAGGTCCTTTCAAAATGCTTTTAAAAACTATGTTATTTTTCAGGTGACTGTTTTAAGGCACTTCTTGGCTCAATTCAATGTAAATTAATACAAACTTTAGAAGGGTGATTCATAAATTTAAATGTACATAGTCTTTGATCCAACAATTTCACTTCTAGGACCTTGTTCTACAGAAATAGTGGCAAATGTGGGCAATGATTTATGTAGTTCAACTGCAATATTATTAGTTATGAGGGAACAGGCTAGAGAAACATACCGTGTTTCTCCAAAAGTAAGACCTAGCCGGACCGTCAGCAATAATGCATCTTTTGCAGCAAAAATTAATGTAAGACCCGGTCTTATATTAATTTTTGCTCCAAGACACATTAGAGCTGATGGTCCGGCTAGGTCTTATTTTTTGGGGAAACATGGTATATATCCACCAACAGGAATTTGGGTAAAAAGTTTCATGGAACCCTATGCTTACATTAAAGAGAATAAAGATTCTTAGGTGTATGGTACAAGCAAGATCTACACCAGTATTTAGTGCAAGCCGTACACTTAAGTGTAAAATATACATCAAGTATGCTTTCATATACATCACACATTTAATAGGTATGCTTGTTTGTATTAACCAGTCTAAAAAGATATGCACAAAAGGGGGTTGGACTAGAATGCAAAATAAAATGCTTGCTTCATATTTAGGTATTATCCTCTCCATTAAATTGTAAAAAATTACCACCTGTAACAACAAAGCTGATAAGGAAAACAATGCAAGTTTGCTACCTAGATCTAAATTATATTAACTTCAAAACTACTGGGCCCAAATACTTACTTTGAGTTTTTGTAAAATAATGCCAGAGGGCTTGTTAAAGTTGCAAATATTTTTCGAATCATAAAAGGCAAAGAAATATGTCCGAGCACACTGGAAAGAATGCTGAGGATGGCGTTGCCCACAGTGAGGAGAGTATCAGAATGTGCTTCCTTGAGGCTCAGAGTGTGGAAAGAATAGATGACTCTCACAATAAGTTTAAATAAAGAAGCCAATTTCCCTAAGGGCTCTTTCTTCTTTTTGGACCAATCTGAAGGTCTCTTCGGTGCTAAGATAAAATTTAAAAAACAGAATCAGAGACAAAAGAAAACTGTTTGGCAGATCTTTAAGAATTCCAGAAAAATGAATCTACTTTCTCTAAGGAATTATAAAATGCATTTCAAATTTTTATTTTATAATCTCAGAATTTCAACAACTAATTTCTAAGATAGTACTAAATTATATGACAGGTTCCAAAATTAAATTTTAAGTCAGTTTAAGAAATAAGCAACAAAATTACCCTTAGAAATTATTGCTTCCTGGCTCATCAATATAGTATACTGAATCCCCAGAAATAATACTAAACAAGCCAGACATCCAAGTCCTTAGAAAGAATACAAAAAAAGGCCTAGATTTAAAGAAAAAGGTATATCTTAAAAACACTATCACTTTTATTTTGCACCCTTCTTAGACTCCATTTCTCTTCAGATACCTGCCTACAGGAATAATCCTGTATTTGTCTTAAGAAAATCATACCCATTCCAAAAATACCTTTGTTTCCCTCAAAGAATCCATTTTTTTAAGGTAAGGTATATCAGATTTAAGAAAAAACTCTAATTCAGTGCTTGTTAATTAAAAATATCTTGTGGTGAAATGAAAAACAAGTGCTGCTACCAAAAGGAAGTCAACTTCCCTCCCTAGAATCGATTTCACAAACATTAATATAAGTTGGAAAGGCTGCCCAGAAATTTTGGCCAAGATGCTGAGGCTGAGAAGACAGCCAGTGAGTCGAGACTGATTACATACAAGAAACTGATCAAACGGTAAATATATTGAAGGTAAGATTTGCTCTGACAACAGTTCAGACAGCCATGTTTATGAAATATTGGTTGAACAAATAAAGTTAAAGAAAATACTTACATTTAACTTTGGTCTGATATTTAATATTATATGGTGAGAAGTCGATGCAGTCAACCATTACAGTAATAGTATGAACGATCCTATCCAAGAACAACAAATTCTAGGGAAGAATGGAAGAACAGTTACAAGTATTGTACTAGAACCTTACCTTTCAACTACTAGCATAGTTCTCAAAAACAGTAAGCAGCAACCAAAACAAATATATAAGACTTTTAATCCCAGATGTAATATAAGAACACACATATCATAGCTTATACCATACAAGCTACATCAAGTACATGGTTATGAGTATTTCCCCGTTAACTGCTGTGCCAAATACTATACTTTTTGTTATTCAACATTTAGAGAAAAATAATTCAGCGTTAAGATGTCCATAAACTCAGCATACAAACCAAAAATTGAGAATGAAAGAGCTAGGGAAGGCAGTGCTCCCTGATTAACCTGTGAAAACCACATGGAGGGCCAGTACAGATGACAATCTACACACTCATGTAGAAAAAGGGCTTCCTTCTTGATTACAATTACAAGGCAAAGGATGCCTGTGACTACTACAGTTTGCTAGCAAAGCCAGAAAAGAGGGGCTCTCTCTCCTGGATGAGAAAACACATTCTAGCTACAAACACTGTTCAATATTAACACCTTTATTGACACATAGGAACAAACGTGAGGACCATACTGTGAAGGAGTGCCAAATACCAACAGAATTAATCCATGAGCAAAAGAGCTAATAACACAAGGAACCTCACATCCTCAAAGGTAAGAGGAAATCATATCCATTTAAAAACATTAAATGTAAAAACAAAACCATTTTAACATACCTCAGAATTTAAACTACAAAGAAATGGACACAGAAATATCAAGCTCCCAGAAAGCAGTACTGAAAGCAAAACAGATATAGAGAAAGAAAAGGTAAAGGACACAGAAGATAAAACCCAAAAGGTCTAAAAACCATGTAAAAGGGTACTCAAAAGGACTGAGGAGCACCACCAAAGCAAGGAAATTTTCCTGAGATGAAGACACAGCTCTTTAAATTGAAGAGCCTATCAAATATTTAAAAAGATAATTTAAAAAGAAGCCCCAGGCCATACCCTGGTGAAATGTTTACAGTCCAAAGACAAGAGAAAAATTCTAAAACTTTAAAGAACAAAAAAAGACACTAACTTACGAAAAAAAATTAGTATCAAACGATGCATTTTCAACAGAAGCCGGAGTTAATGAACAATAACTTTACTTCAAAGGTCTGTGACAGAGATTTTCTGGAACCTAAAAATCCTAACTAATGAACTGATTACATATTAGATGAGGAGATATCAGTCATATAAATATAAGTTTGCTGACAATTAGTCCTTTTTATCTTAAAGAATAAAATATGGTGAAGCAAAGCCAAGGAGGAAAAAACTGGGACATAAAAAACAAGAGTAACTAAACATCTTCAATTAAAAAAAAAATTTCCAAGCTTTATGATACCCTATATAAATAAATATAACTAAAATTCAGATTTTTAAAAAACCCGGAAGGTGGCAAATATAAAAATGTGTGGAATAGTGATATATCAATATCTTCACTGCTGGGGTAGAGTGTTATAGAGCTTAACGCTTCGAATTTGAGATTTAAGAGTAGTATCTGAAAAAAATAGGATATGTAATATAGAAAACATTAGAAAACTGTAAAGTTTTCTGTAAAGCCTGATTAAAATGTAAGAGGAAAAAAAAAAGATGTGGGTTGGCCAGTTGGCTCAGTTGGTCAGAGCGCAAGCGCTTAACAATAAGGTTGCCAGTTCAATTCTGGCATGGGATGGTGGGCTGTGCCCATGCAACTAAAGATCGAAAAGGGCGACTGGACTTGGAGCTGAGTTGCGCCCTCCACAACTAGACTGAAGGACTACGACTTGACAAAAAAAAAAAAAAAAGTATAAGAACATATACTCTTATTTCTTATTGCATGAGGATTAAATATACTTATTAAGACTCCCATGTTTACTTATATGCTACATAAGACACAAAAAGGTTAAATAAATCGATAAATATATACAAAGAAAATCCTAAATTCATACAATGGAATATGTAGCAATGAAATTGAATGAACGCAGTGAAACATGAACCTCCCAACTGTAACAATGAGCCCAAAAGACATACAGTATGATTTTATTCCTATGAAATTCAAAAAAGGAGCAATGCTAAACAAATATATATAGTACGTGTCTATATAGTAAAAATATAAAAACACAGAAATTATTATCAAAAAAAGTCAGGATAGTAATTCATCCAGGGGAGAGGGCATTGTGATTCGAAACCATGCAATCAGGAGAGCTTGAGGTGCTGACAATGCTCTGTTAACAGTCCTTGTCGTGATGGCTACACAAGTATTTCATTATAATAATTTGTTAAACTTAACTGTTTAATGCAATTTTCTTTACAATGCTTAGTAAGTTAAAAAGTGTATTAATTTCAAGTTGATACAATTGAAGAAAAAGGCACTCACTCAAGAAAAGAGGAATTCACTGCAGCATTATTTACAATAGCCAAGACATGGAAGCAAACTAAATATCCATCGATTGATGACAGGATAAAGATGTGGTAAATATTTACAATGGAGTATTACTCAGCCATAAAAAAGAAGGAAATCTTGCCATTTGTGACAACATGGATGCACCAAGAGGATTTTGTGCTAAGTGAAATAAGTCAGACTGAGAAAGACAAATATCAGGGGTTCTCTTACATGTGGAATCTAAAAAACAAAATAAATGAACAAACAAAACACACTCATAGATACAGAGAACAAATTGATGGTTGCCAGAGGAAAGGGGTTAGGGATGGATGAAAAAGGTGAAGGGATTAAGAAGTACAAATTGGTAGTTACAAAATTGTCACAGGGATATAAAGTAAAGCACAGAGAATACAGTTAATATTGTATAACTATGTATGGTGTCAAATAGGTACTAGACTTATGGAGTAATCACTTAAGTTATATAAATGTCTAATCACTATTGTGTATCTGGAACTAATATAATATTTTTTGACAACTGTAACTGAAAAATTAAAAAACGTGAAGACGTAATAGTTACGAACATTTACGTATGACAATATTGCTTCAATATATATAATAAACATGTTTAAATCAAATTTACAATCAAGGAGACACTTTAATAAAAAATCACTTAGAAATGGTCAATTATAAAACTACAGCAAAGTTATAATGTAGAGGATGGATCTCAAAATTACAAGTCATACAGAAAATCCTCTGATCACAAAACCAGAAACATAAAATAGCCACACACCAATAAACTATTCTCTTGAATGAAAAAGCACCCTTCTAAATAACCCTATTCTAAAAATGACATCAAAATTAATATTCTTCTTTTACTAATAAATAACAGTCTTAGATACCTATAGTGGAAAAGATTTTAAAAAGTCAGACAAAAAAAGCTAGAAAAACCAGAAAATAGAAACAAAAACATGCAGTGTGTATAAGTAATGATGATAAGTAATATTTAAAATATCAGCATATTTCTAATTATATTTTGATACGATTGGATTTGTCAGTGACTTTTAAAATGTAATGATCAATAAAATATAACTGGGTGGCCAGTTCTCTCAATGGTTAGACAGTGGTGCTCATAACACCATGGTCGCCAGTTCGATTCCCACATGAACCAGTGAGAAGCAACAGCTTGAGCTGCAGCCGAGCCGCCGGTGGGTGGCTGGTTGGCTCAGTGGCTGGAGTGAGGTGCTTATAACACCAAGGTTGCTGGTTCGAATCCCACATGGCCAGTGAGCTGCGCCCTCCACAACTAGATTGAAAAACGATGACTTGACTTGGAGCCGAGCTGCGTCCCCCTCTCCCCCCAAAAA